>NC_141223.1:22937500-23597500 GCF_054856515.1 Filicampus tigris | reverse complement strand
TTTTTAATCGTGGCGAGCCACAACATAACCAATTACTGTACTTTATTCATCATTTGCTGTGAAAACATACTCATTGTTACCCGAAGGTGAAATTATTTAAAATTAAGAAAATATAAAGTAATTATTAAAAATAAACGTGGTAGAGCTCGGTAAAAACGTAACTTCCTGCTCCCTTTGGTTTCCGGTATCAACTCACCAACTATAATGTGGCTGTGAAGATCTTATTTATTTATCGTGCGTGGACTTGTTAAAGTTTTTAAATAAGTTTCAAACCATATCAACACGCCTAGTTGTTTTGTGTACGGGCGTACAAATCTGGGTGGAAAGGGGGTTAAATTTTTCTCAATTCCAAGAGGAACCAACCCATTTGAAAAACACCCGAGGATCTTGTGGCTGCAAGCTGTTAAACGCACAAACTGGACCGAGGACATAATAAGGATGCAGTGCTCGTTTCATATCTGGTAAGTTATCGTGGCCATTTGGTTGAACTTTGTCTTGCAATGTTTAGTAAGTGGTCGGGAATTGTGGAATAATGGGAAGGCGTTTGATTAGGATCGATTGGTTATTAGTGACTAGAGCTTCGATGCACACTAGTTCCGTCTAATTTAAGTTTTTAATTCGTTGGCATTATTGTTTGTTTATACCTTAGCCCAGGGGTGTTGAACTCCGGTCCTCGAGGGCCTCTGTCCTGCCTGTTTTCCATCTCTCCCTGCTGCAACACACCTGTTTCAAATGATTAGCTCATCAGCAACTTCTGCAGGAACCTGATCCTGATCCCGATCGTTTGAATCAGGTGTGTTGGACGAGGAAACCTCTAAGACATGCAGGGGGGCGGCCCCCGAGGACTGGAGTTTGACACCCCTGCTTCCCCTGGGCACCCTCGAACACCTTAGCAACTTAAGAGGCTGGCGGGTGATGTTTGGCTCATGTGTGTCGTTCTTTTTACAGGTGAGCTGTCACTGGGCTACGAGAACCCTGATTTTGTGCCCTCTATTTTTCCTCACACAAAACAATTTCCTCACACAAAACAAAAGCATAACCCTGAGGCAAAGACTGAAAGGTAAAATAAGACCTAAGTAGTTATTTGAGTTGTATTGTTAAACTACTGACAGTATTGAGGAATGGATTGGAGATTGGAGATTTTACTGAATTTATTATTATATTAATAATAAGATACCATAGGAAAAAAACAGCGTCAAAGATTTTTGTTTGCCTCACCAAATCCACATGCTTTTGCTCCAGAGGAAGTCACCAGCATGAATCACAGTCCTTGTAAGTGGAGCTGATTTCCATTTTTCTGCATTGTGTGATGGTTCAACCATTTATTTAATGCCCTCTCCCCCCACTGCTGATCCCAACAGTCATTCTTTTCTCCCTCTTTACTCATATCCCTACTCTACGGATCCTAACGTCTGACCTCTCCTGTTCTCTACACACCTCGCCCTCTTCTCGTCAGTTCTCATACTCATCTTGCATGTAAGACTAAATGCACTCTTATGGTTCTATGCCCTAGTAGTATTTTGAAGCCTGTCACACTCACACTTTTTATTACAAGGTTGCAAACAATATGTGCTAACTGTTGTCTTTTCTGCGAAAGCTGAAGAGGACATGGCAGTCACGAAAACAGAGCAGGCTGATCTGAACCTGAGGTACACTTGGCTGAAAAAAAATCATGGAAGATTGTCAACAGCTATGGGCTGAAAATGAGGGATTGAAAAAAGATCTTTAAAAACAACTATATTTTCTTACACAAACATCAAATTCAACATGGTGCAACTGTTGTTTTTCACTGGAATTAAATATGTGCTCTTTGACTGGTTGTGTACTAAAATAGGTAGTGTAAAAATATTGATTGGGTTGGGATTATTTGTAGCTATGCAGCGTAATGATTCTTTGCAAGTTTAAAGGAGGATTTTGCCATTTTAAAGGGGGAAGTCAACCCAAACATATTTTTTCAGGAATACGCTCTATGCAAGCCCACTAGTTGAAACAAAGCATTTTGATAAATATTGAATTTGTGGAATGAGAGTTAATCCACCCGTTTTTAGCCATCTCTGGGGGCGGCCATTTTGTCACTTCTGTCGACTGAAAATGACATTACAACTACCCAGGGCTCAGCTAACGACCAATCACAGCTCAGCTTTAGAAAACAGGGGAGCTGTGCCGTAACCCCTAACCCCCTGAGATGGCTAAAAACGAGTGTATTTTGCTGCTTAACTTATATTCCACAAACGCAATATTAATCAGAATGCCGTGTTGCAACTAGTGGGCCTGCTGGGAACATTCTTGAAAAAATGTTTTGGGGTTGATTTCCACTTTAAAACTAGTATCGGCCGATTAATTGCAAACTATCCAAATTCTCATACCCACACTGTTTCTTTCCAGTGGTTGTGCTAACGATGCTCGAACCTACGATCTAGATGACTTGAAGAAACTGAGCGTAAATTATCTTAAGGACGAGCTCCAACGCCGCAGCCTGGACACCAGTGGCCTGAAGCCGGACCTGATGAAACGGCTCCTGGCTGCGCTGAAGGAGAATGTCTGTGCCAAGTCGTCGGGCAGAGGTGCAAAATGAAGTTGCGATTTTATTATGAAATTTTCCATGAAGAAGCTGGAAAAAACAAAACAAAACTGAAATTGGGTAATTGTGAGTGAGAATCACTGCTCTAATTGAAGGTCAAACTTATTGCCATTTACTGAGCAAAAAAAATGTGTTGTTTAAAAATTAGGGTGAATGGGCAACAAACTCAATGAATTTGTGCTGCTAGAGAAACACAAAGGCGGAGATTGGGCCGGCTACTATGAGGAAGAGGACACTAAGCCGGTGGTCAAATGCGAGCCGTGCCACAGCCAGCTGTTGTTCGACTCTGAGCAAAGCATGCCGGATTCGAACGCCAAGGCCAACCTTCCCAAAAGTACTGCCATCCCTGAGATAGTCGTCACACTTGAACCAGATGAAGAGCAACATGTTGACATCAAAGATGGGGGGTGACACTCACTTTCCAGATACATGCTGGTTTCTGAGTTTAAATTACCGTTTTATCTTTTTGGGGTTGTCAGGACAAGTTCAGATACCATCAAACGGTTATTAACAACAATACTGTAGCTGAGAAGTGAAGTGTAGTTATTAATCAGACACTGAAAGACAAAAAGCTTCCTCGGTTTATGACAGTCCAGACGTGAGGTTTTGGAGGTACGAACAGTGCCCAATGAACTAGATTACGAGGTGCATTTTTAATAAATGATAAAAGGTACCAGCGAAAAAACAAATCTTTGAAATAGGCTGGATACACACAAAAGGATTTTTCCAATCTTAAATATTATTATTTTTTTTTATCTTCACACATCCCATGCGTACATTTTTTTGTAACCCTTTTGATCATACTGTGTGTGGGTTGCTCAGATAATCTCAACACAGCTCCCCACACATAAAAAGTTTCTCATCCACCACCGGTCAAGAATCCAGTTCTCCAAGGGAAAGCTCTCACCTGATCACAAACACAAAGACAACCAGGATCTTCGGGGTATGCGCCGATGCATGCTGAGTGTTTCCGAAGAGGACCGGAGCCGTAAATGTTGTAAAGTGGCGACGTCGCCAAGGAAATACTTGCATTGGAAAATACTTCCTGCCATCTGGGGACCCCGCTTTTATACAAAAAAATGACATCGGGTAGGCCACCTACCTACACAGCCCCTAAGGTGACATGGAAGAAAAAAAAACACACTTTGTGTTCCCTCGCCCAAAACTTTGTGTTTTCTCGTAATCATTGCGAAATAATGCAACGCACCAATAATTACAATCTTTCATTTAAAAGTGCATGTAACCAACAAATAATGTTAAACGGTAGTAGTAGTAAATAGTCACACAAGTGCAAAATTAAAGGGACGGTGGGGCCGGGATGGCCATGTTTTCACTAACAAGTTCATTTGATATATTTTTTGATCAGGAAAATGAAGAGTTGTCATCTTCTATTTTATCAATAAATTTGGGATTTTAGGAAAGAAGTGACTCCATGAATAACGCCCCTTGTTAATGAGGAGAATGGCTGCACGCCATAGCGTTCTATCCCTGTTCGGCCGGAGTCACGGGAGTAACCGATTCCAAACTCCATTGAAAATCATTGTACTTTCATTGCTCATAAGGTCCAAAAACGGCGATCAATTGGCACCAAAATTTATGTGGACATCTCTACTAATGCCCACTTCAACATATCAAAAGGATTAACCTCTCTGTGGCTGATTTATATGAGAATGAGGAAATGTGGAAGTGAGCAGAGCTACATAGGCTGGGACCAGTGCACACTGCTTATTTGCTTAAAAAAACAACAACAAAAAAAACACCACTGCTTCTTTGCCGATCACGGTTAGGACGAGCGAGGCATTTAACACCAGTCAGGATATTTACAGATACTGAAGTGGAAATAAGTGGACGTGCACATTTATTTGGATGAGGAATGGTCACAGTTTTTCAACCGACAACACGCCATGGAAAGTAACAGCCGAAACGGTACGTTCCAATGTGGCCACACTCGGCTGTGCAGTCAGCCTCCTTGCTGGAACTTTTTGTTCGCTGAACATTGACGTATGCTGGCGGCTGCAAGCGGTGTCGGACAACGCACGCGACTGCTTGGGAGGCAACCCCGCGACATGAAGACGCAGGCTCATGATCACCTCCACACGCTGCGCGGACAGTACGGAGCTAATGATGTTGTGCTGACGCCTTTTGTTTTAACGGCCTGAAGCTAGTTCTTGCTATTAGCCATCCTGTTATCCTACCTTTAACTGGGGAGGGAAGGGGGTGGTGGTATAAAGCTCCAATCTGCCCGCCCTGCTGCTCGCTGCAAGCCGCCATCTCCCTCCTGGCAGTTGACGAGTTTAGCGTCGCTAAATGTCCGAAATATAAACCAGTCAGGGTTCGTGTGCACATTCATGCTCTTGTCCGCTTCAGCTTGTGAAAGTGGAGGAGCAATCGCCACAGTATTTTTGATTTTGTGGAGGTGATCATGATGACATCACGTTTTATGTCAATAAATCCAAACTATTGTGCAGAACA
Organism: Filicampus tigris; assembly: GCF_054856515.1. Lineage (NCBI taxonomy): Eukaryota > Metazoa > Chordata > Actinopteri > Syngnathiformes > Syngnathidae > Filicampus > Filicampus tigris. The sequence goes on along the minus strand of NC_141223.1, from coordinate 23,592,447 downwards.
CTTTTATACTTTCACAGGTTGAAGTGGACAAGAGTAGTAAAATGCATTGGCATTTTGGTGGCGATCGGTCGCCGTTTTAGACAACGGAGCTGACAAAGCGAGCAATATTACCACGCTTGGCTCCCTCCCGTGACGTGGACAGCTGAGACCGAAAACATAACATGAGCCACGCCCCAAAAAGAGGCGGGGAAATTTCTGTAAACCTAATCACAAAAAAAGCCTTTAAATCACTACAGAGTATTTTGAGGTGGGCATTTTAGTACTAATGTCATTTTTACATGCAAATCTATTATACAAGTGCCAATGTTAAGCTCACCCAAGCGTCACTTTAAGTTGACTTGACATGAAGAAGCGGAAAAACAAATGAAATTGAGTAATTGTGAGTGGAAATCACTTCTCTAAATTGAAGTTTAAAAGTATAGCCATTTACTGAGCAAAAAAAAAATGTGCAATGAAAAAATGAGGGTTAATGACCAGCAAACTCATCAATGTACTGTATTTGCGTTGCTAGAGAAAGACAAAGGCAGAGAATGGTGCGACTACTACGAGGAAGAGGACACTAAGCCGGTGGTCAAATGCGAGCCGTGCCACAGCCAGCCGGTGTTCGACTCCGAGCACAGCGTGCTGGATATGAACGCCAACGCCAACCTTCCCAAACGTACAGCCATCGCTGAGATAGTTGTCACACTTGAACCATGATGAGAAAATTAGGGTGAATGACCAGCAAACTCATCAATGTATTTGTGCTGCTAGAGAAAGACAAAGGCAGAGATTGGTGCGACTACTTTGAGGAAGAGGAGACTAAGCCAGAGGTCAAATGTGAGCCGTGCGACAGCCAGCCGGTGTTCAACTCAACCGACTTGAACGCCAACCGTTCCAAAACGACCGCCATTGCTGAGATAGTCGTTACACTTGAACCAGACGAAGACGAACATGTTGACATCAAACAAGGTGAGTGACGGTTAAATTGCAGACACACCCTGGTTTATTTTCAGTTTAATTCACCGTTTTCTCTTTTTGGCCTTGTCAAGACATGTTCAGATGCCATAAAACTGTTATTAAAAGCAAGATAGATGAAAAGTCAAGTGTAGTTATCAACAATGAATTAATTGGAGGGCAACCAGTTTCTGCTTGAATTACTGGGCAGTTTGACTGTCCAGACATGAGGTTTTAGTTACGAACATTGAAGTAGATTGCAAGGCATTTTTTAAATGAGAAAAGGTGGCACAGACAAAATACAAATCTTTGAATTAGTTAATAGTGAACCGCAAATGTTAGGGGTGTAACGGTACACTCAGGTGTATAAATACGTTTCTGTATGGCATGTTCGGTTCGGTCCACTTGCGTTCGGTTCGGTCCACTTATTAGCGCGAGTTTACGCACGGACGCTGACTGTTTGCATGCAGGAGACGAGAGTGGCGGCACAAAAGAGAGAGCCAGAAAAGAGCCAGAGCTCGAAGGTGCCCGCGTAAACTGCGGTCTCCTGTTTGGGAACATTCTGGCTTTCCTGTTCCCCATCGCCGATGGGGAAAGGTGCGTGGATAAGTCCAAACATGAAATCGGTTAAGTTGCGGCTAGCACGTCTAACGTGCACGGCATCATCCGACTGTGAATGTTTATTAGACGAGGAAGCAAGCAGTCTTTTTAGCCCAAAACGTCAAACTTAAATAGCGAGATTTATCATATTGTAGCGTCTTCCAGGAACACGCTGTCAGACGTAGTTTAATTATCACGTTTTATTTACAACTGCTCGCGCTCTTCTTTCTCCGCTGCTCTACTCGCTTGCCTTACGATGCATTCATGAACCTCGGAAACATCATAACCCAGCAACACACAAATCCGACCACAACACAGATAACCCAATTCTTTACAATATGCTGTTGAACAGTCAAAGATTTCAATGCCTAAAAAGTGTATACAATTTCATAAAGACTTTTTAAAGTTACTGTACTTTTTTCATTATAAAAAGAGTTTTAATATAGTTAGCAATAATTGTAATGGTTATTGTATGTATTTTTTTTTTTAATCACAAAAAGTGAATACATGTACTGCAATGACAACTTGTCTTTAACTTGAATACTTAGATGTGTCATAGGCTGTTGCTGCTGAGTGTTTAAAGATTCCAGTGTCTTAATAATTTACAAAATTAAGAGATCTTTATTGTTAGTGTATTTTTTATTCTGGGGTAATTTCTTAGAATATCACCCGAATGGTTCGCGTTTATTTATTTTTTTTCTAAAAAATGTACCATTTACTTGTCATCTTTTCAAAATAAACATATTTGAAAAAAAAAAAAAGGGGGGGTTTGTATAACATATACCGAACCGAAGTTTCCAAATAAAAGAACCGAATCGAAATATGATTTAGCGTACTGTTACACCCCTAGCAAATATGCATGGAATTTCTGTATATTTGAGACAGAGCTTCCCTGTTTGGACCAAGGTTATTATAGTTCACGAAAACTGACGAAACCACTAAAACTGAAAAAACATTTTCATCAATTAAATGAAATAAAAAGGAAAATAGATTTTACGTTTAGAAAACTAACGATAATTTTAGCGAAAATGTCCTTCGCTTTTGTCTTTGTATTTCTGTATTGCTGTACGTCCGTTGCCCGTACAGAAGAATGAAGGTCAAATGGTCATTTGAGAATTGTAGTTTGCCTTATTACACAATATTTAGTGGCCTTTTTGTTTTATCTTGCACTCTACAAACACTCCATATGTTTAAATATTTAAAAACAAAAACTAGATCTAAAAAAAACTAAACTAAAACAAAGCATTTATGAAAAAAATAAAAACAAGCTCTAAAAATTGCCAGTAAGTTGCCTACAACTAACTGAATTAAAAAAGAAACTCAAAATGAAATAAAAACTATCTATAATGAAAAATAGCAAACTATTATAACACTGATTGTGACACAGGTCAACAAATGGCATTCATTGTCCTTCATTACAGAAATGAAAGAGGAGACCAAATTGGAGGGTGCCCTGGTGGCAGTCGGCAGTGCTGGGTGGGCAGAGCCGAATTGCGGGCATGATGGCAGCAGTCTGGCCATGCAGCTGAAAGCGGAGTCTGAGAGAAGCGGACCCTACGGTCGAAAGCGAACGCATGAGGAGAGCAGGGACTACAATGACTATGAACACTGCGAGGAGCAGAGGTATGCATTCAATAATTGTCCAAAAGTGAATGTCTGAAGAGGAGGTTAAATGGACAGTTCTTTCAGCCTGTGGAAACTCCATAAAAACAAATGGATTTGTTTTTTTTTTTTAATTTAGAAACTTTTTTTTAACCCATTTAAACTTTGCAGGGTTGTTAGAAGATTTAGAAAACATTAGCGGTCGCATGTTTTTTTGTGGGTTTCGTCTTTTTTTTTTTTTTTCTTTTTTTTAAATATTCTGTGATGTCCTGTTATCAGGTTTTCAAAATATTTTATGTTGGAAATGGCCAGGATGCCCTTTTTCTAGATTTTCTAGTTAGTCCAAAATGCCTGGCAGATGAGACGGCTGCATTTCTCATTAACATTCGAAATTTTCCCTTCATTTGCATATCGTTTTTGTGCGACGGAATCCTTGTACTGTCAAAATGACAACTTTACAGGAAGTAAAAAAAAAATGCCAGCTTGTTTGAGTTCCCAGGCACTACTTCATTCAAGTTGTATCATGCTGTAGCGTATATTGCTATTGCACACTCACGTCAACATATACCTAAAACAATACATTCAATCGCTAATTTAACACTGGCATTGATTTAAGATGGCCGGCGGGACCCGACTACTTCAAAGTTTGCAATCATGTGAAGCCCCCACCGTACAAAAAGCCTTTGAAAACGCCACAAAAGCAAATGTCTGCCCTACAACATCTTCACAAACGCCTTCTTAAAGTTCTCAATGAGCCAACTAACCCTGTCTATTAATATTGTAAATGGGCTGTCACTTATATAGCGCTTTTCTACCTTGGGTACTCAAAGCGCTTTACACTGTACCTCAGCCATCTACTGATGACGCAGCATCAGGAACAACTGGGGGAAAAAGTATCTTGTTCAAGGATACTTCAACATGGTCACCATGGCCGGGGATCGAACCCACAACCTCCGGGATGGGAAACGACCACTCTACCACTGAGCCATGCCACCCCAATATTAATATGAAACGGAGACTTACCTCTGTCACACAATGATCCATCTGCAATGAAGCATCTCAGGGATTGGTTTTAAACAAATAATCCAACTTAATCCAGTGAACATTATTATTGTCACTCGTTATTGTCTTAAAAAAAACAAAAAAAACACACCCAGATGTTAAATAGGTGCCAGTTTCGCCACACAGCTTCTGCAGAATGAGGAACATTTTTGCAACACTTCTCAAGCGTAAGTTGCGTTCAAGAGCGGCAGTGTATTTGTATTTGCTATATTTACCTCTTTAAATTGGCTAAATAGTGTAAAAATTACAGACAAAGTGGGGACGGACCATTGGTATCGGTTTGTGGGGGAAAAAATGAATTTGACCATTTGTCCATACGAGGATTCCGCCGGACACAGACGATATGGAAAACATCTTTGCACTGATTGTACCACTTATCACAGTCCACTTGCATCCTGTAGGATACCAACAAGAATGCCAGAAATTTTACCATTCATGTTTGACCCAGAGTCTGAAGAGGAGAATGAAGGAGAGCAACAACAATCTCAAACACGTACAACGATGGACGTTTCAGAATGGTGATACAATTTTAGCCTACTTAACCCATCAAACAAGTTTGATAAAATGCTTGCAGCCAGATTTGGGCATTTTATACAAAAAATTGCCTGTCCATTTATCGCCATCTGTCTGCAGCCTTGGTACTAGGGCTGAACAATTTTAGGAAAAAAATGAATTGTGATTTTTCTGACTGATATTGCGATTTCGATTTAATTTGCGATTTTCTTGAAATCAAGCTTCAGTGGAATAGCCACATTGTACAGTAACATTTACAAACATGACACAAAATGCCATTACACCATCAAAAACATTGAAAGCTATTACTCTAATAATGCAAGGACACTAAAGAGGTTTTGCGAGGGAGGCAGTCCTTTTTCAAGTTTTTAAAAATGGTTCAAGTAAAGTATTACTGTACTACTTGCCGTCAAGTATAAATATGCATTTATGTGCAATTGTGTGTATAAAACTCATTTTTTTGACCCCAAAATGTTTTACATTTTGTGCTAATGTTCCTTGTACATAAGTCAATATTTTTCCCATATTTTTGCTAGAGACTTAACTGCTTCAAACAGAGACTGGGGGCTTAGCGGTATGCCTTGAAATACATATTATTTGAATCTTTTGGTGCTAACAGTAATGGTGAGTGTAAAAATCACGTGAATCACGTTGGCGAGTTCCGGCCGGTGTTGGAGCGTGTGATAAATTGCTAATGTAGCCCTTGCCTTATTTTTTGTCTAGATGCGTGCTGAATGTAATACAGTACAACACTTCTGTTCATAGCTGCTGGATCTCCACCCTTACGCGGTTCTAGTCAGGCGTCAGTAAAAAGTCTACTGTACACCTAAGCACTTATTTTGCTATTCTCAACTCTGCATTTCACTTTAGCGATTAGCACACTTAGCGACCGCTCATTCGTCTCTGCGGTGAAAACGCTACTTGTTAGTGGGGTCGTTTATTTGTCACAACGGAGGAGATGATGCGCAGCACGCAGCTCGTTGCTGCTTTGCACGGATTTACATATAGTCTATCTTAGTGCTTAGCATTCGAGCGGCCACGAACGAAATGACTTCTGGGAGTACGGGCGACAGCATGTTGTAGTAGGACGCTTTTTTTTTTAACCAGTTCAGCGCTGTACCTGCCCACAGTAGCATGCCAATAATGGTCAGTGAGGGGAATAAATGCCATATAAAGAAACTGCGTCTTTGGCGATCTCGAAATCGCGTTGTCTGAGATTGCGATTTCGGTCCCAAAACGATAAATCGTTCAGCCCTACTGGGTACCCTTCCGCCGTTTGTCTCTCCGCCTTTTTGTCAAGCCGGATGAAATGGCAATCGCCTATCGGTCGGTCCGTCATTTTAAATGAGCTTCTGTTTCAACATGATCAGTCCACATTCACTATAATAGCAGCAGAGGAACTTGAAAATTCTTGTTGATCATCCTAAAGGCTTCTTTATACTCCCGCGTACGGGCGGGCGACAACTGCTTCAATGAATCACGTGACCGATGCGTTGTGCCGTGTGGCAGGTCTGCAACATGTCTGCAACACATGCCGCACACGTCAGAAATTGTTGCTGCTCGTACGACACTCCGCGCATTCTCTCTCGTGATTGGTCCGTTATGTCACATGCTGCAATGATGTACAGTTTTCCCTGGCCACAAACCATTCGCGGCACTTATGAACTCATAAGGGCATGTCATTTGAAAACTGTAGAGTCACCTAATATTATAATGATCGTTCCTCCTTGCAAAGTTACTGTGGGAGGGTGTGTAATATGTTAAAATATACTTGGTGTTTTTCATAACATCGCATACATAACTGTATGCAGTGCTGTATATGTGAGCATTAGACTAGAATAGATAGCTTTATTGTCATCGTACCACAATGTGCAATCAAACAGAACAGCCACAACCTGTCCAAGAGACAGAAAACAATGACCAACACGGGGATACAGAATGGGAAGCCTGCCCGCTTGCCTTTTATAGTGCACTGATTTCTCAAATGAAATGAAAAAACAGCCCCAGTCTCAACTCCTGTAAGGGGGGTGCAAAGTATGGATTTGGCGGGAAAAAAATCAGCAAACAGGCACACAAAACCGTAACTCCACACAATACCTGCATATGTGGAAGATTGGGTAGGGGAGTATTGTGCAGGGGGGCATAACAGCCCAGATGCACTGAGCAGACGATCGCAACTATACAGGCGTCCGCCACCTTCACAGCTGCACTGCCAACAGACGAAGCTGACTCGTCATGTGTGTGCATGTGTATTGGCCATGAGAAGCTGTGTTGTATGACTGCTTTGTCATTTACAAAGATAAAAATATTTACTTTCATATAGTGAAGCTGGTTTGTTTTTTATATCAAAGTGTGTCTGTTGCTAACATGTGTTTCATTGGTGGCTGGCAAACAAAATACCTTTTACTACAGGTGCACCTGTGGGAATTGCTCTACAATGCAGACAGAGGTGGAAAATGTGTGCTGCAGGGAGACGCCAATGGTAAACCACTGCACTGCCACACTGAGTGATAAGTGTTACGTTTTGGTAAAGTAATATGTTTTTATAACCTATGACTGCACAGGTTGCCAGAAGAATGGAAGAAACAGATCCACCAGTGGACTGCATGACTTGCCACCCAGGATTTGTTCCAGTCTGCTTGAATATATATTCTCTGCAAAATGCCTTGAATATTTATCAAGCAGATTATGGGAATTTGCAAATTAGAGGCTATGAAAAGTAAGTGAGATGAAAGAATGTCTGCCCTACGATGTCAGAATATTCAATCATATTGAACAAGTTTAGACACTATTTTGTTTTATGAAAGTCAGTCACCAATAAGAGCCATTTTGAAATAAGTTGACGTTTGGTCATAGTACATGAACAACTACTGGTATATCCTCTGCTGACAGCCGTTTCAGGACCTTGGCATACAGGTCATTCGTCAGCTGGTGCTGGGGATATCTTGGAAGGAAGGTTCGTGTTGTTATTCCCTCTTGTGTGGTCCAACGCATCCACAGTGAGTTCCAGTTGCGGCAGGCCAGTTTGTTGGATTCAAACCTCCTCTCCCCAACTAAAGCATGAAATAGCGGTGTGTGTTCATGTTGAGATTACAGGTCAAATAAAATGTAAGTAGGCTCTGCATGTTCATGTTCATTACATTTTTTTTATATATTAATAAATATTTTTTTAAACTGATGGTCTTATGATATGTTGGTGTGTTTTTACTGGTGTGCAGCCACACGGCAAGATCGATACATCACACACGAACCACAATCATTCACCGACACTAGCACGTCAGACAGAAAATCTCGCGAAACACGTCGAGATTAAACGAGATTTTGGAGTAAACAAACATGGCGGATGAAAAGGCAGAAGGGGTCTCAGGTCGTGACTTGACGGTGCCGCTAGTTTGCAAAATATTTTTAGTGGAAAAAAAGGGACAAAAAGAAAAGACGTTGGGCTCTTGTTGCACCATGACTTTTTATTTTCGATTTCCACCTGGCTTTCTGATTGGCTGTACGTCACAGTCATCCAGCTGTGTTCTTGTTTCTCCTAGGGGCACAGCACACATGGTGCAAAGTCTGACCAAAAAAAGACAACATGTTGAATATCCCCGATTTGAGGTCGGAGCGGCCAAGATCAGGCTGCACAAACCACACATGGCAGGATTATCTTTGTAGAAGTAGCGGGGACAAGGGAGTGGTCGCCCCCAGGGCCCAGAAGCTCACAGGGCCCATGATAGGTCGCCGTTTTGTAGGATGCGTTCATGTATAATCGTAAATTTGTATAGTATAATGATAAAATGCGCTGCGTGGCACCCCTACACCAGTGGCCCACAATCTTTTTTCTGCCACAGACCAGTTCGCCCCCGTCTGTCCTGATATCTGCGCTGCGCCCCTGCTTTGGAGCCATTACGAGAGTCGGCCCCGACCTACATTGTTGGGAGGGGAGATTCGGGACTAAAATCGGTTTATCCTGGCGTGTGAACCAGGCTTAAGCGCTGGCTGCATAGCACAGTTCAAGGCGTGGCTCAACGTGGGGTGGACGTAAACGTTTGACTCCGCCCACATGAATTCACAATATGAATTGTGACAAAGTGACTAATTTTTCCTTTTTTGTTAAACATTACTTTGGCGACTTTAATGCTGACCCGTTTTATGACGTCACGCTTTTTAAAACACGTAATTTCACACTGAAATTTACAAACTGACAGAAAACCAAATACTAATCTCAATCATACAGGGAGCGCGCATTCTACACATTCCACTCAGAACCACCATCAACTCCCCGTTTTAGAGCTTTCGTGGCTCTACAACCCTCTATTCACACAGAATGGACGTTACATGGCCGGATTCAACCACTTCCGTCAAACAGTTCATAGCTCCGCCCCGACTGACTGAGGGTTGAGTTTGTAATTTTCGAAATTCAATAAAGTGCTAAAAAGTAAACATGACGTCATAACACTGCGCATCATTAAAACCACCAACCAAATAGTTTCACAAAGGCCCAATCCCAGGGTTGACAGGTATGTAAACCGAAGCATATTACCCACAATTCATTGAGGATTTGACCACAATAGCGGGAAATTGATGACATTTGGTGGAATTCCTGTATCTGTGCGGAAAAAATATTCTCGTTAAGTCTAAATATCCGATTATTGCAGTTTATCATTCGTATCCAGTATGTGATTTCTTCGTATTTTGTCCTAGTTTAGTTGCCGTACTACCTTCTACGCATGGGCCGAAAATCGTGCAGAGCCAGATGAGCCATAGTTCCCATCGACTGGAAGGCCGAGTCCAAATTTTACTTTATTACTACTTTGCGGAAGTTTGAATATAATTTTAAACAGAATATTGACAAAACAGCAACCCGTGCCTTCATGCTCGCGCTTTGTCTTAGTGGGAGCAGAAGTCGATAACGTCACACGCAGTGTCCCAATTTGCAATATTTGTATACTTGTGGAACCTGCGCTCTCTAACCCTTCGTGAACTTCGACGAGGCGCTTGGAATCAGTGTGGGCGGAGACAAACGTTTAGGTCCACCCTACGTTGAGCCACAACTCGAACTAAGCTCTGCAGCCGAGGCTGCTGTCTTTTGTTAGCTGCAAGATACTCATCGAGACTAGCGGAGGAGGTAGGTGGGTCTCGATTTAAATTCTGCAATTCGTCGCGTTTTATTTCCAACCACGCAATGTATAACTTGCATGCAAAACCCATGAACGTTAGGTGAACGTTTCACCTTGCGCTCAATGCGTAGTAGTGAAGCTTCATGCTTGTATTCAGCTTGGTAGCTAATATCACAGACGAGAAAACCCGAAAACGATAAACACGTGGACTCAAACCAGTGTAAGTAGCAGTTTTGTTTTGTAATTGTTGTAACTAACCTGGTAGGTCGAAGTTAACCCAATTTTGTTTCCCGTTTTCATTATTTGCGGCCATCTAGCTAAACTGTAATTGTTAGCCCACGTTCCACTATGGCATCCTTCAGTTCAGCTCACCACTGTAAAAACTTTTCAATGTCTCATCACTGCGCTTTTTCTTTGCAGCCTTTGTACTGCACACACACACACACGTCAAACGCAATGAGTTGCGACGTGATGAAACTGAACCAACTGAAGCATGAGCTGAAGCGTCGCGGCTTGAACGCCAGAGGCCTGAAGGCGGAACTGGTGGAGCGGCTCAGGAAGGCGCTGGATAAGGAACCCCTCGTGGAGTCGCCGGGCGGAGGGGACAAGGAGCAGGAGGACGACGAAGACGAAATGGAAGAGCAAGGTAAACTAACCCTTTACATTTTAGGTTTTCCTGGCGGGAAAAAAATAGTCCAAAAAGACCAATGCTCTCTTTTTTTGTACTGAGACAGTGATGGTTCGTTATACACAGGTGAGGACGACAAACTGCATTAGCGAGAGGTAATACAGTGATCCCTCGGTACTTCGCGCCCAGACTTTCGGAGTGCATCGCAGATTTTTTCAGAATTATTCATAACACATTAAAAATGAAATAACACAGCCATATCAGCAGCCATATTGCAGAAAAACGTATTGTTTCAAAGATATGAGTTTACTCGGAGGCTTTGTACATACCCGCGGGCACTCATCAAAAGCGCGTGATTGGTTCCCAGCGTGAGATCGACCAAGAGAGCAAGTGTATTTACTGTATCCACTTGTGTACGGCACGTGAGCCGACTGAGTGCTCATTGCAGCCTCTCACTAGTCTCTCCATGCCAACCAACTAACAGCACTTTTGAACAATGCTCTGTTCGCAAACTCATAACGTTATTCAAATGTGCTGTTTGACAGCTGTGTTTAAAAGTTGTGAGCAGAGCTTGCTCGGCCACCCGGCAAGCACGAAACGTGCTCAGCGCGACAATGACGACGAAACAAACATTATGTTCGGAAACTCCTAACATTATTCAAATGTGGCGTTCATTTAGTCAGAGTCAAGCTGGATAAGAGGATGGTACAGTACAACAGCTGTGTTCATAAGCTGTGAGTGGAGCGCGCTAAGCACAACACACAGGATGTATACAGGATAGTTTGCAAGTTATGGCAAGGACGATGAGACATCGGCAAATAAAGTGGGAAAGTGTTTGTTAGTTTTGTCTTAAGTTTGTCTTAAAACATCTTACCTTAATTCCAACCCCGTGTTGCATTTTATCCAAAGGACCTTGTTGATGTTATTGTGCAAAGAGAAAGTTGAGGCATGATTGCCTCCAGCGACCATGCTTCTTATTCGTTTTTAAAAGAAGTAGGAGGCAACGAAGAAGCGACCATTTTACTTTCACTTTGCACAACAACGACGACAAGCGTTTAAAAGTGCAGCCTTTGGATAAAATTCACTACGGCATTCTAGTTAAGATAAGTCAATTTTATGATAAAAATTAACGTAGTTATTAGCGAACATTCTGTCATAATCGCCCGCTGCCGTGGTTGAAGCTCAATTCCTCTCAACCTTGGTATTTAGTCTTCATTTTGCATTTTTAAAGTTAAGTTTATTGTATAACAAGTATTTAGAAGTGTGGGAACCATGTCGGGGTTCGTAACAGAGGTGTAAATACCCCCAATATAAAACTTTTAAATAAATCTAATATGGTTTTTCACCTATCGCGTTGGGTTCTGGACCCTATTAACCACAATAAATGAGGGATCACTGTGCTAATTAATTATTTGTTAGTGTAAAAACCATACAAAGCAATAGAAATTGAAAAAGTCTGTAATACCGCCATAAAATAAAATAAACTACGTAATGGTTATTTTGCTGTGACCGGTAACTGATCACCTAGCGTTATTTTGCCGCAAATCGCGCGGCAACTTGGCCGAGAGAGCTGTAATCGACGCCACATTTGATCATTATGCTGCCATGATGGAATCGGACCCACACTGTGTTGGTGATTAATTTTCCACATTGAAAGAAATGCAAGACTTTATTGCTGCATGTCAAAAGACACAAATGGCGTAGAGATACGCGAATCTTCAAAGCAGCCCAGAAAAGCATGAATGCAGCAGTGATAGCTAGATGAAGCCTCATGTAGTGTTGCGACTATGGCTGCCACAAACGATTATTTTGGTAGTCGACTAATCACCAACAGTAGTCGCAATTAGTCGACTAATCGGATCGTATGTAAATTGCGGCGTGTCACACCAGTAAGCAGCTGCTCTTATATAACCATAATTAGTTTACAGCTTGATTCTTTATGTATGTACACATTAATGAGATGATACAACAGCAATACATCAATACAATGATTCAACTTTGATTCAACTTTGCAGCTTGTACCAGCAGTTCTGAAATGTTCATTAATGATGGTGCATCTTAAATTGAAGTCAATATTGTGGCTTTAAAAGTTTTGGCTGCAATTGTTTAGCGCATTTTAAAATGAAACCAAAACTATACACTATGCAGAGTTGCACTAATCCTATGAAACTGTCTATAAATACAAAAAGAAATACTTGTAAACAAATTTCACTCTTCTTTTGCACCAAGCATTTTTTTATGTAGAAGGTAGTGAAATCAGAGGAGTAAAAAGCACTGTGCTAAAGAAAACTAAAATAAACACTTGCATTGGTTTTAAATTTTGTTTTCATTTAACCTTTACCCCAAACGTTTTGTCTTTCTTCACTAATTAATAATAATAATTTAATAATTTAATTTATTACGAGTAAACTGGTCTGCACAATCAAGAGGCTGTTTCAAGAGAAAAGCGATGCGCCAAATAAATAAATATATGAATAAATGACTCGTCGACGACTTAAATTAATTGTCGACAATCGAAATTGTCGACGTTGTCATGATTAGTCGACTAATCTTGGCAGCCCTACTGTATACAGGCGCGTTCATGTCTGTACGCGTTTGTGCATGCGCGTATGTGACTGTGTGTTAAAGGGCTGGTTGGGCCGGTATGGCCATGTTTTCACTAACAAGTTCATTTTATATATTTTTTGATCAGGAAAATGAAAAGAGTTGTCATTTTCTATTTTAGCAATAAACTTGTAAGTAATTAGGACATAAGTGACTCTATGAATAACGGCCCTTGTTAATGAGCAGAATGGCCGCGGCCCCCACCGTTCTATCCTTGTTCGGTCGGAGTCACGGGAGTAACGGATTACAAACTCTCCATCGGAAATCATTGTACCTTCATTGCTTATAACGTCCAAAAACGGTGATCAATTGGCACCAAAATTTATGTGGACATTCCCACTTATGACCACTTCAACATATCAAAAGGATTAACCTCTCCGTGGCTGATTTATATGAGAATGAGGAAATGTGGAAGTGAGCAGAGCTACATAGATTTATGCTGGGATGAGCGCACAAAAAAAAAAAACACTGCTTCTTTGCTGATCACAGTTAGGAAGGGCGAGGCATTAAACACCAGTCAGAATATTTACAGAGACTGAAGTGGGAATGAGGAGACGTGCACATTTATTTGGATGAGGAATGCCCCCAGTTTTTCGACCGACAACACGCTGTCCAATGGAACGTAACAGCCTAAATGGTGCGTTCCACACTCGGCTGTGGAGTCGGATGCGCACGTTCAAGACAGCCCCAGTGCTCTGACGCTGCTGCACTCTCGCGGCTGCAAGCGGTGTCAGACACCGCACGCGACTCCTTGGGAGGCAACCCTGCAACATGAAGACGCAGGCTCATGATCACCTCCACACGCTGCGCAGACAGTAAGGAGCTAATGTTGTTGTGCTAACGCCTTTTGTTCTAACGGCCTGAAGCTAGTTCTTGCTATCAGCTGTACCGTTCTTCTACTGTTAGCCAGGGAGGGACTGGGTCTGGGACTGACATGCTTACCTGATTGCTTGCCCGCTGCCAGTCGCCGTCTGCCTCCTGAGGGTTGCCACGAGCTTAGCGTCGCTAAATGTCCGAAATATAAGCAGTCGGGGTTCGTGTGCGCATTCCTGCTCTCGTCCGCTTCAGCCTGTATAAGTGGAGGAGCAATCGCCACAGAATTTTTGATTTTGGGGAGGTGATCATGATGACATCACGTTTTATGTCAATAAATCCCAACTATTGTGCAGAACACTTTTATACTTTCACAGGTTGAAGTGGACAAGAGTAGTAATGTGCATTTGCATTTTGGTGGCGATCGGTCACCGTTTTAAACAACAGAACTGACAAATTGAGCAATATTAACACGCTTGCCCCCCTCCCGTGACGTAGACAGCTGAGACCGAAAAAATAACAAGCCCAGCCCCAAAAAGGGGTGGGGCAATCTGTCATAAATCTAACCACAAAAAAGCCCATATATCACTACAGTGAGTCTTTTGGGCGGAGCATTTTAGTACTGATGTCATTTTTACATGCAAACCTGTTATGTAAGTGCCAATGTTAAGCTCATCCAAGTGTCCCTTAAACTTCAATCCCTAGAATCATATTTTTTGGGGGGGTATGTGAGGTTGGAAGTCCACACAAGGTTACACACCATATTTTTCAACACCCCAATACATTGCAAGAGTTTTTTTGCACTTACCCATTGATGAAAGTCACTGTCAAAAAGCACTTTCATCTGGTTTGGCCCAATCAATCCAAAGGGGGAAATAAACACTCCTCAAAGAATTGTGCAATCCTATGTTGTTTTTTTTAATTGAAGCTCCATAACATGCACAGTTAAATAAAAATATATCTGAAATAAAATGGCCAGTAACTAAAATAGGCCAATCTTTTGAGATTCATTCATGAAAAAAGTGTAATAAACTCTGTGTGCATTCACAGCCGAGGTCTTTGATGGAAGCGACAGTGACGCGCTGCTACAAGACGAAGACGAAGGCAGTGAGTCGAGCAGCTACTCAGAGGCGACAGACTCTGACACGGCGTCAGACTTCTGCGCAGACGCCGACCTTCCCACAACCGCTGCCATAACCAAGACGGTCGTCAAACTTGAACCGGACGAGCAGGAACGCGTCAACATCAAAGGAGGTCCGTGACAGTTCAGTTGCAGACACACTGTGGTTTGTTTTCAATATTAGCTATAAAATAGGGATAAAAAAGACAACATGCGTGCCATCCAAGGCTCCCAAGCAATTGGAGACGTTCCACCTCTAATTGAAAGCCTGGGCTATTTCCATCCAATCAAGAGCCTTTGTGCTAGCTAGGACCTCCTCCACCAGGTTGTTCTACATCAGTTCGCAGACCTCTGGGAAAATTGAGATCCTATTCCTATTTGAATCTCCATTTGCTAGGAATTTGAAATAAATTTGAAGTGTTCTGAGGCTAAATATAGATCCACACTAAAGATAGACCGATTATTGGCTGGGCCAATTATCGGGGCCGATGTTTGGCATTTTGGTGATTATCGGCATCTGCCTCTTTTTTTTTTTCATTTTAAGGCCGATAAATAAAAAGCTGGTTTATTGCAGCTTGCTGCGGCATGGTTCTCTCTCTCTCGCTCTCTGTGCTGCGCAACTGGCCCTGCCCCCAAAGCAGATTGGCCCGCCCACAGCACCATCTGATTGGTTTCTTGCGCAGTGGGTAACAGCCAATCAGCGTAAAGCTACCTTTGTCTCTCTCGCTACTAGAGCAGCACGGCACAGGAGAAATTCAAGCTATTAAAGAGACTTTGAGGAAATGTTAATACATGTCAGTCTACTATAACTGACAACCACTTGTAACATTAATATGAGCCCTTCTATGTCTTATAAACACACGGTGTAGTTCTGCCTGCCACGGTAAGATGTCTTGCCTTGAAACTAACCGCTGTCACAATGCAGAGGTGAAAGCTTTGTGAACGACATGGCTCCGGAGAGCAGTGAAGTTGCTGACAGGGAAATGTTGATAAAAGTAAGACGTCAGTCTGTGTGTAACAACCCACGTCATGAAAAGCTAAACTCGACTCAACTTTATAATATAGAGCACGTTAAAACAAACGCCGCTCCGTACAAAGTAGTGCATGCATCTGAGCCTAGGAGCTCAAGACACTTTTGTTAGACTTGTAAAACAAAGTTGTCTATTTTCTAAGATCTAAAAAAGCTTTAAAATGTTGTAAATCACTAAAGTTTTTTAATATACAGGTGCTTAAAGGCTTTTAAACTAAGTCAAGTGCTGGAGTTTTTACTTTCCAAAATTTGACACCATTTTAACCCTTTTTTCTACAAATGAATATCGGCTTCAAATATTGGTTATCGGCCTCCTTGATCGCTAATAATCGGCATCGGTATCGGCCCTGAAAAAAAATCGTATCGGTCTATCTCTAATCCAACACACACATACACTTCTACCTAGTTCAATGTATGGTGTACAATACAAAAAAATAGTTTTGTTTTTTTCATTCTTAGAGAGGTGGCTAAAGTAAACCAATTACTACTTTATTAGCTCGGCCTTTGACACCATCCTATAGCATCATAGTGTTTTAGAAAGGTGAGTCGTTCAGTGAATATCTGACAATGGGTTAAAAATGTGAATGTTTGAATTTGTGACTAGGGAACTCTTACTATGTGGGGGATTACTGTATTTATTTGAGATGGCATCTCCATTGGTGCACAGATTACATTAATTGTCCTTCATTACAGAAATTAACGAAGACCTCAAAATTGAGGACAAACCAGTGGTGGTCTGCAGTGTCGGGCGGGAGGCCCATGGGTCAGAGCCAAAATGTGAACAAGATGGCGGCGGTCTGGCCGAGGAGGTCAAGGTGGAGACCAAGAGAAGTGGACAGTATGGCCGAAAGCGACTGCACGAGGAGAGCACGGACTACAATCACTATGAACAACGCAAGGAGCAGAGGTATTCATTCATAAATTTACCAAAAGTGAATGTGTGAAGGGGAAGTTTGAGGAACTCTTCTTTTCAGCCAGTAGTGACTTTCATGAAAAACAAATAGCTTTACAGTGCATTCATCCATGCTTGTACAGGGTTTTTCCTGGCTCAGATTGAGGCAGAGGTGGCACCATCCTGACCATGCGCCATGACGTGCATGTATTCTGTAAATTCAACTTACTCACGTTCTTTTACAGGGAACGTACTTTAAGTGTTCCAATAAGAATTACTATTATTATATTAAAGTATTCATTTATTAACACTAGCGCCACCGTTTTTTAAAGTGTTACTGCAAAGAGCCGCATTATACATATAGGCGCACATAAACCTTTGGTTGTTGTTTTTTTTAGTGGCATTGCCATTACATTCAACAAAAATGTGGTGTTAAAATGTCATGTGTTGAACTTCATATTTTTGTTGTGCTCTGAATTTTTTTATTGATTTTTTTCTTAATTTTTTGAAAGAGAACTTGGTAGACAACACTACTCAGCGTTTTTTTTTCATTTGCGTCAAAGTGCATGCGTGAGATGCATGAAGCTGGTACCTCGCTTGCCAAATGTCATCTGTTCAAACGTCGCACTGTGATAGCCCTTTATCGTATGTGCAAGAGAGTGCCCATATTTGTAAGTGCTGATGTAGCAGCTGACTAGGAAGTTAAAAGTGAGGCCTTTTCTCCTGAGTTACAAAATGTATCTTTCATTGTTACAAAAGAAAACCCAGTCTTTGCTCATTTGAAAAAGGAAAATCAAAAGGAGACAAGATGTATCTTAATACAGTAAATGCACTTTATTTAGCAAGGCTTCCTGCATTGTCCTCATGCTGTGACTTGTGAACAAGTCAGCCAAAATGGCAGTAAATCGCTTGCCAGCCCCCCCCCTATTGAAAACGCTTTCGGAGGTCACGACTGCGCCGCCGTGAAGTCAAATGTTTCCATCCGAGGGGATTTGCTGTCATGGCCGACGTCAAAGTGCTCGCAGCGCCGCCCAGCAATGCTCCTTTTTGTGGTGCCCACCCTCATCACATACACATGTATGGGGTTGACAATGGCATGCTGCAATTTCCGAGCGAAAAGGGCTTTAAGAGCCAAATGAAACCGGGCAAAAAGCCGGATGAAACCGAGCAAAGAACCACATGCTGCTCGCGAGTCGCTGGTTGGCAAAGCCTGATATAACGCCTCCATTGTGGGGAACGCTGCAACTGTACTTAAAATACATTGTTGCTGCAGAGGGACATCAATCGCGCTGTTGAGCAATATCAATAGTTCTGGCTGGAGGCAGGTACACAATTAGCTGGAGGCGGCCGCCTCTCAATTTTTCATGCAGGAAAAACCCTGTTGTAACACAAAGCACTCGTGTCTCAAAGCATCTTTCCCAGTTGGAATGAATGTGAAAGCCAATACTGTAATCCACTTTAAAAACACCCCTCAAATTTTGCCACTTTTTTTTAACAAGGAAACTAGCACTCGACACTATGCCTTTGCACTTCTGATGTGCATTGCTTTACCAACAGGGAGGGCATTATAATACATAGGCATGCAACCCATGGATTTGATGATGAAACGATTGCAATAACAGTCGACGTTCTTTGAAGAGTGGAAAGAATACATGCCTGTGTTGTTGATACTCTGTCAGGATGCATTGCGACCGCTTGTTTTCAAATGTTGTTTGTAGTCAGATTCGGACAACTTCGTTTATCTTACATGGGGCAATTAATTTGAAGCTTCCCAGTGTAAATTCATACTCCTGGTTAGTTCATGAATGCTTGGATGAATGAATGAATGAATAGTATATATATCCAAAGAGACACAAATTGAATCACGGGACAGAGTTATAAATCTGGGCTTATGTAGCCTCCAAATAGAATTGCATGATCAAAAAGATACAATAAGATAAAAACTAATGAGGTCAGAGAGCAAAGCAGTGTAGAAGAAGAATGAAAACAGTAATAAGAGAAATGCCGTAAGTAATTAAATTCAAATAACTTCTCTAAACTAAAAATTTGAAAAATCATTTAAAATGAGCATACCGGATTTTATGGTCCATTATTAGGCGCAATATCAATGAATGGGTCTATTTAAACAAAAACAAAAAAAACATACATAAGATGCACTGGTTCATAAGTCTCATTGTTTTTGTGAAGCATTGTATGTGGAGCAGTTTATTCTAATTGTACTGTATGTTTATTTGATAGATTTAGTGCCATATTGCTAGGTTCAGACCGGATTCAAAACATCGGGTAGCGCTGCGTCTCGCTTGCATTTGCCGTGCAGCTACGCGGGGGTTGCTTCCAGTGGAGCAGGGGATCCTCCGACAGATGGGCGGTGGGGCGGGGGAGAGTTTGCATTGCTAGTCAATCTGGTGACCAGTCGTTGTGTTATTGCTTTGATAATGCTAAATGCTAACTTGGTTGACAGTTCAACAGCCGTAAACAAGTAGGGATGTCACAATATCGGCAATATCTTGATGTCGGGATGTTAAAATTTCCGCGATGTATCATCGTCGTCATGTCATGATATTAATAGTAGCAAATCTGTTTAAAAGCCCAAGTTATTTTCCATTTGTGCAGTTACAGCACCCTCTGCTAGTTTATTAGTGCAGTTTACCCGATTCACAATGTTTGCGTGCATGCCTCAATATTAGGCATTCGGTCATTGTAGGTCATTTATATACATTGAGGTTAATGTTAACAGTACTATTTGAACTATATGTATCATTTGGACCACAGTTAATTAGCTTTGTGAAGAGATATTTACATGCAATTGCTTATGTCTATTTTATTTGTACAGTGGTACCTCTACTTATGAAATTAATTGGTTCTGGAAGAAATTTCTTGAGTAGAAAATGTAAGTAGAGACGCGTTTTCCATGTAAATGCCCTAATCCGTTCCAAGCCCCCGAATATTTAGACATAAATGATTTATAAAGCATAAAAATGCATGAAAACACGTAACAAATACATGTTACAATTAGATTATTGCACAATAAATGAGAGTTGTGCATAATGTAAAAAACACAAAGAATAGAGTAAGGAATAAAAATGATGGTTACCTTTTAATTGCTGTCCTCTTCGCTTTTTGCCCTCTTTGGTTCATGTTCAAAAAAAGGTTTTCTCCTTTTTTTCTTTTCCTTGTTTCTAATTCACGTAAAACTATTGGAAGACCTCATGGCCCAAGGGGCAAATGACAAGGACGCTGCATCTATCTATCTATTTACCTATCCATCCACACACATAGAGACATACGGAAGAGTTCCCTCTTAGCCAATGGGATGCCAGGAAGATGCTAGGCTAGCCAATGGCAGAGCATCTTTGAGTATGTTGCGTTCAGGAAACTCCGGAGCTGCGAGTATCACCCCATACGTTTACCTATCATATCCTGAAATTTCTTTCGTAACTAGAGTCAATATTTTCCTGTTGAGGCCTTTTCATAAACTTGAAAATTTCGTATGAAGAGACATAAGTAGAGGTACCGCTGTATTCATATTTCATGTTATACAGAAACCATACACACACCCACACAACCAAATTAAGCAGATTATTGTTCACATGAACAAAACTATGTTCTAACCAATGAAAGATCCCATAAAGCAGTCATACCAGCATATACTGTATGTTTCAACATCTCCGTCGGCCCGCTTCAGCCAAACACATCATTGTGAGCTACATCGACCATGATACTTTGCGCTGCTGAGCCAATAGGAGAGCATGACTGGCCAAGCCTATTTCTCTGTGAATGCTGTTATTATGTACAAAAACAGAATATTGTGATGGTTTTGTTTTTAAATATAAGTTCTTTTTTATTTACAATATAATGAGATTTTATACAGTGTTGTGAGCATTTTATATATCGCCAACCTCCCCACAATATTGTGATAATTATCATATCGTGAGGTTCTTATCATGATATTATCGTATCGTGACATTTGGATATCGTGATAATCCCTATAAATAAGTCAATACACTCACCATTATCTAACATTTTTTGCTTGGTCTCGGCAGCAACTGGAAGTTGATTATTATCTTTCACAGATAGTCCATTATACCAGCAGGTAAAAAAAATGTTAAAAGGCTGTCAATAAAAGCGTGATGAAAATTTCGGAAGATTGCATCTCAGACATTAAAGTGTCCCGAATGCGGTACACTTACTGTTTACAACAAGCAGGGAGGTTACATTGTGGATAAAAAGTACCTGCACATATACTTTCCGACGAAGCTTCACACAGTCACAGCGAAGCTTCTTGGTGATTGAGGCATTGAAAATCCAATGAAATTAATGAAACATGATATGCTGGTTGCCATGGAGATGATTTTTCTGAGACAACAAGCGCCGTGTGTAATTACTTTCGAACGCAGCAACAGTTACCTCAGACCATGCCTAGGAGCAGAGCAAAACAGACAATGTAACAGAGCGGCAGATTTCTTTATTTTACTTGGAAGCCTTGAAACGGATTTATCAAACAAAATACACAGTCAATGAAGATTTAGAACTTTGTCTGCATCGGGATTGTGACAATTTGGAGGAATTTTTATCAGAGGAGGACCTCAATATTGACTGAAGCAGAGGCATCGCTTGGAGAGAGAGCACGCCTCATTGCTCATATCAAAGTAAGTATTTTCGTATTTTTCGAATCATAACTTTGCTTTTTTGTGCATGAATTATCTCTTACTCAGCTAAAGTGTGTGTGTGTGTGTGTGTGCGTGCGTACAGTGTTCTGTGGAGGGGCGGGTGTGTTTCTCTGAGTTTTACCGAGTAAACAATACTGTTATCAGAAAAAAATAATTCCCACTTTTGAAAAATATATTTATTTTCTTTTTCTTTTTTGTTTTTAAACATAAAAGGACTTCTGAGTCTCAGGAATGTGGTAGTCGACCTATTAGATGCCCTGATAAGGTACTACAAAGTTCTGCACAAAACTAGGAAATGAAAGAGAAAGCTGTACTGATAATTCAATATGTATTGCGATTGACACGTGATCAATATCAATAGAAAATGCCTTCGATAAAACCTTTTGATACAATTTTTTTTTAAAACAAACCTCATCCGTCTCCAAACACGACGAAGTTAAACCAACGAAGAAGCAGCAGCTAACCCAGATAGCCTAGCCAGATAGCCATCTCTGACCCAATAATGATGAGTCCGCTTAAAAGATAAAGTAGCCCTAAAACGGTTGGTCAACGATAATGTATGCACTGCAAGAAAGTATTAGTTCACTTACATTGTATGAACATTGAATGAAGGCTAATGTCTGTATCAATACTGCTTTGGGATAGCACCTAATTCAAATAAGCATTTACAATGCACTGATGGAGGACAAACTGCACGTTACATAACGATGTACACAAAAACAACAGGTTTTTTTTTTTTTTTAAATAGGTTTCAAAAAATCTTAGATTGTGATAGTTTTTTCAGACATATCACCCAGCCCTACTAAGCGCATTGTTTAAAAGAGTTTATTTGATCTTTATATTCACCAGTTTTTCATTCTTTCATAGTTACGTTGACCTCTTATTAAAGGTTAAGTATTATGTTAAAATAAAATAACCAAAATTCATATTTTGCCGGGTCATTATATTCAATAGTTAAAAAAAGAACTACATTTCATTATATATCGATATCGACCAATATGAAACACTTATATCGTGTTATACAGTACATTTCTGTCATATCGCCCAGCCCTTGTACAAGACTTTGTTCTTCCACTTCTTGGACATTGCTATCGTGAATCCCTTCATCCTGCACAAGGAAATTGCCAAAAGCAAAGGGGAGGTTTCTCTGCACCACAAGGCATTCAGGGAGAGTTTAGCTTTAGCGTTGGCCGAGATGGTGTCTTCCACCACAGCGGAACCTGGCCCATCTGGCTCCACTCATCACAGACCTGTTTACAAAGCAGGACAGAGCACCAGTGGGCGCTTGAGGTGCGGGTACTGCCACGCAAACACTCCCAGCAAGTGTGCCCACATGTGATGAGCCATTGTGCTTTTTAGCCAATAGAGACTGCTATAATGTGTAGTAAGGGATGTAAATCCGAATAAAGCCCTGATGAAAGACCTAAGTGTAAGTTTTTTAAATAGTTTGTTTGGTTGTGATTTGTTTGCATAAAATAATTGTACTTTGCAGCAAAACACTCGTTTGTACTCTTTATTATTGTATGCACAACAGTTTGTTTATAGAACGCATGTTTTTCTGTTACTTGTCGGTGATGCTTTGAATGAATCTGGATCTAGGCTATGATACACCCAAGTCTAACCTTTCCAGAATTGGGCATTTGACTAAAGATTTAGCATCCATTATTCGTTGTCAGTCTGCAGCGTGGGTACCCTTCCATCCTCCGTCATTTGTCGTCATTCCAGGGGTGAGGGAGAGCAAATAGTACCGGTCCGCCTCTGATTTTAAACAGGCTTCCATCAGCGTTTCTAAACTAGAAAAAAATAAAAATAAATACAATTCTATGGGCATCCGTCATAGGCGGATAGGCGCACTGGTCCGTCACATAGGGGGAATGCCCAGCTCTGAACCTTTCATTGGAGCCCAAGATAGTTATTCTATGTTGAAGAATTCCAGAATAGCTGCGTTTTCCCCTAAAATAATATGACCCTGGTTCCCAAGGGTCCCCCAAATGGCTTGCCTGGATCTCCTTTTAGGAAAAACCTGTGCAAAATGCTCATACAGTAGTTACGGAAAGTATTTAGACCCCTTGAAATTGTTCACTTTCTGTGTCATTGCAGCGATTTGCCAAAATCAAAAAAGTTTATTTTATTTATCATTAGAAGGACAATGTGTAGCATTCATTGACATCTATTGGTCAACTAATAGGATGCAACGACCTAAGATGGACATTATGACAACAATAATCTTAGTTTCCTAGCCCGTCTGTCAATTTGCATTATGTATTAGCAGAGGTGGGACGGAAGCGACAACGGACGCACAGTTTAAATAACAGACGGACTGATCAGAGTTTGGTCCTGCTTCAAAAATAGACCGAGAGACGGATGGCGGATGGGTACCCAGGCAGCAGACGGATGGCGATTGACAGACCAGCAAACTTTTGTAAAATGCCCACCTCTGTGTTTTAGCCAGAGCTGGGCAGTCCGTCCCTGGGCCGGGCCGGTCGGACCCTCCAGCCCGGCCGGATGCCCATTTTGGGGGCGGGGGGTGGGGGCTGACAAATTTTTAAAAATGGCTGGACTAAGCATGGCCGGAAGTAGATTTTAGTCCGGCCCACTAATCGGCCCTCATGCGTGTGACGTGATCTCGAGGCGGCCAAATTTCATCTCAGCCTACTCGGTGAAATGCTTCTTTTTAGGCTTCTTTCTACTCTCCCAACGGCGCGAGCGACAACTGCCGCAATGATTCACATGACCGACGCATTGGGCTGTTGGCGACAGGTCTGCAACACATGCCACGCACCCATTAGGAATTGTTGCTGCTCTGATCGGTCCATTATGTCACATGTTGCGATGACATACAGTTTCCCACACGGAGGAGGGAATGCACCACACAGCTTGTTGCTGCTGCTAAGCAAACGAGTTTGGCAGCGGCGTATGTGTAAAAAGAAGCTACTCACCCACGTTCCCCCTTAGCCACCACCTTCCAGATCGTTTTCGTTAAATGCATCGTCTAGTCATCTCGGCCCCTTTATGGTTGTAGCAGGTACGAGATCCATTGTTGTCGCTGTCTTTTTGAAGCGATGCCCCCCGAATTGGAACGTAACTGTTTCAAAACAACTTGTGTCCACGAGTATAGTCAAGCTGCGCGCAGCACTCAAGGATGACGCTGGCACATCAAGGTGGAGTTCATGCACTTCTTCTGTCTCGTCTTCTCTACTTCCAGAAATACGGGTACCCAGGTCAAGGGTGGAGGGTCGTGGCCGGACCGGCAAAAAAGGGTCTAGTGCCCAGCTCTGGTTTTAGCATTATACTAATATATACATATCGATATTAGATCGTTAAGGAATTTAACGTGTTGACGATCTCATAAAGCTGAAAGATCGTTTCATCGTCTACAGGGCACATTCTATACAGTTTAGCTCTATGGCGGCTCAAAGCTGCTGATGCATACCCGACCAACCAATCACAGCACGCACGGAGCACCGTACGTGACACTCCCCGCCTCCCTGTTTGTTTGTATAGCGGGAAGCTATAGCGAAAAGTCACCACGAAGCAGAGTTGGTCCTGAAAAGAAACTCCACATCCAGAGTGTCGATTTGGTTTGGTTTTTCCTCGGAGGAGAAAGCGCAAACCAGTTATTTACAAAGTTTGCAGGGACTCTGTTCGGATGTCAGATGGCAACACGTCAAACCTGTTTAATCACTTGCGGAGACAGAGACCACCCAAAAAACTACGCCGACAGACAAAACAAACGGAGACCAGACACATGGTAGCCAGAGGCAGCCGCTAGCTCCGAGCAAACGCAACCCACGGTAACACAGTCATTTAACAAGAGCGCTCCATATGATAAAACAAGCAAGCAGTGTAAAGAAGTAACTGAGGCAGTGACTTATTACCTTGCTGAAGACATGATTCCCATTAAAACAGTGGAAAACGAGGGCTTTAAAAGACTTCAAAGTACTAGACCCGCGTTACGAGCTGTGTTTTTATGTTTATGTTATGTTACCTTTTATGTTTACATTCACTGCACGTTTTGATATAAAAAAAAAACGAAAAGTGACGTTAAGTCTTCAGTCGGCACGTAGACGACCAAAGGACGATCCTCGCAAAAGTAGCGATAATGTTCGTTATAACAACAGTCATGGGGTGGTAAATATAGATGTAAAGAAATATATTACAGAAATAGTGTAACGAATAGGGTTACCTGTGTTGTGGTCGAATTTCTGTCTTGCCAAGTTGTGTTGTTTCCGAGGTTATTGAATGCATTGTGCGGCTCGCTGGATGGGAGGGGATGCGAGCGGAGGACGGAGAGGAAAGCCATTGCTCTTTTTAGACTGAACGGTTGTCATACTGTATTGGCGTCAGCTGCGGCCCACAGTAGCCGGTTGGACTAATAAAAACGTGATAATTAAACTATGTCTGTGTTCTTGGAAGACGCAACAATATATTTTAAAACGTGACGTCATCGGCAGGCGCGAAGGACTCGATCACATCTGCTACCCACACCGGCTTGCTGCGGGCCAGATTTAATAATAAAGCAATATCATCCCAGGGGCCGTAGAAAACCTCGCGGGCTTGATGTGGCCCGCGGGCCTTGACATTGACATATGTGCCCTATTGTCTTCAAGCCTTTTTCAGCCCAAATCCTGAAGCCAGGGTCTTCCTGGAGTGAAAGAATAATTACCCCATATTGGGCTAAAGTGAGATAATGAGGACAGTTTGACCTGATACCAAATTGTAATCATATGTCTAACTATAGGATTCTTTGTTTTGTTTTTTAGCGTTCTAACATTTGCTGAGTGTAAGTACAGAGTGAGAGGGAGGGAAACAGAGCAGCTTTCAATATCCATCCAATGAAAGGCGTTTATCTGTAAAATAATACAACATGGTCCGTAATTGCGCTGCCCAGTAGTACCATAATGGATTAGGGCATTTGAGGCCCCCTCTATCGTACGGTAAGTACAAAAGCTATAGACGTAGCCGTGACCTTCAATTATTCCACAAAAAACGGACAAATTTTTCCTTTAAGTGTGGAAATACACTTGAGGGAGGTGGCAATGGAATGTTTTGGAACAAACATAACAGTTTGGGAGTTTGATTTGAGAACATTGATTCTCGCAATGAGTGACAAAGGCAAGGAGTTCCATCTATCTAAAGATGAAGTGACTGAATCAATCATCGGTCTGTAGTTAACCGCCGCTATCTCTTTTAAACCCAGTACTACCTTAATCCCCAAATAGGAAAAACAGTCTTCCATTTTGAATTGGAAAGAGTTTTCAGTACTAGCCCTTTCTTCTGAGTTCAGTAACATTAAAGAGGATTCATCTTTGTTTACTTTATACCCTGATATCTTACCAAACATGTTTATTAAATCTAACAAGGCTGGGATAGATTTCATCAGTTCGCTTCAAAAAAGAATAACGTCATAAGCAAATAAAGCAATTTTGTGCTCCTGCTGTCTTATGTACAAATCAGTTATAGCTTTATGAGATCGCACTGCAACGGCAAATGGTTCGAATGCTAAAATTGATAATAAGGGGGACAAAGGGCACCCTTGCCTACATCCCGGTTTAATTTGAAATGGTTTAGAAATAACCCCATTTGTCAAAATTTCTGCATACCAGGGTCAATAACGGGTCATTGTAAATGAGTTCAACCCATCGACAGAAGGTATCTCCACAACCAAACCTTTTTAATATTTCAAATAAATAGTGCCATTTGACTATCAAAGGCTTTTTCAGCATCCAATGACAGTAGAGCAGTGTCAGTTTTCCCTTCCCAATCGTACTAAATATCCAGCACTCGCCTCACATTATGAAATCCCTGTCTGCGAACAATAAATGCATTCTGATCATCTGCAATAATACCAGGTAATATTCTTTCCAGCCTCCGAGCCAAAACTTTACAAAGTAGCTTTAAATCTACATTAAGGAGGCTAATTGGTCTTAGATTTTGACATTCAGTGCACTTTCATATGATCCATTGTTACAGATATTTCCTCCCTTGTTATAGGAGCACCCAAATCTGATCTCAGCATTCCTGAAATATTGGGTATGAGAAAGGTATCCAGGAAGTCAGATTGCTCTCGTGCCTTATGTGTTGTATCTGAGCTGTATAATTTTTTAAAAAGGAGCATAAACGTTTCGTTGATTCCTAACGGGTCAACTATAATCTGTCCATCACTGTTTTTAACCGAAACAATCGTTTTCTCATTCTGTAATTGTCGAAGACGCCAGGCCAATGTTTTCCCAGACTTTTCCCCTTGGTCATAACATTTCAAAGACTTTAATTTCGAATTTATAAGACGTGATGCTGCCATAGAGGCGGAAAGTTCATTATAATGTGTTCTTAGCAACATATGTTTTTGATGGACCTGTAGACAAAATGTTTGGTAATATTCCCCCTAAAGCATCCAACTTTTTCTGCTTCCAACTTTTTTGTTTTGCCTTGTGGCTTGTAAAGCTAATTATTTGACCCCTTACGTAAGCTTTGAAAGCTTCCCACCTCACAGAGGGTGACGTTTCATCCGTATTGGTTTCCAAAAATATAAAAATTTGAGTATCTATAAATGATACAAAGTCTGAATCCAGGAGCCACTTTTGTTTAAACTCCCACCTAGGGGGATCGCGCCGTAAACTTAAGTCCTCGTATATTAATGAGTTTGGTGCATGGTCGGATATTAAAATTCTTTCATATTGAGAATCCTTAATTTTATGTCTCAGCTCCTCAGAAACTAGTCAATACGCGAATCTGATTTGTACGTGCTTGAGTAACAAGAGTATTTGAATCTCTTGGGGTTCATATTCCTCCAAACGTCCCTCAAATGAAGTTCCTTCATAAAGTTATTTATAGCTTGTCTACTTTTAGAACGAGTCTTATCAATACCGGAGCTTATTGATAGAAATATTGAAGAATGTCGGGTCTTCAATATTTGGTGCCTAAATATTTACAAGATTTATTTTGTCTCTAATAAGTGTACCCTGTAGAATAATAAATCTTCCACAGCTATCCCTAATAGTCACATGAAAGGGTATAGATTTATGAATCAAAACCATAACCCCTCTTGCCTGTGATGTAAAGGGTGCTGAGTATACATTACCCAGCCACCTCCTCCTAATTCTCGCCTCTTAACTTGATAATAGATGGGTTTCTTGAAGCATCGCCCACCACTAACATATCGTATAAATTACTTTTTATTTCATGTTGAAGTTACTATTGAAAATATAAGGATTAAAACTATAAATTCACTTTGCATATAATATGAACATTTAAGCAGGCTCGTCGGATTTTAATTATCTTGAGCTCTGAATGGCACATTGTGAGACAAAACATCTGGCAGCATCATTACTTTTTGTTTCGTTTTTAAGACCCACGATGGCCCCCGAGCGTCCTGCACCTCAGAAGGCTTCTGGTAGTGAGCTCAAGCGCCACAGGAAGATGCTGACCATTCAGGAGAAGATAAAACTCCTGGATATGCTTCGGGAAGGGTGTAGTTACGCCACCGTAGCTCGGCATTACGGCTTAAACGAATCAACGGTACGCTACATCAAGAAAGAGGAAAAGAAAATAAGATACACTGCATCCGTATCCTACAACCTCTCAGCAAAAAGAGCGGCATCCTCTCAAAACACAACCATCCTTCGGATGGAATCCGCCTTGGCTCTTTGGATCAGTGACTGCAGAAAGAAAAATGTTCATTTGGACATGGACATCAGAGAGAAGGCGAGGCAGCTTTTTGCCATGATTGCGGGAGATGCTGACAACCCCGGCCAAGATGGAAAACCTCAAGCAAGACCATCCACATTGAAATCCGCAGCCAGACCCATTGAATTTTATGCCAGTAAGGGTTGGTTCAGCAGATTTAAAAAACGCTTCAATCTTAAGCAACTTTCCCCGCGTGATGAAGCTGCATCTGTGGCTCAGGAAGCCGACGAGTACAGCAAGAAGACATTCAAGGCAATCATCGAGGGAGGAAGTTACAAGCCCGAACAAGTCTTCAACATGGATGAAACTGGCTTGTATTGGAAGAGGATGCCTTCTCGTACCTTCATCATGAACGAGGTAACCAGAGCCTCTGGATTCAAAGCTCACAAAGACAGATTGAATTTGATCATGTGTGTCAATGCTGCTGGCTACATGATAAAACCAGCGCTAATTTACAAGTCCAAGAACCCCAGGTCACTGAAGAACAAAAATAAAAACCTGCTGCCGGTTTACTGGATGCATAACCCCACGGGTTGGATTTCAAAAGTCCTCATTTGTGACTGGTTCCACCACTGCTTCATTCCAGCAGTCAAGTTGTACCTCGCCCAAGTTGGGTTCGAATTCAAGGTGCTGTTGCTGATGGACAGCACAGGAGGCCATGAGCTGGGTCTATCCTATAAAGGTGTGCGGATCGAGGTCCTCCCGCAAAACACAGCATCAATGATGCAGCCTATGACTCAAGGCGTCCTGCGCTCCTTCAAGGCTCTTTACATGCGTAACATCCTCCACCACCTTGTCGAGGCAATGGATTGCGACGAAACCGTCACGCTGAAAACGTGCTGGCGTGATTACACAATAGCAACGTGTCTCCAAAATATCCAAAAGGCCGTGAAGGAGATGAAGAAGGAAACTTTAAATGCCTGTTGGGAAAAGCTGTGGCCTAATTGTGTCCAGGACTATGTTGGGTTCTCCCCAGATGAAATTTGTCAGTCAGCAGTAGACGAGGCAATCGAGCTAGCCAAGGTGCTCGGAGGGGAAGGCTTCAATGACATGACGCATGATGACATCAATGACCTCATCGACACACATGCAAATCCACTAACAAACGAAGATTTGATTGAACTAACGAAAGCTGCGAGTGACGAGGAGCAGGCAGGAGAGAATCCATTGGAGGAAGATGACAGCGGCCTGTCACTCGAACGGCTGACAAAATTGCTGAGAGCGGCCGAACAACTGCATGGAATGGCAGAAGATTGGGATCCGCAAATGGCCCGGGCGTTGCAGTTTCAAAACGCCATTCATGGAGCTATTGAAGTCTATAAAGACCTCCTGGCACAGAAGAAGCAATGCCTGCATCCGCCTGTAACTATGTTCATTACCCAAAGAAAGAAAAAAGACATGTCTGTGCCTTCATAAGAAATTGAAATCCTGTAGCAGAAAGATACGCCTCCTGAAGAGGTGCCTTCATAAGAGCTGTAAGTGCTCTGCTTTACTGTGCAGTTTGTACTCATCAGCGTCATCAGCGATTTCGTCATTGTACTTATGGACCATATGTTTACCAGCAATTAATCATCATTGGAAGTTATGGAGTGTATCTTATAGTGGTGCAACGGATCACAAGTCATGGTTCGGATCAGCAAAAAAAAGAAGTTAAATAGAACTTTGTCTTCATTTATTTTATAAAACGCGTTTGCCCTTTTCAAAACTTTTCAAAAAATCAACTGTCTAAGATGGCTGTTAAGAATTTAATAACCCAACTTTCATGCAATATTATGCATTATACATTCTTATTTTATATTTGGTACAGTGAATAAAATAAAGTATCCTTCTAGACATTTTGAGCTGAATGTTTCTTAAAATTATTTAAAGGGGAAGTCAACCCAAACATTTTTTTTTCAAGAATATCTTCTATGCAAGTCCACTTGTGGAAACAAGGCATTCTGATAAATATTGAGTTTGTGCAGTAAGAGTTAATGCACCCTTTTTAGGCATCTCTGAGGGCGGCCATGTTGTCACCTCTGTCGACTGAAAATCACATCACAACTGCTCAGAGCTCAGGTAACAACCAATCACGGCTGACCTGTTTTCTGAAGCTGAGCCGTGATTGGTTGTTATCTTGGCCCTGAGCAGTTGTGATGTAATTTTCAGTCGACAGAAGTGAGAACATGGGCACCCCCTGAGAAGGCTAAAAAGGGCTGGATTTTGCTGCTTAACTCATATTACACAAACGCAATATTAATCAGAATGCCGTGTTTAAACTAGTGGGCCTGCTGGGAACAAACTCTTGAAAAAAATGTGTTTGGGGTGATTTCCACTTTAATGTGCAAAAATGTTTTCTAAAATAAATGAAGCAAAAGTTTTATTTAGCTAGGGTTTTTTTCATAATGACAAAGCCCTCAAAGTGCAATTTAAGGCACATTCCCTACCTTTAGACATGGAGAGTGCCTTGCAAAGTAGTCTAGGTCCACAATATTTAAAAAGAAGTAAAAAAATAATAAATAAAGTAAGCCAAGGAACGTGTTTCACTACCAGCCGGGCACTTTTTCCTAATGCTAACAGCTAGCTACTGGCCACTAATGCCGGAGACTTGTGCCGTGTCATACAATGATGGCGCAATAAACTAGCGATAGTTAGCGTCTTAAATTAGCAACTGAATGATTTTGGGACGCCGTTGTTTTGATGTTGGTGGCAAACGTTGAAACTGCCAATAAGGCAAGCCGAAACGTCGAAAACGGAAGTAAAGTTGGCCATTACGCCACCACGTGGGCCAACTCCAAAGTAAAAGTCTGTTAAGGCTATTGGCCTCATTGACTCATTGTATTATTTGGTAAGCTTTATTTTGAAGTTAGTTTTTGCAGAGGCGGTGTGTTCCTTGAGTATGTTTGCGGCGTCCTTGGCGTCTTCCTGAATGACATGTCGTGACAAGAGGCAGAAAAAAGATCCTGTATCATTAATTTGAGGACTCGTTTCACTCCAACTTGTCAAAATGCTCCTGTACATGCAACTTACGTCATCCATGAGGGTTGTCAACTTCCTGTGCTGCTATCACACGGACTGTGGACTAATCACGTTGCCATAATGTTAATCAAAGATGATCCGTTGCACCACTCCTGGTAATGATATTATTTCCAGTTACGCGTCACAGATTTTCAGATACATAGCTGCTCGAGTGATGTGAGAACAAATTGGAACAATTAAGGTTACTGTAATGCCTTCGCATGTGGGCAAGGAGAACCACAGTCGCAGAAGTACTTGTTTGTTGAACGGAACAGTCAAATAGGTACGTGTGTGTATGTTTTTAGCACTGTTTTTGAACCTTTATTGTCTGACCTTTGACAAGGTTCAGTACTAAATGCAAACAGAAAACAGGCTGGTGAGAGGCTTCGTGACCATTCCCCAAGTGGCCCTTTTAAAATAGTTTTCAAAATGTTGATGATTGGTCACACTATTTTTAACTCTTCTCATTCTTAGGTACCAATGACATCTATTGATAGATGTCAACATAAATTAACGGGAAGGGCGGCAGAGCTTGACGATCAGTGTCAGACTTGTAAAGAGTGTACTGTGTAACTGTGTAGGTGACAGCAGGGCAACCTTGCATGAGAGATCAGCATAGATCAGACATGTCCAGCTCCGGTAGTCCTCAAGGGCCGGTGTCCTGCTTGTTTTCCATCTGTCCCTGCTGCAACATGCCTGAGTCAAAAGATCATGATCGTATCATGCTTAGAGCTTGCTGATGAGCTGATTGTTTCAATCAGGTGTGTTGCAGCAGGGACAGATGGAAAACAGGCAGGACACTGGTCCTTGAGGACTGAGATTGGGCACCCCTGGCATAGATTATGAGATGATGACAGATAATGAGAGAATTGAAAAATGAAAGTTGGACAAGTTCAGTTCACTCACTTGGAACAGCGTAGGAGTTGCAGTAGTTCTAGATGAGAAAGTGTCATGTGCGTTTGAAGAAATATTCAACTCGGTTGATAGAGCGGTTTTAAGGATAGCGATTTGGCGACTATTTTAACCTGGAAATAAAAAGCACAGACAATTTACCTGGGCCGTGCGGTGTGAGTCAGCATAGCTCACAACGTGTTTTACCACAACCCAGCTCACAGCAGATGAATTCGGCAAACCTGACTGAGTCAAGTGATTTGCCCTCTGGATCAACCAAGGAGCAGCCAAGCCTCGTCCCCAGACACTCCTGAAAACACATAGGTAAGAAGTAACTTGCTAGCTAGCGCATTTTTATTGCTTTGTTAAAGGCATGGGCCAGTATCAAATAACGATGGTATAATAGCTGTAAGCAAAAATATCACACTACTGATTTTGTAACTCTGAAAACGTATTGTTTTGCAATATTTGCTTTAAAATATAGATATATGTATGATATACATATATATATATAATATATGTGGTCCTTGGGGGCGACCGGGTACCTGAATTAACAGTCATGACAAAACATACCACATAACAAAATATAAAAATATGAAATATGTACAACAAAATGAAAAAAGACAACATACAGATGACGTGTCTGACAGGATTGACATTGATTTAGAAACACTAGAGCATTTGTGTTGTCTCTATATGGGGCTCCTTCCTGTTTTTATCCCTCCTCTGTTCCCCTTTGTGTATCTGCCGCCATTCCCCCATCTGCTCAGCACGGACACAGGCAGCTTGTACCCTGGAGTTTGGGTTTTGCTCATTTTGGTCCCGCAAATCCATTTTCTATGGCTGAGACCAGCCACATCTAATAGCTTAGCTAGCTAGCTGGGTTGACGTCTCCCCATGGCCAGAGTTGGCACTTCGTTTGTTGTCGTGACTGAGTGAGAAGCCGGTTGGCAAGTAACGACAGAGGCATTGATACACTGTGGAAATTGACTTAATTGAGTAACTGCTTAACAGTATAATGTAGTACTCACTCAAAGTGCTCAAGCAAAGTGCCTTCATGTCAAGCATGCCCATTCCCCATTACATTCAATTCTGACAATAAGACGCTACAATATTGTAAGATTTGATCTGAGAAGTCCAAAAAATTAGGATTCCCTGATTACTTTTCCACGCCCACTGGAATCCCATTTCTACACTCTAACAGTTGGGTCAAAAATAACTATTTTGGGGTGAAATTTGATCCAATTGCTGTATTAAAAACCTTGGTTCATTTTAAACCAAAAAATTGAGTTGTTCAGTTTTCACCCAAATTTTAGGGTTAAATGAACACAACAAATTGGGCCAAAATGGTTGAGTTATTCCACTATTTTATTTATTTATGTATAATGCTAAGGATACTGCGCATTCCCCAAAAACGTATTAATAACATGAAGTGAAGGTTTCACAAAATGTGTAGTTAACTTCAGGTACAACACGATTGACGTTGACAAAATTTCAGCAACAATAACAGGGATGATGTGCATTTGGTCATCACTGTTTTGTAGTTGTGTTGCTTATTATAAGGTCTGTAATAAAGGCAGATCATCAACACAAACCCAAATGAACACATCTGTGTCCTTAATACAAAATGCATTGACGTTAGCTTCAAAATACATTGTTGAGGCTCGACAAGTCAGAAGATAGCTGGACTTTTGAAGATTTTTACAATCTGCAATGACCCTTAGTTTGAAGAACCTTGGCCATTTTGCAAGGAATTTAACAGACACTTCCTCACCAAAAAGCATTATGAAGTTCTGTTCAACCTGAGAAACATTCAACTGCAAAAAAAGCACTAGCGCAAACAACAAAAACAAATACAGCAATAACTGTATCAAAGTTTCCTTCTGTTTACTTTCATTCTTATCAAGCCTGGTGTTTCCAGGAATCTTGGAAAAAGGTCAAGACCAGTGGAAGCGGTGGCTGGGTTTTGCACAACTTTGTCTGTTCTCAAATGTTGCCTTCATTTTGCCCAAAACTTCAAACTTAAATAGTGAGATTGATCATATTGTAGCGTCTTCCAGAAACATGCCGTCAGACGTAGTTTAATTATCACGTTTTTATTAATCTAAGTACAACTCCTCGTGCTCTTCTTTCTCTGCTGCTCCACTCGCTTGCCGTACGATGCATTCACGAACTTCGGAAACATCACAACACAACAACACAAATCCGACCACAACACAGATAACCCAATTCATGACAATATGCTGTTGAACAGTCAAAGATTTCAATGCCTAAAAATTGTATACAATTTCATAGACTTTTTAAAGTTACTGTATTTTTTTAATTATAAAAAGAGTTTTAATATAGTTAGCAATAATTGCAACTGTTATTGTATGTTTTTTTTTTCTTATCACAAAAACTGTATACATGTACTGTAATGACAACTTGTCTTTAACTTGAATACTTAGGTGTGTCATAGGCTATTGCTGCTGAGTGTTAAAAGATTCCAGTGTCTTAATAATTTACAAAATTAAGAGATCTTTATTGTTAGTGTATTTTTTTATTCTGGTGTAATTTCTTAGAATATCACCCGAATGGTTTGCTTTTATTTTTTGTAAAAAATGTACCATTTACTTGTCATCTTTTCAAAATAAACATCTGTTTTTCTGTACCGAAAATATACCGACCCGAAGTTTCCCAAAAAAACGAGCCGAACCAAAATGTGATTTAGCGTACCGTTACACCCCTAATACGTATGTGTGTGTGTGTATATATATATCTTTCTATATATATATATATACTGTATTAGCTTTTGTATATATATATTTATTTAGTTTGTTAGTTAGTTGGGGTTTTTTTTCTTCCTAAGACCAGTTGTCCAAGGTTGCACTTTTGAGGACCAAATGTCCATCTATCAGAAAGTTTAAGCGGTTTTGAAGCTGACTTTCTACAACTGCATGTACAGTATACAGTGGTACCTCTACTTACGAACGTCTCTTCATGCGAAATTTTCAAGTTACGAAACGCCTCAACAGGAAAATATTGCCTGTTGTTACGAAAGAAATTTCAAGATACAAAAGGTAAAAATACAATATGGGCTGCCACTCGCAGCTCCGGAGTTTCCTGAACGCAACATACATATAGCTGCTCTGCCATTGGCTATTACCTGGCATCATCCTGGCATCCCATTGGCTAAGAGGGACCTCTACCGTATGTCTCTATGTGTGTAGATAGACAGGTAGATAGATAAATATGTGATGGATATGTCTATGCAGCGTCCTCATTCGCCCCTCCAGCCATGAGGTGTTCTTATAGTTTTACGTGAATTAGAAACAAGAAAAAGAAAAAAAGGAGAAAATCTGGGGGGGTTTGTCCATAAAAACAAAGCAAGAGATAATAGAAAAGTATGAAAAGGGAATGGGTTTGGTTGATCTCGCCAATGACTATGACTGTAATGTATTGACAGTCGCCACGTTATTAAATCAGTTCCTTCGAAAAGGCCAGGCAAAAACCACTTCTTAGAGAGAACATGACCCAAAGAGGGCAAAAAGCGATGAGGACAGCAATTAAAAGGTAAACGACCATCATTTTTATTCTTTACTCTATTCTGTTTTTTTACATTATGCACAACTCTCATTTATTGTGCAATAATCTAATTGTAACATGTATTTGTTGCATGTTTTGATGCATTTTTATGCTTTATAAAACATTTGTGTCTGAATATTGGGGGGCTTGGAACAGATTAGGGCATTTACATGGAAAACGCGTCTCTACTTACAAAATTTTCTACTTAAGAAATTTCTTCCAGAACCAATTAAAATTGTAAGTAGAGGTACCACTGTACTGTCAAACTGCGAACCAACCAACCCATGCCTACTTTGATGAAGAGGAAAAGTGGGGAATGTTTTGAGCAAAGCAATTGCCCTTCTCCCCTCATTCATTCCATGTCAAATCAATACCATTTAGTCCCACTAGTTCAGACCTATTCAAGTAAATTATTCAAGGGGCCACATTATCAAAAATCCAAGGAGCCGGGGGCCTGACCGCCATAGTGACTTGTGGTGCAACGGATCACATAAATCACGGTTCGGATTGGTCACAGATTTTCAGTCACGGACTGGATCGTTTTTCCGACCAGTAAAAAAAAAAAGATAAACAGAAATTTGCCTTTATTCATTTTATAACACGCAAAAAAATCAACTCCTAATGTCTAATATGGCCGTTTAACTTAAAGCGCTATAAGGCAGGATAGGATACATTCTTATTTTAAACATGCTACAGTGTATAAAATAAGGTATCCTGCAAAATATTTTGAGTTGAATGCTTTCTTAAAATTATTTAAATGAGCAAAAGTGTTTTATAAAATAAATGAAGACAAAGTTTCATATAGCTATTTTTTCCCCTTTGTTTAAATGGACAGTGCATTAATACAATGCAATCTAGGTCCAAAATATTGGGAAAAAAAAAGTAAAAAAATAAAAGTAAGCCAAGGAACCGCTGTAGAACTACCTGCCGGCACTTGTTGCTAATGCTAACAGCTAGCTGCTAGCTACTAATGCCGGAGACTTGATACAATAACGTTGTAATTAACTAGCGGTTTGTTAGCGTCCTAAATTAGTGACAGAATTTGATTTAGGGATGGCATTGTTGATGACCACGGCAAGCGTTGAAATTACAAAACGGTAAGCCGAATGTCTAAAGCGGAAGTCAAGTTAGCTACCAGCTACCGCGCAGGCCAACTTCAAAGAAAGTCGACTAAGGCTACTGCATTTGCATCAATGACTCAATATATTAGTTGGTAATCTTTATTTTGAAGTTAGCCTTTGCGGAGACGGCATGTTCTTGGATATGTTTGCATGTGCTTTACATATGAGTGTTGAGATGAGGCAGAAAAAAATCCTGCATCATTAATTTGAGGACTTGTTTCACCACAATTTGCCAAAATGATCCCAGACATATGGCTTACGTATAATCCATGAGGGTTTTCAACTTCCGCTGTTGCTATTACAGTGAATGCGGGGAAATCACGGTGCCTTAATGTGAACGCGCACATTTTTTTATTTGTTTTTTTTCCTTCACCAACCATTTAGCTGTTCGTGCCGGGCCGAACCACGATGCTTGATCCGTACGGATCAAAGATGATCCATTGCACCACTAGTGACTTGGTTACATAGCAAATACATCGGCCTGCCTTCTGAGATTTCAATGCACGCATATTTGTCGGTCCACTCGGCACTAAACTGACGATTTTCTAAATCAAGCTTTCTTTTTTTCAGTTTTGATAGCAATGTGTTTACAGACTGAGCGCCAGAGCGAGGCGCCTCCATGACTCATTCAGGCTTCTTCCTTTTCTCTTCTTGCTTTGGGAGAAACATCCGGCATGAAAACGCTTGGCCTCTCCTGCTCTGCAATCCCCTTAATTTCACGCGCAGGAAGAAGAGCTCTGAAGCTCCTTCGTTATTCTTTTTCTACCTTCGGTAAAGAGGCATAGCACTGCACTTCGCCACAGCACCTCCTACCTTCCCAGGTGGTGTGTCGCATAAGGATGTGTACATGTGGCGATCATCTGTGGGTTTTTTTTTTTGGCAATCTTCCACGGGCCGGACCAACATGCTTGGCGCCGGCCCGATCTGGCCCGTGGGCCACCAGTTGAATAGACCTGCACTAGTTTATATCCTGCATCAGTTGCTATTCCTTATGTGAAGGAATTTTCAATTTACAGATCATGCATCCTGCGAGGATCTCCCTCCAGTTGGCAGTCTGACGAAGAAAGGTAAAAAAAAAATGAATAAAAAAAAATTCAAAATCGCAGAAATAAATTAAATGTATTGCTTGGGTAACTGTATATATTTCCATATTTTGTCATGCATCAAGCAGTGATTCCAGTCCCTCACCTGTTGACAGTGAGAACGAAGGTAAAAAAAAATAAAAAAAATACAAATTAAAGGGGGGGCCAAAGTATATTTATGGTAATAGTTTATATTTGTTTAATTTACAGATCTTCCATGGAGTGGAAATGATATGGAAGATAGTAGCTGGCATGAAACTGACTGGCAACCAAATAAGTTCCCCTTCACTGCAACCCCTGGACCCAGGAGTGCTGCTGCAGAGCTGGATTCCAACCTGCCATCTGACTTCCTGGAGCTCTTCCTAACTGACGAGCTTCTCCAACACATTGTGGATCAGACCAACCTGTATGCTACTCAGTGTCTTCAAGTTCAGTCTGAGAGTCTGCCAAATGTAAGAAGATATCCGTGGAAACCCGTGTCAGTCCCAGAACTGAAAACTTTTTTTGGACTCACTTTTCTGACCAGTTATGTCAAAAAGCCAACCATTTCACTGTACTGGAATGTGGGGGAGATTGACTCAACACCCTATTTTATCCAGACAATGTCAAGGAACAGATTTAAGATTATATGGAAGTTCCTTAATTACAACAATATTTCAACAGAGGATGATTCTGACAAAATGTACGAAGTCCGCCCAGTGTTAGACTACATCGTGAAGAAGTTCAAGGAGATGTATCAACCGGGGCAAAGCATTTGCATTGACGAGGGTATGATGCAGTGGCGGGGACGTGTAATCTTCAGAGTGTGCGACCCAAAAAAACCTGTGAAATATGGAATCAAATCATACATACTATGTGACTCTGCCACAGGGTATTGTTTCAATATGCAGCCTGATGTCAGGGAAGCGCATACTACATCAGAGATAGTGTTCTCTCTCCTTGATCGTCTCCCAGGTCACGGTTATACACTCTATATGAATGAGTCCTTCAATTCTGTTGCCATGTGTGAGCTTTTACTGGGAGCAGAAACCAATGTCTGTGGAACACTGAGGAAGAATAGGGGAGAACCTAAGGTCTTTAGCGAGGTGACAAAGTATCATTTGGGGGTGGAGGAGAAGCTTGTACGGCACAATAAGAGGGTGATGGTAGTAGCGTGGCAGGACAAACAGTTGGTGACAACTTGCCACGAAGATAGGATGCAGAAGGTTGAAGCGTCGCAAAGGGGACACAAAGACAAGGGTCCTAAATTGAAGCCAGAGTGTGTTGTTGCACATAACACCTTCATGAATGGGGTGGATAAGTTGGACCAAAACATTACATTCTATCCCTTCGTCCGACATTCGACAGACTGGTCTAAGAAGTTTGTTGCTTATCTGTTTCAACTGTGCATGTTTAATGCCCATGTCCTCTACAGTGTCAGGCACCCAAGGGAGAGTAAAACCCTCTTGGAGTTCATGCACAGGGTAGTGAAGTCCTGGACTGTAAAGCAATGTGTGTTGGCGCAGGTAAAAGAGGAGGAGGAGGCGGAACGTGCTGTTGCCAAGGGTTCTAGAAGGGCACCATATAGAAGTGACCCAATCAGCAGACTAGACGGACAGCTAGGCAAACACAAACTCGAATACCTGAAACCATCTGCCAAGAGCGTGAACCCAGCAAGGATACCAGGAAGGAGTTGTAGGGTATGCGCTCGCAGAGGCCTGCGCAAAGATACCAGAATGTGTTGTGTGTCGTGTTGTGTCCCTCTGCATCCAGGAGAATGTTTTACAGCTTACCACACAAAGCAGAACTATTCTGAAAAGGTTTGAAAACAGATTCACTGTAGTTGTTACAATACATGCATACTGTAAAACAGCTCAAGTTAGTACATTTTTGTCAAATGTTAACATTTTTACACGTGGTTGTAAATAAAGTTTGCCTTCAAAAGCCCCTCCAGTTTTGTCTCGTGCATGAAACCACTGTTAAAATGTTAGGTGTCACTAAAGAAAAAAACAACCCCAAAAAAGCCATCCCTGTCACTGTCTTGCTTGAGGTTTCTTTTCACAAAACTTTTCCCCAGACTTTTTTGCTTCAAGATGACTATGAGGCAAAAAGACCAGGAAGCTTCTAGATTCATAGCTGCAGAATTTGATTTGATTTAAGCAACAAAGCAATACCACCTTCTTCCCTCACTCATTCATGTCAAATTAATGCAATTTAGTCCCACTAGTTTTTACAGTACTATTACATTAGTTACCAGTGCTGATGTGAAGGAATTTTCATTTTACAGATCATACATCCTACAGGGATCCCCCTCCAGTTGGCAGTCTGAAGAAGAAAGGTAAAAAAAAAAAAACCTCCACACCACAGCAATAAATTCAATGTATTTCTTGGGTAATTTTATGTATTTCTATATTTTTTCATGCATCAAGCAGTGATTCCAGTCCCTCACCTGTTGACAGTGAGAATGAAGGTAAAGGAAAAAAAAATACAAATAATGTTTTCCCACACCACACAATGCAGCAATTACCAAAACTTTTATGTTCATTTTTAAATTTGATTTACAGATGCTACATGGAGTAGAGATGATGAGGAAGATAGTTGGCATGAAGCCGACTGGAAACCAAATAAGTTCTCCTTCGCTGCAACCCCTGGACCACAGAGTGCTGCGGCGGAACTGAATTCCAACCTGCCAGCTGACTTCCTGGAGCTCTTCCTAACTGACGAGCTTCTCCAACACATTGTGGATCAGACCAACCTGTATGCTACTCAGTGTTTTCAAACTCAGCCCGACAGTCTACCATATAGCAGAAGTCATGTGTGGAAACCTCTGTCAGTTGCAGAACTGAAAACCTTCCTTGGACTTACTTTCCTCACCAGTTATGTCAAAAAGCCAACTATTGCACTATACTGGAGTGTGGAAGAGGTAGACGCAACACCCCATTTCGGCCAGACCATGCCACGGAACAGATTTCAGAATATATGGAAGTTCCTTACTTTCAACAATAATGCATCACAGAATGACACTGACAAAATGTACAAAGTTCGCCCGGTGTTGGACTACATTGTGGAAAAGTTCAAGGAGATGTATCAACCGGGGCAAAATATTTGCATTGACGAGGGTATGATGCAGTGGCGGGGGCGCGGATCCTTCAGAGTGTACAACTCCAAAAAAACTGTGAAATATGGAATCAAATCATACATACTATGTGACTCTGCCACAGGGTATTGTTTCAATATGCAGCCTGATGTCGGGGAAGCGTGTCCTACGTCGGAGATGGTGTTCTCTCTCCTTGATCGTCTCCCAGGTCACGGTTACACACTCTATATAGACGAGTCCTACAATTCCGTAGCAATGTGTGAGCTTTTACTGGGAGCAGAAACCAATGTCTGTGGAATACTGAGGAAGAATAGGGGAGAACCTAAGATCTTTAGCGAGGTGACAAAGTATGATTTGGGGGTAGACGAGAAGTTTGTGCGGCACAATAGCAGGGTAATGGTAGTAGCGTGGCAGGGCAAACAGTTGGTGACAACTTGCCACGAAGATAGGATGCAGAAGGTTGAAGCGTCACAGAAGGGACACAAAGACAAGGGTCCTAATTTGAAGCCAGAGTGTGTTGTTGCATATAATTCCTTCATGAACGGGGTGGATAAATTGGACCAAAACATTGCATACTACCCCTTCATCCGAAGGTCGACAAACTGGTCCAAGAAGTTTGTTGCCTATCTATTTCAATTATGCATGTTTAATGCCTTCGTCATCTACAGAGCCAGGCACCCAGAGGAGTGTAAAACCCTCTTGGAGTTCATGCGCAGCGTAGTGAAGTCCTGGACTGTTAAGCGATATGTGTTGGCACAGGTAAAAAAGGAGGAGGAGGAACATGCAGTTGCCAAGGTTGAGGGGTGTTGGGACTTGGACGACCGCCAGGGTTCTAGAAGGGCACCACATAGAACTGACCCAGACAGCAGGCTTGACGGACAGCTTGGCAAACACAAACTTGAATACTTGAAACCAGCTGCCAAGAGCGTAAACCCAGCAAGGACACCAGGACGGAGGTGTAGGGTATGCGCTCGCAGAGGCCTGCGCAAAGATACCAGAATGTGGTGTGTGTCGTGTTGTGTCCCCTTGCATCCAGGAGAATGTTTTACAGCTTACCACACAAAGCAGAACTATTGTGAGTCATTGTGAAAACACAGGTTCAGTATAGTTGTGACAGTACTTGCATAACTGTAAACAACTTGAGTTTATACATTTTTGTCAAATGTAAAAAAAAATTACATTTTTATTTGTAAATAAAGTTTGCCATAAAAAGTGCCTCCAGTTTTGTTGTCTCATGCATGAAACCACTGTTCAAATGTTTGAGGTGTGACTAAAGAAAAAAAATGGCCTCCCAGTCACTTTCTTTCTTGATATATTG
Source organism: Filicampus tigris (assembly GCF_054856515.1). Classification (NCBI taxonomy): domain Eukaryota; kingdom Metazoa; phylum Chordata; class Actinopteri; order Syngnathiformes; family Syngnathidae; genus Filicampus; species Filicampus tigris. The sequence continues at coordinate 23,549,134 of NC_141223.1, read as the reverse complement.
TTTCAAGATGACAATGAGGCAAAAAGACCAGGAAGATTCGAGAGTCATAGCTGCAGGAGTATCTGGGAATGCTTTTCAATAAATAAATTAATCCCAAATGTTTCTTTACAATACCATGTTCTATGCAGCCTCACTAGTCTAAACTTTTTATCTGATTAATATTGTGTTTGTGGAATACAAATTAATCAAAATCCACCTATTTTTATCCATCTCAAATATGCATTTGCGGCACTGCTAGGGAAGCACGATTGTAAACAACATTGAACAATACAATACGTTGCAATGTAAACAATTCAATTTAATTTTGTTAACACCAGATATTTTTAATAGTATTTTTCCTCTGGATAATTGTTTTATTGTATTTAATCTTTAATCGACGTAATACGTTTTTCTCTTATTTTGATTAGGTAAAAAATACATGTAAAAATACTTGGAACTACTGCCCAACAATATATTTTAACCTCTTCTCTGATTGACCTGGCCTGAAATTGGCTACCTCAGCTGTAAAACTACATTCTGAAAATTATTTTGATGTCACATTCATACTTTAAGAATGAGGTTGATAATAAAAGGAAAAATAAAAATATGAGGTCCCGATAATTTTGTAAACTCAACACAGGATGGCCGGAGCTCAGATTAGAACCCAGCTGTTGTCCCTCAAAACTATTATTTCAATGCATTTCTTCTTTATTACCCAAGGAAATACGGAATTTTACTGACAGTGGTCGAAGTAAGGATTGTACAAACGTTTTAATGTGCACTAATTAAGAGCTACCGTCGCGTTTTATCAAGTTTAAAAAAAAAAAAACAAGTTGGCAATTTTTGGCGGGCAATCTCAAACTACATTACCCAGTATTCTTTTCAGCACAGTATAGCTCTTACGGCACGGCACGTCCGTTTTAAAGGACGTGATCTATCATTTAGGAATCAGCAACCAATTACTATATATTTTTTAATCATAATTTGGTATTAAAATGCACCTCTATGGCACTTGAAGGTGAAATTGTTTACAATGTCAAAAATAGAAACTAGATTTTTTAAAATAAACGAGATGGAAATCGTTCACAACGTAACTTCCGGCAGTTTGGCTGGCTGGTGCGCTAGAGGGCAGTAGTTGCTCTTTCTGTCTACTACGCTTTTATTTGCCCGCGAGACCCGCGTCCGAGGAGGTAGGCCCCGGCTTGAGTTCCACAATTTGCCGTGTAACTTTTGTTATTGCCCATGCGAACGGCGCCCCGAGTGTGCAACTTGCGTTCGAAACTAATGCACGTTTGCTACTTGTTCTTTTCAAGCATTAACGTTTCAACTGGCGCTCACTGCATCGCACTGCTTCCTGTGCTAAGCTATCTAGCTGACATCGAAGGCGAAAAGCGCGATCTCGAAAACGGTAAACGATTGATTCCATATACGCGTGTAAGTAGTCAATTTTGTTTGCTAACCGGTATAAATACGCTACTAGGTCGAAATTACCCCCGTTGAGTAACGTGGGTTGAATATTTGTAGCCATGTAGCTGAATGGCTAATGCTAGCCTAACGCTCCATTGATGGCGCTCTACTGTAGCGTCCTTGGAAGTTAAACTCATCGCTGAAAACTTTGCTGTGTCTCATCGCCGCACTTTTTATTTGCAGCCTTTTTGCTGCACACCGCACACACGTCTTGCAACGCGATGAGTTTCGACGTGAAGAAACTTAAAGTCAACGAGTTGAAGGACGAGCTCCAGCGTCGAGGCCTGGACGCCAAAGGCCTGAAAGCCGACCTGGTGGAGCGGCTCAAGGCGGCGCTGGAGGAGGAAGCCCTCGCGGAGTCGCCGGATGGAGGGGACGAGGAGCACGGCGACGATGGAGCTGAGGACTACGACGATGGGGGCGAAACCGAAGCGCAGCAAGGTGAACCACACATTTAAACTTTTCGATTTTTCTTTAAATGAATATAAGGTACGTTGCACGTTCACCACGTGCCAGTCAGAGCATCTAGGACGGGGACAAAAAATCCTAGTTGTTTGTGAAATGAACATACAGTATAACCCAGGGGTGTCAAAGTCAAATGGATGGAGGGCCAAATAAAAAAAAAATAGCTACAAGCTGAGAGCCGTACTGAAGGAATGTTCATTGAAATTTAAAAAAATGTCTAGATTGGATTGGGTCCTTCGCGCCTGCTGATGATGTCACGCTTTATATTTCTGTAATATATTTCTTTGCCTCTATGTTTGCCACCCCCCTGGCTGTAGTGTTTTTATGTTCGGAGTTACTAAATACAAAATAAAATAATGAACATTACTGCTGCTTTTGCGAGGCAGCTCGTATGTCACTCCCGCTTATGACCCGAGAAGAAGCTGCTGCCTGTCTTGTGAAACAAGATCAGCAGAACGTTTGCGTTTCTCCTGCCAAACTGGAAACAATTTTCTGGTTGACTCGGGCTGCAAAATTGTTTGAAATATGCATAATGTGAAGTAAAACGGAGGGGATCATATGATTGGTATGATGTCTCCAGCTGACTCTATTTTAGAGTGGCAAGGTATGGATGTGGGTGCTCCTGTCAGAGAACACAGGCCCGTATTCCACTTGACACGTCTATTTATTGTGGTCTGCAACAACACAGACAAAGAATAACCTAGCAACATCATCCGATGTATATCCATTAGTTAACAATGTGTCGAAACATTACAATTCACTGTATTAAGCAATTAAACAGCCAAACAATACATCCAATACACATTCACACGTTTCATCACTAGAATAGTTAGCATACTAGCCGAAATAACTAGTGTTCATCGTGACTTCACTCACGAGAACATATCAATGCTATTATGTACAGCTGTTACCTGACACAAACTTAAATGATTAAACTCAACTTTTAACATTTACACACAACAACAAACGTGGTGAAACACGGAAAATCTGCAATTACTGAGTTTGCTGGCACGAACAAACTACTAGCTGTGTCAAAGGAGGAAAAAGAAAAGAAAACGTCACTCGCTATCAACATTTAGCGCTCGGGGCGGTAAATGCCTGCTCACAGAGTGGGACATTTCAGCACTGTGTCGAAATTCAATGAATTTCTCAAATTACTAATAGTAAAACAACGTGGGCTTTCTAGAAACATGAGATTTCTAACATGAAGTATTTCTCAATAAAGCGTGTTTTGCTCTGAATAACTTCCACAATCCGATTCTGAACGTGAAGACGTGAAGTCTTCAGTTGGCACGCAGACGACCGAAGGGCGATCCTCGCAAAAGTTCGCTATTTTATTTTTTATTTAGCAATCACAACAGCCAGGGGGTGACAAACACAGATACAAAGAAATATATTACAGAAATAATGTAACTATTTGGATTATCTGTGTTGTGGTCGGATTTGTGTTTTGCCGGGTTGTGTTGTTTCCGAGGTTAATGAATCCATCGCGCGGCTCACTTGATGGGAGGGGATGCGAGCGAGAGGAGTGGAGGATGAAGAGGAGAGCCGGTGCACTTTTTTGACTAAACGGTTGTCATACTGTATTGGATTCGGCTGCGGCCCACAGTAGCTGGTTGAACTAATAAAAACTTGATATTTAAACTACGTCTGTGTTCTTGGAAGACGCTGCAATATATTTTAAAGCGTGACGTCATCGGCAGATGCGAAGGACCCGATCACATCTGCTACCCACACCGGCTTGCTGCGGTCTGCGGGCCCGATCTAATAATAAAGCAATATCATCGCAGGGGCCGTAGAAAAGGCTCTCGCGGGCCGGATGTGGCCCACGGTCCTCGACTTTGATCAATGTGGTATAACCTAAGAACAAACGTCTACATATACATATTCTTGCGCAGTAGGGCTGCAGAAAAAAAATCTGTTAAACCAGCCAGCCCGCACCCCTCAAGTCACACTGCACACGCTCCCACTAAATGTTTTAACAGAGTAACAGACCTAAAAATGGCACAAGACCCGCCACAGGAACGACTTGTAAACAAGCAAGGCAAGTCGAAATAAAGTATGAACTGCACGTTGTCTCTGCATCCACCGGCAATCTATCATCTATTCAACTATCGTTTGGTTTACGATGATGTTGTGATACGCCAAAGCAAAAAAACACCGAGTTAGATTTGGCGTCGTCCGCAATCGGCACGAGGGATTTATTTTGAATAACATATCTTGTGCAAATATACACTACTTTTACTAGCACAAAAATAGAAACCATGCTAAACATTATTACTGTGACTTGTTAAATTTCTTGTGTAGTCTATAACATGAAGACAAATTTTTTGTGTTCATTTTTGTTTCCAATTGCTTCAAATGCAATTTGCAAACACGTTATTGGTCATTATATTGTAATACAGTTTATATGGCCTACTGTAATTAAGAAGTATTGTATAGATTACGTACTAGTATGTAACAGTCAACATTTAAATTAGTTTGACCCATTCAGCATATTAAATTTATAATTTATCAGAAGCAAATTACTTTAACTTTGTTTACTATGTGTAAATGTTACATTAAAAACAAAACAAAAAAGGCTCCAGACAAAGGTCTAAATGTATAGATGAATGGCATGTCTGTTATTCTGTCAAAATTGGCATTTTACTCCAAGCAGTTTACTACATTGGCAATTTATAAGTGCATAGCAAGTCAACTCGTTTGTTTATACAAGGAAACCATACTTTAATTTATACATTTGCACTTTAATTTTCTTTAAAATAATAATTAATTTAATAAATGTTGTTTGGTCCAAAACGAACTTAAATTATTATAGCGTCTCAAAGAATTTTGTCTTAATTTTTTTTACATGTTTAAACCTGTTCTTGTTTTGTACCAAAAAATAAATAATCGTTTGAATAATTGTGATTTCAATTATTTCATATTTTTTTCATAATCGAGCAGACCTTTGTTAGCTTGTAGAGAATACATTCGCGTGGGAATTTGAGCACTACATGTATGCAACTATGAGCCGGCACAAAATACTTAAGGGTAATGTTTTATTTATCTCTTTTTATAATCATGATCTAATGTATGATGTATTTTGCAAATGACATTGTATATTAGTGCTTTGTCTCATGCCTTGCACAAAGTGCAGCTCATTGTGGTACTTAGTATTATTTTTAAGTAAACTAGAGCTGAACAGGCTAAAGAATGGGTCTTCAATCGTGTTCTCGGATGGCCACTGTCCTGACTGTTTTCCATCTCGCCTTACTGCAACACACCTGATTCAATCATCAGAATTATCCATCTTCTGCAAAGCTTCTCCAGCTAACTTAGCATAGCATAGCTTGTTTCCTGCGGGTAAAGCGCTAAGCGTTGTTTGATCCTGTGGGAGTGTAAAGAAAGTGATGTGATTATTGTGAAATTTATATGAAAAATCAATAGAGCGCGTGTGGTTGTGATGCAACGATAAACAGCAGTATCGTGATATCGCGATGTTAAAATTGCCAGAATATCATTGCCATGTCACAATATCAAAAGCAGCATATCTGTCAAAAACATTACTTTTTGCCCAGGTCAGATGAACACAGCATTGTGAACTACATAGACTACAATACTTGGCGCCGCTGAGCCGATCAGAACACATGACAATGAAAAAACTGGCCAAGACTATTTCTTTGTCACTGCTATGTCATGTCCAAAAACATGATATTGTGCTTTTTTTTCTCTCTCAATATTATGATTTTAGTTATTCAGTAACACTTCATCTTCTGTGGGCATTCACAGCCGAGGCCTTTCCCGAGGGCGACGGTGACGCGCTGCTGGAAGAAGATGAAGGCAGGGATTCGGGCGGCTACTACGAGGAAGAGGAGGCCGAACCGGAGGTCGAATCTGAGCCGTACGAGAGTCAGCCGGCATCTGACTCCGGCCACAGCGTGCCAGACTTCAGTGCTGACACCGACCTTCCCAAAGCCGCTACTATGGATGAGGCGGTTGTCAAACTTGAACCGGAAGAGGAGGGATGCGTGAGCGCCAAAGGAGGTGTGTTATCTTAACTGCTGCTTTAGCGCAGTTTAATTGGTGACTGCAATGCCTTTAAACCTGTATAGGATTTTGGTTTGTTGTAGGAAATGACCTAACCCTTAATTTAACAAAGTATGGAACTTGAAAACGCACTGTGCTGTTCTGCACATTAATCGTTTTTCTTCAGCTGATCCAGTATGGGGGGAAAACATTTTTTTTTCTTTTTTTTTCGGATCATTTAAAGGTCACAAAGCTACAAAATAATCCGGATGTCCAAATATATTGCCAAATAGTAGTAGTAGTAGCAGCAGCAGCAGCAGCAGCAGTAGTAGCTTAGTTTTATATTACACAATGTTACTCTTTTTTCCGTTGCGATGTGCTTAGTGTACATGGACATGACACACTCCTCTGCTGCGGACTGCTCTCCTGGGTGCAGAGACAGAGCTATGAGTTTGTCTTCATAGCTTGTTTGGAGGGTGAGGCCAGCCAAAAAGATACTCCTTAAATAAGCCTGCCTTGCCTGATATAAATAAGCCTCCTCGCAAAACGGCGCCGTCAAAGAGTTGAGACAGCTGAGCGTACGATGGATAGGTTAGCAAGTGACACGTCCAAAAGACGTAACTTCAAATACAAGTTTAACGAGTGTAAATTATTTAGTGACAAGCAAGCTTGTACCCCACTGGTTGTATTCAACGTGGTCATAAATCATTAGTGTCCCAACATACGGAACTGCGTGGGCTCTTCATTTTACCATGCACAAGCCTTTAAATAACAATGTAAATGTATTGTTTACCATTCAATCAAATGTGTCATTATATTCAAATACAGTAGTACAACGGATCGAAAAAATCATGGATCGGATTAAGGATTTGGGTCACGGATCAGATCGTTTTTCGGATCAGCAAAATAAAATTGAACTTTGTCTTTATATATTTTATAAAACACTTTTGCCCATTAAAGCAATATACATTCAACTCACTTTTTGGGTCCCGAGTCTTAAGTATAGAATTAAGTATCTACCGATACATAAGAAGAAAAGAGCGTGCATATGATTTTTTTTTTTTTTTTCTATTGATATAGAAAATATTCATCAACATTTGTATGCTATAGGCCTGGACCGAGAAGAAGTTAAACCAAGAAACCAAAAAAAGCTACTAAACCAACGAAGAAGTAGCATTTAAACTAGGGATGTCCTGATCACGCTTTTTTGGAGTCTGAGTCCAGGTCTTTGGATTTAAGTATCTGCCAATAAAGAGTCCCAATCGAAGTCCCTTGAAATGCATTTAAGAAAATCCCCCAGGGAAAATCAGGATGCCGATACTACTAACTTGTATGAAAAAAACAATTTGATCTGTTCTTTCTTCAGTACTTGCGTCAGGTCTTTCCAGTGCACTGCTGTTGATGTAGCGCCTCCATAGTGGCACAACACCAGAACTGCAATTAAAATACATAGTTCCTGCAGAGGGACATCAATCGCACAATGAAAACAGCTGGAGCTTTACGCTGTGTTGAGCGATATCAATCGCTCTGGCTGGGGGTGGGACAAAATTAGCTGGGGACCCCACCATGCAATTTTAAACGCAAGAAAAACCCTGATTCTCCCTGGGCTTTGACGTCATCTTGTAGCATCGTAATGTCATAGAACAGTGAGTTTTTGAGTTGATAGCTGACAATATATTCAAGTATGAAATGTGAGGGATTGCTTATCGTATTCATTTGTGACGTCGCCTCTGTTAGGACACAGGCTGACCAAACAATGCTTGTTGTCCTTCATTACAGAAACTAAAGATGACATCAAAACTGAGGACACCCCAGAGGCGGCCGGCGATGCTGGGCGGGAGACGTCCGAGCATAGGCATGGACAAGATGGCGGCGATCTAGCAGAGCAGGTGAAAGTGGAGTCGGAGAAAAGCGGACAGTACGGCCGAAAGCGACCGCACGAGGAGAGCAGGGGCTACAACTACTACGAGCACCGCGAGGAAAAGAGGTATGGTTAACGCCTGTGCTGTGTGTGGTTGCTCTAGTCGGTCAACTAGAGATTTTATTTTGTGATACCGGCAGTGGTTCAAAACTGGAGGCAAAAACAAACGTTTTTTGAACAATGGCTGTGAAATGTTCGTGACCATAACACCATCCCAACTTACAAGGAGATGCTCTCTTGACTTTATATCAGTTCCTGTTTTCTTTTTCATGTGCAGTGGGTCATACATTGTAGGCAGACATGATGCTTACCTGTTTGCATACCCATTCAAGTTTTAATTTGCTTTGCCGTTCAACATGAATCTGTTAATTATGGTGTACAAATTTTACACGTTGATGGAATATTAACAATTAACATTAATTCGATCATTTTTCATAATTTAAGCAACATTTCGCTTCAATCACACTGCTTTACATTGTCTTGTTGATGTCTGCTGAGTGATGTGTTGTCAACAAACGCGTCTCTTTGTGAGTAGATAGCAAGCGAGCACTAGCGCGAAAAGCTTTGATTGCGCACTGAAAGAAGAGTTTGTCCGGACACAAACCATTTAATCAATGACGTTTTACACCATTAGAGTAGTGATTGATGTACTGTGTCAAGCAACATGCCTTTACCAACATGCTTCAAAGGGAGTCAAAGTAATTGCAAGACTCCAGGCTTATGACAGCATCAAAGTCCCCCCCCCCCAAGCCACTGCCTCCAATCTGGCGACGTAGCGGACAGATGAACTAAAAGGGGCCCATTTCACCAAACTAGACCGATGACCAATAACACTAATGATGAATGAGGCTTTTCGTGGTGTTTTCCTTCCGGGAGGATTTCTCAAATATGCGCGCTGAGTTCAAAGAATTATACCAGTATCGATAACTGGCATCCGCACTTTATTTTTCAGTACTCGCCGATGCCGATACCAGCGTTTTAATGCCGTATCGCGGCCCCTCCCGATACCAGTGTTGGTATCATCACAACACTATAAATTACTTAATACGATGTAAACTCCCCTTCCATAGCAGCGTGGCGGTGCTAAACGAGCATCTAAAAAGGAAGCACGTTGTGGCTGATGCCCAATTTCATTTCTGACATAAGGATAGTCGTGTCTGGAAGCTAGCTGTAGTTAGCACACACAGGCTACCGTTTCCGTCTGATGGAACGCCACACGCATGTCCTATTGTGGTATGCTAACATGTTGTCACGTCTACTGTGGATTATGGAGGCATACAAGATCTTAATGGCAACATCTAACAATAAATGACATAACCTACCTAGTTCATTAGAATATATTACTTTAATGTGCTAAATATTGTTCCTCCTAATGTTTTTTTCCATTCCAGGTTCATACCACATTTTGAATGTGTAGATCAAATTATGCATACTAGAGAATCAAAACAAAATGTTTTAGATTAAGGTTAAATAAAAACCAAACAAAAATCAATTCAAGTAGGGTTTTTTGTGTTTAGCACAGTTAATTTCCCTAATTGTACTCGCATGATTTCAGGCCCTTCTGTTTAAAAAAAATGGTTTAGTGTTTAGTGGAAGTTCCATAGTATTAGTGCTACATACTTTACGTTAAGAGTTCCAATATGACTTATGTTCAAGCATTTTATTAAAACTAGAGGCACAATTTTTAAGTGTTACTGCAAAGAGCCTCATTACACATATGGGCGCACATAAACTGTCCTATCCCCTCACTCCCAAGCTCTCTTGCATATTTTGACAAACTCCCTTTTTTTTGTATGGCTTTTTAGCTTAATACTATGTTCAAACTCCCAAGCAAGTTGAAACAAGTGCTTCATAAATTATGGGAACAACTGTGGCTGTTTTTCTGCCCGACCTTTCAAAGCAAGTACTGCTGAATATGTGAAGCCTTGCTCAAATGATGCCAAACATATGAGGCAGAATGACCCTGCAGAAAACATAGACCAGCATATTAGCACACAAGCTACGCTAGTTTTGCTGTGTATTTGTGCTAGTGCTGCTGTTTTGTTTGTTATTTTGTTGTAAGTGGGATTGCCATTACATTCAACAAAAACTGTTCAAATGTCTTGTGTTGAACTTCATATTTTTGTTTTGTACAGATTGTTTTTTTCCCTCCCATTTTGAGAGTGAACTTGGTAGGCAACACTACTCAACATTTTTTCCCTCAATCTCATTTGCATCAAAGTACATGCGTGAGATTCACCTGGTTACCTCGTTTGCCGAATGTTATCTGTTTAATTGCAGCATTCGGACAGGCCCTTTATCAGACGCGCAGCAGTGTGCCCATATTTGGAAGTGCTGACGTAGCAGCAAACCAGAAAGTAAAAAGTGGCTTTTCCCAATGGTTTACAAAATGTATCTTTCATTGTTACAAAAGAAATCCCATTCTTTGCTCATTTTAAGAAGGAAAATCAAGAGGAGAAAAGATATTCTTCAGTGTTAATACATAAATGCACTTTATTTATCAAGGCTTCCGCTATTGTCCTCATGCTTTGCCACATTACTTGTAAATAAGTCCGCCAAAATAGCAATAAATGGCCAACCCCTTGCCAACCCCTCTCCTATTCAAAACGCTTTTTGACATCACAATGTCGCCGCCGTAAAGTAGAATGTTTCAATCCAAGGGGATTTGTCCTCGTGGCAGACGTCCGAGTATGCGCAGCGCCACCCAGCACCGCTCCGTTCTGTGGTGCAACCTCTCACCACATAAAGAATGAATGGGGTGGATAGCGGCACGTGCTGCGGTTTGGCCGGGCCTGATATAGTACCTCCATAGTGGCAAACGCTGCAACTGAAGTCAAAATACATTGCTGCCGCAGAGGGACATCAATCGTTTAATGAGCATAGCTGGATTAATGAGCATAGCTGGAGCTTTATGCTGTTTTGAGCGATATTTACCGCTCCGGCTGGGGGCGGGCACAAAATTAGCTGGCCGTCTCACAATTTTGAACGCTGGAAAAACCCAAATTTTAAAATGCACTAAACATTTACAGCAAAAAAAAAAAAATAAGGCCACCGTACCGCCTTCTATTTCAATTATTCTATAATTTATAAACATGTCAGGAATGCTGATACAAGCTGCAAAGTTTAATACAAGTTGAATGTACCATTATCTTGTCTTTATTATTCATTTGTACATGCCATAAAGAAGTGAAGCTGTAAGCGACAGTTGGTCGTACAAGAGCAGGCGCTTGCTAGTGCTATTATGCTGTGATTTACATATGCTCGGATAAGTCGACTAATCGCGACTACCTTTGGCGATTACTCGACTAGCAAAATAATCGTTTGTGGCAGCCCTGCAAGGATGGCACTCACTTGCAGTTCTACGTTTTACGGCTACTAAGAGTGGCCGGTGCAGTGGTGACAGGAGGGCCAACCAGCAAGTCTTGCTTGACAGCTTTTTTTTTTTTTTTTTTTTTAATCCCCGTGGTATCGAAATGGTCAAGTGTTTTCCTGGGTATTTGATCAAGTTTGAAATGGTTGTATCGTGACAACCCTACCGCCAAATAGTGTCTTCAACTTTCGAGCTTAAAGCTTGGACACACTTGCTGATTAGTTATTCGAGGTGTGTATCATTGCGTGCTGCGCACACATTTCTTATTGGTCATTCTTGGTTAGTCTTGAGCGGGAAGCTGGTGGCGGTCCCGCAAACGCGCACCGCCACAGACCAATTAGTTCCACTTAGGTCTCAATGCCTAGCCCTTGTGACAAATCACTTGAGTCACTTCATACAAACAGTTTGCTCCTTTGTATCTCGCTGTCATTCCGTTTCACGTCGCAATCACAGAGTCCATGGCTTGTTGATGTAAGGGTTTTCAATCATAAATATAAAACCGGTATTCGTGATCATAAATATTTGCCTTTCTCTTATTGTTTTCCGAGCAGCTCGAGAAGGAAATATGTCAGGATAATCTTATTGATACACTTGACACTCAGGCCTTCCTTCAGCATTTTACCGGAAAAGGAGACTCATCTTAGGCCCAATTATCGGCAAGAGTGTAATGTTTTTAGCACTGTCTTTGAACCCGTTTGATCTGACCCGTGACCACTCGGGCCAAGCTACAGTGCCAAAGCGAAAGTCTAGGCTTGTTCATAACTGGGGCCTCATGGTCATTCTCCAAGTGGCCCTTTTAAAAGCAAGCCACAGCGTCATATTAATTCCAATCTTAACTGACAAAGATGTCTATAGATGTCAATTCTTTCACCCTGGGACAGGCTTTGGACTGGCTGGCATAGCTTGTGGAGAGTCAGAGAGCCAGGCGTGTAAACTAGTGTACTGCCAGACTGACCGCACTAATGCAACTCTGCATGAGATCAGCATATATTATAAGATGATAGATAATGAGACGGAGAATTGCAAAGCAAAATTCAGATAAGTTCACCAAACTCGCACTTGGAACAGTATGAGTCACGGCAGTTCTCAATGAGTGTTGCGATGGTGAGAAAGAAAATGCAGCAAATATGGAGAGGTTTAAAGTATAGAGCTAAGGAGACCAATGGCTGTCCATGCCTGTACATGTTAATGAGATCTTTAAAAAAAATGCCTCTGACAACCAACCCAGGCCATGTGATGCAAGTTAACGTGGCTCACAGCACGTTTTACCACAGCCCAGCTTGTCCGATGAATCCGGGTCGGATAAATTTGGCGAACCTAACACCGGATTCGTCAGATGAGTGGTTACCATCTGCAGGGTTTTTTCCCTCAATCTCATTTGCGTCAAAGTGCATGCGTGAGATTCACCTGGTTACCCCGCTTGCTGAATGTAATCTGTTTAATCGCAGCATTCGGGCAAGCCCTTTATCAGGCGCACAACAGTGTGCCCACATTTAGAAGTGCTGACGTAGCGGCTGACTAGGAAGTAAAAAGTGAGGCTTTTCCTACTGATTTACAAAATCTGTCTTTAATTGGTACAAAAGAAAGCCCAGTCTTTGCTCATTTGAAAAAAATAATCCAGAGGAGACAAGATGTATCTTTCAGTGTTAATAAAATAAATGTACTTTATGTATATCAAGGCTTCCTCCATTGTCCTCAATGCCGTGACTTGTAAATAATTCCGCCAAAATATCAGTAAATCGTGCCGCCGTAAAGTAGAATCTTTCAATCCGAGGGGATTTGCCCTCGTGGTAGACGTCAGAGTATCCACAGCAACGCTCCATTCTGTGGTGCCGCCGCTCACCACATACACAGTGAATGCCATTGACAACGACGCGCTGCAAGTACACTGAAGAGGGCTTTCAGAGCCGCATGATACAGGGAAAAGAGCTGAATGCGGCTCGTGAGTCGCAGGTTGGCCAGGCCTGATATAGCGCCTCCATAGTGGCGACCGCTGCAACTGCAGTTAAGATACGCTGCTGCTGCCGCAGAAGGACATCGGTCGCCCTGTGTTGAGCAATATCAATCGCTCTGACTGGAGGCAGGCACACAATTAGCTGGAGGCGGCGGCCTTGCGATTTTGAATGCAGGAAAAACCCTGCATCTGGATCAACTGGGAGAAGCTGAGCCTCGCCCGCAGATGCTCCTGAAAGAAATGGAGGTAAGAACTAGCTTGTTAGCTAGCTCATTTATATTGCTGTGATATAGGCATGGGCCAGTATCAGATTCTGACACTAAGAACCATAAGCAAAGGGTATCGCACCATTGCAATTTTGCTACGTAAAATGTATTATTCAAAACATTTGGGTAAATAAAAACTTTGTTCTTTAGATAAGGACACCTTTACACATAACACATAAACACATTTTAATATGTATTTTCAAGGGTCTGGTGTCACTCAAATTCGCAAGTGCCTCTCTTTGCCATTAATAGTTGCTCCAGCGGACGTGAGGCAGCGACTGTCACGTTCACTTGTTCCTAATTAATTTTTCTTACAAATTTCACGGAATAATCACATCACTGTCGATCACTGTCTAGCCATGTAGATGCACTTTGGAGCAAGCTATGCTCAGTTCGAGAGAGAAACTTGAACACACACGAGACAAGTTGCAACCGTGCACACAGATTTAGTGAAATATCATGCTTTTCTCTCCGTTTGGAGATCGAACTGTGACAAGACCTTTCAGCCTGTCCAGCGTGAGCTACACTCATTTGTGAGTGTCTGAGGCATTGGTTATTTTGCCGTGAACGGCTCTGATTGGTCAGCAGCCGCAGCGATGCATTCTGGGTCTTCCATGAATCGCCTATTTTACCGAGATTGCTTGGTTGGTTGGCTTGGCCGTGAATAGGTTATTTTTGCGTCATGTGTAGGCTGCCATGTTATGGTTTGGCTGGCTTCCACATTAAATGGCTCCCAATTCCAGTTGTGGCCGTTAGGGCAATATCAGTCCAGTAACTTTGTGTTTTCTAATCATAACCTTACCTTAACTTGAACAAGCTGAAACAGAACAGGTAGTTTACGGCTGCAGGAGATTGTAATCAAAATAAAATAAATAATATAAAGTTACAAAGTAGTGCAAAAGTTGTAGTCATTGCGCGATTCACGGCAAAAATAACGCTAGGTGGCGAGTTGCCGGTCACGGCAAAGAAACCACAGCATTCTCCATGCTTTGCTCTGTTTAAATAGTAATAGTTTGAATAGTGAAGTAACTGACAGGGCTTTTCAGTCTCTCCAGCGTTTTAGTCTCTCCAGCTCTCTTTTGAGTGTCTAGTAGGCATTTCAGTAAACGGCCACTCACACAAGTGTCATTTGCAAAATGAATACAATATAGCAGAGACTAGAGACTACAAACGCTACGGAGTACGTTCTCGTAATGTTATAGTTCGTTAGGTTAGGTATTCGAGAATTTTTTTTCTCCCAACTTAGCACCGTAATGCAGTGGTGGTCGGCCGACCGACCTACTCATCGTGGTGAGTGTACATTGTTTTTCTGTGACCCCGTCTCCTAGCGACCCCAGCTCCGTCTTGTAGTAATGACATAAAAATTAAATTTTGATTGTTTAAAGAATGGAAACAATGAGCAAAATCCCTGTATTGACACTTCGTTGCAGGAAGAGTTTGTGACAGAAGAGTGTGCGCCGCAACAAATGTCTGTGCGGGAACACGGAACGTTGCTTCTGGGCCGCAGAGAGAGATAACAAGGAAAACAAACAAAAACTAATTGATTCAGTTTTTAGTTATACATTTTTGTTACATTCAGGTTTTGGGGTCATTACAACAGAGTTCAACTTTTTTTCCCCCCTCGGCCCTGTTTTTGTGTATTGTGTCAGTCCATCCTCATTGGCTCATACCACTTATATCCGGTTGCTCAGCAAGTGAGCTGGGGTCCTGTCTCTCCATGGCTTACATCCTTTCTTTTTTTGCCGTGATGGAGCAAGAGGTCGGCAGCAAAGTAATGACGGAGGCATCTATGCACTGCCAAGATGAGCTTTCTTGACTGACTGCTTAACAGTTTAATTTAGTGCTCCTTAGCTGACTAATTATTCCCATATCCAAGCACACACGTCCTTGGTGCTGTACATAGAATAAAAATCAAACATACTATAGCGAGACAGTTAAAAGAATAAATGAATATAACAGTAAACATGATAAAACACTAAAACAGTGCAGTTTCATGCTGATTTGAAAGACAAAGAATACAAATGTGCTTTAAGACTAGTTTTAGTTTTAACCCTAACCGGCAACGGAAAAAGTTTGATCACCTCTGAGACGCCGCTTCTCCAGTAGCATCCTCGGTCCTCTAGTAGAAACTGGATTCCGCTCACCTAACTCAGGCAGGTACGTAGAGGTGTAGGAGGTCAGAGAGGTCAAGGTGGGGTGAGAAAATTTAAAGACAAAAGAATCTTAAAATTGGGCCGGGATTTGAGTCATGTTCTCCCTCCTATGAGCTCCAGTTAGGAGACAAGCAGCAGCATTTTCGACCAACTGTAGACGCTTGAGGGAGGACTGGCTGACTCCAAAATAAAGTGCATTATAGCAATCAAACAGAGATGTACCCAAGGCTTGAATTACTGTTTCTAATAGTGGGGTTTTTTTTGTTTTTTTTACGAAAATGAACAATATCGTCAACACGTTTTTCATCGGACGAAAACTAGACAAGACTAAAATGTGTTTTTGTGGACTAATGAAGACGAGGGGAAAGTGTAGTTTCATTTAGTAAAGACTGGGCTGAAAATCTTTGGAATGAAAATTAAATTATTTCTTGGCATTGATTACCGTTGACTCGACCAAGGTTTTGCGTAATTCATGGCAAAATCACATTAGATGGTGAGTTGCCAGCCGCTGAAAAATAACCACTGTGTAGAAGTAAAGCATCAAATCCCAGGTTTTGCATGGGACGCAGGAGACATATGAGATCTATGGACACATTTCCACTATATTGAAGTGGAGAAAAATATACTTATGCTTGATTTTAGTCGTAGGGAAGCAATGTGGGCACAAGGTATCTGGAAAAAACACAACCTGACTAGAGATGTCGCGGTTCAGAACAAAAAATTGTGTTAACAAAAAGTTTGGTGATGATTGTTTATAATGTAACAGTAATCCAACGTCTGTAATGCTCCAACAATGTTAAACCAACCACATACTACTGCTGGCTAACTTACTAGCTTGTGGCATGTAGCAATTGTAGCCACTTTTTGATCTGACTGTGTGTGAATTTGATTTTATGCTATGTCTGCGACATGTCTGCATCACATGCAGCGCACGTCAAAAATTGTTGCTGCGCGTAGACGCCGCTGGCATTCTCTCTCGTGATTGGTCCATTATGTCACATGCTGCGATGAGATACAGTTTTCCCCGGCTCCGTTCTTTAAGGGTAATTTATTTGTCACCACAGAGGAGAGGATCCGCATTCCGCAGGTTGTTGCTGCTGCGAAGCAAACTAGTTTGTGAGCCGTTTGGGTATTATGTCGCGTGTGTGTAAGGAAGCCTACACACGCACGTACCACCTTCGCCGCCACCTTCCTGATCGATTTTGCTGTGCAATTAAATACATCGTTTGGTCATCTTGGCCCCTTTGTTCGAGCAGGCGTGATATCCATTGTTGTCGCTATCGCTTTGTTCATAGTTCGGCAGTAAAAACACTAACAAGAATTGTCCAGAAAAGGAAGGGGAAATTCCACCCTATGGTGTCCTAGCTAATATCATCCGTGACGACACCCTACGACTTGGAGTCAAACTGCAACATGCGCGCGAGTATTAAGACAAACTGTGCGGAATTGCCGCAGTGAAGTGCGCCCGAAGAATTGGCTAGAGTCAAGAGGCTAGGAGTATTTTATATCTATATATGCAGAGTAATAATCCATCACAGTTTTAAAACCATCAAAATGACTGTTCTCGCTGTCCTGTTAAGCTCCATACATTCAAACCTGTAACCAGCCCATGCCTACATTGAAAAGGGGAATCAGTTTGATTTGAGCTTTTCAAAGCAATCCCCACTTCTCTCTTAGTCCATGTCAAATGAATACAATTTAATCCCACACGTTTATATACCGTACTGTAACATTACTATACTGATGTGAAGGAATTTTCAATTTACAGATCCTGCATCCTGCCGGGATCCCCCTCCAGTTGGCAGTCTGGAGAGGAAAGGTAAAAAAAAAAAAAAGTATATTCCTCCACTTTCCATCGCAGCAATGAAGACAAATTAATTTTTATGGTAATTGTATTTATTTTTTTATTTTGCATGTCATGCATCAAGCAGTGATTCCAGCCCCACATCTGTTGCCAGTGTTAATGAAGGTAAAAAAAAAAAAACATTTCCTTCACGGCTCACAGCAGCAATTAAAGTATTTTTATGAGAATTATTTCTTTAATTTACAGATCCTACATGGAGTGGAAATGATGAGGAAGATAGTAGCTGGCATGAAACTGACTGGCAACCAAATAAGATCCCCTTCACTGCAACCCCTGGACCCAGGAGTGCTGCTGCAGAGCTGGATTCCAACCTGCCAGCTGACTTCCTGGAGCTCTTCCTAACTGACGAGCTTCTACAGCACATTGCGGATCAGACCAACCTGTATGCTAGTCTGTGTCCAAAAGCTAAGTCTGAGAGTCTGCCATATAGCAGAAGAAATAACTGGAAACCTGTAACAGTTACTGAACTGAAAAAATTCTTAGGACTCACTTTTATCACAAGTTATGTCAAAAAGCAAACCATTTCACTATACTGGAGTGTGGATGAGGTAGATGCAATTCCTCATTTTGGTCAGACCATGTCACGGAACAGATATCAGATTATATGGATGTTCCTTACTTTTAACAATATTGCACCACAGGATGACACTGACAAAATGTACAAAGTCCGCCCAGTGTTCGACTACATCGTGAAGAAGTTCAAGGAGATGTATCAACCTGCGCAAAACATTTGCATTGATGAGGGTATGATGCTATTTCGGGGGCAAGTATCCTTTAGAGTGTACAGCGCAAAAAAACCTGTAAAATATGGAATCAAATCATACATATTATGTGACTCTGCCACAGGGTATTGTTTCAATATGCAGCCTGATGTCAGGGAAGCTCATACTACATCAGAGATAGTGTTCTCTCTCCTTGATCGTCTCCCAGGTCACGGTTATACACTCTATATGGACGAGTCCTACAATTCTGTAGCAATGTGTGATGCTTTACTTGCATCACAAACCAATGTCTGTGGAATGTTGAGGAATAATAGGGGAGAACCAAAGATCTTTAGGGAGGTGACAAAGTATAAATTGGGGGTGGAGGAGAAGCTTGTGCGGCATAATAAGAGGGTGATGGTGGTAGCATGGCAGGGCAAACAGTTGGTGACAACTTGCCACGAAGATAGGTTGCAGAAGGTTGAAGTGTCGCGAAGGGGACACAAAGACAAGGGTCCTAATTTGAAACCAGAGTGTGTTGTTGCATATAACTCCTCCATGAACGGGGTGGACAAGTTGGACAAAAACATTACATACTACCCCTTCATCCGAAGGTCGACAAACTGGTCCAAGAAGTTTGTTGCCTATCTATTTCAATTGTGCATGTTTAATGCCTTCGTCATCTACAGAGCCAGGCACCCAGAGGAGTGTAAAACCCTCTTGGAGTTCATGCGCAGCGTAGTGAAGTCCTGGACTGTTAAGCAACATGAGGGTGCACAGATAAAAAGGGAGGACAACGGACGTGCAACTGTGAACGGTAAGGTGTGTCAGAGCTTGGGCTTTAAAAGGGCACCATATAGAACTGACCCAGAAACCAGGCTAGATGGACAGCTTGGCAAACACAGACTCGAAAACATGAGGAAACCTACAAGCACTAACTTAGCAAACAAATCAAGACAGTGTAGGGTATGCGCTCGAAGAGGCCTGCGAAGTGATACCAGAATGTGGTGCGTGTCCTGTTGTGTCTCCTTGCATCCAGGAGAATGTTTTACAGCTTACCACACGAAGCAGAACTATTCTGAAAAGGTTTGAAAACCCACAGATTACTTATTTCTGCGACAATGTACATATCACTGGCATCTGGCCAAAACTTTGTACCTCCAAAATAGTCACTTTTCACGAGACCCCAAAAAATAACAGGTTTGTCCAACCGTTAACATTGCATCCTCAAAGGGAGCAAACCATCTTCAACACTTCAACACATAATTTGTCTAAAAAAATCAATAACAAACACCCACACATGTGGAAAAACTTTTTTTTTTTTTAACAAATGTTAAATTTTCCAAATTGTGACTAAGGTTATAGCCCGAAGCCTGCAATATGTCAAACAACTATATGTCTCAAAGGTTCATCCAGCTTTGTCGAATGTAAAAATTGTACAGTTTTGTTTGCAAATAAATGTGTGCCATCAAAAGCCCTTCCTAAGCATTTTGTTGTCTTGTAGATTAAACCACTTAATGTTTGGGGTGTCTCTAAAAGGTAAACATATTGCGTTAGATCATGTATCTGAGATCGGAAAATGTTTATTATCTTAATTTATCAATTATTTTTTATGTATTTTTTGGGCCAAAAAAGGGAACCAAAATTAAGGAGCGGTATTATACAGAGTACAGAATATAAAAGCTGAACTTAAATGATCCATTTTCAGAGACTGTACTACTGCTGTTTTTGTGCTTTGATGAACCGCCTTCCTTCCACGAGTAAGGATGCAAATCTGATGCAATGTACTCTGCAATGGATTTAAAAAATTTTCTATCTCTTTCTGAATTTGGTGGAAGAGTTAACAGAGCACCTAAAAGAGTTGGTTATTTAGCATCTCGGACGGGTCCGCCTTGTGCAACACTCATCTCTGGGTGGTTGCGTGGTCATTCCTCGTATTTGTTGTTCATGAAATATTTTATCCTCGTCTCACACTTCTTACACACGGTATAACTCTTGTCCAGTGTCCACTTGCCGCCTGTCTCTGTCTCATAAAAAACGAAATGTCTCCAAACCGACGCTTTTAACGACTGTCTCCGCTTTTGCTTGTTCCTCCATCTCGTCACATATTAGCTTTGCCTCGCTACAGACGTCTGACATACAAACGCACGTACGCGATTGCGCATGCGCTAATTTGTAGTTCTAACACAGTAGATTTTAGTTAATTTTTTAAAACTTTAAACATTGATTATTAATACCTCTGAATCGATTCAGAATCTTTTTGATACGAATAGCGATGCATCGAAAAATGATTGTTCCCAACCCTAATAAGCAGGTATAATCTTACCTTCCCTATCCTTTACCTTGTGACGTTACTGACTGGAGATAGGCGTGCTTTATTCAGCTCAGCTCAGATTCAGGAAACGGGTCAGCCGTGATTGGTCGGTGTGAGCAGTTGTGATGTCATTTTCAGTTGACGGAAGACAAAATGGCTGCCCCCCCAGAGATGGCTAAAAACGAGTGCATTTTGCTGCTTAATTTATATTCCACCAACGCAAAATGAATCAGAATGCCGTGTTTCAACTCGTGGGCCTGCTGGGAACATATTCTTGAAAAAAAAAAAACCATTTGGGTTGACTTCCCCTTTAAAAAGGCAGCTGGACCAAAACTGAGTTCGTTTTTTTTATTATTATTATAAGTAATTAACTATGTACATCCATTATTTTTGGATCAATCCTCATCCACAAATCCATCAAAGTCCTCTTCTCTATCTGAAATGAACAGCTGGGCAAGTTCTCTATCAAACGTTCCCTCTCGTCTCGTTGCCTCGCGGCTCCTCAGAAATGATGCAAACAACAGCGCTAGCAGACACAGTCGCATTTTCTCCTCATCCGTCCAGCCCTTTTGATTGGCCGTAACGATGACTCCGGCTGGACACTTTTCTTAAGGCATCGTCTTCCTCTTAAGAATCACCTTAGGTGGCAGTTTCTGTCCATTACCATGGCAACCAAGCACAACAGCGAAAGCAGACTTCTCGTTCCATGTTGTGCGTATCGCTACCGTGCTGGTGCCCTTCTTTTTTTTACTTTTTACTGCTGTCGGAGCGGACGATGGCCGGCTTTTCCTTGTAATCCTCCGTAAATTGCTGCGCCATGGTAGCTCTTGCCCGGGCTGATAGATGGTGCTGTTTCATAAAACGAAAGCACCAAGGCGGATTTCCTTAAAAATGTTAGATTTTCATTTCTTCAGCAAAGGGTTATTGCCCTCAGTCGAATGATGACTATCGAGACTTCTCCCGGCTGTTAAAACTGTGCTTCATAAGTGTGTTTCTTCGTAAGGTGCCATTTTCAATGTTATTTTGTACACTGCATTTCGGCACTATTTACCTACTGGGGGTGTGCCTGTAGCATCCTCTTTCACGCCCAGCCTTCCCGCTTTAATGTCCGCATGCTGTCCTCACTTACATCCGCTTTTCCTCTATACAAGCAGCGTGTCATCAGGAAATGCTCCGGGTCAGTCAAGCGTAGCGCTCATTAAAGTCACACAACAACCTGTAAAGATTTTGGAACTCGGTGCACACACAAGACATGCCGCATTATAAGGCGCCCCGTCCATTTTGGAGAAAATGTAAGACTTTTAATTGCGCCTGATGGTCCTGAAAATACGATAATGAGATTTTGATGGGACTGGAAAATGTTTTCTCCTGTTAGTGGAAGGAACGGATTTGTAAAACCTCCCCATGCAAAAAAAGGTAGAATGAATCTTCTCATCCTTGGATTTATGAAGAGTATTTTTTTTCTTTGGTCGATTTTGAGTATATACTGCAAAATCATAGAATGCAATATTATGTGGTTCTTGAAAAATCAGTCCAAAAGTTTATTAAGTCTACTAATAAGTTCAACTCTTACTCCTGGTGTGTTCTAAAGAACAGAAAAAGCTACAAACTATTCTCCTGATGAAAGAAGATGGTCTATTCTTTTAGTAGGATTGTTGTTTATACTTGTAAAACAATATTCTGAGGCACTTGAAAGGTTAGCCAAAAATCTCCTAAGTATGGGGTTGCTGCTCTGAAAATGATTGGCAGCCAATGAATAAGTGAACTTTTTTAATCGGATTGTTTCTTTTAAGGTCTCGCACGCCGCAGCCGCCTGCAGAAGATGAGGAAGAGAACATTGATGACACCCTTGTTACTATCGACACATGTAAGTGTAAACGTGGGCCCTGAAAATATGCATCTTTTTAAGGGTATACTAACTCTTGATGTCCACTTTCCCTTGGTCTCAGACAACTGCGATCTGCACTTCAAAGTGTCCCGAGATCGCTACAGTGGCTACCCGCTGACCATCGAGGGCTTCGCCTACCTGTGGGCGGGAGCGCGAGCCACCCACGGGGTGACATGTGGACGCGTGTGCTACGAAATGAAGGTAAATTTAATTGAATTGTATTGCGAAATCAATCAGAAAGGTGGTGATGAAGGTGGTACGTGTATGTGCAGGCTTCTTTACACACACACACACACACACACACACACACACACAAGTGACATCATTCCCGCACCTCTGCCAAACTAGTTTACTTTGCAGCAGACTAACTGTATGTCTTGTTCTTCAGATAAATGAGGAAATTCCTGTCAAGCACCTTCCCAGTTCGGAACCGGATCCGCACGTGGTCCGAATTGGATGGTCCCTCAACCACTGCAGCACTCAGCTTGGTGAGAGCATTCGCGGGGTGAAAATTATCCTCAATAAGAGAACCTATACTGTGACATGCTATTTATGAACTACCCTCAAATCTTGTCATAGGAGAGGAGCCCTTCTCCTTTGGATACGGAGGAACCGGAAAGAAATCATCTGACTGTAAATTTGCCGACTATGGGGAGAGATTTGGGGAAAATGATGTTATCGGCTGCTACATCGTAAGTGACGGCAGCCTCTTAACCTCAGCAGCTTTGTCCAAAAAACTAAAACCCGCTGTGATATTGGCAGGACTTTGACCAAGGCGAAGAGGTGGAGATGGGATACTCCAAAAACGGTGTGGCGCTGGGTGTAGCGTTCAAGACCACCAAGGAGGCTTTGGCGGGCCGCGCGCTCTTCCCCCACGTGTTGGTGAAAAACTGTGCCGTAGAGTTCAACTTCGGACAGAAGCAGCCTTACTTCCCCCCACCCAGCGGCTTTACCTACATCCACAGCGTTGCCCTGGCGGACAAGGTCAGAGGCACCAAGGGACCTGCCAGCAAAGGCGAATGCGAGGTAAGACATGGGCTGAACTTTGCTTTATCCCTATGTCTCCGTAATTAAACCCCCACCCCCCTGGCCGACAAGACAATCCTCGACGAGTTAAATAGCAGATACTGTACATTTATTTGCGGGGGATAGAGACTGAGCCTAAGATTTTTCATGAATAGCAAAGAAATAGGAGTAATATACGCCCTCCCCTGAAATGTGTATTTTCCTTTATTAATAGTACAATCTCTAGATATACCACAATCTGTGATCCGAAAACAGTTTAATACACTTATTTCACATTAGCCTAAGAAGTAAACATCTTACAGATGATTCGATTGTGAACAGTTGTTCCTATGCATCAAAGGCTGTCTGTAACTTACATTATCAAGCCAGACTTAACTTAGCTCCTCACTGACGTATGAAGCTTGTCTCCCAGCTGGGGTTTATCGCCACAACATACTTTCTTGATACCAAACAGTATTACTTTGCTATTACAAAGGGCTATCTTGGAGTGTTTCAGAATGAGTACAAAACTGCAAGTAGGCGGGAATAGGTTCAAAAACGCAATAAGTTAATTTGTAAATAGTGAACTGCTAATATATAGTCTCAATTGAATTGAAATGATCATACATTGACCCATATTAAAGAAAAAGTGGAAATAATTTAGAATTTGACTATTTATTTCAAGCTGTGGATAATTTAGCCCTAAAACATAAGCGTTTGTCCATTGGTCCAAGGTAAAAAGGTTAACTTGAAAGCTCCTGTATTTTTTCATACTATCTGGGGAGTCTTTAAAAAAATGTATTAAAAAAATACCTGATTTAATGAGAGTGCCAGGCATCCACAATGCTTCCATAGGCTTTTCAGTCTAAAATGTGAACGGATTAATTGCATTTTCATTCATTTTAATGGGAAACCTTTACTAGATTTATGAACACTGCAGTTTACAAACAGGCTCACGCCTTCATAATTTGAAGCTTCACCGTAAGTCTTAATTTTTAATGTTCATGTGTAAGGAAAGCAGTATTTAATATTTTGTAATATTTTTAGTATGTATCTTATTACATATACATATATTTACAATTTCTTAAATATCAACATAAGTCAGAAAATATCAGTTAAAAAAAGATAATACTTTACAGTGGTACCATAATTTAGAAGTGCTCCACCTTAAATTTGAGTTACAAGCTGTCGCTTGGCCAACTTTTTTTAATTTCATTTAATTTATTACCGTATTTTCCGGACTATGAGCCGCATCTTCTTTTTTTTATAAACCGCATCCACTCTAATTTATAATAATGAAAAAACATATAAGCCGCACCTATCTACAGGGTATGTTAAAAAATTACATATTGCATTTACCGAACGATTTTCAACTGCAAATGTATGAATTTACACTTTTGGAGTTGATGGATTTACGCCTCTGTTATGCCGTTGCGAACCCCCTGACATGGTTCCCACCCTTCTAAATACTTGTTATACAATAAATTTGATTTTAAAAATACAAAATGAAGAATAAATACCAAGCTGCAGGCTGTGAGAGGAATGTGAGCTTCAACTGCAGCATCGGATGATTATGACGGAACGTTCGCTAATAACCATATTAAAGTTTAAATTTTTATCATAAAATTGACTTACCTTAACTAGAAAGCTGTGGTGCATTTTATCCAATGGTACAATGCATTATTTCAATTAATGTGATGAGGGAAAATGATTTCATATACAGTTCAATTGAATAATGACTCACAGAACGAATTACACTCGTGAGTGGGGTTGGACATCGTTTGAATTCGAACGATTCTGGTTCAGATTCTGGTTCCTTGTTGCGATTCCGGTTCCGGAGAACCAATAAATTTCTTATCTCTCACTTCCTTGTTTTCAACCAATCAGTCATCATTCGATCGGCCCACCGGCCTTGCCAAAGTCTTGAAAAATCATTTGTTTGCTTTATTACCCAGCTGGGGTTTTTTTTTGTGGTTTTTTTTGCCAACTGTATTGTAGATATAAAAATATAGCTCCACATCCTGTATCTTTACATACACTGATGAATTGGTTTTAGTGTGAAATGAAATATGTCAAAGCAGCCCTTGCTATCTTTTATTTTACCCTTGTGGCACTTCAAAGTTTGGACACCTCTGGTTTAAATGGAGACACTATTTTCGGAGGAACTCATCTGAACTTGGCCACAAATGTATTTCTATAAACATTTTACTTTTTTTCATTAACTTTACTATGAATTTCTGGCAGGGTTATTTTTCATCAGTATTAATCTCAAATTTATTAACTTGAATTTGTAAGTTATTTTTTTAACCTTGACTAGAGCTTTATTTTTTGAAAACGTCACGAAAAGAAATTCACACGTGTGTAAATGAGTATCGACTGAGCTCCCACTGATTGGCTAACCTGCAGTGTAACCCAGGTCACGTTCGCATCAGTTACAGTGTGTTTACAGTGTGCTTGTGGGGGCCACAATTGTCTCTCTTACTGCGGATGAGAGCACACGCTCACTTGGTATAGAACATTCTTTACATATGCTAATGTTAGCTGGTTGTTTGCATTTGAGTTGAGCCACTGTTTCGTTGTAAGATGTGTCAATGATAGCGGTAGCTGTTGCGTTGGGACGACTATTCATTTAGTTTAACAAAGTTAAGCAACTCTTAGGATCGGCACCCTGTGCGCAAGAGCACACTTCTTTGTTTGTCACAGCAATTATTTTTTCGGGTCGGCAGACGATGCACCGAAGCGGTCAACCAGAAATTTAAAACGAGAACGATTCCGGGAGAATCAGAATGTTAATCTCTGTTCCAGTCAATTTTTGAGACTTCCAACCCTACTCGTGAGTCAAGGTACCACTGTTTGTAATTTTCTTGGTTAAAAGGTAACAGTGCTTGACGAGGTAATTTACTGCAAATCTTCGCGTATTTCTGTGCTCTTTCTTTAACGCCTTAAGATGCTGGCCAAACGCCCTGCTCCTAAGGCTCCTGGCAAAGAGTCTAAGCGCCAGAAGAAGGTTATGACGCTTAAGGAGAAGGTAAAACTCCTGGACATGCTCAGAGAAGGAAAAAGTGTGGCCGCAGTATCCCGTCATTATGGTGTGAACGAGAGTACCATAAGGTACATCAAGAAGAATGAGGCGCCAATAAGGAAGACTGTGGAAGCGATGATGTGCGGCAATGCCAAGATGGTCATGATTGTGCGAGATAAGCACATTGTCAGGATGGAGTCTGCTTTGGCCCTGTGGATTATGGACTGCAAGAAAAAGAACATCAGCTTGGACAGCAACATCATCCGTGAAAAGGCAAAGAAACTATACCTGCAGTTCTCCAAGGAAAGCCTTGGCGGCCCCAACGAAAAGGACGCGGGACCATCGGCACCACCGCGTATAGGTTTTCAAGCAAGCCTCAGTTGGTTGTTCCGCTTTCAGCAGCGGTTCAAACTAAGGAATCTTCCCTTAGCAGCATCTGCCGACATAGAAGCGGCCAAGAAGTACCCCAAGACCTTCCGTAAGTTAATTAAGGAAAACAGCTATCATCCGGAACAGGTGTTTAATATGGATGAGACTGTCTTGTTCTGGAAGAGGCTGCCTTCCCGATCATACCTCAATAAAGATGTATCCAAAACACGTGGATGCAAGGCATACAAGGACAGGCTGACACTTATTATGTGTGGCAATGCAGCTGGCTTCATGCTCAAGCCAGGCCTTATCTACAAGTCTGCGAACCCTCGGGCCCTGAAGAATAATATTAATAAGAGTGTGCTGCCTGTGTATTGGATGCACAATGCCAAGGCCTGGATCAGCAAAGCCCTTACCTCAAACTGGTTCCTTCAGAGCTTCATCCCTCAAGTCAAGGAATACCTCAATAACTTGTGCATGGACTTCAAGGTGTTGTTAGTCTTGGACGGTGCTGGCAGCCATCCTGTGAATTTATATTACGAGGGCGTCCGGATCGAGTTGCTCCCTGCCAACACGTTCTCCCTCCTCCAGCCTATGAGCCAGGGTGCGATCCGGGCTTTTAAGGCGCGCTACACCTGCAACATTTTCAATCACCTTGGGACGGCAATGCTTACAGACAAAAAATTTTCGCTGTATGGGTGCTGGCGCAAATTCTCAATCGCCACGTGTCTCACCATTATTGACCAATCTCTGAAGGACATGAAAAAGGAAACCATTATTGCCTGCTGGAAGAAATTGTGGCCAGAGTGTGTTAAGGTCTACGAGGGCTTCTCTCCTGAGGAATTGCAGAACTTGGCCATTAATCAGTCAGTGACATTAGCAAAACTGCTTGGTGGGCCAGGTTTCGAGGACATCACAAAAGACGACATCAGCAGCCTCATCGATGGTCACTCCAATCCCCTAACGGATGAGGATTTGGAAGATTTGACCAAGTGGGATAGCGAGGAGGAAGATGATTCGTCAGGTACAGAACCTGACGAGGAGGAGGAAGGCCTGTCTTTGAAACGTCTGTCTGAACTTATGAGGTTATCAAGGGAACTCCAAGAGAAGGCTGAAGCTTGGGATCCTCTAAGGGTTCGCTCCATGAAATTCTCCAAAGCCGTTGATACTACCATGGACACATATAAAAGCCTCTTTGTCACTATGAAGCAGCAGAGACAGCAGTTGCCTATCGTCATGTTTCTCAAGCCCCCCGTAGAGGAAGCGCCATCAAAACATACCGCTCCTCTCGAAACGTCTGATGAAGAGGAGCCAGCGGAGATGACTTCATCATCCTTATCTTAATTCATCATCACATCATCATATCGCAATTTTAAACTCCTCAATACGGTTGAGAGGATTGTTGGGGTATATTGTACATGCTCACATCTGGCCATGCTATTTTGAAGGCCTGATTGGTCGATTGTTGTAGAGGTCCTAGTTCCAAAGACAGGCACTCGAGGTCTGTCCCGTGTCACTCAGATGAGACTGGCGACCAGCTCTTGGAAGAATCCGGCTTCTTCAGAACTTATATTTACAGATTCACTGAGTAGATCAAAGCAGCAGAAATTGTTTGTACTCTTTCCCGGAACTTAAACAGTTTTGTATGTGAGGTCTAAAGACAATTCTTCTGTCTCCAATTTTGGGTTGTGCTCTGGTAACTGTTGACTATGGGACCCAATATAGATATAAAAGGTAGAGGTTTAGAAACATCTCAAGGACGATCAATGAAAACACTTCATGACAAAGACTGCGAGTTTTATTATGTTGCAAAAAAGGCGGCACGGTGGTCGACTGGTTAGCACATCCGCCTCACTGTTCAGAGGTCGTGGGTGCGATCCTGGCAGCAGCATTTCTGTGTGGAGTTTGCATGTTCTCCCCGTGCCTGCGTGGGTTTTCTCCGGGTACTCCGGTTTCCTCCCACATTTAAAAAACATGCGTGGTAGGTTAATTGATTACCGTATTTTCCGGACTATAAGCCGACTTTTTTCCTAGGTTTTGAGTCATGCGGCCTATAGTCCGGTGCGGCTATTCTGTGGATTTTTCTTCCACCGCTCGGGGCGCTCTAACCGGAATTACAGTACAAGTCAATACAATAGATTTGCCCATTAACTGGATGTGACTGCAGGTGGAGTGGCGAGGGCGCTATACAACTAGGTTATTGCATTAGGTGCTGTAATTCTTTGATTTTATGTTTTGTTCCAAGAGGTCCCTGAAGTGTACATGAATGTGATTGGATGATGTTACGTATCTTCTGTTGTTTCGATGTGAAATACTATTGTTGATTTAGTACAGTTGGCAGCACGTCGTGTGTTAGATCGGCTGACTTTTTAACATAAAACAAGACAGGTGCATATGTAGAATGTAGTGGAACAATAGATGGTGGAGTCTGGTGGACATTAGCTGACAAACTGGAGCAGCAGTCGGCAGTGAAATGACAAGTAGTTTTTTTTGTCTTGGTTCTGCTCCGTTTTAATCAGCAACGTTGCTGCAGTGTTAAAAGGCACTGTTAGGAAAGAATCTGCTCAGGTACATACATGTACATTTACAGTTCATGATCGTTCTGTAAATGCAGTAAATATAAAAGTTTTCAACATAGATATGTGCGGCTTATATAAGGGTGCGGCTTGTATAAAAAATAAATTGTGCTCCCTCCTTATATGTACTGAATTTTTTTATTGCCACTCTATTATCTCGTGACACTGTAAGAGGCCCCTCAAGCACCAAGTGATGGGGCTGAACAAGAAAGAGCTGTGGCTTAGTGTACAAGCTAGTGTGCAGGCTTTGGCAACTAGTTTTGATGAGTGGCAGATCATCAGCCACTCATTGCTGTGATTCAGTTTGTATCCTTAGAGAAAATCGTTGCAACATCGCACATGCAGTGCGACGGCCAATCAAAAATGCCATGTTTTACCACATGAGCTTTTACAACCAAAATATAGACTTTTTTTACAGTGGAACTTTGGTGTAACGGATAATTGGGGATTGGGGGGTGTTGAGTTGTCTGTTAAAACCGATCATCCGTTAAATTGAAGCACTTCTGTTCATGGCCTAAAAACACCCAATAATAGAGTGTAACATTTTGTACTGTTTCCGTGTCCTAAAAATGTCTCACACAGCACAAAAATACTGTGAATTAAAAAAAAAAAAAAAAAAAAAAACTTTAAATATGAACATTTTAAAGTTAATGCAAACGTGGGAAGAGGGAAGGGGTGTCACGCTCATAAGCTGCGAATTTATGTTGCTTCCTTTTTTGACCTCCGTTACGATTTGACACCATTAGACAAGGGCTTGACAACAAAAAAAAGGAAAAACCATGTAAAAATACAATGTTAATTAAATTATAATTAATTTATTACACCCTGCAATTACAAAATTGGCATAATCGTAAAGAACTAGTAATTTTTTATATTCAACGCACTGTTTGTTTACACAAGGAAATCATACTTGTATTTATAGATATTCACTTTAAAAAAAATTATAATTTTATAAATTTTGAGCCTAAAGGAACTTGCATTTATTTGTCTTTATATTTTTTACGTTTAAACATTTTCTTAGTTTGTACCAAAAAAAGATCGTTTGAATAATCGTGATTCAATTATTACCAAAATAATCATGATTACTATTTTTTTTCCTAAGCAAGCAGCCCTATCTCTATATACTACAAGACACTTTGCGCCATTAAACAACAGCCATAGATATAAATACGTACAAAAGACATGCTATTTTTGACCTGCGGGTCAATGGCAAGTGTCCATGCTTTCCATTACCCTTGATGGGACTGTCACCCATTTCTAAGTCTGCTTAAATTATCATTAAAAATAAATGGTTTACAGATTATTTAATTTCAAAGAAATGCGCTGGAAGTGTTCATGTACAGTCATGCAGAGAATACTCTTTCCACTAACTTCCACTAAACGTATCTCCTCCCTGTTATACAAAGCACAAATTACAGAAAAAGCACAAAAACGCAAATAGATGAGTTTTTGGGAACGAATAGTTGAGGGTAAAGTCGAAACGGAAATCGGTGAAATTCCTGTTTAGTAATCTACAAATACTCATATGAACTGGGTTATTGTGCTAGCCAAGCAGACTATGCAGCTGGCCATTAATTGGGGTAAGGTGCCTACTCCAGTGGATGCTTCTACTTTTGGTGTGGTTGTTTTCAGATTCTGATGATGGTGGGCCTGCCCGCCTGCGGAAAGACCACCTGGGCTATCAAGCATGCAGAGACCAACCCTGAGAAGAAGTACAACATACTGGGCACCAATGCCATCATGGACAAGATGAAGGTGGGTGGAATGTGCCAAGCCCCTGCAAAAATGGAAACTGTTGGAAAGAAAGATATTTGCTTCCAAGGCTGTAACCACTGTTTTCTTTTCTCATACATGAAATTAACTCATTAAAGTGGAACTCAACCAAAAAACAATTTTCTTTATGTTCTATGCAAGCCCACTACTCCAAAGACAACATTCTGATTGATATTGTGGTTGTGGAAAACGTGTTAAGTAGTAAACTCCACCTGTTTTTGTCCATCTCAGCAGGCGGCCTTTTTGTCATTTGCTGTCAACTGAAAATGACATCAGTTTCTCAGGTGACAACCAATCGTGGCTAAGCTTCAGAAAACAGGTGAGCTGTGGTTGGTTGTTACCTGAGCCTTGAACTAAAGTGATGTCATTTTCATTCGACAGCAAGTGACAAAATGGCCACCCCCTGAGATGGCAAAAAATTGGTGGATTTAGCTTCAAGTCATATTTTACAAAGCAATATTAATCAGAATGCCATGGTTAGACTGGCGGAGGCGCATAAACATATTATTGTAAAGAAAGTTTTTGAGTTTACTTTTTTTTAAATCCCATTTTTTTCCCCTGCTGCAACCTCCTCAATTCTAGCATTTTACTGTATTTTGACTGGTCTTGCACACAGAATATTGTGTTCTGTTGCTTTACAAACATGGAGCCTACCAAAAGAAAGATTCGACTTTCTCAGAAAGGTTTTTCTATCATTTTCCGTTCTTTCGCAGTCCGCACTAGGAAATAGCTAAGTTTCATCATTAAATTGGGGGCGGCATGGCTCAGTGGTAGAGTGGTCATTTCCTAACCTAGAGGTTGTGTGTTTGATCCCTGGCTGTTGTTACCATGTCGAAGCGTTCTTGAGCAAGACACTGAACCCCCAGTTGCTCCTGATGCTGTGCCATCAGTAGGTAGATGTGATGTCAGTGTGAAGCGCTTTGAGTGCCTGAAAGAGGAAGTCAACCCAAACATTTTTTTATTCAAGAATATGTTGTATGCGGGCCCCCTAGTTGAAACAAAGCATTCTGATTGATATTGTGTTTGTGGAATATGAGTTAAGCAGCAAAATTTAGCCATCTCAGGGGGCGGCCATTTTGTCACTCATGTCGGCTGAAAATGACATCATTTGCTCAGATAATGACCAATCATGGCTCAGCTTCAGAAAACAGGTGAGCTGTGATAGGACCTGATATAACACCTCCATAGTGCCGAATGCTGCAACTGCGGCTGAAATATGTTTCTGCAGCAGAGGAACCTCAATCGCGCTGTGTTGAGCAATATCAATCCCTCTGGCTAGAGGCGGGCACAAAATTATCTTAAATTTGCCGCCTGACAATTTTGAACGCAGGATAAACCTTGCTATACGATAAACAGATTGTTGAATGGCAATGCGAACTAAAAGTTGACTGGGTAGGTAAACAGTTAAGCATCATAATATATCTGCCTCGAATTGAAATCAAAGGTTAATCTTACAACCCACTACACAGGAAAAATAAAGTACTTGATATAAAGTATCAGAGCAAGTCCTTGTATGATTTGATTGCTGGAAGTGGTCACGTCCAAGATTAGTTAGCCATCATGCTCGTCTTCCTTCACTCAACTCCTTTGTTTTACCCCCCTGGTTTACAGTCACTGCTGGTATCTGAAAGAATAATTTCTTATGTCTAGTTAAAAGACTGTAGCGACCGTAAACTGCACAGGTGTTGACCATTGTTATGACTTGCGACTACTTTGCTTTTGTCTCTCACTAGACTGTGTGCCTTTGACCGCTTGCCCTCGAACATGGACACCTTTGCACACGGCGCAGGAACGTATAATGGAGAATAAATTTGGCATACGAACCGCGAATGTGAGGGGTTCACTGTACGGCAGTATGAAGAGGTTCATGTGCAGCTGAAAATCAAATACCATTCGTTAATTATGTCTGTGTTTAGTCTAAATATATCTAGATGTACAATATTATCAAGCCACAGGCATACAAAATAAAGTATTGGACTGGCTAGTGTTGTCACAATACCAAATTTTTAACCTCAATTCGATACTAGCAAAAACTACTAAATATCGGTACCGATTTCGATACCACTGTGGGGAAAAAAAAATCACCTTATTATTGAACATTTTTAGGTCGAATTTCTAAATAGGTAACGCTCATCAATTCAACAATCAAAATATCTTTGTAACAGTGCAAACAAATGCAATTTTACCGTCTTATATTTTTGTAAACATGAACTCATTCATAGACAGACATTTTTAGACCCTCTTTTACCCTAATGTTTGAAAAATGTTGAAAAAAATATAAATAAGTTCCTTGGATTGAATGACTTTGAAATTGGAACAATTTGGAACTCTATTTGTGGAGCAAGCTTTATTTGCCGATCTACTGCTTTATCAAACCAAGTATAACGCAACTTTAAACTTCTCTGCGTGGGCTTGTCTCTGTCTGAAAACAAAATACTTCCAAACAAAAGATGTTGAATTTCTTTTCGCGACGAGCACAACAGGATCAACTCTACTAACGCTACTTCGTCTTCAGCTGTGTCAGCCGATTCTTCATTTGAATCATCAACCATTTCCTCATCGTCAATTTCTCTTCCTTGTTCAGACTGGATGGCTGGAGTCACGTGACTACACACGCTGTACTCCGTCTTAAAGGGGAATGAACATAGCCTACCAGCACACACAGTCAAAACAGGCCAAAACGACTTTTATTTTCTTTTTTGTTAAAACACAGAATTTACCGACATGGGCAAAATGACGTCTGTTATTGTAGTAAATTTCTGTAACGGTCAATTTTCGGTTTATCGCCCAGGCCTATTACTTACCCACTTGTTTAATTTCTTCGTAGAGTTTGGGGTGTCTATCTTTCACGTTTGGCCAAATTTGGCGTGCGACTTGACTTGCTGACGACTGCCTTGTAGCAATGCTTGCAGACCGGCCGGCCACAGATTGCTGGCTTTCCCGACTCGTCAGCCTCGTACCCGAAGTACTTCCAAACAGCACGTTTACATTTTGGATGTTCAAATAAAACGGGTTGTGATCCTGCTGTTGCCATTTTAATTTGATAAGTTTTGTTTTTTCCGGACGGAGGTGGTCTGGGGTTTGTTGTGAAGGGATTGGAAGGAGCGGCTTCTTCTTTGTCTATTTGCCGCACACTGGTGTACACACCGACACCATTGGCGTCTGGAAGGACCGTGCGTGTAAAGATAGACCAAAACGACATTGGCCAACAGTGACAGACGCTTATCCCCTGTGGCGTCTGGCCGGCTGTTGGCACGTCACGCTGGAAAAACACACCGCAACGACAGACAGCGACGCTGACCGTTAAAGTACCTTCTGCGCATGCATAAGATGTAATACTCTTCCATACCATAGGCGGTGCATTATTAAAAACGTAAACAATGCATTCAGCTATATTCTTCTCTCACGATGAACTCCCACGCGAAGTAAACCATCACATTCTTGACACGCTATTGTGAAATACTTAAATTGTCAATCCTCGCTCTTGTACTTGTAAGATTAAGGCAGCGAAGGCGTCCTCACTGTTTATCCGCATTTGTCACTTCCCGTTGGTGATCCGAGCGCTGATTTGCTAGGTAACAGCCAATCAGAGTGACCAAATGTGACGACTGGCAACGCCGAAACATGTGTAACCGCCCCCAAGACGCTTACTGACGAGTTACGACACTACGACGGTGGTCACTGCACCAATTCAGACGTTTTTTTGTTGTTGTTTTTTTTAGGTGGGAGCAAGTATCTTCAGATTTGTATCTTTTTTGTTCCCCTGATAATTACTTTCTAACATGGGCCTGTGTTGTGCAGATGATGGGCCTGCGGCGCCAGAGGAACTATGCCGGCCGCTGGGACGTTCTGATCCAACAGGCCACGCTGTGTCTCAACCGGTTGATCGAGATCGCCGCACGCAAGAGGCGCAACTACATCCTGGACCAGGTAGCATACCGGCAGTCGCGCGCGCACACTGTGAACACTCAGCACCGTCAGTCAATGATTACTCTCTCTAATGGACTATCTATTTATTTTTCAGGGGGGCTCTGTGTATTGTAGAAGTAGTAGAAGCAGCATTGAATCTCACCCTCTTTTGTCACTTTGCTTGTCTTGTATTGTAAACGAAAGTGACAGAATATTTATTCCATGTTGTCATCCCTCGCTATATACATTTTTTGCACTTGCTATCTCCTGTCATAATACAGTACTGTTTGTCTTGTGAACTGCGAAAATGTACAAGTAGACCATGACTTTGTAAAGATGTTGAGAAACAAGTAAGCTCTGACTCTGGTGAGTAAGAAAAACACCTTCTGTTGCTAATTTCTAAGAGAGAGCTTTTTCACTTTAAAAGCTGTTTTTGTAACTAGACGTGAGATACATGGAACTGTTGAGTGTGTGTTTTTATGAATTGACCCCCCCAAGGTAAGTAGCGACTAACAGGGTTGAGATTTTCAGGGCCTTGGTATTGGTGGCAGCAAAGGTAGGTAGGGTCAGATGGCGACATTGCAATGGAGACGTGAGTATGTGCAGGTAAGGGCTATCTGTGTTGTCCTGTCAAGTGGGACGAGAGCTCCTTGGAAAACCAGGTAAGTCCAGGTAAGTGTCGGGGCTGGGGGGGACCCACATTAATGCCAACTGCAAAATGCTAATTTTTGTTCATGAGAGCTCTCTGCAGGATCATTTTTCTTTCTTAGTGCTAATTGTGTGATCTTATTTTTCTTTATTAATGCTAACTGTACAATGAAATTTGTTCCGTTTGTTTGTTCTCAATGCCAGTTAAATGATTTTTTTTCCTTTCATGCCGAGGCAGGCTGTTGATGTAGTCAAGGTCTTGAATCTGCATATTGTCTCCTGTAACTACATTTCATTGCTACTGTGCAGTTTTATGCCTACTAACACTGGTGTTTCTTCAATTTTGACTCATGTTCAACGACATTTGCGCACTAATTGCAGAAAACGCAATCTCCTCTGAAGTGATCCTGTCATTATCCACAAAAGCAAACATGCAAAAATAATACATAATTTGTGTATTCCCTACCCGTGTCGCAAAGTGTAGAATGTGCAAAATAAATCGTTTATTTCCAAACGCATTAGTGTTATAAATACTCACAGCCCACTAATTGTCCACTTAAGCCAGGAGTACATAAACTCGTTTCTACCACTAGAGTCGAGAGAGCTGTTGCGTCTTAAGTTTAAAGCCCAGAGATCGGATACGTCTTTTTCTTTTTTTAAGCCAATTCTCCGTCTCTTAGCCAATGAAATGCATCAGAATATACATTTGACAGTGTCGCGAGAGCGCGGAGGATGTCCCGGAATTTTTCGGGCATTAATGGCTACGCAGACAATGGCGGGATCTCTGAAATAAGTGATGGCAGAGAAAAAGATGACGCGCTTGTGGAATTTGAACCAGTGGAACCAGTCGAAAGTGGTATATGGTTAAGATATGTTTGTAGACAAGACAATAGCAACGTCTTTGTAACAGAACAGAGGATGACTATCATCACTGAATTAAAAAAGAAAACTAGTGCTTCTCTTGCACTGACACTTTATTTTTACATCTTCGATTCAAACAATCTATAATGAACTCGGGCCTGTGTGAAAGCCACGTCTAAACTGTCAAATTCTTTTGGAATTATGATTCTATCTGCTACAGGGGCTGAGATATCAATTATTTTGTAGTTGTTCAATTTCTGGGAGAACCTCAGGTTAAAGAGGGTGATTCTATAGTCGCCCTACGGTTTTGGGGAGATGTTGAGCCAGGCGCTTTAGTCCTTAATGGGTTAAAGAACCACATACTATGATGAACTACGATGAAATGATGAACAAGCACTATTTAAACTGATGTTGCTTTGGAGCTGTTTCAGGAATCTATTCTTCATCTACACGCATTTGGAGTTTGTAGCACCGAGAATGACATTTTCCGTTCCTTGTTGTGACCTGAATTCAGAACGTGGCCTAGTCCATCACTACCATCCGCTAACGCAATAATTAAGTCAGAATAACAGTCAATAGTTGTGTGAAAAACACTCATAAATTTGGCAATCAAATGAAAAACGGTAAGGATGGAGGTGACTGAACGTTTTGTTTTGCATGCTGCTGTGTAAGATTGTTTATTGTGCGCCATTAGGGACCATTGTACTTCACATTGTTAAAGTTGCTCTCTAAAATTAACTCTCCACCTCCCCAAAATCATGTTCGATCACACATGTAACCATTTTGACTTGTTTTTGTTTATCAAAGATTTCTTTGGTGTTGCGATTCTCAATCTTGAGGTGAAATAATTGCTGCTTTGCTCCCACACAAGTGATAATGAGGTGGAGTTATGAGACTTCAGTTGAAATTGTCCAATAGTTAAGAGTGTGCTCTCTATTTTCAACACTTAAGACCAATTAGAGTCTGATCAATACAGTGGTACCCCTACTTACGAAATGAATTGGTTCTGGAAGAAATTTCTTAACTAGATAATTTTGTAAGTAGGGATATGTAAATGCCCTAATCCGTTCCAAGTCCCCCAAAATTCAGACATAAATGTTTTATAAAGCATAAAAATGCATCAAAACATGTATACATGTTATAATTAGATTATTGCGCAATAAATGAGAGTTGTGCATAATGTAGAAAGAACTGCAATTTATAGAGTAAAGAATAAAAATGATGGTCATTTACCTTTTGATTGCTGTTCTCATCGCTTTTTGCACTCTTTGGTTCATGTTCTCTCTCAGAAGTGGTTTTTGCCTGGCCTTTTGTAAGGAACTGATTTAATAACGTGGCGACTGTCGATACATTACTTTCGTATTCTTTGGCGAGATCAACCAAACACATCCCTTTTTCATACTTTTCTATTATCTCTTGCTTTGTGTGTATGGACACAAAAGTAAACATTTTTTTCTTTTTTTTTCTTTTCCCAGTTTCTCCATCACTTTCTTGGGGTCCATAGCAAATACTCACATAAAACTATCGGAACACCTCATAGCCCGAGGGGCGAATAACGAGGACGCTGCATAGACATATCTATCACATATCTATCTATCTACCTGTCTGTCTGCACACATAGAAACATACGGTAGAGGTCCCTCTTAGGCAATGGGATGCCAGGAAGATGCGATGTAATAGCCAATGGCAGAGCAGCTATGAGTATGTTGCTTTCAGTAAACTCTGGAGCTGCGAGTAGCAGCCCATACTTTTACCTTTCGTATCCTGAAATTTCTTTCAAAACAAGAGGCAATATTTTCCTGTTGAGGCGTTTCGTATGAAGGTACATTCGTAAGTAGCGGTACCACTGTAGTTAAAAAAGTGGACCAAATATGGACATAGACGTTTGCGCTGGACAGCGACATGTAGGAGCATATTGCTAATTTGACTGTAAACATTTTCTCATTTGTTACAAAATCCAATTACCGTATTTTCCGGACTATAAGTTGGGGTTTTTTTTTCATAGTTTGGGGGTGCGACATACTCTGGAGCGACTTGTGTGATTATTATTAACACATTATTACTGTCATGGCTTGTTAGTGCTGACTTGTATCTATGATGTTTACTCTCCCTCTGCAGACGCAAGCAATTACAATTACAATTACAATTACTTCTATATCATTTCACATGTTATTGTAACCCACCTAAAGAAACATAAGATACGCCCTAAAAGCTATTAAAATGCATGAATAATTTAAACGGTTAAAGTCTGTTTTGTTAAATAAGTAATTAGAATGGTATGATAAAAAGACAATTTGACTGTTAAGGCCTTGCTAGTCAAGAAAGCCAGCTTATCCAAACAGCTAAACATTCACAAACAAACGCCACAGACTCAAGGTGTGCAGCGAAGTTGCCTGTTTATATTGTGAAACTGCACAAGAAACAAAATACTATCAATCTATGCATTATATACACATGTATTTTCATAGACGTGAACAAGATGAGCCTAAGCTAACGATTAGCAATAGCGATTAGCATTAGCAATGGTGATTAGTATGTTCAGTCAACAACACAGTACAATCATCCACATTTCAGCTCCTGTATATGTTGCATGCTCATTACACACAATTGTCTAAGTTACTTACAGACGATGGCTGAACAAGAATGAACCACAAACAGCCTCTGGCTGGGGTACTGCATCATGCAGCCACACACGTAAGAAGCCGAGCACAGAGGAGACGAAACATAATTACGACGGAATACATGAATACTTTTGGAGACTTGGAAACATTCTACATGGTCGGGGATAAATAAAAGACTTATTTAATCGATCTACAACCGTTTTGGTGAGTTTAAAGTTATCTTAGAGTAACATTCTTGTATGCTACATGTGTGAATGTTAGCTAAATGTTACCATCGTAGCTCGGTGGAAAAGATGTGTACTAAGCGCACAATTTCCTCCCAAAATTTGACTTATACTCCAGTGCGACTTGTTTTTTTCCTCTTTATTATGCATTTTATGGCTGATGCAACTTGTACTCCTGAGCGACCTATAGTCCAGAAAATGCGGTATACATCCACGTTAAATCATTCTGTTTCTACTAAAAGATTCATTTACTGAACATGCGCAGAAATCAATCTGTCTGTTGGAACCATCAGAACATAATTGAGGCTGCATGTTATTGCGGTATTTAACAACGTTTAATCATCCAGTACAGCGTCACACTGTAACAGTTATTTTTTGCTCTTTATAAACACGGTTGACTGCACCTCGTAATTTTGCCGTTTTAAAAGACTGAAGGACTCTTTTAAAATGCCACAATGCCTTTCCGTCGACCACACCAACCAACAAAAACGAAGGAAAGCCCTGTATTGTGCACACCAGGTCAGTAGTCGGCAACATCACTGCGCATGCGTCAAAGGTAAACTCACTTTTGAGAAAAATTTCACAAGCGTTTAAAATTTGACCAGCTGCTGGTCATGAACAGCACCGCTGATCCGCTATTGTTAGTGATGTACTCGCATGTCTACACTGAACACTTCTCCATTATTGTTGTTAACAGAAACAGTAGGTGTCATTCAGTTGTAAACCAAGGACCACCTGTAGCGCTTTCGTGCGAAAAACTAACAAGACACCTGAACTAGCCATTTTTAGACACAATAAAATGAGTGAACACAGGTCTCAAAGAGGAACCTTTTGAAAAATTCTGTTTTTGCGGTTATGGTATAGCATGATTTTGTATGAAAGTCACAAACGCAGGAAAGTCTTAATTACAATTAATCTTTGTATGAAAAACATGTCTATGCTATCAATATGAGACACGTAACAATGCAT
Source organism: Filicampus tigris (assembly GCF_054856515.1). Classification (NCBI taxonomy): domain Eukaryota; kingdom Metazoa; phylum Chordata; class Actinopteri; order Syngnathiformes; family Syngnathidae; genus Filicampus; species Filicampus tigris. The sequence continues at coordinate 23,508,807 of NC_141223.1, read as the reverse complement.
TCAAGCGCCAATACTCAAAACTAATTCATTATGTGCAAAAATTTGGAAAAATTATTTTCCCTTGTTCTTTGGGGATTTATTCTCAACTGTTTATAACCCCGGAATGCTAATGGTCCAAATCTTGAACAAATAATCATGTTGTGATGTTTGCTGAGTTTCACCCATGCATTTTTGATAGCGCTTGTCCTTATTAGGGCTGACTTGGGAGACAGGTGGCTTCCAGAATTAATAGGCAGCCAATCACAGGACACATGTAGACATACCACGTTCAGACCTATGGGCAACTACATGTAGACATTCCGCGTTCAGACCTATGGGCAACGTAGTCCTCAATTAACCTAACGTGAATGTTTTTGTAATGTGGGAGCAAGCCGGACTGCCTGGAGAAACCCCCCTGCAAACTCCACACAGGAAGTTTGCAGCCAAGATTCAAACCTCAGAACCGCGAGGCAGGTGTGCTCACAATTAGACCTGTTGTGCTAACCACTAGACCCCACATGCTAACCAGCTAGGTCCCACCGTGCTGCGACTTGAAATTGCAAGACCATAGTAACAGGCATGAGCCTCATTTTATCTACATTTTTGTTTTTTCACCTTTAACCTTCAACTGCTTCGTTAACTAACATGGCTCAAAATGTCTGTACTGTATCAAATAAGTGATTTACTGAGTGATGATTATTTAATGGGTCCCCCTTGCCCTTGTTGGTCCACCCAGAATTGTGGTGTAGCAGTCTTAGCAGGTAAGTCTTGTGAGCGACGCGGCCTCTAGCAGCCGAGCTAACGTGTAGCCTCATCCCAGCCAAACAAACCTGTGTCACTTGATGATTGCAGGGTTCCAGCTTCCCATTCCAGCGGAACGCCTTTGCAAGTAAAACAATAACAAACAAGCTTCTACCTCTTTCTTGTCGCCATTGCTAGACAAATGTATATGGATCAGCAAGGAGACGAAAAATGCGTCCTTTTGAGGGTTTTCAACGCAAGGCTATTGTAATTTGTCCCACGGACGAGGATTTTAAAGAGCGAACATTAAAGCAAACCAATGAGCAGGGGAAGGATGTGCCCGATCATGCTGTGTTAGAAATGAAAGGTAGGACCGCTGTGGATACAAGCAACAAAACACCAGATCTACTTGTTTTTTTTTTTTTTGTTGTTTTTTTTTTTCTGTGTAAAAATCAAACTTGGAAGATGCCCTATTTTCCCCCCTCCACTCTCTTTCCATTCCCCCTCATCCCACCCGCCCTCGCCAAGATATCAGAACTGGACATATTAAGTCCTGATTATTTTTTTTCAATGTTCTCTCTTTATGCCTCTCCTCATGCGCTGCAAACTGAGGTGGCGTCCAACATAGTTTCATTTACAGTAATCCCCTATAAACTGGTGTATCCCAGTTATTTGACGAAAACTCTGATTTCTTTATTTTTTTTTTTATTACTAACATGACAATTATCAAACATATTGTGGGATTAAAACATTTCAAATGCCTCTAAAATTATCAGTAACAAATTCACAAAAAAAACAAAGAAACACTGACTAAACTGCATGGCCTATTCTACTGGCAACATTGCTCTTTTGAATGTTCCGTTTGCACCAGGGGCATAACAAATAACAATTTGAATCAGAAAATCGGTTTGAATTTATAAGATGCAAGTGCATTGTATCGAAGAGAATCAAATCGTTCCATTTCAGAATATATCGAAATATGCGTCAAATTGTGTTTTATTGGAGAGATATATCATTGAAGGAAATGCCATGTTTACAGTATTGACAGTTTCATCCATAGGTATGTAAAATGACAAACTCATTGCATCGTAGCCTCTCGAACAGAGCCGAACCATATCAAATCAAATCATAATCCCAATGAGTGGAACTGAATCGAATTGTTCCACTTATAAATAGAAGCATCCTTTAATCGCACCGCACTTCATGTATCGGGATACGAGTTGAATTGTCATTTATTGAATAGATGCGCGCTCCCCTTTTCTGCCCAATTTTCAGCTCACACCAGCTTATTGGTGGATACCGTATATTTAACTTAAATTTGCCAGCCATTCGGAGAAAGGGCTCCTCAAATAGCAGACGAAACAAAAGGGTAGAGAAGACATTGTGACAAATAAGTTTACTGTTTTACTGTAATTTGAAGGCACTTTTGACCAGATTTCCTGTATTTCTTTCAAAAGATAATAATAATAATAAAACTTTGTGCATAGACAATGCAATCAAACAAAGATACAACCTAGCAGCCGATATGATGCATATACAGTTTATAGCTATAGCTATAAGTTATGACCCCCCCCCCCCAAAAAAAACATTCCCAGTAAAGGCAATTTTTTTGTCGTGAAAAACAGTTTTTGGGCAGCCGGGCTCGTTATGGAAAGTTCTCTCTATGCATGTACACTCGCACGACTGATGCAGTTTTAAAAAGAAATCTAATCATCTGTGTGCCATTTATCAAAGCCAATGTTGTAAGACATCTGCTATTTAGGTGTATCATAGTTTTGTTGTATTTACAATTTAAATGACTAATTTAAGCAACTATAAACATCTTTGGGGACGTCAATTAGTTGCAGTCGTTTGCTATTTCTGACAGTTCCAACAAAGGGGATTACTGTACCTGTTGATTTCCATCCACCTTACGGTTGCTCTCTTTGGTTTGCAGTGCTCTTTCCTAGATCCCCCCCCCAAAAAATCCCCAAATCTCCCCCACTCCTCCTTTCGACAAATGTTGCCTCCACGGAGGGAATGTTTGCTTCTCGACATCTAATCTTTATGCTCTTCCCGCCTCCTCTGCACGACACTAATTACTCTTCACTTTGTTTTTTGTCTTTTGGTGGTGTGGCTGCTCTGGTCCTCACTGCACCCATCCAATCCCCTTCCCCTCCCCCCCCCCCTGTCTCTTCCTCTCAATTCCCTTGCTTGGCACATCCCCTACCTTAAGCCAACTTCACCCTGCCGGAAGCGTGCGACTTCCTGGAGGTGGTCACCTATGTCGAGCTGCAGCGTGATGATGCCGAGAAGCTAGTAAAGCAGTACAACGACGATGGGCGCAAGGCGGGCCCGCCGCCCGACAAGCGCTTCGACAACCGGCAGGGCGGCTACCGCGGCCGCGGTAGCTTCCCGCGCTATGACAGCCGTGACGCACCCCGTGGAGGCGGCGGCGGCTACCAGAACCGCAGTGGAGACGCGGGAGGATACAGAGGTAAGCAGTCTTATTTTTATTTTTGTCTCACTCTTGAATTCAAACCATTTTCACCCATAGGAAATCAGGTTAGTATGTTTAAAAATGTTCCCAGGTCAAAATGTTGCCATCGTAAACCGTTTAACGGTATTGGCGATGTTAGTGAAATTTTAACATCCTCACCTGTTTTCTTGGTTTCGTCCCATGACTTATGCAATGTAAGCTAGAGGGCACTGTGACGTCAATTTCATGTTGACAACAGGGGACGTTGCTGCATAAAATGTCATCCTTCTTGGATAGCGGAAACCAAGTGGATTAATCTTCTTAATTCTTAGTCCACCAATGCAATATTAATTAGAATATTGTGTTTAGACTAGTGGGGGCACATAAAACATTCCATGAAGGTGTGTAAATGACGGACCCTACGCAATCTCCTCTTGGCAGGCTACAATCGGGGAAGCTACGGTCAGAATCGTTGGGGGGGCAACAACAGCGGTGGCAGCTACCGTGACGGTGGCTCCGACTCCCGCTCTGGATACCGCAGCCAGTCATCAGGAAGCAGCTACAACCGCCCGGGTCCTTACAACAAGGGCGGCTACAACCAGGTAATCGCCTCTTCACAATTCACTCTTGACAAATTCACCCTTTTGCACGTTTTTCTGTGCAACCTAACCTCAGCTACTTGCTAACAATCTTACCCATTCATGTCTTTCGGTTTATTTTTGTGCTCTTTCTGAGAAGCCACAATGCCTAGTAGGAAAGTAGTAATTGGTGTCAAGAAGTATGTTATAGTGATACATCTCGATTTTAGGATATATGCCAGGGAGGAGATAAGTTAACAAATAAGTGGCCAGGCCAGTTATAGCGAATCAATTAATCTACAGAAGTTGATATGTAACAATGTATTAACTTTTTTTGCTACACGGAGATTGTCACTCCACACCTGTGTGTCTTTGCTGCACTCTGCTCGAATGCCTGACACCACCTCTCCCTAGTCATGCCGAGCTCAGACTACACAAATGTAGCCAAATTTTGACCCATCAGACACATCGCAGACAGACATTCACTATTGTGACCGATCATGAGTTGTCTTGGATGATTCACGATCACGCAACGGAAAGTCTGACATGTCAGAATTTTGGTTCGCCTTGCCACATAGTGGCACATCCTTCAACGGCCAACGATTTGCTCCTAGGCATTGACCATTAGGAAGGCAGTGCCCTCCAATGACCACAGACTGTGCCGCGGTGTGCAAAAACAAACAAAAATAGGGAGAAGAGGCAGAACGAGTGCTGCAACCGCTCTTCAGTGGAACAGTGACACGGAAGGAAGCTTTGTGGAATTGTAGCGGCGGTGCCCGTGCTTTTTTAAAACCTTTCCTCGAAGGACCATGCCAGAGTAAAACAAGAGCCCCTTTTCCACCGCAGGAACCTTTGGAGGAACCGTTCACTTTACCCCGGTAAAGTGGTTCCTCCTTTTGTTTCCACCAGAAAAAATTAGCAGGGTAATGAATTGGCCCATCGCCATTCCTGGGGCCGTTTCGGCCCTGCAAGCAACCAGGGCCATTATGGCCCACCAGGAACTCTTCCCGGGGTCGGGCTCCGCTGACGATCGCCGATTGGTCGGTTGAACTTGGGCGTGTGTTGTTCACGACGCCATTAGCCTTTAGCTCCGGTAACTGCTAACTTTGCCGTCGCTGTGCTCGCTCGTCCAATATTTCAAAAGTTAAGGAAAAGTGAATAAATATCTAAACGGACGAATATGTGCAGGCTCTTGTGAGCATTTTCAGGGGACAAAGACATCCAACCCAACTTTGAATCGGCGACAAGGAACGACCAGTATGTACCGGCTTTTTAATTCCACATTATTACTGGATATTTTTGTAATTAGTGATATTATGGAGTGCAATTTTCCTTCATTGGATGCATATTGCAACAATTTATTTCGTTAATGAGGGGTAAAGTTTTAACGGATTAATGGCCTTTCCATCATTTGAGTGAGAAAAGATTTCAGATAAGAGTGTTTGGAGTTATGACCATGGTCATGGGACAAACAAAACTTCTCAAGGCACCACTGTAGAGGTTTAAAAACATCTTCCAGTAGCCTTTGTATTATCACTTTTAGATGACTGTGGCCACTTGTTTAAAATGGTCAACCATAGTATCAAATTCTGTCTTAGTTAGCAAAATGTATACATTTCCATTTCACAGGCAGTGGGGAGGAGTCAGGTGTGGAACCACTTCACAAAAAACTCAACAGGCGTTGGATGCAACTACTGCAATGCGATAGTTAGCCAAGGCTCCAACAACAGCAAAGGAAAGAATACGACAAATTTGTGGACTCATCTAAAACGATATCACAAAGAAGCATTTGATGACACACAGGCGAAAGCGGCACAGACGAAAGCACTGAAACCGCTGTCGACACAAGCCACCATTGTTCGAACATTTGGCAAGGCCACAGCGTGGGCATCAAATGAGCAGAGTTCCAAGGACACGGACAAACTCATTATGGAGATGATTGCAACCGATGTCCTGCCTTATTCCGTTGTGGAGGGCATTGGATTCGAAAGATTGCTGGCAAAAGTGGCGGAGGGATATGAAATGAAAAATGAAAGATATTTCCGTACGCAGGTCATGCCTGACTTATACACGCAAGTTGTTTGGAAAATCAAACAACTTCTCTCAGAGGACAATGCTGGAAACTGCATTTCCTTTACCGCCGACTGTTGTTCTGGGTCCGACGACGCACTCTTGACCTTGACGGCTCATTTCATTGATCAGCACTGGAAGAGGGTCCAACTGGTACTCGGTGTAAAGGCTATGTCACGGTCCCACACGAGGGATTACATCAGTGAGGTGTTTTCAGCCATGCTTCAAGAATGGGATATTGACACACATCGTGTCCACATGGTCCTGGGAGACGGCGATGCCACAGTTGTGAATGGTTTAAGGATGGCGCAGATTTGTGAACGGAGCAGCAGCGCCCACACACTCCAGCTCTGCATCAACGATGGGCTCAAGGCACAGAGGACGGTGGAAGACATGTTGTCCAAAATGAAAACCATGGACACATACTTCAACTCATCCGTCATGGCGCGGCAGCAGCTGGCCGCCATCCAGGAGGAGGTCGCCGTCCCCAACCATTCAGTACTCCAGGATGTGTCGACCAAATGGAACTCTGCGTTGCACATGCTCAGCAGGCTGTTGGAGCAAAAAACAGCCATCAGCATCTATTCCATTGACCATGGGCATTTTGCGTGTCCAACAGCAGAGCAGTGGGATTTGGCGGCCGATCTGGTTGAGCCCCTGACACTGCTGGAAGAGGTCACCAATGACCTGAGCAAAGCAGGCGCCTCTGCCGCCAGCATTATACCCAACATAAGTGTGCTGAAACTGCTGCTCAAGTCAGAGGGAGCCACCGCTCGAGGAATCCAGACATTCCGCAAGACCGTACTGGAGAGCCTGGAGAAGCGTTTTGCAAAAGTCCTGGGATCCAAAGAGCTGGTACTCGCGTGTTTGCTCGACCCACGTTACAAGGAGCGCCCTTTGTCACCAGAGACTCTAGCCCTCGCCACAGCATGGCTAACTCAAGGTGCTTGCACGCCTGCACAAAGCGTACCACAAAACAATCGCCCCAGCAATAATGAGAAAGAGGGAGTTGGTAGTATGCTGGACAATCTCTTTGACCAAATTCTGAGCCCAACTGGTCACAATGAGGCTCCAAAAGGTATCCTGGAGGAACTGGCCGCATACCTGCAGGAGCCTGTCCTAGATAGAAGAAGAGGGGACCCACTGAAGTGGTGGGAGGAAAACTCCAAGCGCTTCCAGGGATTGTCTGGGCAGGCCAGGAGATACCTGTCATGCCCTCCTTCCTCTGTGCTCAGCGAGAGGGCATTCAGCCCAAATGGCAAACATGTTATTGATAAGTGGAGCTCCCTCAAAGTGGAGAATGTAGAAAAACTCTGCTTTCTTCATTATAACCTGCCTCGATTAAATTGGCAGTATTGAGTGCAAAATTGCAACACTGGGAGAATTGCAAATGTATTTATTTTTTGCCATGTACAGTGGTGGTTGAGATCCAAGTGACCTGACTTCAGAATTTATCCATGTGTGAGTAGTCTTTGACAAACTTGAACTATTCAGAAGATACAGCGAGTGAGTGAGGTGCACTCGCCTGCCTGCAAAGAGCGCATCTTGGGCGGCCGCGAGGGAGCAGATGGTCTGTTGATGGTCTGCTAGTTAATTCATATCCGCATTTTTTTTTCCAAATGATCACATCACTTAGATTTGTACTTAATCTTCACTGCCTTTGACGCACTCGGGACCAGGGTTTTAATCCCGGTCACAAACAGTAACATCCGAATGGGTCACTCAACAAAGCCTTTTTGATAGATTCCAATTCCCATCCACCACCGGTCCCAAAACCGGATTGAAATGTGTGGGTTGCGTCACAGAAAGCATCTGGGCTAAAAACAGTGCCAAACTTATTTTTGTTGTGGTGACCCCTGATTGACTGTGGTATCAACTTTTTACCAATAGAGGATGCTAATAGACTGAAAAGGTCATTAGATACAGTTGAATGGCTGTTTATGTAGAATGGAAATGTCTGTGTGGATGGCGCAAATGCTGCTGGCGAAGCCCTGCGGAATTTTTTTTGTCGCGACCTATTTTTGTGTTCGACTTCAATGATTTGGTTGACTTTTTTTGCAGCTTTAAATATAACCGCTTTTTCAGTCATACATTAGAAAGATGATTTGAAATACAAGTGCTTTGAGTTATGACCTTTGTCAAGGAACAAAGTAAACTTGTTTATCAAGGCACCACTGTATTTGAGCAACTTTTTTTTTGAATTTTTGTTTTTTACATTTTTTCCAGGAATGGCATATTTGCTTTTTATTTTTTATCCTTGTTTCCAATTTGCCTTTTCCAGTTTATCACTTGGTTTGAGTGTTGCTAATTAAAATTCCAATTTTTAATTTCGTAGTGTTTTGCTTCTTTCTTTCAAATCATTTTCTGTGTATTAAGCGTTTGTAAATCATTTTCTGAGTATTAAAAATGTGTGTATCCTGTCTATATTAATATTATTTCATATATCAGCCAATACATTGGTTATCGGCTAAGATTGGCTTCCCCCCTAATTTTGGTAATAGCCCCCTCCCAAAAACCTCCTATTGGTCAGGCTCCAGTAGTATTTGTTTTCAAGGAAGTGTGTTGAAGTGCTATAGCTTGCCTGTTCTAAGATATTTCCATGTCAGAGAGGATCTTTTAGCTTAGGTTGTTAGCGTAGGTTTCTGGGAGTCTTCATCACGTTTGTGTTTCTGCTTTGCGGAGTGGCTCATGAAGAGCGCAAGCAAACCATTGACAGAGGCATTGTCGCTTGACGATTGCCGTTTTTACAGGTTGTGAAAGAGGAATACATGTGCACAAGTTTTTTTTTTTCTTAAATGAAATCTGACTTTTTTTTTAAGGGTGAGGGGATTTTTTTGCTAGTCGGTTGACAACAATTCCTATATAGACAGAGCTTTGGCGGCATCTAGTGCACGTTGGAAAGAGTATCCCAAAAATCGTTTTTTGTTTTTTTTTTTCAAGGAAAAAAATGCAAAAATATGCTGTTTTAAACAATTGTGTTAGTTACTCTGAAATTACTTGTAGACTTGCAGTCAGTGCTGCACCTTCATCCACTTACTCACTTTGCATGCTTGCACGCCCCCTCCCGCAGGGCTATGGCCACAGCTACAACCAGGGCAGCTACAACCAGAATTACTACAGCAACTACAATCAGTACCCGGGCTACAGCCAAAGCTACAGCCAGCCGCCCGCTAGCGCCCAGACATACGGCCACCACCAGCCCCCCGCTCAGCAGCATCAGGCCCCTCCGCAGCAGCATCAGGCTCCTCCTCAGCAGCAGCAACAGCAGCAGAGCTATAACCAACAGTATCAGCAGGTGAGTGTGAAAATGCATCTTGTAACCACACATGGAACAAAATGTTTTAATATTGATTGAAGGATTATTTCCGGCATTGCATGCAGCAAGGTTATTATAGTTAACAAAAACTGACAAAATAAAAAATGAAAGAACATTTTCATTAACAAATAAAATAAAAATAAAAATGCTTTTTTTTAAAAAAAAAAAGCTGAAACTACATCTAAGGTTTATAAAATGAACTAATCACACTGGTCAACAGCACATTTTAATAAGGGATGGCTTAATGTGTCCCAAAAAGTATGTTTGACGCTGATTTAAAAAATGCCTTCTGTTTTCTCGCATGTAAAATTTTTGGGAGATTTTCATTTTTTTGGTTTTAAGTTTTACTTATAAAAGCTTGCGCAATACGGACTTTACCATGTCTTTTAACTTTTAGCTTTGACATTACAGAAAAATTCCACCTTTTGCTGAACCTAACCCTTAATTCATAAATGTTACAAAATATATTACTTACCGGTATGTTATTGTTATAATGAAAACCTGATGTGCTAGGAGAAAAACTAAGGGAAAAGTTTACTTGCATCTCTGGTTAAAAAAAAAAAAAGTACAAATGTGTTGACCAGTTTTAAAGCGGAAAATTTCTCTAGTCTTCACCTTTGTCAGTTAATATCATACATGAGCTTTCAGGGTTCATTTTAAATATTTATTTCGGTATTGCTGTACATCCATACTGAAGAAGCTATGTTCAAGTTGTGAGGGAATTTAAGTTTACTTAACTTGAGTACACAATGCTTAGTGACTCCCCCCTTTTTTCTTTTTTTTTTTATAAATCTTAAACTCGACAAATACTCCATATACATTAAAAAAAACACAAAAACTAGGACCAAAACTAACAATGAAGTTTAAAAAAATATATATTAATAAATAATAATAAATTAGCAAACTTGCTCTAAACATTTATTAAAACTAAATTTAAAAAACAACAAAATAAAAATGAACTATAATGAACCATCCAAAACGCATAACATTATAACCCTGCCATACAGTACCAAAACCAAAGTATATATATATGTATGTGTGTGTGTGTGTGTATATGTACATATGTGTGTGTGTGTATATGTACATATGTGTGTGTGTGTATATGTACATATGTGTGTGTGTGTATATGTACATATGTGTGTGTGTGTATATGTACATACGTGTATGAGTGTGTATATGTACATGTGTGTGTGTGTATATGAATGTGTATGTGTGTGTGTGTATATGTACATATGTGTGTGTGTGTGTGTGTGTATATGTACCAATGTGTGTGTGTGTGTGTGTGTATATGTACCAATGTGTATGTGTGTGTGTGTATATGAATGTGTATGTGTGTGTGTGTATATGTACATATGTGTGTGTGTGTATATGTACATATGTGTGTGTGTGTATATGTACATATGTGTGTGTGTGTATATGTACATGTGTGTGTGTGTATATGAATGTGTATGTGTGTGTGTGTGTATATGAATGTGTATGTGTGTGTGTATATGTACATATGTGTGTGTGTGTGTGTATATGTACCAATGTGTATGTGTGTGTGTATATGAATGTGTATGTGTGTGTGTGTGTGTGTGTGTGTATATGTACATATGTGTACGTGTGTGTGTATATGTACGTATGTGTGTATATATATATGTGTGTGTATATAAATATATATGTGTGTGTGTATATATGTATGTATGTATATATTTATATATATTTGTATATATCTGTGTGTGTGTCCCCACAGTATGCTCAGCAGTGGCAGCAGTACTACCAGAACCAGAGCCAGTGGAACCAATATTACAGCCAATACGGCGGCTACCCTGGACAGGGCAGCCAGGGCTCGTCTTCCGGCTCCCAGTAGCTAGCCACCCCTAAGCAACTTCCCGTGTGCTGACCTATCCCCCCTGCTACTCGCCATCTTGTCCCCCATCCGCCCCCACAAATCATTCTTTAATAAAGTAACGCGGTGGCGTGGTGATAGATGCTAGCTAGCCCCGTGCTAACCCTTACAATGCTTTTTGCAGATGAGAGAGGTGGTTTGTAGCCGCAGCAGTAAACAATATAGATGGGGAGGTAGAGAACAAAAAGCATGCTTTTTACTTTTCTTTGCCATTTCTTTTTCAGTCACATATAACGAAACTGCCGTTTTAGAGGCCGTCTCATTAAGACGTTCACACTTTTTCAGTAGAGGCATTTTTCTTTTTTGTTTTAAATCCTCTTGTGGTTGCTGTAGTTTAAATCCCATTGTTTACCCCCAAATTTAATTTTGTACCAGTGTGAAAAATCTGATCTGTTTGTTGTCTTTCTACAATAAATGCAGTTGTATACACCTGGATGAAACGTGTTGGCTTTTCTATATATTTGTATTTTTTGGGTGCTTTCACCTTGTAGTATAAGACTACATAAAAATACCCATCTATTTTCCATAGCTTTTGTGCTCATTAAGATCAAGGTTGAGCTGGAGCCTATTCCCGCTGACTTTAGGCGAAAGGTGGGGTACACCCTGCACTGGTCGCTAATGACATTTGAAAACAGTACTGGGGGAGTTTGCTTTATTTTGTTATTAAAAACCGACATATTACTCCCATTTTTTTCATGAGCTGCACTCACGACTATTTACACAAAAGGCCTATCGCTCTGTTGTTGACAACAGTTTGCACATCTCCTTTGCCAACAATCTCCACCTCAGCTGGCAAATCACAATGCCGATGTGACATGACTATTCAATAGGTGTGCCTTTAGGCTGAGCATGATAGAGGGCCACTGCTGTGAGCTGGATCGGTGATCTTGGCAAAGGAGAAGTGCTCACTGACAGATTTATAAACAGTATTTGAGAAGGAAACCTTTAGTGTACAGAGGGGAAAAAAAAACATTTGAGTTCAGCTCATGGTAAATTGGAGCAGTAACACGCTTTTGTTCAGCATGCTTATATGTGCCACAGTCACATATCGCACCCTAACTGACAGTTTAATAGAGCAGTTTGATGATGAAGTGCCCACGTTAGGGAAAATACAATCCATGTTTTCACTGTCTTTGGGGGGTTTAGTTGTCATGGTAATGAAACCGTACTCGTCATTGGCTTAGCAGCATATGAAGTGTAATCGCTGATTGTGTGTGGTACACACGCCTGGCTTGTGTGCGCGCAGCGTGCGGACGGTTCCCTCTCAGTGATGGTGTCTGTGTGTGCCCTGCGACTGGCTGGTGATCAATTTAGGGCGTAGTCTGCCTTTTGCCCAAAGTCAGCTGGGATGGGCTCCTGGATAAGCAGTGTTGAAAATGACTTCACGTATGAGGTGTGATGTGGGCTGGCTAAACCAAACCAGCTCCTTTTAATTCTTCATATTTTCACACAAAAACATTACAGAAATTACATTAACACACGAGAACTGTTTTTGAACTTTAAATGTGGTAGCTGCCACACTTGATAACACTTTAAAAAAAAAAAAAGTTGAACGGGAATTCTGCTTTAGTGTTCATTTCCCTCCACGGACTCAATCCTGGATCCGGAAATTGCTCACGTGATATTCCCAAGAAATGTAGCACCGGAGACAACGTGACAAGAGGACAATATGCCGACTGTGTCCTTAATTTAAGCGGGAAGTAAAAACACAATGAAGGTGTCTGTTTGTGGTGAGGAAAGTTCATCTTTTCCCCGTGGTCAATCGGGCTCCCGGCTCTTTTCCTTGTATAGGTGAAGCTCCTCCAGCTTCTCCTGCAGGAAGGAGATGGGCATGGAGCACCCGCGACTTCTTGGAGGGGGCAGCGTGTTGGCCTGACACACACACACACAAGGAATCTCATGGTAGAGTGGTATTTCTTTATATTCACTTTTTTATGGTTGATTATATTTTCATACGATACAATACTGTGCTGGTGCTGATTTTATGTTTGTTAAAAACTCAGAACAAAAAATGTTGGTGTTTTTTATGGGGTGGGAGTGGGCGGCTGGAAAGGATTAATGGCAATTAAATTCAATTGAACAGAAAAAAGCGATTTGATGTACAGCGGACCCCGGCTATTTGGGGTGGATAAGATAAGGCTGGCCTGGAGATAGCGAAAATCTGCGAATTATTGATGGCCGTTTAACAAAAAAAGAGTTTTTAAACCCGAATCAGGAATCTTGGGAAAACAATTCTGGTAAACTGCCAATAAGAAAAAAATATTATATAAATATATTAATTAAATAACTGAATAGGTGAACATGAGTGCATTAATCTTAAAACCCGTACAGTCTACAAGACCCCTGTTAAAATCGTCCAAAAGCCTACTAGAACATCTCAATTTTATTTGTGTTTAACCTGGGGTGTTTGTAATGGCGGCAGGTGTGTGCTGACTTTCATATACTGTACACATTTGAACGTGATTGGTTCATTCTGAAACATCTGAAGGTGTGTACACTTGTGCAACCACCTTATCTCAATTGTTTATGTTGAATTACCCTTGCTCAAAGATTTATTTCCGATTGAGTTGAGAGGAAAAGATGTTGATGTGATTTATCTTGGTGTGATTTTTCTCAACACGATCACCTGGCATTTGAACAGGGGTGTGTAGACTTTTGGTATTCATTTTAAGTCAAGATACCAGCTTGGTGCCTCACCTGGCCGGGAGCGCTGTGGTTGTACAGTCTGCGCTCCTTCTTCTCCTGGGGTGTCCACACTCCGGGGTCCGTCTGAGTAGAGCGGTCCCACATACCTGCAGAGTCTGCGCTCTTCCTGAAGGGGGCGCAGCTCTTTTGGTGATCGGAGTCATTGCCGTGGGGGAACACAAAGGCCTCTTCCTCAGAACCTGTCGGGGGGGACATAAGTGTGGGTGGTTGGCGTTGCATGGTGGGAATTGGGATGTAGGAATTTTATGGAGGGGCTCCACCTACTCCACACACTCCCCTTGGCTCGGGAGTCGGGGGTGCATGGACAGGAGCCGCTAGTGCTTTTGTGTTTTTTCAAGCACTCCATCCCCACCAGATCCCGGCAGTGTCGGTGGCAGTTCATCCCGCAGCCTGATAAGAAACACAGCTTTAATTTTTATTATTTATATGAAATTGACCTTCCACTTTAGTTCTGTTATGCTGTTGAAATCATGTCCATAGTAGTTTTGGCAAGTGAGCCCCACCTCTGGCCAGGTATGATTACTGCACTTAGAGGTCAAGGGTTAATAGTAAGCCATGTTTGTGGGGACTCAGTTGAGAGTGGAAGCAAGTCTCTCTGATGGACAAGTTGTTGTTGTTTCTTTATTTCTATAAGTATACGATGACATTCAACACATTATTTTGACATTTTGCATTATTTTCAAGCTGGAAAGATCACATTAGTTGGTATATTGTCCACTCATCAAGCCATCCACCATCCCTAAGCCGCTTCGTGGCGTTCTTGCCTCAACAAACAAATGGTGAGTGAAGGCACTGAAGCCCTGCCGAGACTTATACCTGCTTTTGAAACAAATTATTATTTTAGGGTTTTTTTTTTTAAAGCATCAAGATAACTACATAAAAGCCAATCAAAAGCCTACACTGTGAAACATTCAGGCGTTGAGGGCGTCCGATTCGGTGGCCTCACTATCGCATCTCTGCTTTTTGCTGATGTGATACTCTTGGCTTGTTGAAACCGTGATCTCCAACTCTCACTGGAGCGATGCGCAGCCAAGTGTGAAGCGGTTGGGATGAAAATCAGCACCCCCAAATTTGATCTTCTGTCGGAAAAGGGTGGAGTGCCCTCTCCAGGTTGGGGACGAGATCCTGCCCCAGGTGGAGGAGTTGAAGTATCTTGGGGTCTTGTTCACGAGTGAGGGTAGGATGGAGCGTGAGATCGACAGGTGGATCGGTGCAGCGTCTACTGTGATGCGGATTCTGCATCAGTCTGTTGTGGTGAAGAAGGAGCTGAGCCGAAAGGCAAAGTTCTCAATTTACCGGTCGATCTACGTTCCTAGTCTCACTTATGATCATGAGCTGTGGGTGTTGACCAAAAGAATAAGATCCCGGATACAAGTGGCCATAATGACTTTCCTCGGCGGGGTGTCCGGGCTCTCGCTTAGAGATAGGTTGAGAAGCTCGGTCATCCGGGAGGGACTCAGAGGCTGCTCCTCCACCTTGAGAGGAGCCGGATGAGGTGGCTCGGGTATCTGATTAGCCTCCTGGACACCTCCCTGGTGAGGTGTTCCGGGCATGTCCTATCAGTGGGACGACCCAGGACACACTGGGGTAGGACTGTGCAATTAATCGAAATTCAATTACGATTTTGATTATTACACTCCACGATTACAAAATTGGCATAATCGTAAAAAAAACAATTATTAATACTAATTTTGAGTTGTTTTGAGGCATGCGCACACGAGTTACTTCGCCGTGACGCCCTCTCCAAGCTAGCTAGCTAGCCAGCCAGCCAGCCCGCACCCAGAAAGTCACACTGCACACGCTCCTACTCAACGTTTTAACAGAGTAACAGACCTAAAAATGGCACAAGACCCGCCACAGGAACGACTTGTAAACAAGCATCTCTGCATCCACCGGCAACACAACGAATCTATTCAACCACCGTTTGGTTTACAAGGATGTTATGATACACCAAAGCAAGAAAACACCGAGTTAGATTTGGCGTCGTCCGCAATCGGCACGAGGGATTTATTTTAAATAACATATCTTATACAAATATACACTACTTTTACTAGTACAAAAATAGAAACCATTCTAAACATTATTACTGTGACTTAAGTTAAATTTCTTGTGTAGTCTATGATATGGAGTCAAATTTTTTCTGTGTTCATTTTTGTTTCAAATTGCTTCAAATGCAATTTGCAAATATATTACTGGTCATTATATTGTAATACAGTTTATATATGGCCTACTGTACTTTAGAAGTATTGTATAGATTACGTACTAGTATGTAACAGTCGACATTTAAATTAGTTTGACCCAATCAGCATATTAAATGTATAATTTAACGTAAGCAAATTGCTTTAACTTTGATTACTATGTGTAAATATTACTTTAAAAACAAAACAAAAAAGATACCAGATAAAGGTCTAAATGTATAGATGAATAGCATATCTGTTATTCTGTCAAAATTGGCATTTTACTCCAAACAGTTTACTACTTTGGCAATTTACAAGTGCATAATAGCAAGTTAACTCGTTTGTTTATACAAGGAAACCATACTTTAATTTATACATTTTCACTTACATTTTTTTATTTTTTTAAATAATTAATTTAATAAATGTTGTTGGGTCCAAAACGAACTTCAATTATTATAGCGTTTCAAAGAATTTTGTCTTAATATTTTTTACATGTTTAAACCTGTTCTTGTTTTGTAGCAAAAAATAATGGTTTGAATAATCGTGATTTCAATTATTACCAAAATAATGGTGATTGATATTTTTTTCATAATCGAGCAGCCCTACACTGGGGAGACCATGTGTCCCGGCTGCCCAGGAAACGCCTGAGCATCCCTCCGGGAGAGTTGGAAGACGTGGCTGGGGGCAGGGAAGTCTGGGATTCCCTGATGAAGCTGCTGCCTCCGCGACCCGACCCCGGATAAGCAGTAGATAATGGATGGATGGATGGATTATTTTTGGGGGGCTTCAACAGCCATGTAGTGCACTCCATTTTGCCTCTGTTTCTTTAAAATGCAAAGAAGGGAAGCGATGCCTACTGACCTTTGCAGTGGTAGCCTTGCTTGATGACCCCCCACAGCTGCAACACAATACGTGATTTTTCATTTCAAATTGGTTTTGTGGTTGTTTTTTTTTTTCTGGATTGATGTAAAAAGACTGACAAAGCCGCCGCAGGTGTCGCAAAAGGTGGGCCTCTTGTACGTGGTCTCATGGAAGTTGTGCGGGTTGTTGAAGTTGTAGCCCAGCTTGGCGCACACCGACATCCCGCGCATGAAGTATGATGTCATCTCCTCTCGACTGATTTGCCCCTGCCTGAGGAGGGAGGACATTTTAAAATATTACTTAATGTTGAATATGTCCGTTTTGTGACAACATCTTTATTGTAAGGTGGATACTCTGCCGTAATAATCTAATATTCACATTATATGCGAATAATAATAATAATCTAATATTTACAGTACGTGAAGGGTCACCTGTCGGTTTGCTGCGTGCAGAAGGAGAAGGGGAAGTTTGCGGCAATTTTCTCAAAGTCCTCCAGCGGGATGTAGCCGTCCTGCTTGTGGTCGTAGTTCTTCATGATGGACTGAAGGGGGTGACAAAGAGAAGCGAGTGTTGACCACTTCTCCTTTGCGCTACCAACTATAAGGAAGTGAAAATCGGGCGTGCATGCGTGTGTTAGGCCGTCAGTGGCTTTCACTTAATTTAGGATTAACTCTCACATGAACACTACTGAAACACTCTTACACAAACAACTGAAATGCATGTGAGAATGTTTCAGTCGTGTACGTAGGAGCATTTCAGTAGTGTGTGTTAGTTGTATTTTTTTCATTCACACAAACACACACATTCCCAAAATCCTCTCATACATACTACTTTGACAATACTATATTACAACTGAAATCCTCTCACAACTCCTCTCATAAAATATACTGAACTCACATTGCGGTAGTACACATGAGCTTGTTTCATCAAGTTGTGAAAGCATTTCAGATGTGTCCATACTGGTGTTTCAATAACGTGTGTGAGAGCATTTCTGTTTCAGTTTTTTTTTATCTGAGAAAAGTGAAGTAGTGTGTGTGAAAGTATTTAGGTTACGTGTGTAATGGTGTTTAAGTAGTAATGGGAGAGCATTCGTGTTTCAGTTGTCATGTGAGAGTCTTTTATTAGTGTCAGTGAGAGCAGTACAGTAGTGCATGTCAGGGCATTTCAGAAAGTTGAGTAGTGTGTGTGAGAGAACGTTCAGTAGAGTGTGAAAGCATTACTGCATCAATTGTTGTGTGAGAGTGGGTCAGAAGTGTGACAGCATCTCATAGGAACTACTGATTTTTTTTCACTCAGACCGAAAATCTCACACAACTACGAATGGTTTCTTTACGCCTACGCATGCTAAAGGAATGCCCTCACACAATACTGAAAGACCCACACAAAACTGAATTCTAATTCACACACCTGAAAGGCTCTCACACATACAGCTCAAATCCTACATCACTTCATACTGAAATATTGTCATACAATATACTGAAATCAACGCTCTCGCAAAACTGCTCAAATACAAACACAATTGAAACGTTGCCACATACAACTGAAAATGCTCTCATACTGTAAACACAAATGAATTTCTCCCACATCATATTGAATAGCTCTCATATGATATACTAAAGCTCCGACACTCAATTGAAAGCCTCTTTCACCTGCTGAAACACTCTTACACACAAAGTGAAATCTGCCCGCACAAACTGAAATCCTCCCATTCGGAATGCTCTCATGTATACATTGAAATGCTCTCATATAAACATACTCAAATGACGGTCATCCTGAATGATGTCCCTCAACTGTTTGGTACTCACATCCACCATCTGTTTGACGTGTTTGGATATGGTGTCGGGGTCCAGGCGGGGGGTGACCCCTGACCCCCACTCTGCTACCAATGGCGGTTTCACTGGAGTGACGGGCTGCAGCCGGGAAAGAAAATCAAATGAGTTAGACACAAACAGAGGCAAACACGCACACGCTCACACTCACACAGTGTCACACCCCAACTCAGCACTTTAATGTGGTTGAGTGACAGTTGTGGTGCGCTGTTCATTGTGAAGTGATCACGCCCACACTGCTAACCCAAACATGAGTGTACTTGTTCAAAGTTAGAGTGCCAAAGGTTGTGACATCGCCATATTGATTATACAAACAAACACATTGTGATAACATGATACTGCGATATTACAGATGATTTTTTTCCCCCCAATAAAAGATGTGAGATTTTATAATCATGATGCCATGATATCATCATCGGATAGCCCACAATTATGATATTCATAATTTATTGTTTCTGTTCAATAGTGAAAAATAGCACTCTATCCTATATAACTAATAACAATTGATATGGAAGTAAAGAATTCAACAGTTTGTGCATCATGATTTCATGCAGCAATTCAATGAATTGTGCTGCTCTTTCTGCTGTGCCCGCCTTTGCCACCAGGAGGCAATGGACCTGCGAGACATTAAGCTTCTGTATAGTGAGCACCTATGGAGAAGGGAACGCCTTATGTCCATAAAATCCAAAACATTGGGGCCATCATTGCAGCAGTTGAAGAAGGCATGAATAGTTATATATATATATATTAACTATTTGTATTTATATATCTAGTTGTATCAATTTTCTGGCATCAAGCGACGTAACGTCCTAACGTCCATAAAATCCAAAATATTGGGGCAATCGTTTTAATATTTTGAGAGGTTGCGGTGGACATGAGTAGAGATGTGCACATACATTTTAATGACAATTGGTGGTAATTTTTGGACATGAAGTGAGATTAAGATTATAAATGCACGCCACTTAGGGCTGGGAAAAAATATAGTTTCGCAAAGTATTGCGATACTTTCAATATCTTATGTTATGTTTTGCATGTTCTATAACATACTTTTGGAACATTTGAGGTCCTTAAAGTTGAGCTTTGGCAATGGAGTTTTATTTATTGCACTCCTGTGTATCAGGAACACTTACTTGGAACAGTTTATGCCCTTATCAATCGTGACACTTGAATAAATGTCAAATGGCACTTCAGTTAAATCTCAGGAAACACATGCCTCCGTTTTTTTAAATATGTATTTTTGTAATATTTAAGTATCGCAATACGTATCGAATCCCCATCCAAGTACCGGGATCCGTATCGGATCGGGACAAAAGTGGATGGTCCCAGCCCAACCGTTTACTATTTTTCTCTATAGTGAGTGCCAACTGAGAGGAAAAAGCTTAATGTCCATAAAATCCATTTCCAATATTTCCAGAGGTTGTACATGAATTTTGGTCACGATTGATCACATTTTTTTCGGACATCAAGTTCCTTTAAGCGTTGTTGGGACTGAGCCTTTTAGAAAAAAATGTGTTGATTCTAAAGCCGACTGTTGATGCTAACTGTTAGCAATTTTTTTTTTTTTTTTTTGCATTGTTTCTTAGCTTTAAGATGAGTGGATTTTCCTAAGGCAAAGCTGTGTTGTTTTAAATACACGTGTAATTGTTTTGGTTTTATATTTAGTGTGACAATAAAGTTCACCTGGGAGTGACATTATACAGCTTTTTTTTTTTTTCACTATCTGCCAAACTGCTGCTTGTTGTGAATACCACACTTGTTTGAGCATGAAGGTGACTGACCTGGATTTTGGGGTTCTTGGGTTCCTTGGTGTAGGAGAGTTCATAGATCTGGTCCTCTGTGTAGTAGAGATCTAGAGAGAGCTGAAGCATTAAACACATCACTGGCGATGTCCCGACAGAACTCCTCATTGGGGTCTGGTCCCAGGTCCGGGACTTGGTGTCCTACCGTCAAGAGATGCAGCAGGTCTTTGTTGGCCTCGAACGGCGGCGTGAGTCTATGCAGCTCCAGGAGCTCGTTGACGTTGCTGTGGAGATGCTGCAGCTTGCTCAGGTTGATCTTGTCGCCGTCCACGTAGTCGGGCAGGGCCTCGTTGAGGGAGATCAGGTCCTTGAGATGCACGCCCAGGATGGGCACCTTGAACCCGGAGCACTCAACATATAGACGACGGTAGTTCCTGTAGTTGCTGCGCGACGACAGTAGCTCCGTCATCTCGCTCAGTGCCTGTCGACAAGTGCTCGTTTTAATATCAGAAAAGAATGAAAACTAGTAGTAGTCCACTTTAGTCTGATTTAATCCAGTTTAGTCTAGTTTTGGCTAGTCTAGTCCAGTGTTGCCTCGTCTAGTCTAGTCTCAAACCGTCCTGTTTTGTCTAGTTTACTTTTGTCGATCCTAGTAGGATAGTTTAGTCTCATCTCATCTAGTTTGGGCTAGTCTAGTCCAGTGTTGTCTAATCCAGTTAATATAGTCTCGTAGTCTCTCCTAATTCAGTTTATTCTAGTCTTTAGACTATTATATTTGGTGTAGTTTAGTTTCTTCAAAAGAATTTATTCTAGTCTTGTTTTATCTAGTCTTTTGTAGTTTAGTTTTTTCGAACTTGTTTTATCCTAGGATTGTTAAATCTGTCTTAGTTTATCCATCCATCCATCCATTATCTGAACCACTTATCCTCACAAGGTTCACAGGCGTGCTGGAGCCAATCCCAGCTGTCTTTGGGCAGTAGGCGGGGGACACCCTGAACTGGTTGCCAGCCAATTGCAGGGCACACAAAGAGGAACAACTGTTTACACTCACAGTCACACCTTGGGACAATTTAGAGTGATCAATCAACCTACCGTGCATGTTTTTGGAATGTGGGAGGAAACGGGAGTACCCGGGGAAATCCCGCGCAGGCACGGGGAGAACATGCAAACTCAACACAGGAAGGCCGGAGCCCGGGATTGAACCCTGCTGGCCTATTTTAGTCTCTCCTAATTTAGTTTAGCCCAGTCTTGTTTAGCCTCTAATTCAGTTTAGTCTTACCTTTGGTCTAACACATGGGCGGCGACATGGGTGGGTCTAAGTGGGCACAGGCCCACCCAGATTGACAGACTACCCACCCAGTGAGATTCCTGAAAAAATATACTTTAAATTATTAAATTACTTTTTAATGTGCGTTTTGTTGTGTTTTATTGTATTGAATATTAAAAATGGCATAATTGTGGTTGTCTCAGGAAGATCTGAACTTCATATTATTCAGTTTGTCATTTGGGATAGGTGGATTTTGGGAAGTGAGAGAAATATTCAGGCCCACCCTGATTTTTCCAGGCCCACCCATTAGCCACGTTCTGGCTCCACCCCTGGTCTAACATACCATAGTTAAGTCTAGTCTTGTCTAGTTTCTTCTTTTAACTTTTCAAAAAACTGAGTGTAGTTTAGTTGTAGTTTAGTCAAATTCAGATTGATAGTTTAATCTTAGTCTAGTCTCTTTTGGTCAGTCGTCAAATCTACAGAAAAAGGGCCAAGACTTTATTGTTGCTGTGAGCCATGAAAGTACCTTGGTGACGTCAGGAGGCAGCAGGTTGTACGTGTCTTTGAGGCGGGAGATGGCGCTGTGGCAGAGGCCTCCAGTGACAGCCATCAGCGTGTTGAAGTTCTGCAGAGCTCGGAGTCGCTGCGCATACAAACGGATAATGTTGTAAGATGAGTTTGAAATGACGTTAGAGTGCTTTTGGGATCACAGTTGGTGGCATACTCTACGGTTGATGCTATTACAGTTTGGTTTTTTTTCGCTCGAATAATGCCTGGAAGGAAGAAGCTAATGTGACTGGTTCGGCGCCGCCGGCCCACCTGAGCCACGTGGATGAACTTGGTGAAGACCTGCGCCCTCTGCTGGGCCGTGTGCCTGCTGAGGATCATGAGCTGGACCCACTGGGATACGCCGTTGCACATCATGACGGAGCGCTCCAGCGCCGGGTTGTCCCGCACCGAGCCTCGCACCACGTAGCTGTGGTAGTCCAGGAACTGACCAATCAACAGCGCCCACGTCATCAACGGGAACTCACGTTGCAAGTAAACTGAGATGCAAGGCAACTTTCCGAGATGAATTTTGGGCGCTCCAGCACTTCAGGTTTTCATAATTATAATTATTATAATTACTAATAATAATAATTAATAATAATAATAATAATAATTAATAATAATAATAATAATAATAATTAATTATAATAATAATAATTGCTTTCGTTATTGTTTTAATGATTTGGTGCATTTTTTTTCCTCAATCAAAATTACAACGCATGGTACAATCTGTTTTTTAAAAGTGAAACTTTAAAAATTAAATCTTCTCAAACACCTGATATGCTTTAAAAAAAGGTAAAGACATGTTTTTTTAATTTCGTCAAATAAAGCCATTTATGATCAAAATTTGCTGTTGACCAGTGCAACCGCTGGTGCAAAAGAACTCACCCTTGGAACTTAAGTAGAATTACAGATACTAACTAAAAAAAAGTAGGATTATTGATTCAAGTCCTGTTATTAAGGTTTGCTCTTTACAAAGTCACTTAGTTTTCTGTGGAATCTGTCCTCTGCTGTTAGTTCAAAATTTCACCAAGTGGTGCATTTTTATGTTCTATCTGTAATGCCTTAAGATGACACAAGATGACAAAACCTGGGCTGATAGGAAAGTATAATTGGTGCTAAGAAGGAATATTGACCTCATTAATCTCGACTAAGATCTTTGCATGTCGGGCAAGAGCCAAGTTGGGACGTTAGCCTCCTGTGTGTTTTTGCGGGTGCATTTTTTTTCAAAATCAAATAATTAGCCAAGCCATTAGAGTAAACTCGTAAAATCAGTGTTTTTGGAACATAGTTTGTGACATACATTGGATTTACAAGTTACACTATTATATTTACAATCAAAACAAAAAAAAACCGTTTTTTCCTCTATTTGCGGCAAGTCTCGGTCCCGACTACTGTCGAAGTAAAGAGTATGGACTATAATTTGCTTAAGGACAAGAGTAAATGAATTTTTACTGTCAGTTACAATAAATATCCATTTTGACAACTAATATTAGAAAACCAATTACTCAAGTCGCTCGCCGGTCTCACCGAAACGCTGCAGAAGTTCTTGAACTCCAAGTAGCTGAGGTGCTCGGCCATCTCGTCGGCCTCCATGTGGTCAAAGATGAGCGACACCTTCCTCTTCTTCACGCAGGGTGAGGGAGCCTGTGACACGTTCACGTGGGGGCTTCTGGGAAAAGACGCGTTAAACACCAAATTACAGTATATCTATCAGCACCGGACTGACCGCTTGTCAATCAACAGGACTGATTTTCAGTCAAATTTTCAACAAACATAACATACATATTTTGTAAACATTAAATAGAATTTAGTTTCCAATGACGCTAACGTAGCAGTTTTTGTCAACATCAATGACAAATCAGTTTTTCCACAAAGCTAACGTCGAAGTGCATTTTCACGGACACTAAAGACGAAATCCAGAGGCTTCAGTGAACAAACATACGTTTTGGTTGGCTTAAAAGACATTTTAGAATTTCCAACAAACCTAATGTACTTTGCTTCACATTCATTTTCGTTGACATCAAGGACAATATTGAGAATTCAATAAATCTAAGGTAAAATACGTCTTTCTAAATCTAAGGTAAAACATGTCTTTCTGGAAACAGTGAACATTAAAAGATCTTTAAAGAACATCTAATTTTTTTGCTAACATCTGAAACAACTTAATGTACATTTTTGTAAATATTGAAATGGTAAGTGGACTGCACTTATATAGCTTTATCTACACCATATGGTGAAAACAATTACCGGTAATAGTCTTCAATGAGCCCAACATATGTGCTACAGTAAATATTTTCTTTTTTTTTTTTTTAAATGACAAATATTGTACCTTTGTTTTTCATATTACAGACTAAGCAATGGGATGCACAAAGTGAGTAAGTACGGTACATTTGTGGATAAATGTAGTCATGACCATCATTATTTCACTGTGTATACCTTTTTGTGACAGTTTTGTCCGATTTTTTTACGATACAATATGTGCCTTGGCTCAAAGTTGAAGATACTTTTGTAAAGGTATTATAAGCAAAACTAGTGTCAATTTCACTGTAAACAGTGAATAGCCAACTGCATTGAGAACATGTCAACTCCACACCGAAAGGTGCAAGTCAAGATGTAAATGTTTATTTAAAAACAGGCCCGTGCAGAAGCCGAGTAGTCAAAAAAAAAAAAAAAAAAAATCTCACAGGCAGGATGTGTCGATGATCTGCGCCTCCTCCCCGTCCGAGCGTACCAATGCCCAGAGGTCCCCCATGGTCTGCTCTAGAAGAGGGTCGGCCTCGAACACGACGGGGAATTGGCCGATCCAGGTCCTAGCCACCGGAGCGCAACAGGAGAGCGTGTTTAGTAAGCACAAAACTGGGCGGGAGAGCGAACCGGTTATGTCAGTACTGGAATGGTTCCCGCTCACCTGACCAGGTGACACACTTGACCCCGCCTCAGGCCTCTCTTGTCGGCGGGGCAGTCCTTGTACGTGAGAGTCAGTCAAGGAGAACACATTCCTTTCTGTTGTTTTTTTTTTTGTGTGGAATATTTATCACATTTGATGATTTTGACATCTCACAAAGACAAGTATACAAAATACTGTTTCCAAATGTCAATTGAAAACCTCGTTGGCATCATGTGAAAAATTCAATGCTCCACCTTTGTTAAATCGCGGGTTAACTGTAATGAACCAGTTTTTGGAAAGATGAGTTCAACTCCACTGGCCACGCCCAGGCCAAATTACTGGCATATTTTTTGAGTCAAGAAATTACTTCAATAGTACCTGTCAGACAAAGTGAAGTAAGCTTCAAAATATGAAAAACAACTTTAACTCATCATACCATGAGTTAAAGAAATTCAAGATCAAATGAGAAAAATGCGTCAGGAGGAGGTTACAAAGTTATTTTCAAGCCTTTGGAACTCCAGCAAACCACAGTCAGAGCCATTATCCACAAATTGACACAACTGGGAACAGTAGTTTTCAGTGACCTTTCCCAGGAGTGGTCAACCAATCCAATTTGCTCCAAAAGTACAATGGCAACTCATCCAGAAGAGTATGACCCAGACCAAAATCCCACAAAAGACTGTAGACTTCACTGGCCCCAGATAAGATCAGTGTATATAACTTAACCATAACAAGGGCACTGGGGAAAAATGGAACCCATGCATGGGAGAGTTCCAAGGCTAAAACCAGTGCAAACATACAAGAGCATAAATGATCCCTGAGACTTCTGGAATAATAGTCTGTGGATCGATGAGACAAAGGTTGTACTTTTTGGAAGGGGTGCAACTCTTTAAAATTGTGTAAATTCACAAAGCATTTGATAAAGGGAACATCACAACATAAGCATGGTGGTGGCAGTGTCATGGTCTGGGGCTGCTTAGCTTCTTCAGGACCTGGACAACCTGCTGTGATTAATTGAAGCAATATATTCTGCTGAATACAAGTAAATCCTGCCGGTGATCAGTTTGTGAGCTCAAGCGCTCAAGTTCTCAAGGGTTGTACTGTACAGTAGTACAATGACCTGACACATACCACATACACACCATTTTACCTCTGAAGCAGAAAAAATAGAAAATTTTGGCTGAGTTACTATGACTGTGTTTAAAAAAAAAAAAAAAAAATCCAAATTCTAAATTCCTCACATTAAGCCATGTTATTTTCCACTTCTAAAATAAAATGATCATTTTACAATTACTAGTACTTGGGTTGACTTTGTGAGTTATTAAAATTCTTTTGCTGAACTGAAACATTTAAGTGTGACGAATTTGGAGGGTGGAACAAAATGTACCAAAATTACATGCTTCAAATGAATGGGTTGGAATCAGCAGAGCCAAATAAGTTATCCCGATTACAGTCATCTAATAATCGGGCCTTTGTTGATTTTGATCAGAATTTAAGAATTGCTTTAACATTGATTAAAAAAAAAAAATCATCGTCGTCAAAATTACTCTTAATGATAGTGATTTTCTTTGCATTTTAGACTCAAAATGGTATTAAATCCAATCAACTGTAGGCCTGGAGCAATCAAATGTTGTTAGAATAAATGATTGTAATCATTATCCCACTAATTATTCAAGCCATAAAACATCCTTTTGCATTATTAAACAACAATACTAATAGAAAATATGCATGTGAGGCGAGGTTGTTATTTTTGCCCACTTGCCCACTTTTTGCCCACACGTTCCACTCTGTAGTATCCGTGACTTTGAATGTGTGTGTTTTTAAAAAGCGGGCCTTGCCTGGTGAATGATGTGGGAAGTCAGCAAATGAGAGTGTAAAGTTTGGCTGTTGCAAGCTCAGGCTAGCAGCTGGCTCTTAACTGGCTATTTAATTACATACATTATTCTGTTGAACCTCCATTTTTTTGTGTCAAAATGCATGTGTTTATAAAGCATGTTTAAATGAGTTTCACTGAGATTTCATCAAGCAGCACCACCATGTGACCATCAGGATATAAGGTGAGGAGCTTCTGGGCGAAGGTCTGCGACGAGACTACCCAACTGTGCATCATCAGCGTCATGTGGACCATCTGGGACCCTCGCGGGCTGCACAGCTTCCCCTCCGAATCTGATGTAGAAGCGCAGCACAAAGACTTAGCGCTGATATAATAAGCCTCATCCCACCTTTACCTCCACCAAGGAAATTGCAGAGCTGGGCATTCCGTGACGGATCGGTCCGCCTATCCGCCGTTGACAGATGCCTATTTAATAGGCGATAAATGTTAGACGGTAAACTTTAAAAAATTGTCGGACTAAGCATAGTCGGAAGCTCATTTTTTTCCGTCTATGTACTCGATATTTGAAAAGAAAGACTCACCGTGGCATGGAGTGGTAGTTGTATTGGTAGTTTGTCGTAGTTGGTAGTCGGAAACGCGAACGATCATTTAAAATGATAATTGGAATGGCCTATAGGCGATTACTATTTGGTCTGGCCAGAACAAATTGGAGGATGGACAGACGGCGGAAGGATACCACGGGTGTAGGCGGAAGGCAATTCACAAACCGGAGATTTTTAGTAAAATGCCCAGCTCTGATAAATTGTATGTGAATCAAATTGGCACTTAATCAAATGATCGTAACAGTCTAACCAGAGACATTTTTACATGGTGGACGTGAAAAAAACAAAATCGTGTTTTTGGTTATGAGTTGATCAACATGAAAAAAAGAGTGATTTGACATTTGAACTGGATGTCAGCTGGTTGTTTACCACCGCGATAAAACGTTAAACTGGGGTCGTGAGCTCTAACTTTGGATTATTATGTTGTATTATTTTGAAAAGTGTACTGTGTAAATGGGGAACAGTGTGCTAACAAATAAAGCTAAAGCTAAGTACCACCTGAAAAATAGTTACTACTGTCTTCATCAACATTAATAAGTGTCCATTGAAAATGAGGCTGAGGTTTTATAGCAAAAAAGCATATTTCATATTTTTGCTAGCCACTGTAGCATTATTCGGTTTGTACATTAATGATTTGCATTTAGAAATGATTTACGTGTACTGTACTTAATCGTACTATAATGAATTGTAAAGAATTTAATATCATGCATTTTGAACATTTGGAATGTTGAAAATGCATGGTATTAACATCGACATTAATTATTAAATGATTTAATTCAGTGACTGATTACTATTGCCTTCAGGAGATCACATGCAGGTTTTGTTTCATAAGGATTGTGAGGGTAAAATTCCCCGCGTAAGCAGCCCCAAAAAGTTTGAGAATCCCTGAAGAGAACAACAAGCCCCATTGTATGAGCCTCCCCCTTGCACAGCCAGCCCCCCACTCCCTATGTACCCCACTTCCCTCCTTTACATAACCGGGTTGCGATCAAATGCGTGCGACTGACCGAAGCAGCCAAGGCAGCGTAGTATGAGCTCATCCAGGCTGGCCGCGCTGGCGCTAGGGGCCGACGAGGGGCCCTGCAGGGCTCGGTTGATGTCCTGGGGACTGGGACATGTGTTGCGTCTGTGCGGCACTTTCTGCCGCAGCGACTTCCTGCTCTTCAGCACGCCAGGACTCTCACAGTTGGGCTTCCTGAAAATGAGTAGTCGACAGATGAGTAGAGCACAGTGCGGTCACAACATGGAGCCACGCCAACTGTAATCGAGAGCGCGGGGAGGGGTTGAGGGTGTGTTCTCAAAATTTTGGGGCCAAGGAATTTTTCCAAGCCCCCCCCCCCATGTTATCCTAACACCAGTTAGAGTGTGCCCCTTATTGCCACAAGGATTAAAAAGTTGGACATTTTTAAGGAAAAAAATGTTACAATAGCTAATTAAATGTCATGAGAATTAAGTCATATTTTTTCAATATTTTAAAAATACAATGAAGTTGAAAAATAAAGTCTAAATATGATTTTAAAAGTTAACAAGGGGAGAAGTCATATTTTAACAAGTGTATTCAAATAACTTTAAATAACTAACTTTATTCTCGTAATATTACACCTTTTAATCTGGAACAGATGCCTTTTAATCTTGGAGGGAAAAGGATAAGCTTGGAAAAATACACTTTTGTTACAAAATAAAAACAAAATGACTTTATAAAATAAATTAATAAATATATTTATCGAAGTGGTATATTATTTTCAGAAATGATTTTTCATTTTAAATATATTACAATTGATTACGGCTAATTCTATACGCTCATTTAAGAAAAAAATCCATGTGAGAATTTTTTCCCTTCATTTAAAAAAATAATCATTTCTGAATAGTCTACCTGGTCTGTTTCACAAAGCTGGTTCAAGAAACTCTGAGTCTAATCCTGAAGTCCAAGTTGATCTACTTTGAGATAGGAAACTCTGAGTTTCCGGTGTTCTGCCAAATTGTCCTACCCCATCGAAACTTCCTACGCTAAAATATTACCATGCATGCTTGATGTGAGGGCTCCATGTGCACTGATCGGTTGGTCATTTTCCACCCGAGGGCTACCAATCAGAAAGAAGCGCTGACACAGCGCATCCCTCTGTATAGGCAGTGTGACTGAGAGGCCCTTAGTCACACAAGTGGCTCAAAGGCACAAAGAGCTCTACATCTATGTTCCCAGCAGAATCAAGCGGAGCGCAGTCAGACCACTGAGGTCATTGAAGACACACTAAAACGGGTGACGAGGAACACCGGTCCGTCACATAGACGAATGCCCAGCTCTGCTAATGGAGTGTGTAGCTAGGGCAGAGACAGAGAGCAACTCAAGGTTCATTGAATTAAACGTGGTCCCGACCAGGTTAGGTTCAGAGAGTCTGTTACTGCAGTAACTGTAACTGTAGCCGTGATTGGTCATTGTGAGCAGTTGTGATGTCATTTTCAGGCGACAGAAGACAAAATGGCCGCCCTGCTTAATTTCTATTCCACAAACGCAAAATTAATCAGAATGCCGTGTTTCAACTAGTGGGCCTGCTGGGAATATATTCTTGAAAAAAGTATGTTTGGGTTGACTTCCACTTTAAGTTAGCTCTCATTCTGAAACCATCTGAAGATACCCCTCTTTCTCTGGTTTGAGTTACCTCCCTTTTTGAAACAGAAAAGTCAGAGTTTCCTTCATTTCAGGGTTAGCAGACTCCTGAGTGTTCACTAAACCTGCTTTGTGAAACGGACGCGTGGAAGATGTATGAATGAATGAATCATGTAATTATTTATTCGTTTAAAACTACATATTTTTTGTATATTCAAGAATTGTTTTTGACTTATTTTTTTAGGGTGGGATAGTTTTGTGCACTTTAAGAAAAAAAAAACAGAAAAGAAACGCAATGCAGACATTTTATGTTTTGTCATTTATTTGTTTTTTGTAGTTTGTGAACAGGCTAACTTGTAAAATAAACAAATGCGCTCGAATAAGCAAATAAATTAATAGAGAATATTATGTGCACTATTTAGGAATAAAAGGTTAAGTATATATTATTTTTAAATCCAGGCGTGGCAAAGTGTAGGTGAACTTGTTCCTACTATTCTATTGTTACTTAAGTGTTATTATGATGATCAAAGTTTTACAGTATTTATCTATAAACTTTACTGTACTGTAACCAATTCATAAACCAAAGATAAATAAATCACAAAAAACACTTCAATTTAATTTACAATTCCATTCAGATTCAGTAATTTAATGGTGCATGATGCATCCACCTTAATTATTGAAATATATAGTTATCTGTATTTATTTTGCATCTGATCATTCAATCTTGTGGTATTTCACACCAGCTATAAGCATATGCAATACACCATGTGCCATAGTCGCTACTTATAGTGGACTATAATGTCATCGAATCTGAATTTCAGTAGAATAATATCATACTGAGATTGCGCATGCTTACCTAATAAAATGGCCTGTTTGTGTATTTGTATGGCTCCAGTGTGCCTTGCATAATGTGTAGAAATGTGTGTGTGCGTGCGCATGCGTGTGTGCAACCGTACTGCTGCTAACTAATATTGTGACATTACCAGGAAACTGGGCGAGTTCACAGAAATGACGACAAGTTCCCTGAATGGCCAGACCTACATCCCCTTCTCTTACACTCGCACACACGCACACATGCACACCCCCACACACACGCGCCCTTACACAAGTAGTGAAATATGACATGTCGGTCCAATGATGACTACAATCATATTTCGGCTGCAGGAAAGACAGGGCCACAGCAAAATAACGGCATATTCCGTTCATAAAAGTTATGGCTTTTTTGGCTTTTGGGTGCTGTAAATCTATTAAAATATTTAATCATAGTTAATCGCATCAGATTGATTTTCTTATGCAAATTTATTAAAGTGAAGTCAACCCAAACATATTATTTTTTACTAATATACTCTATGCAAGCCCACTAGTTCAAACAAGGCATTCTGCTAAATATTGTTTTTGTGGAATAAGAGTTAATAGACCTGTTTTTAGCTATCACCGGGGGCGGCCATTTTGTCACGTCTGTTGACTGGAAATAACATCAGAGATGCTCAGGTCTCAGGTAACGATCAATCACAACTCACCTGTTTTCTGAAACTGAGCCATGATTGGTCGTTATTTGAGCCCTCAGGGCATCTGGGATGTCATTTTCAGTCGACAGAAGTAATAAAATGGCTGACCCCTGAGATGGTCAAAAATGGATGGATTTTACAACTTAACTCATATTCCACAAACACAATATTAATCAGAATGCCTTGTTTCAAGTAGGGGGGCTGCATAGAACATATTCTTGAAAAAAAAATGTTTGGGTAGACTTCTTCAATTGAAAATACAAGCATTGGACTCAACTCACTCAAACAACCCCTCAGCCCTTTCAAACACATACACATACGCATACAGTACACTCACACACGCACACACGCGCGCGGCCGCGCACACACACAGTCATTTACTTTAGTGGTGTTCTCCGCTTGGTTTTAGGACTACGAGAGCAGTCTTTTTTACGGATGGCACTTATATTGCGCTCTGGCAAAAGCTTCATCGACTAAAAATGTTATTACTCGCTGCTCGAGTGTCTATTAAAGATATTGTTCATTAAAATTCTGATGTGGGTATATTTTAATGGAAACAATGTCAGGTAAATGAATGACAAACAGTTGGTGGACCGCTGAGATTGTCCCGTGCATCTCTCGTGCTGCGTGTGTGTCTGCAACCCGGAAGTCGACTTTTTTACCCATGGGGAAATTATGTCAACAAGCACCACAAAAGCTCATTATTGTATTGATTTCGACTGTCTGGTATGTACTACTGTAACACATGATTGATTTAGTTGCCAATCAATATTTTCGGTTTTTTTTATAGAAGTTTGGGGTTTGCATATATTATTATTGTATTATTATTATTGTATTTATTGTTTTTATAAAATTCTGCAATAATGTTTTGTGAGGATATATTTATTTATTGATATTGTGCAAAAGTATTTATTCCTTTGTTGGAGTTGGTTTGGTACGGCGCATTTCCTGAGCGAAGAAGAAATGAGAGAGAAGTGAATTAGAGATTAATTTAAATTTCATAACGCACTAAAAAAAGTTAACTCGGTTACTTCCTGTAGCAGCTAACCTCTGCTCACTGTGCAGCCGTTTGGCTGTACTGTCGCAAAGACGGACTTTTACGTAGTTTTACTTCAATAGTTGCTCGACGGCTCATTGGAGAAATCCAAAATAATTTGCACAGTTTGCACAGCCAAATTCAAATACCATATTAGTTGTAGGTCTTTGGTGTATCATTCAACTGTTGTCAAAGAATGCTATTAGAACAGTCTTTTGACTCAAAATATACTTTTATGTTTTTTCCACATTAATTCCAAGATTTTACTCAAGCAAATATTGGTTCCAAGCTTCATAAAAAATAGTAGTTGAAAAATACGATTAATCGCGATCAATTATGGAACATTTTTAGATTAATTAGTTGAAAAATAATACAATAATAATAATTCATTCATTCATTCATTCATTATCCATACCGCTTATCCTCACAAGGGTCGCGGGCGTGCTGGAGCCTATCCCAGCTGTCTTTGGGCAGTAGGCGGGAGACACCCTGAATTGGTTGCCAGCCAATCGCAGGGCACACAGAGACAAACATCCGCACTCACAATCACACCTAGGGGCAATTTAGAGAGTCCGATCAACTTACCATGCATGTTTTTGGAATGTGGGAGGAAACCGGAGTACCCGGAGGAAACCCACGCAGGCACGGGGAGAACATGCAAACTCCACACAGGAAGGCCGGAGCCGGGATCGAACCCACGACCTCTGAACTGTGAGGCGGACGTGCTAACCAGTCGACCACCGTGCCGCAATAATAATAATAATACAGTTTATTAAGAGCACATATTATGAATGGATTTTGTCCATATCTAAAATGGCATTTTTGTCATTAATCTAGTGAGGAAGTCCGACACCCTCCCCCCGCCCACCAGCAGCATTTAACTAATAATAATTGTGGCCCACCTACATCATTTAAGATGCTCATCCATTTTAGAGAGTCACAGTGTCATCAGCAGGTTGCACCAAAGAGACTGGAAGTGTCACAGAAAGGCATAGAAGTGGACATCCTTGGAATTGTTCACGCAAATTTTGCAGTTCAGCTCTTTGTTGCCAAGCAGCAAGTTGGGCAAAAAGTACTGAAACACTCAACGGTTGGACATTGTCCTGAAATTTCACCCCGATAAGAAGCGGTATAGATAATGGATGGATGGATGCCGAATATTTTGTTGTATGTGCAGATTTAGTTATGAGTAGTCTATGTGTGGAAGCATATCAGTGCAAGTGGAATAATAAATATCTATACCATTAAAACAAATTAAAAAAAATGAATAGTAAAACAGATTATATTTGAATTATGTTCTAGTTCTACGCAGTCCTGCCTCGATGCAACAGTCGATCACATTGCAGTGAGTTGCGTCCTTCCTAGAACTCTAGTGGGATTCATAATGTCTCAACTCCTCTCTGAGGTCATTAGTACGACACTGATATTAGTCGTTCTACACAGGATATAAAGAATGCATGACTGAGTACTGTTACTGTTTGTTCTCTGTCGACATGTTGTTGCGCTACCATTTGTTTCCAATCTATTGCTGAAAGGCACTGCAGCACTGAATCTAATTAGCGCTAGCGTCAAGCTACCGCATTGAAAGGATAAGATTGGTTGTTTCACAGATGTTGCTTTTGGTCCAGTGTACTATAAGGATGAACACATATTTTATATGTAAATTCACGAATACACTTCAAAGTGAGCTTCCGTCCGTGAACAAGTCTTTTGACCTTTTCAATTTACTTTGTGACTCAGAGTAAATGTGAACTTGATAGGGCTCATTTGATTTTTCTTGATGATGTTTGTTGGGTATTCCCCCTGGTAGATACAACACCCCCCCCCCTTCCCCCACACGCACACACACATACAAAGAGCAGGTGAGAAACATCTTAAGAATTAACTTGAGTGGCTGTGAATGGAGTTGTGACCGAGGAAGTTGTTCACCTTTTCCTCACCGACGTCTTTCCTCTTTCTTCATCCCCCTGCAGCTATTCAAGTCGGAAAACTGCTTCCCCTTTTCTTTCCCCTTTGGAAACCCCCCTTACTTGTTCCCATCTATATATGTCAGGACTCCTGGCAACAGAGCGACAAGCCCACCAGAACCCCGCAACCCACCCCGATACCCAAAACGCTTCCACACAGGCCGAGGGATATGCAAATTCCTCGCTTTCTGTCCTTAATTGATTAATTGAAGCTGTTTTGAAGGCAGAGATTGTGTGCCCACATCCCCCTCTGCAACCCCCCCCCCCCCCCTTGGCCCCTTTCAGCCGCCCCCCTCCCACAACCCGTATGAAGGGGACACTTCTTAGCCTTTCAACATAACGCTAATGTGCATAAGACCTATGAAGACTGACAATAGGGGACACATTCATTATGTAAGTACCGTACATCTCTTTGCCTCATTGTGTTCTAT
Source organism: Filicampus tigris (assembly GCF_054856515.1). Taxonomy (NCBI): domain Eukaryota; kingdom Metazoa; phylum Chordata; class Actinopteri; order Syngnathiformes; family Syngnathidae; genus Filicampus; species Filicampus tigris. The sequence continues at coordinate 23,473,776 of NC_141223.1, read as the reverse complement.
ATTTACATGGCCTAAATGAGTGGGCAATCTTTCTTTACAAATTCAATATATTCACAGTATTTCTCCAGAGCACTTTGACATGAATGTTTGTTTCCACATTGGCTCGATTTATGAGTGAGCACTTAAATGAAAATACGACTCCATGATATTGTTCTTTATAAAAACATACAGCAATGACAAAATTAAAAAGAATTAAAGTAAATAAACACTTTTTGTCCGATTGCATCTTTTGAGTCCTGCAGCTTCTTCTGGTATGTCCGACTTGGCCACATGCGGGCAGTATAAGACAGATAGTTCATTGAGACGTCACGACTCATGTGTCAGCTCATTAGTACGGAAATAATATTAGTCGTTATTTGCAGAGGATAAAGAATATATGACTGAGTACTGTCATAGTGTCTGTCTACCCATTTGTGTTCAATCCGGTGCGCAAATTGTTGCAGCACCACAAAATAAAATGCTTTTTAGCGTTAAGCTATCTGTCTCAAAGCTAAGCTATGTAGTTGTCTAAGAGACAGGCTTTTTTTCTTTTTTCATTTTTTTTTTCTCGGAAGTGTCGTAAAAATACCCAGGAGAAAACGCAGGAGAAAACATGGAGCACCTATATAGTGCTCCATTCATTTTTATAAATTAACTTTTGACGTTTCTTCTTCATTCAAAAGAAAAAAGAAAAAAAGTCATAATAATTTACTTAATTGTTCAAAATGATCTACCAAGAGAACAGAAAAGTCTACCTACAAAAAACATTGATGACTTCAAACTAGTGTGTTCATGCCTACACCTATATAGAATTATGGTATTTCTTATTTTAACATACATTTACTCATACCCAGTAATAAAATAAGCTAAATCAAAACGTCAAATTATATACAAAACTTGCTTGCAATACTTAAAAACTGCACTACTTGGTTCTTTGTGCAATGAGTTTAAACTGAGGTCTCACACATCATTGCGATGAACGTAGCGGCTCTGATAAGAGCTGCGATCACAACCACACCGGCAGCAAAAAAGTCCCAAAGCAGGAAAGAAGGGTTTCCTGCAGCAACAACAAAAGCCTAAATAAATAAATCGGGCGGTAATCGCATTTCCATTGTGATTAACTTCATTAACCAACCGACCAATGGCATGGCACATACTGTATACACAGACAAGCATTTATAATCATACTTACAAATAATATAAGTATGTTCTATATTTATTCATGCCAGGAAAGTTCAGTGGACCCCAGATTGGCTGCATTTTCTTTCAATATTTTTTTGAATCATTTTTAATTGTTTTTTTTTTTTTCAAGGGAAACACATATTGGCAGTTTCTCAGACTCAGAGTTTTGGGTAGAATTTGTAGGTGGGGGTGGGGGTGGTTGTATTACATTTTATTTTTTTCAATCAGGGGCAGATTTGCTATTCGGGGGCCAGCCCGGTCCTTATCGCTTGGCTCCACTGTATAAGGTAGAACAATGACATGCTCTTCCACTAGATGGCAGAAGGCACATTGAACCAGGTGAATGCACCTGTTGCCATTTATACAACAGAATAGCTTTCTGTTCAATCAAGAAGGCTTGGATTTCACACTGAGCAGGTCAATTTCAGAGTGAATTGCGGTGAGATCATCACTATCTCACTATTTGTACTGATCCAGAAATATCAATTTGGTGGTGTGCCGTGAGATTTTATTTTATTTTTTAAAATAAACATGCTAGCTCAGTAAAATCTGGGAAGTTATTAATAGTAGTAATAATAAATATCTATGTTTTTATACAATATTTTGAAATCATAAAGGTGAGATCAGGAGACACGCGCATCTGTTGAATGTTGAACTATGAACTATTTTGATATACAGGTCAGATAAATTAGCTGTGACCGTGTGTGTGTGTGCGTGTGTGTGTGTGTGTGTGTGTGTGAAACCTGTCCTATGATATACTACTCATGCACGACAACACTCAAATGGCTGATGCACACATAAAAACCCCCAAACAAATTAACTTTTTTTTTTTTAAACCACACTGCCATGCACCGTATGAGTCATGACCTCAAAACCTCTGCAGCACACACAAACACACCACTTACACGCCACTTACACAACTTTTAATGCACTATGTGTTTGTGCTCTACCTCTTGGTCTTGTTCATTGCGGCTGCTTTCTCTCCGCGCCCTCCTCCTCCTCCTGCCCGGCATCTGAGCACGGCGTGGCTACAGCTCCATGCTTGACCCCTTCTCCTCCTCTTCTTCTTCCTCCTCCTCTCTGTCCCCTCAGCGTTCACCTTCCAGCCATCCACAAAACTGACCCCCCTCACCCAGAAAGTCAGTCAAGCCCCTCTCCGAGCATGTGCGGCGAGCGCAAATCAGCTGAGCCAGAGGTCATGCACCTGCCATCAAGGAGGCATATGCAGAAAGAAGAGAAGGCCTCGCACAAGTGTGGGCGAACACAGAGAGAGAGAGAGAGAAAAAAAATCACTTGTCGCGTCTACATAAACAAGTCAGCATCTTAAATGGAGGAACTGGCTCTGGCAGATAGGGGAACTTGCATCAGTTTCTGTGTGTGTGTGCAAGGGGGAGGGGTGAGGCCACAGAGAGAGAATGGTGCACACATGCAGCGCTTGTATAGGAAGGAGGAGAGCTGCAGACAGGCCGGCAAAGAGGGAGGGGGTGATGAACAATCATCAGTGTACCCCAGGAAGTAGCATTTGCTGGGACGTTTATTAAGGCACTTCCCATAGGAAATAATACAAATAGAAAAAAATCCACTTCCATGGGCCAGCTGTCGCCGTCAAGCAACTTTTATTTATGGTGCAGGCAATGTTTGAAGTGACTTTTGTCCTTTTTTTCCATATACGACTGAAAAAATGAACTATGAAATAAAAGCATCCATTAGGGATGAACAAGTAAACCAATCCACAACCACAAAAAAACAACAGTTTGTCTGCTATTAGTTTAAACAGACTCTATTTGTTTATGATTGTGATTTAGATGACTAACTTTTATGACCAGTTTATGGAGAAATTTAACAAATTCCAAAGCGTTCACATACACTTTCCTCCTGACACTTTTTTCGAGGTGATTCTTGGTGTAAAAAGTTTCAGAACGACTGGTTTATTTTGTTTTATTGTTGTTTTAATGTGTTTACATTTTCTTACACATCAGGTTTGAATTTTTGGGTTTTTAAATTTGTCTTATAAAAGCTTGAGCAGTACGGGTTTTACCATGCGTTGGAATGTATGTCTATGTCGTCTAAGAGAGTAACCCTTAAGTCATAAATATTATTAAATATATTACTATATTGCATATTGTGTTATTGCTCTTATATTATTATTATAAAATCCTGATGTGCTAGACAAAAAACAATGGCAGATTCAGAATCAGCGCAAAAACTGTTAAGTTCATCAACATTTACTTGCCTCTCTGATTAAAAAAACAACAACAATACAAATGTGTTGATTAGTGTTATGTTGGCCACCCTCAGGCTATAGCTGGCAGACCCCCAGGTTACCAGGGGCCCCAGTTTGAGAATCCCTGCTCTATGATACCCGTGTCAGGTTTCCAATCCCGATTTCTTCTTTCTTCTCCCCCTACTGTCATGTCCGAGGGTGGCAAGCGACCACACAGGGCACATAGTGTTTGCACTTGTGCAGCTGGACAGGGGCGGCTCAATGGCATCCTTGTTTGAACACGCCACCAGGAGGAAGAGGCGACCATACAGGGGATATTAATGCGCCCCAACTGTGCAGAGGTGGCCTCTTTTTTCCACAGGAAGCTGACTGGCTTGGCATCGAGTGTGATGTGGCATCGAGAAGCAGGCAAAGATGCAGAGCAGAGCGAGCGTGGCAGGCGGCCCACAGTCCGTGCATGCAAAGTCCCATGCTGCTAGAGTGGACTAAAGGAGCCTCTGAGGACAAGAAATGCTATTTACACTGATGCAAAGCGACAGTTCTGCAGTCGTCTTAAAGTGGATATGTATGGAAAACGTATTTTTTAAAGACAAACTGTGACGTGAATTCAGATTTGTTTCTAAATAGTCCCTCCCTATATCACGGTTTAGTTTTTGTGGGTTCACTGCACCAGGGTTTTTTGAATTGTTCTTATATTGTGGCCTATTCGCTAGCGGGAGTTTGCAATGATTTTTCTCCACTAGTGATCTGAACCGGAAGTAAAGTCCTTCGTCCTGTTTTAACGAACGATGTCAGGTGGTTGTGCATAGTCCGATTTGCAGTACGAAAGCAATTCTGTCATTCGCTGCTCTTATTCTTCGAGTGTTATAAGAGTGATTTCCAACTATTTCGGATATTACGTCGCAATATCATAATTGCATTTAAATTAATCTATTCGTGCAATGCCGGAAAAGTTACAACAGTTTCCATGATTTCAGAGCTTTTACAGAGTCAGAGGCAGCGCGAAATTAGGCCGCGTCCCAATTTCACATGCGGACAAAACCCAAAGTTAGTTTGATTGGCTTTTTCTTATATTAATAGCTTGTTTGTGTCTCTGATTTTAACCTTGTGAAGCACTTTGTGAGCCCACTGTGAGAAGTGATAAACAAATGAAAATGACATTAGCCTAAGTAAGTCATTTTTAACATTTTTAACTGGACTCTTGTTTGTTTAACTGGCTGTGTTTTTCTTGCTATCCGAAAACATTCTCTTCAAATATGACTTGGGAAACTTAATGAAATGTTCAGGTTCAATTACTATGAGCCGTATGACCTGACATTTCGGGTGCTGACCGGAAATGACATCATAACGAGGAAATGACAACACGCAAACAACGATTTGTCGACTATTGTACTTTAAAAATGGAACAATAAAATCGCTCATGTATGTTATTATTATTATTATTATTATTAATAATTATTTTTACTATTATTTTTTTCCCGGGATTAGACGTTAATGTTTAAGTGACGTTGTAGGGTACAGGTTGAAATTAGTTTAAAACGATCGCCGGTTCCCCTCTCAGTGGCTTTTACAAGTACTTTCTTCTTTCCTTGCCATCTTCCCGGCTCCATAGAGGTGTTAACTAAGCCCATTTGTTAACACAATGTCGCCACCCTCCGGCGTAACAACGACACTGCACGACAAGCAGACGCCAAGTCATATGCCTTGGCAAAAATGAAGCTACGGGCCGGAGATGGGCTGCGCTGGGGACTCTAATTCCCATAATGCACCTCGGGTCGTCGTCTTTGGTGGCGCGTCACCTCCCAGAGCCGACTGCCTGTGATTGCTTCTCTCCATTCTACCGGTAGCAGGCGGGGGTTGTGTCCAGAGAGTTTTTTTCCGCCAATTTGCCATGACGCAGTGGGAGATGAAGGAGAGGATGACGGATGCCGGATGGATACGGAGCAGGTAAGAACGATAGTGTCTGCGTGTGCGCGTGCATGTGGTGCATCTGCATGAGGACTGTGCCAGTGACACTCGTACAGATCCACCTTCCCCAAATGCGTTGTATATTCCTGCTTCCCAACCAGTATTGAGCCAATGTCTATATTTAACATTTGAAAAATCCTGCAAATCAAATATTGCCGATTTGCGGTTTGCTGTTCCGAGATTCACCTATTTCTATGTTTTACTGTGGAACCTCTTTTCTGTACTGCCCTAAGAATCCACAAGATGCCGCCAAAAACCCTTACTTAATGGAAAGTAGCAATTATTGTCAAGAAAGTATGTTTAAGTGATGTCTTCATTGTTCCAAGATCTTTTTGTGTTGTTGAGGAGCTAAATTTGGCCTAGGTTGTTAGCGGAGAGTCCTCAATGCATGTGTTGATTTTTTTTGTCATTTGCCATTTGTTTTTCAGGGCAATTATGTAAGGTGAGTTTTAAAGGATATATGATCTATGATATATGGAGTGTTACATTTATAGTTTAAAATACTCATATAGGTAATTATATATATTTTTGCCGGGTGTCAATTATTTTTTTTCTGGGGGTTTACTGCATATTGAAAAACCAATGATGATAAGATAAGATAAGATAAGATAAGAAGGCCTTTATTGATCCCACAGTGGGGAAATTTTCAGTGTTACAGCAGCAAGGATATAGGTAACACAGGGACGGCGGCATAATGTAGCCATTAATGTATAACATTAACGGCAAACATTCAGAATCAAACCTATGTAAATATACGCAATAACTATGTGTATATATGATCTCGTCTTAATTTATTCTCGAGCTGCAGATAAGGATTATTTTAATAATTGATTATTCTGTTGATTATTTCATGGATTAATCCTGAATCAGATAAAAAAAATAATTTCCATTTCTTTATTGAAAACAGGACATTATTTATAACGGACAGTGCAGGAAATGCACAAATTCAAACTGATTAGGATTCAGTTACTGGCTGGTCCATAACATGTCAGAAAATAGGCAAAAATGTAGATAATTTTTTCCAAAGTTAAAACGGATTTCCTAGAATTTCTAGGATTTCGACTATTTAGAGTTAAGCAAAGTTTTGTGTTTTTAAAAATGACTTTTTCCAGAGCATGTCAATTTAGAAATTTTCAAGTCACCTGCTTTACATGAATTTCTGAATGTGATTGTGGACATGCTAACCCCCCCACACACACACACACACACACTTTCCCCTCAATCCTTTTTTTAGCCTTAGACATGACGAAGGAGGGGAGGGAGGAGGGGAGGGAGGAGTGTCTGTCGGCGTGAAGGAGTGGCATTCCTCCTACAAACATGGTGGCATGGCAAGGTGGGTGCCATGCAGGGGTGGGGGCTGCCCCTCCTTCCCTCACACTCTCTCGCATGGCACTGTGAGAGTCGACCCGGACGGGTGCTGTCCTCCAGCACACCCACACGCTCTCACACCGAGAGACACTGGCAGAAATAGAGAGAGGGAGGGAGAGAGAAAGCGGGGAGATAGAAGAGGAGATAAAACAAAGGTAGAAGAAGAGAGCCAACTAAAGACTCTTGTCTTGTCTCCGGAGGTGCTGCCAGTAACGCGCGGCAAAGGATGGCGGAAGGGGGCGAGGGAGAGGAGGAGATCCAGTTCCTGCGAACGGTGAGTGTGTCTTACTTTTTGCTATACACTGTCAACCTGGAGGTGGCCAGGAGAGTCTGAAACAATCTGGGTGGCGTCGGGCATCAAGTTCATCTCTGGCACTTCACCTGAGTCCAAGTTGTTGAACATGTTGGTGCACCGCCATAAAAGGAAGGAAGTTGTCTTGTTTTCATGTTGGCGAGCTGCTTGCTTTAAACTCGGCACCTGTGTCCCTTCTCGTAAAGCTGGCAGTGGTCATATTCGGCTCTTCTGTGCATGTGTGTGTGGGGGTTTCTATGTTCTTTATTTATACCAGTACCAGGTCATGCATTTAGTAGCAGGACCTTCAGTGGGGTCTTTCCTATCTTCACACCCTAACTAGCACGTTGCAGTAACACAAACCATCAATCGTATTGAAAAATGCAATAAAACAGCACACAACTGTGCCACGTATATCATCTGTTGCAGAATCAATATTTACATCTCTAATAACGTAACAGCACCAGAGATACTGATTAGCAAATGTATTCATATGTGCCGGTCGCTACAGACATGTTTTTGGAAATTGGCTCGAACAAGTTTTGCTCAGATCAACCAATCACAGGGCAGAAAAATGCTGATATCATTGAGGGCCAGCTAGCTGGCCTTGTGAGTATGAATCTGAAATCCAACAGTCCCATTTAAGCACGGGCCAATTACCGTATTACTGTTTACCATAGTTTTACAAAGTCAAGGTTTCGATAACCGCTAAAACTTGCTGTCACCGGTAATTGTGAGGGGACTTCTAAGCATGGCACAATATGATTGGCTGCTCGCAGAGTGAATGAGCAGCCTCTTTGAAGTTAACTGCCTCCAATTAATATTTTTTCCTCCTTCTTGGGGAGGGGTGTGCAGTTACGCATTGAGGATGAGAGAGCGAGCAAGACGAAAGGCGCATTGCAAACACTCATGCCTTTTTGCACTGTTGATTAATATGCATTATTCCAGAAAAAAAAAATGGTGTCAGCGGATACTCGTTAGCCCCAAGGACAACATGAGTAACTGTCGAGTCAGTTTTAAAACTAGCTCACCAGTGATGGGACACTGTGACTCACGATGAAGAATTAAAACAGAAGAAGAATGCGAACATTCATTTATTTATTTAAGCTTAACGTGGTACACGTTTCTCCTGTACCAAATTGTCTATATTTAGTTGTGTTCGATCGTGTTCTACGGAAAAAAAGGCTCTTTTAATTTATCCAAATATTTTTAAAAAACGGTAATTTTAGAGCTGTAATTTTAATACCGCGATTTTTGCTCACGGTTATTATACTGTCAGAATCTAATATGCCTAGTTCCATTAATATTAAATGTTAAAGTCACATTGGCCAGCACTACTGATTCTGAAGGCCTCGGGCAGATTACTTTGACATAAGAGCACATAGAAACTTAAATCTCATTGTACACACACAAAAAAAAAATGTCACTGCTGTACACGCATGTGTAGACAGACAAGACAGACAGACAGACAGACAGATTGGGGCTGGTGCATCTGTTAGCGTGGTTATCTATTTTTATCTGATGAAAGCAAAGCCCGAGCAAGGAAGCTAACGGGGCCCGAGGAGGCGGAGAAGCTAGCGGTTAGCGAACGCCTGTAAGAGACAGCTGACATAGTGGATGCGTCCACTTCGCACTCAGCGGGGTCCCGAAAAAAGACCCCAAAGTGCTGACCTGGTCGGTACTTTCCAAAAGCTGAGGAGAGGGCGGCGTTGCGGAGTGAAGTTTCGCTCGGAGGTTTCCAGATATTGCTCAGCTACATTGCTACAGCTACATTACGGCCAAAATGGAGGCTGGTTGACTTCCTATGTTTTTTCCCAGGGAAAATAATGTGAAGTGAATTCATCTTGAAATATATTTTTTTAAATTCTGACCAAAAAGCTCAACCTTGGCCCATAACACATTTTCTCATGTGTTTGGGAGATTTCAAGCGTGTTTTTGCATGCTGCAAGCAAACCAGGAGAAACTTATCCATGCATTGTAACGGTCTTCTTACTGGTCTCCCTCAAAAGAGCATCAAACAGCTGCAGCCCATTCAGAACGATGCAGCTCGGGTTCTTACCAGAACAAAGAGATCAGGACATATTACTCCAGTCTTAAAGGTTTATGCTGGCTCCCATTTAACTGTAGAATAGATTTTAAAATTTTGCTCCTGGTCTATAAATCACTGAATGGTTTGGGTCCTGAAGACACGAAAGAAGGTCTGATTGAATGTAAACCCCCATAACTATGAGATCTGCAGACTTGGGTCAATTAGTGGAACTGAGGGTTCAAGGTAAACATGGTGAAGCTGCATTTAGCTGTTACGCTGCACACAAATGGAATAAGATGCCAACAGAAGTGAAGTCAGCCCCGAGTGTAAACACGTTTAAATCCAGGTTAAAAACGTTGCTTTTTTCTCATACCTTTGATTAAGGTCCACTAGACAATTTTAAATCTTCCTTTTTTTTGGAAAAATTCTTTCACATGTTTTAGAAACCCACTTTTATTTCTTTACTTTTAAATTAAAAATAAAATTAAGTTTTCTGCTAATGTGCTTAAATGTTGTAGTTTTGTTGGTTGCTTTTGTTTTCTCTACTTTGCTTTTGAAATATTGTTTACTGTTGTGTTTGTAAATGCTTGTAGGTGTTGTGTCTTTGCTTGTGTGAAGGCACATTGAGTTGCCTTGTGTATGAAATGTGCTTTATAAATAAAACTGCCTTGCCTTGCCTTAAACGATTTTGTTAACGAGGGTTAAGCGTTTTGGCCATGATTACAAAAAGTATGATCCCTTCACCAACACAACACTCGAGTCAAGCATTTGTGGTAGCAGCATGTTGAACAGGGTCTGTTTTTATTTATCTGGAACTGGCGATGGGATGAAAGTAGAGTGCAGCTTTTTATGAATTTTTAATAAGTGGTGCACTTCAATGACGCCATGGGGGTTAAGAGTTCAGGGGATGCAAAGTCTGGACACTCTTTGAACTCACCGCAGTGGTCTGTATTGGTTAAATCTTTGTCACATGGTGTATAATATCTTAATAATGGGAGCCAGTTTCTTTTATTGTTCACTAAGTGGCCATGATAATAATCTCGGAATAATATCAACGATAAACTGTATATTGTGAGGTTTCTGTGGAAAATATCACCTACATATGATCCATTTTGGGAAATGTCAATTGTGTTGCGTAGCATTGCATAAGATGTGTGACAATATGGCATGCGAGCATGTCACAGTCCAAACTTTGTTTTCTACCGCTTCAGCCCCTGACTAGACACACTTCTAAATGAATGAAAGGCTCCAGACAATGTTTGTGTTGATTAGAGTTGGATGAGGGGAGGCCTTTTCTTAGTCCGCTGTTTCTCCTGACTTCACATGGACCGAGTCTTTTAAATAAAGTAAATGAATCGGCAGCGCTGGAAACAAACCTATGCCTTAAATCAGTCCAGCAATTAACATTCCAATCAAATGAATGGAACAACCGAAATGGATGTTAATAATTTGTTAATAGCATTTTTACAGGGAATGCAGCCATTGATTGACATTACACCTTTTTGATATAGAAGTATGATCCCATTAGCCAACCGGTGCTGTCGCAATAGCTTTAATAATCCATGTCAAGAAACATGCACGCATGTGTCGTACCTCCATATTCAAATTTCATGTGTTTCATTTCACGTCAACCGAGGGAACTAAAGAACTAAGCTGGTGATGGGATAGTTGTGCTAAACGTGTTGCATGTTATTCATTAGCGTTGACGTCATGTCCTCTTTTGATTTTTGATACTATCCTCATTTTAAAAAAAAATCTGTATCATGTGACTGTATTTCCCACTGTATTTGCTGTACTGTCTGTAGCACAATGACAATTGCTTAGTTTTAAATGGATGCAACCAGTCTTTGTATTGTCTTCAATCTATTGCAATCTGGCGGCTAGGATCAGGGGATGTCATTCATATGCTGTCAGCTATGGGCATGTATTCAATTCAAGTGCAAATTTTTGTAAACAAATACATGTCTTCTTAACAGAGACACTTTATTATTGCAACATTTCTGTCAACAAATTAGTGTCCTAAACACTATAATAGTGCAACCTGTCAGTACCATTCCCATTCTGTTCTGTTTCTAAACAGTGACAATTTCTGTGTAACATTGCTGGAAAGTGCAAATCTACCTGCAAATTTAAAGTGGAAAAATAACTTAAATAAGAAATATCAAATCCAACAAAGTCAATATTAATACTAATATGCTTCAGAAATTGTGTGCTACAAAAAGTGAATTATCAGTTCCCAATGACGGCTTTTTCGTGTCAATCTTCCACTTCATCCATTGCTCTCTGAAGTACTTCTGCAATGTGCGCCCCAGTGTGGGTTTCATTCATTTCACGGGTTTGAAGCACATATGGTTTGGGTTCCCAATCGCTGATGAAGTGTGACAGCGTGACCCTTGACGACATCGCATGTAAGGCCCACTCGCTCTTACGACTCGAGTGCCTTCATCACTTGAGCCCTGCTCTCCGCATGCGAAGCTTGAATTGTTTCCTCAGTGAAATGTTTTCGACTGTGTATTTGGTAGCGTGGCTCTAGAGTGCCCATCATGTAGCGGAAAAACATCATTCTCAACTACGCTATACGAGCGAAGATCCTTGCAAATATACACAGAGATGACGTGTGTGATCGACTTGGCCCTGGGAGAATTAAAAGGGAGTTTTGCTTGCAGTAGAGAACCGGCACTGGTCTGGACAGGAGGCAAATCCAACTTGTTGACTTGCTCCTAGCTCTGGGTGATGCCGCTACAAGTGGCTGCGCATAATCGGCGTGTTTCCAGTTAACTTTATTTTTATGAGACAGTTCGTGCATATAGCAAAGTCCTTCACCGGCTTAGTTCCATCCGTGCTACCGTAATGCAGCCACAACTTTGAGTTGTATGATGTCGGCGTATTTTTTCACTTCAGTCTTTCACTTGCTTCAGCCACGTTCTCTCCCATTGTTTGCCTTCCCCGCCGCTCCTGTGACGCGCGCCCCGAGCGGACCGCCAAGTCATTGCTCAATAAGCATTGAGCGATGAAGGAGCCTTTACAGCAGCCTTATCGTTTTCCTATTGAACGTTAAAGCTGTGTCACTGTTTGCACGGTATACCTCACATGGCCGAGAAAGACACATTCAAGTTGTATTTGAGTTTCAGGCTATAATTGAAGCTTCTTTTTATAGTGTGTGACTATAAGTGTGCACCCAGGAGGGAGACGCCGGAGCAGCCAGTGGCCTACTTGCTAGCATCTATTGGGACGTATCTGTGTGTGTGTGTGGGGGTGTGCGTGTGTATGTGTAAACACCATTTTTAAATTGACCTTACAAGCATCTCCTGGGAAAGGTTTGTGTATCAGTACGTAAGTATGCAAACTGCGCAAGCTGTAGCCCCACGTCTCTGGGCCGCTTGTCCTCACTAGGCTTGCAGGTGTGCTGGAGCCTATCCCAGCTGTCTTTGGGGAGTAGGCGGGGCACACCCTGAACTGGTCGCCAGCCATTTGAGGGGCACATATAGACAAATAAACAGTCACTCTCACAATCAGACCTAGGGACAGTTTTGAGTCATCAATTAACATACCAATCATGTTTTTTGAAATGTAACAGGAAACTGGAGTACCTGGAGAAAATATGTCACTCTCATTAAATGGCACCAAAGCCCAGATAATAGGATAATAATATTTGGTGTTTTGGAAAGTTTTTACAGTGACACACCTCAACTGTTTAAAGGGGAACTGAAATCAAATGTGATTTTTGCAAAAAAACGCTGTGCATGCCAACATTAGTCCAACCAAAGTATTCTGATTAATATTGTGTTCATGGAATAAGAATTAAACAGAATCCTTCATCATTCTTCATCGATCTCAGGGAGCTGCCATGTTGGGCTGCAATGGGCGTCCCAACTAAACTGTTATTTCCGTTAAGTGCGGAACGTCAAGTGACGAAAAAAAGCCGAGCAAACTCCCTGTGTAGGCTGCGGTAATTATGATGATTATTTGAACTAAATTCCGCTTCAAACCATCATGTCATCAACTCATAGTTATGCTAGTTTTCACACCATACACAGAGTTAGCTTGAGGGTCAGCACAATAATGAATGGCATTCAAGGTTCGAGATAAGCGGTTTTGTATCACAGATGTGCACAATGTGCATCAAAACACCTTGAATAGCAAAACTGAGTATCAACCGCCAGGATGTCCCAAAAAGCTTTGCTGGGCGCACGCCCGATAATGTGGCGGCGAGCGTAGTTGGAAATCGAGGCAAGCTCGGTGCTACTTACATCATACCTGAGTAATCGTCGCGTCCATGGTGGCAGATAAAGTACACTGTCTGACACGTATCGTCACAAAGGGACTGCGAGGAAAGAAGCATTCTGACTTTATTTCATTATGGTGAATGCATGCGCGTTATGCGCTGAACTTATTGTAATTCAGAGTCTGTGGACTGTTAAACTGCACCCTGTATTATAAAAATGTTTTAGAATATTGTTTTTATTGAATTTATACTACACAATCCTTACCATGGTGTTTTCTATAGCCTGCACACAAGTAGAACAATAAAAAAAAGGAAAACTGGTACTGAAACTAAGTGTTTTTGAAAAAAATAAAACTAATAAAAAATAACAAAGCTACCCTGAAAACTAATTAAAACTAATTAAATTAAAACAAAGCAAAACTCTCAATGAAATAAAAACAAACTATAATTAAAATTCCAAAACCACAGTAATCCTGTCCAGAACCGAAACCGGAAATGAATTACCGAGCGTTACATCGTACGTCAGCCAGGAGGAGTGGCCTATAAGCTTAATGTATTCATATAGTATAAACTATAAAATATTTATAATGTCAGTAATGTTATTGGATCTGTTTTCACAATAGAGTCCTGAGTTATGATTTTGACTTTTGAGGGTCTTCACAACAAAACTTTTTTTTTTTTTTATTTAGCTTCGCTAAAAGACCGTACAAACATTCAGAAATACTATGTTTAAACTGAAATTTACATTTGTGTTTGAAATTGCCTCACTGAAAATGTTTTTAGACAAGAAATACAGTTTGATGCTATGCACAATGTGAATTTAAGAAATAAAAACGCTTGATTGTATAAAAAACAAGACAATTGTTCATCTGTCATATTTTTATTGTTACTTAAAACCCTTGATTCAGGTCTATGGGATTAACCTGCAAAAAATTGATCCTCAAATTTGAAAGTTGCTCCTCAAATTACCTATGTCATGGATTAGAAAAACTGCTTTGCAAAGAAAAAGTAAGTGTGGAAGAATCCAACTTTAGACTTTCCCTTCTTGGAAAAAGTTGGACTTAAAAAAAACCCAAAAAACAATAGGCACCTTTTTAATTCCTTTAGTAATTAGGAGCACACATGATGATTATGTTTAAGTAAAGTTACGATTCTGTGGGAGTCCTTGGAAGGAAAACCTCTGCAGTGATGCAGCGTAAGGATGACGTGTAAAAGCCGATTTTTCTTTTTTTTCTTTTATATAACTCTTGTGGCGGACCAGTGAAGGGATGAGGAAGTCATACTCATATTTTTTTTGTGTAGTTTTCATCTCATATTTAGTCCGACTCTTTTGTATTTGTTTTCCATTTAATATTTGTTACTTCTGTCGAATATCTTGCATTATTTGAAGGGCTTTTTGCCCTTGCCCTTTTGGTGGTGTTTAATTCCCACCACCAATCCCTCCTCCCTTGTGTGATGAAGGCATTTCGTCTTCATCACTCGGATTCTCTTGTGTTGCATGACCAGTTTAAAAAAAAAGAATTTGACTGAGATGTGAATGCCGGCTTGATCCAGAGGATTTTGCTGGCAAAGTGGGGCTCGAGAAGTGTTGAGCCCAGAAAATGTACACTCCAGAGACACACGTGCAGACACACCCACACGCTCACACACACGCCCACTCCCACACGCGCACACACGCACGCACACCTGTTGTTGCGTCTGTGTTGGTCATTTACACAATAAACAGGTGGTCTTCTCTTGTCTGACACTAGGGGGAGGGTTAATTGGGGAGGCATCCTACTAAAGCTAATCAATACTAGGGCTCGACTTAACGTGGATTTCTTTACGGTGGTTGCTGATCTAGATTTTTGGCAGAATAAAATTCTGATAACAAATTAATCGGCAGATTAATTTAAAAATATATAATATTAACTATCTTTTTGGTTTCTTTACACTTAGAACAATAAAGATATGAATTATAGGCAGAACATTTGACTGTCCTTTGGGTATTTGTTTAATTTATAAAGAGAGTGAAAAATTGGCAAAAATCGCTTTATTTGTTTTTTGTTTGGTTTTTGCAATTTTTTTTGGGGGGGGGGGTGTTTGAAGGTCATTGTCTTTGTCTTATGTTGTAATGTGTTAATGTGAAGAAAAAAATGGAGTAAATTAGAGGGAAATGTCCGAGAGGTTGTACACCACAAGAACAAAGAAGACGTGACTCAGACAGAGAAGAAGTCAAGTTAAGTGTACTGCATGTGTTATGGTGCTGCGAAACGTATTGGAAGGAAGGCTGCCCAGCTGGCAGCAATACTTTTTTCTTTTTGTTTTTGTGAAATATTTGGGTATTTTTTGTATAAGATTGTGCATCTTATCAAATGTTTATTTTTAGCTTCAAAGTTGTTGTTATTTTAACTTTTGACTGTAATTGTATGTTGTTTGTTGTATTTGCCATATTTGTGTATTTATAGCATAGTAGCTTACATTTTTGTTGAGTAGCTTGTATTATTCATCGTCTGTATAAAAATCACTCACATTGTGGTATTTATGTAGTATATTAGTAATTTTTAAGTATTTCTATTTTTCATATATTGTTTTGTATTTTTATAGTATGCTGCATGTTCCGTTTTCCATCCAATATTTTTTCTGTTTTTTTTACCCTTTATCTCTTTTATTTTGCCTTATATTTTAGTATTTTAATCTTACACAGAATTTTTTTTTTTTTTTAAATATTTTGTCTTTTTCTAATGTTTTATATTTATCTCAACTCTGTTCATATATATCGTCGCTGTCTTGTGAAAAGCACGAATGTCCAATTTTGTAATTTTTGAAAATGTTCATGTTAATGGGGTGTCTCTAACACAGAAACCACATTCGCATAAAAATAAAATACATGAAAAAAAAAGGATATACTGTACCGGTAAGTGCTTTTCACAGGACAGCAACGATTTGATGTATTTTAAATGTTGTCTAATATTTTTACATCTTTTTTAAACATGGTCATTTTTCCCAATATTTATGTATCCTTTATATAATATTTTGTATTTTTGTCCCATATTATGTATTGTTTTCTATTACCCCCCCTAAATTTTAAACATTTATTCAAACATTTTTTTAAAAATAAAATATTTTGCCTAATATTTTTGCATTTCATATAATATTTTCTATATAATATCTTGTATCATTTTCAAATTTTGATAATTCTTTCAAATTTTTGAGAAATATTTTCTGCGTAATATTTTTATTTTTAGATATTGATATATTTATCTTCTGATATTTTTGCATTTTTTTTTCTTCTAACATTTTGTATTTTTCTTCTAACATTTTGTAATTTTCTTCACTAGTGTTTATTTCTGAATATTTCTCAAAATGTTTTCCAGTAGTATAATATATCTGTCTTTTTCTATATTTTATGTTTGCCCCCACTCTACTCTTCATCCTATTCATGTTGGGTAGAACTGAGCTTCCTAACTGTATGAATTTCCACCATTAGTACCAAGTATTGATTGATTGGCCTTCTCGTCAATTGTCATACATTTGACTTAACTGGTTGTCAAGAGCTCAGTGGTGCTCCTAAAACGTGTTGCTATCTCCCCTGAAGCCAGCCGGCCAAGTATCTGCTGGTCAGCAGAAGGAGGTAACGTGATCTGGACAGGTGCAGCCACCGAAAATAGTCGGAGTGGAGTGAAGGGCTGAGGCCTGTAGCACGGGGGAAGAGCTGTGGAGCAAAGAGAGAAAGCGAGCAGAACGCATCATGCTGCACGCTGACTCATTTCAAAAGAGAAACGGTAACATTGTTTCAATTCCATTATGGATTTTTTTTGCGTTTTAAAGACAGCACAACCTTGTCAGTATGATGCACCACTGCTCAATACAGTAGTTCCTTACTATAAAACAGATGAGTAATAGATGTCCATCCAGCCATCCATTATCTACGCCGCTTATCCTCACAAGGGTCGCGGGAGTGTCTCAGCTGTCTTCGGGCAGTAGGCGGTGGACACCCTGAATCGGTTGCCAGCCAATCACAGGACACACAGAGGCAAACAAACATTATGTTTGTAACCTCCTCTGTTAATAATTTGAACTAGAAATATACCACAAACTATGACCACAAAACAATTGAATATAATTTAGATATTAAAATAGGTGGGGGTTGACTGGTAGTGCTGTGCTTTTTTTTTTACATTCTTTTGTCCTACTGTATCTGAAAGAGAGGTTTATTTAAAAAAAAGTTTTTTTTTTTGCAATCCGCTTTGGTTTGACAGCACCCGTGTTCCACAAATGATGTGTATAAGGCAACAAATGTCATTTCCAGGTTTTGTTTTGAACCATCCATTAAGTTAATGTCGAATCTGTTACCAAACTCTTTCAAAATTTGGCATATACATAGATCTGCCATTTATGTGAGCACCTTCTACACAGAACAAAAGGTGTGTGCTTTCACACGGTGACATAAAATTACGCAATCAGATAATTCGATGCCGTCATGATTGGATGCTGCATGTAGTTCTGCATGGATAGAGCAGCCAATCATATTGCAGCGGGGCACGTCCTGCTTAGAACTCAAGTTGAATTCAGAGTAATTCCTCAATGCCTATCGCAACTCATCAGTGCGGCGCTGATGTTGTTCGACGCAAAGAATATTATATCGTGATATCGTCAGTGTGCATGATGTTGCTGCACCAGTGATTTTCAGTTCGTTGCTTCAAGGGTTCAAGCACCCCAACATGCAGTAGATGTAGATGCTAATTAGCATTAAGCTATCAGCAAGGTTCCTGGTTGATTTTGTCCCCTCCATTCTTTGCATATACAGAACGGCGACTTTCCTGTAAAATTCTAGATTTTATGGGCACTGTAAAATGCGCCAGTGCACCTACTCAAGCTTGACGATAGTGTTTGTTAAGAGTGAGAAGCCGATAGTGTGTCACGACTATTTGGCACAACTTGCCGTGCACGGCGCTGGCTTCTTACTCCATTCGAGGATTTTACATGTGAGGCTTTGGATGTCAGTTAATCAAATTGTCTCCGCGTGGTCCACGTATTTAAGTCCATCCCGCAGAGTTGGTAGTAAGGCCTGCTACACACGAGAGGATTTTTCAAATCTTCAAAGATTGTTTAGCTAGAGACAGACACCACACATGAAGATAAAAGATCAGGCATTCACAGATCTGGGCATGTTACTAAAATTTGCCGGTCCGTTTATCGCCTTCTGCCTGCAGCCGGGGTACCCTTCCGCCGTCCCTCCATCCGCCTTTTTGTCCGGCCGGACCAAATAGTAATCGCCGATATTCTGGTCCGCCTAGCATTTTAAACGGGCTACCGTTAGCGTTTCCATCTTCCAACTTCGACACGTCTACAACAGAGTGCCTGTTGGTCCAGAGAAAATGAAATTGGGTTTGGAAGCCCAACTGATGAATCAACTTTACTCATAGAGACTGAGAACAGTCAAAGGAAAGTACTATCTATCTAACCTTCATCATTCTTACCAGGGTATCAGCTCTTTTTTAAGGCAACGGGTATATTTTTGCGGGGGATACATTTCCCAATATATGACACTTTGGCTATGGCCATTTGGAAATATTAAGATCGGCGCCCCTTTTGTATTTAACTTCATCTAAACAAACTCATGAATAACAAGGTAAAGTCAAGACTTTCAGAGATTTCAGCCAAGTAAGTCCCAAGTCCTAAAATTGGCGTATGACTTGAGTCAAGTCATCTGACTCAAGTCGCCCTCTGTACCATGTTGTTGTGCTCTGCGTAGAATGTGTTTGTGTGTGTGTGGTGGGTGCAGACCCAACGGGTCAGTCGGGCAATAACCCGGACATCCTGACCTTCACGCTGTAACTTCTCGGCCCTTTCGAACGTGGTGAGATTATCAAATAATCAGGGTGTGTGTTTGGCCCGCCGCAAAGTGTCAACCTTCAAATGCGGAAGGCAGCCTCTATTAATAAAGCGGTGAGTTAAGCTTCAGAGTTTGCACGGCCTCCGTGCCAGATTCACACGTGGTCAACCTGGACCACGTTCATTCGCTGGGACTGCTGGAAGGTCGAAGCTGCACGGATGCAGATGCGCTCGCCATACAACGTGGTGATGTGTGTGTGGTCATGTGTCGTGCCCAGAGGTGGAAAAAGTACTCATACTCTGTACTTAAAGTAGAAGTCAACCCAAAAATATTTTTTTCAAGAATATGTTCCTAGCAGGCCCACTAGCTGAAACACGGCATTCTGATTAATTTTGTGTTTGTGGAATATAAATTAAGCAGCAAAGTGCACTTGTTTTTAACCATATCTAGGGGCGGCCATTTTGTCTTCTGTCGACTGAAAATGACATCACAACTGCTCACAGCGACCAATCACGGCTACAGAAGACAAAATGGCCGCAGTTTCAGTTGCTGCAGTAACAGACTCTTTGAACCTAACCTGGTTTGTGGAATAAGTGTTAATCCACTCGTTTTTAGCCATCTCTGGGGGCGGCCATTTTGTCTTCTGTCGACTGAAAATGACATCACAAGTGCTCACAACGACCAATCACAGCTGACCTGTTTTCTGAATCTGAGCCGTGATTGGTCGTTGTGAGCATTTGTGATGTCATTTTCAGTCGACAGAAGACAAAATGGCCGCCCCCAGGGATGGCCAAAAACGAGTGGATTAACACTTATTCCACAAACACAATATTTATCAGAATGCCCTGTTTCAACTAGTGGGCTTGCATATAACATGTTGAAAATGTTTGTTGAAAAAAAAAAAATTTGTGTTGACTTCTACTTTAAGCAGAAGTACAGTACAAATGCTTGTGTCAAAAAGATACTCTGGTACAAGAAGAAGTACTTGTTAAATTTGGTATCTTTTATTTCCCACCACTGCATGTGCCAATACTGGCTAGGTATCACAGCTGACCTGTTTCCTGAATCTGAGCCGTGATTGGTCGTTGTGAGCATTTGTGATGTCATTTTCAGTCAACAGAAGACAAAATGGCCGCCCCCAGGGATGGCTAAAAACGAGTGGATTAACACTTATTCCACAAACACAATATTTATCAGAATGCCCTGTTTCAACTAGTGGGCTTGCATATAACATGTTGAAAATGTTTGTTGAAAAAAAAAATGTTTGTGTTGACTTCCCCTTTAAGCAGAAGTACAGTACAAATGCTTGTGTCAAAAAGATACTCTGGTACAATAAGAAGTACTTTTTAAATTTGGTACCTTTTATTTCCCACCACTGCATGTGCCAATACTGGCTAGGTATTTGTTTTTTTTTGTTACCAGGCTAGATACTTCCACTTCATTTGATACCACCCATTGAAAGGATTCTAAAAAGTGGCTTGGTAAGGCTCAAGTTATAGTTAAAAATAATACTGACTGGGCAGTATTGTACTTTATAAAAACATGTAGTTGCAATATAAATCAATAGAACGTAAAGCTTTTAACAGTGTGTACATTATGATAATTTAATGGCTGTTGTGTTGGATAGTGGATGGATGGATGAATGAATGTATTGCACCTTCTGGTGTGCATGTCTTGGCCACTAGAGGCAATTATAATACATCAATAATAAATAAACAAATGAATCAGTCACAGCAGTTGAGTAATATATGCAGTACTATTGGTTGTTTTTCGAAGAGTATCGACTGTATATGCCTGAGTATTATTATACAGTCATCCCTCAAACAACTCTTTCCCACAGCTGAAGTTGAATATGATCACGTGATGAGACTGCCATACGGCTACATTTGATTGGTGAAACACAGTCACATGGTAGAGCCTGGCGCAGGTGTCTGACAAAATAAATGTGCCTTTCTCTGAGAGAGAGAGAGAGAGACAGAGGAAGAGAGAGAGAGAGACACGTACGTACGCGGAGTGTATTTAAGTAACAGGTTCAATGTAGCAGAGTAAGAGCACAGTTTTTTCTTCACAAATCTACTCAAGTAAAAGTAAAAAGTGTAGTGATTTAAAACTACTCCTAGACGTGCAAAATTTCCCCAAACTTACTCAAGTAAATGTAACGGAGTAAATGTAAGTCGTTACTACCCACCTCTGGTTACAACTGCCGTCAAATTGATGCTAGTTTTGATATTCTCTCTTTTGCATTTTGTGTGTTAGCGTTAAGGGACACAAGTTATGTGGTTTGATTAAATACCGAACAGGTAATTCTCTTAGTTTTCTGTTTAGGTTTACAATAAACATCAGCTGGGAGTGGCGATAAACAATTCAAAGCTTCTTTATTGGAGAATTGTCAAAACTGCCAAACTGCTGCTTGTTTTCAAGGTCGCTATAATGACCTACGAATGGCAATTTTTGCTTGCAACTAGCGTTGTAGTTCTCGAGACCGGTCTTCAGACCACTTTTTCAGGGTCTCGGTCCCTTCTCGGTATCGAAGACATTTTTACTCGGACTTGATCAAGACCGGTCGAAACCAGGCCTGACCTTTTTCATGGCTGTCAGGACAACTCAGTTTTAAAGAGTATGACTGTATAATTTGTAGTGAAATAACTTTTCTCTGATTTGAGATTTGTTTCATTGTGGTATTTAAAAAAACAACAGCAGAATTAGCTTTTGTTGCAAACATACAGTAATAAAAAAAAAAAAAAGATACTGGTCATTTTCTTCTGCTTTTTTGTGTGATTTTGTGTCAGTCTTGACCTCCAAAAGTCTTGGTCTTGTCTCAATGTCTCAATACTTTCTAGTCTCGCTAACGTCTTGGTCTCGGTTGGCGCGGTCTTGACTACAACACTATCCGCACCTCAAAAGACAAAAATCATCAGGGCCCCGACTCGTATCTCGAAAAGCTCGTGAGTCAGGTCACTTGTAAGTCAAGGTACCACTGTAGTTACATTAGAATGTCTTTAGTGATGTTGCTGTTGTGTGTGGGCGCAATACTCCACTCCAGAGGCGAGCAGACATTTTGGGGCTGAGGCGAGACAGATGATCGGGTGGTTGAGAGGGGACACTCTTTGGCAAAGGCCTGAGATTTTACGAGGACACCCATCTTAGTCACTTTCCATTTTCACGTGCGTCATAAACATGCAATTGTTCGCTTCGACGCTGTACCCAAAACCCTGCGATGCAGAATCACGGGTGGAAGGCTCCAAATCCGAGAGCGACAAATGCGACAAATTTGAGCAGAAGTGGGCGAGAGGAACGTGAGTCAGGTTAAGTGGCGGATCCTCTTGCTTGTGTAATGGCTGAGCGCAGGCAACAGCTGAGAATGCCGAGTGTCATTTGGGGTTTGACAGGGGAGGGAGTGTTTATCGCTTGTCTTTTGCACCAGTCAAATTACTATCTGTTAGCTCTCCGCTGGGGACGTGGACACACTTTGCTTCCTTCCTTCGCCCACATGTCCCCAAAAAACAAAACAAAACAGTAGAACCAAACTATGTGACACATTCTACTCCATGGAAGAGAGAATAAATTCATCCCACAACATTTCCTCATCTAAAATGTTTCCTATATACAGTTAGGGATGCGGGCTGCTATTCACAAATTCAATTTACATTTTCCAGAACAGATTCTCTCCTTTTGGTTGAAATCCATTCACATTTGCTTGATGTTCCAGTAAGACCCTATCATGTCATTAGATGTCGCCAAATCCATGTCTATTAGGTTGATTGGTGTAGTAAATAGTATTTTTTTCTCAGTTCTTGTTTTCTGTACTGCACGTTTGAAATAAACTGAAACTAAATCAATCGTAATTAAATAGTACAGAAGTACAGTGAAGCGATCCATCTGGAGTGGGAGACTTCAATCTATGAGGAGGAGCTAAGTTTAGCCTGGTTTGTTAGTGGAAGTTAAAGCTGCACTCCAGGGTTTTGAGTTTCTAATCGCTACTTCCACCTGCATCCGAAAAATGAAATTGCACACTCCTTTCTTCGCGTGCACGATGCACATTCTCGTACGAGTGCGATCGACAGGCTCAGAACAGAGGCTGGAATTGACAACACAACACCTTTCTTTCTAAATGACAATATGCCAATATGAGAAAGAAAGCCGTTTGTGCGTCGCTTTTCAAACCCAAGGCCCATCTCAGTATTGTCAACCGCTCAAATGCAAAATCGCCGTTTACCCGACTTCTTGCCCGGCGTCGATCACTCGCAAATTTTAATCTTTTTTTTTTTTCACTTGTCATGGTTTCCCAATTTTTTTGCCTTCCCCTGAGAAACTGTACACTGTAAGAAAAAACAACAACATTGTTTTTAGGGAAAAAAAAACTGCCGGCTGTGGTTGCCAGAATAATATTGTAAAAAATACAGCAAAGTTTAAAACACATTACATAACAAGCTGTACATTTTTAATACTTTTGACTGTATTGCATAGGTTTAAGTATTAAAATTTTTCGATGTTTGTAATACAATAATATATCAATTCTACAAGGAAATATGATCCTTTCCACATATACTAACTATAAAATTATTAACTGTTCTGTTTTTTTCACAATATATTCCTTTAAAATATACATTGGTATTTTTATTACAGTTTTTTTATGTCATGATTTTATGACATATTAATGTTCATATCATAGACATTTCTTACAGTGTGGGTGTCTGAGGCGTGCGGGATGGCGGTTTCTTCTGAGCCAATGTAGAATCCAATATGGCGAAATAATAGCTTCTGTTACACAACGACGAGAACGTGCATGACGTCATATCCGCAGAAAGAGCGTGGGAAATTCGAACCAGATTCGATTCCAGCGCGAAAATTATTTTACAGAGGTTTGCAAGAATATTGTGAACAGCTAAAATGTTAATCTGCTATTTATTAGATGTGTGAGTCACAAATGGTCAAATGAAAAGATATTTTGGGGCAAAATCCTGCAGAGTTCAGCTTTAAGGAGAGTCTTCGCCGTATAAATAGACGTTTGACATCAAATTAGGGTGTCGCTATATATGTGGTATGTAATATGCGTTTATATGTGACATACCATACTGTATGTGCATTTTTATTTTTGGTATGTGTATGTATTCTGGACTCCAATTCTTGAATATTATTTTTATCTTATGTAATGGTGAAGGGGTAGGATTTAAATAAGTTAGAAATCTTCCTACTCCTTTTTGGACTAGCAGTACATGATGTTTCATTTTGGTGTATTTATACTGTAGATGTTTTTTTATGCAGTTCTTGGTTTTTTTGTAGTACGTTTGATATAAACTTGAATCAATCAATTAATTCATTCATTCATTAATTCATTCATTCATTATGTTTCATTTTGGGATATAGGTACCCCACGATTCGATTCAATTCCGATTCAGAGACCTATGATTCGATTCGATTCCGATGCATCACTGCATGCATTGGCTTACATTTTATAGTCCATGCAAAACACTGGTATCTTTTTAAAAACAAAAAACTCAAGGAAGAGCAAGGATTTATATTGCACACTTTGACTTGGCAGCGCTCATAAGAAGTATGGCTTGTTCCGCCATCTTGTCACGTATTAGCTTAGCCTAGCACAGACATCTGATGTACAAACGCACTTAGTCACTTGCATGCTTTTAGTTTTTATTTTAAATTTTACTTTAAATATCGATTATTAATACCTATTAATCGATTGAGAATCTTTTCAATATGCTGAACGAAACATCAAAAAAACGATTAGCGTTTCTCCCCTAGGGATAGTTATACTGTATATTTTTTCTCAGTTCTTGTTTTCTGTACTGCATGTTTGAAATAAACTTAAACTAATTCATTCATTCATTCCATTCATGATGTTTCATTTTGGGATAGTGACACTGTTGATTTTTTTTCTCTGTTTTTGTTTTTTGAACTGCATGTTTGAAATAAACTTAAATGAATTTATCCGTCCATTTATGGTGTTTCTTTTTTGGGATATTCATACTTCAGATTTTTTTTCTCAGTTCTTGTTTTCTGTACTGCATGTTTGAAATGACATTAACTTCAATAAATCTAAATATTAAAATGTTTTGGGATTATAGTTTATGATAATTACAATTAACAATTAATATAGGCAGTTGTAAACATTTCCTTATTATTATTTTAGCATACGCAATGTAAATGATCAGACCTGAGATGACTTGTGGGTGCTGATTTTGTGTTTAAAATGTAAAGATATTTAAATGAAAGGCAGGTGAAAACCAGCGCCCGTGTGCAGAACGTTGACTGCAGTTGTTGTGGTGAGGCTGAGGCACCAGTCGTATCTTTGTGAGACACGAGTGGAAGAATGGATCTTTTCCACTTGTGTCTCAACATTTTTGAAACGCAAGTGTGTAAAGTAGCGGGCGGCAAGGCTCAGTGGTAGCGTGGGTTCGATTCCCGGCCATTGCAACTGTGTCGAAGTATCCTTGAGCGAGATCCTGAACCCCCAGTTACTCTTGATGCTGCGTCATCAGTAGGTAAATGAGGTCTAGTGTGAAGCGCTTTGAGTACCCGAGGTAGAAGAGCGCTGGTGTATACAAGAGACAGCCCATTTACTGTACCATAAAGTAAATAATGTTTGTGTATTTGACATGTGCAGGATGACCAGGTGGTCCTGCAGTGCACTGCCTCCATCCTGAAGGAGCAGCAGATTAAACTTTGTCTGTCCTGCGAGGGCTTCGGGAACCGCCTCTGCTTCCTGGAGACCACGTCCAACGCCCAGGTAACTAATGACTCACGTAGTAGAATCCTCTCAGCTGATTCCACAATACCAAACTACCAGACTACAAGATTTTTTTTTGTGGTTCATAGCCCTTGCTATGTTAGATGTCAGAAATTCGTTCTGTGTCTTTGACCGGGCGAGTGGCCACACTGACAGTCTCTCATCACTGAAGGACACTCTTGTCTTAGTTTTGGCCAATGACAAGGAATCAATGGTAGGACTATTTACAGATAGGACACTATTTTGAAAACAAAAAACAAAAAAAAACCTAAATATTCTGACAGGCCAGACTTTCTGTGTCGTGGTTCTTAGACACCACTTCGGCAATCTTTGATAATGTCACATTACTCGGGGTAACGAAGCTTGCTCTGCAAACAAGATAACTCTTAATCAGACATGTTTGTCTGCTGCGCGTCTCTCGGGTCGAAATCAGGCTTAATTGCTGCGTCTGAGCTCGGAATGAGCCACATAAATCTCATGTCTGACAATCAGAGATGGGCACTTTACTCTATTTTGCCAGTCTGTGCTTTGTCTGTGACCTTGGCACCCTTCCGTCATCGTCCCTCCGTCCTCATCCTTTTAATGCGCTTCCGTCTTTCTATTTCAACAGTCCGTCCCCCACGCCCCAAAAAAAGAAAAAAAGCATCTGTGCATGAAGATGTTGGGAGAGAGGCTAACCGCAGAGGTTTCATAAGTCATAAACATTATTTCAAGATCATTAGCTGGCTAATTTCGTAGTCACACCCAATTACCGGCTGGGAGTATTGTGAGTGGATTGAATTGTTTACAACTGTTTAAGTGTCAACCATGAATGACAGTTTGGAGCGAGTCTTACGCTCTAGAGATGTTCCAGGCAGAACATATTTAGCATGCAAAGCAATAAGGTATGTACTCAATAGTACCTGTTAGTTACAAAACAAAATTGCTATCCAACTTTTTCCTACGCCCCATACATTATCCAGCATTACGCACGCAAGACAGGCTGGGCGTATTTGTCAATCGTCAGTAAAATGGGCGTCCTGTGGCATAATCCAAGGTATTACATATGCTGAACCACTAGAGGGCAGACTATGAGTACAATGTTACTGCGGGGAACGCACATGAAAAAGAAAAAAAAATCAGTGAATAAAGACGGCTCCGCGTTATTGCAGAAGAGAAAAGCGGTCTTTCTCTTCAAAAGAACCCGACACAAGACCTCATTCGGTGTTGAAATCGGTTAGGGACGATTACAGGAAGGACGAAAACCCACTTCTGTCCTTGCTTAGTCTTTTTAAAAAACTTCTCGTCCTCTGTTCTCCGCCCCCAAAATGGGCGTCCATGCAGGACGGAAGGACGGACCTTTCCGTCCCTGGGACGGAATTCCCATCGCTGCTGATAATCTGCCAATTTTGTGCACACAACACAACACGTTCATTTTCTTTCAGAAACAAAACAAACGACACACTACCTTGAAAAATGCTATAAGTAGTCAAAAGTTTCAATTATTTAGTTCAAGACAAAGTTATGTTGAGTCTTTGATACCTTTTTAGCCAAGCAATTCCCCAGGCCAATTGGCGAGACTCCGCCCCATCTTGGCCTCCTGCTTACCACGCATACTATCATCTGCACTTTATATTCCAGCAGTTTCATTAACCTCGCCGATCGCCTTTCCAAATGTCGGCCGCAAATGACACCCTGCAATGATGAATAAAACTCACCTTATTCATCCAAATATGATCATTTTAAAAAATGTGATGGATACTTTATATGATCAAATCCCTTTTACCTGGATAAAAACAGTGGTTATATAAATCAATCAATAAATAAATAGATAAATAGTCCTGTGATTGGTGACCTAAGTCCGCCTAATGTCAAGTCATGTGACTCATGTCATCAGCTCTGCTTCTTCTGTCTCCAACCTGGTGTCGCCTTCTTTTTTTTTGTTTTTTTGTTTGCAGAAGGTGCCTCCAGACTTGGCAATATGCAACTTTATTCTGGAGCAGTCGCTGTCGGTGCGTGCCCTGCAGGAGATGCTGGCCAACACGGTGGAGATGACCGAGGTAGGGGTCGGGAGAAGATGTGGAGAAAAGGGTGCAAAGATTCTTGCCAAATATTTTCGAATACCGTATTTCCGCAAATAGTGTTTGAGAGGGTTTGTTTACTCATGTGAAAATGGGAAAAGATGGCTGTTATGGGTAAGGTTTATTTGAAAGCCTTTTTTTTTTATATCACACTGAACTCCCGCCTATTCACGATTTCATCTATTTGTGTGTTGTCCGTGAAAGCTATCCTTAACTGTTTGCTGCTATTTGTGCTGTGGCCCGGCAATGAATTGAGAAGGTATTTGAGGAAATACGGTATTTTGACACTTGAGTTGATGAAATGTAGGTACCATACGGACTTATGCTGCATTCATTTTATAATGGTTTTTAATGATATCTGGACACCCTCCCCTTCAGGCAGTCGATTTGGACAAATGGGTATGTTTGTGAACATCTATCTACTGTATTATCTATCTGTCTGGTGACACTTCCTGTGACATCTTCACGTTCCCGTCGTTGCACATGAAAAAAAAGTCTCCATTTGTGTTTCCAATGGGGCTGATGTACGAGTGTCATGTTTCATCTAACGTATTTAACAGAGGTGGGCATTTTACAACATTTTGCCAGTCCGTCATTCGTCAGTGGCCTGGGTATATGTCTGTCATTCGTCAGTCCGTCATTTTTTCACAATGCGCGGACAAGAGCTTTGTGATAACGAGAGACGGAGTTCAGCATATGGCCGTGCTATGCTACAAGCCTGTGGAAATATTTGAACAAAAATGAGACGGATAACACGGTCACTTAAACAAATATGTACGTATTGTCATCCTCAAATGCTTCAATTTAATGTCCCGTCTTGATAATCTGATTTACAGTAAATGTGATAAATACATACATAAAATACATACAATACATAAAAACAAGCAAACAAATTTGAAGTTACAGTGGTAATAATCACCTCAAGTCATTACTTGGACTAATCTTGCTCAGTCTGAAATGCGGTAATCCTCTGCTGGTGTATATATAATTGGGTATCGTCAGCACTGTGTCTCACCTGATGTCAGCAGTTCTTTTTGCACTGTCATTGTCACGCCACAACCACATCTAATGCGTGTTACCCTTTGTGCACATTAAAAATAGAATCGGAGTGATAAAACAAACGGAGGCAGTATGGAGGCTTATGCAATGTTAGCTCTCCATTTGCACCTTAGCTCCAGGTCGGGTATCCCAGACGAAGATAAGCAAAGCGAGCCGGAGGTTGAGAATAGCATGGCATGCGGCCCAGTGGAGTGTCACGCCCACCTCTGTCGGAGGGGCAACAAGACACCTCCACAGTGTCCCCCCTCCCAACACACACACTGAGAAAGAAAAGCACTGCCACCTGTCCTGACCAAGTTAGCGCCAATGCCTAACAATGCTAACAGTGTGGCGGTAGTACTTGACATACCTGCCCCCCATGTGATCCGTGTGGATTAGGAATACTTAACCCTGCATAAAAGTCTATTGTCGTCACCGTGCTGGTGGGACTGAATTGTTTTGTTTTTTTCAAACAATGCGTTCTTGTGGCATGTTGAGAAAACAATGCAGATTTAAATGTGTTTTGTCATTTCTCCAGTCTTTATTATTTATTATTACCAGGAACAGTAATTGTTCTTATATTATGAAAGAGAAGAAGAATATGTATCTTTAATAAAGACATTTCGGAATTATTGTAAATAATCAACAGTGCAACCTTAGAGCATGTTGAGAAAACTCTAATAATGTACTATTGTTATTGGAATTATTATTTATTGTATGACAAAAGATAAGTAAATATATGAGATCGTTGCTGTCCAATTAAAAAAAAGTCTCTCCATTTTGTGACTTTCTTATTTTTGTCCAAAACACAAAGAAAACATTTCTCTGTTTTTTTTTTAATGTATTTTTTTTTTTTATTATTATTTTTTTAACACCTTCTTTATTGAATAGCGACAGTATAATTATAAAATAAAGTAAGTTTTAAAAAATACTAACTGAAATACCGTTTTGGGTATTATAAATATTGTAGTACATTTTTGTAGTACCGGCGCGCTTTATTTTTTTGTAGTAATTGTAATACCCACCTATCCATCCATTTTATATTGTGCTTATCCTCATTAGGGTCACAGCCGGGTATGCTGGAGCCTATCCCAGCTGACTTTGGGCAGGAGGTGGGGTACACTCTGCTCTGGTTGCCAGTCAATCGCAGAGCACATACGTATAAATAAATAACCGTTTATAATCACATTAAGCAATGGACATCTTAGTCTGGATTGAATGAGGTCTGGAATGAGGAAGGAAGATGGAGAACCAAGTAACATCCACAGTACTGTGAGGCCTTAACCAATTAATTAATATATTTAATATACTTAATATATTTTTATGAAATTGTATTTTGTAAAACGCATGAACTCTCTTCGCTGGGAGAAACCACTTTGTTCGATTGTCTTATAGTGATGCTTGTGGTGTCCATGTTGACATTTCCTATGAAGAAGTGTTTCCCAACCTTTACTGGGCCAAGGCACATATTTTGAATCAGATTGGGTGAATCTTACCACTCACTACCAAGCATAAAGTTCACCAAAATATATGTGCTGATCTCATTTCAATTTACTCATAAATGTACTTTGTGTGAAATCATAAAAAGCTATTATTCTGTTGTATCTGTCAACAGGCAGATACATACACAGTGGTAGAGCATTCAATTGTTCTGTCTGTCACTGTACATTGCCGACATAAATAGATGAGCAAAAATACATTTTTTTGCTGCCACTGAATTGTAATTTTTGTAAAAATGCATAGGGAAAAAATTGAATTGGATAAGTTCCCGTGGCCCCATGGTTTGGAATCACTTCTATGACGGACTTGTGGAAGTTGTTTGCTAACTACAGTTAACCATTTTTATAAAAGTTTTCTTACTTGCCTGTACTTCCCCAGTCCTCACAAGGTGGCGGCCATCGCACCTTGTTGTACGGCCACGCCATCCTTCTCAGGCACAACCACTCAGGAATGGTAGGTTAGGCAATTTTTTTTTTCTTTTTTTAAATCCCGCTTGATGTCAAAGTTCTAAATCCAGTCTCTCTCTCCAGTACCTGAGCTGTTTGACCACATCTCGCTCGCTCACAGACAAGCTGGCCTTTGACGTGGGCCTACAAGAAGATTCCACTGGTAAATTGGAATTTTTGTGTTCATTTTTACAGTAAACTGCTTCCTATTCTTTGTTTACATATTCACATTTTTCTGCGGCTGTTCCAAAGTCTTTCCATGCTAGGGAGGAGCTAAGTTTAGCTTGGGATGTTAGGCAAAGTTTCTGAGAGTTTTCGCCACTTTTGATATATTTTCAAGGTTAATGTTGTAAAATGAGTTTGAAATGATATTGGAGTGGCGGCACGGTGATCGACTGGTTAGCACGTCCGCCTCACAGTTCAGAGGTCGTGGGTTCGATCCCGGCTCCGGCCTCCCTGTGTGGAGTTTGCATGTTCTCCCCGTGCCTGCGTGGGTTTTCTCCGGGTACTCCGGTTTCCTCCCACATTCCAAAAACATGCATGGTAAGCTGATTGGACTCTCTAAATTGCCCCTAGGTGTGATTGTGAGTGCGGATGTTTGTCTCTGTGTGCCCTGCGATTGGCTGGCAACCAATTCAGGGTGTCCCCCGCCTACTGCCCGAAGACAGCTGGGATAGGCTCCAGCACGCCCCGCGACCCTTGTGAGGGTAAGCGATATTGATAATGGATGGATGGGTGATGTTGAAGTGTTTAGGGATCACAGTTAGCGGGATAGCGCCTCTTCTCACCAATAATCTTCCATTTGGAGTTTGAAACATCATGTAAATTTTCTCCCGTTGACGTCTTGAAATTTTGCCCTTTGTATGCAATTAGTGGATATTTTTAACTGACACTTGTCAGCTAACCTGGTCCCTGATAGTGTAGTGGTACACACGCCTGAGTTGTGTGCGGGCAGCGTGGGATCGATTCCCGCTCAGTGACAGTGTCTATGTGTGCCCTGCGACTGGCTGGCGACCAGTTCGGGGTGTAGTCTGCCTTCGCCCATTGACGGCTGGGATAGGCTCCAGCAACTCCCCGCGACCCTACATAGGATAAGCGGTTTGGAAGATGACATGACATGACTTGTCAGCTAGCAGGAGAAGGGGGTTCCCCCAGTATAAGATGAAACGAAAGGGTCAAGGAGAATGTTGAAGTTATGAAGTTGTACGGTTTTACGGTTTTAATTTGAAGGTGCTTTTTGATCAGGTTTTTATAGGTGATATCACACAAAAATATTCCCCAGAAAAGCCATTTTTTTCCAACACAAAAATTTTTTAATTTCTTTGGAACCCATTGTCCATTTTTTTAAATTCTTGAAGTGACCATTTCAACCAGACTCAGCATTTTGGGAAAACTTGCTACATTGCTAGTTTAAACTGTTAAAACAACAAACCTCCGTTTTTAATAGGGGGCATGTTGCAGATCCAATACAATAGTTTAAAATCCGCCACTTGGAGTGTCCAGTAGTTTTACCCATCCCACAAGCATTAACACATTTCAACATATTAAAAAAACCCTTCTTAAGCACACAGTGATTAAGTATCATGTAAAAAAAACGTGATACAGTTGGGGAACACTATATATATATATATTTTTATATATCGGCGTTAAATAGAAAATGGGTCGCGTCTATTACGGTCCGTATCCCCTGTGATTAGCAAGGTTTATAATACTACTTTTGGAAATTTAAGATACACTAACTCTGTGTTTTTGTCCGTACAGGCGAGGCGTGTTGGTGGACCATTCATCCCGCCTCCAAGCAGAGGTCTGAAGGTGAAAAGGTCCGGGTGGGGGATGACCTCATCCTTGTCAGTGTGTCTTCTGAGAGATACCTGGTGAGACTTCTTGAAATACAAACATGGCATATGTTTTGTATTGAGTTATATTTGTTAAAAAATGACTCTCATCCCCCCCTCCCTTAGCACCTGTCCTATGCCAGTGGAGACCTGATGGTGGACGCCTCCTTTATGCAGACTCTGTGGAATATGAACCCCATTAGCTCTGGATGTGAACTATCTGAAGGTGCAAACACACCACAAACACCCACACACACACACTCACACCGATATATAAAAATAACTTACAATTTACAAACACAAAAACTTGGTAAGCCAGTACTGAAATGATGATGTAACTGTACAGAGGTACCTGAAGCAATGTGACAAAAAATGGTTTAGCTAAATAAATTACATTTTCAGAAAAGCCTTAGGAAAAATTCATTCAAACAAATCCTTAATCCAAACAACAATGCAAACAAGTTGTTTTTGTCCTCCCTGATGGATTCACTCGTATCAGACCTTTTGGTGGCCTGCGTTCTTCTGTTTTCAGGGTTCCTGACAGGCGGTCACGTTCTCAGACTGTTCCACGGCCACATGGACGAGTGTCTGACCATCGCCACACCGGAGGAAGGAGAGGAGAAGCGCAGGTGAGAAGAGCAAGACGCAAAAACATCTGTCGAAGCGGCAGAAAGTTCCCCTAGCTTTAGTCATTTATTTATGTATTCATTCATTCATTATATCATTTTTATTTGACATTTTATTTATATTGTATTATCATGATTACATACATATCTGTATCTATATTTTTATTTATATTTTACACATTCATTTTATTTTATTTTTCTATACTTCAAGCTTTTAATATGCAGCCAATGTTATTGTGTCATTCATATGAATTGTTTCTCATCTTTCTGCTATCTTATACAGTATGTCTTTTGTATGCGTGCGTTCCAGAATGGCTCACTACGAAGGCGGTGCCGTTTGCAGCCAGGCTCGTTCACTGTGGAGGTTGGAGCCTTTGCGAATCAGGTGATTATACATACATAGCAACACAGTGCAATGTAACATAACAAGAGAAGAAAGTTTGTGTTTGTTTTGTTGCACTGGTTTTTTGTAACCGCACAAGCTAGGGCTTGTGGATCCCCAGCATCTAGTTACCCCACTTTGAGAAGTACAGGATAAAAAAAATGGTGAATGTTTCTTCTCCATTGCCTCCAGTTGGAGCGGTAGCCACTTCAAGTGGGGGCAATCTTTCCGCATCCGCCACATCACCACAGGCCGGTACCTGTGTCTGGATGAGGAAAAGGGCCTGGTGGTGGTGGACTCGGACAGAGCCAACACCAAACTGTCTGCCTTCTGCTTCCGCGCCTCAAAGGTCTGATATGACTTTTTTTTATTTCATGTCTTTGTTGTGATACACTATACACAAAAAGGTTGGTGACATTTTACGATGAACCAAAAATGCACTGTAAACTTTACAGGTGAATTTACCATAAAATCTAGTGAATAACACACACCCGTGTATAATACCCCCACAATCTCCCCCAAAAAATCACATAAATCTCTGTACTCTTATGTACTTGTGTATGATATGGTCCCCCAATTTCCTGGTATACTTTCTTATCAGAGTGAATAATATGAATGAAGACTCAAAATATAATCATGGTTAAAAACTATACTCTTTTCCCATACGTCTTTCAAAATATTCTTAAAATCATGTTTTCAAAAATCTTGGCCTTTACTGCATGCTCTTTTCGAAATTTACCGAAGCTACTTTTTATTTCTTTACTTGGCTTTTGAATCTCTTTGAAACTGTTTGCAACTGATTTTAAATGTTGTGTTTTTTAATTACAGAATGTGAAGCATACTAAGCTATCATGTGTATGAAATGCATTATAAATCAGTGATTCTATTTTTTTTCCTCAACCCCCTGGGCTCTGCCTAGGCACTGGTAAACAGTGTGAACATTTTTCATTTCTTATCAATCCCTCTGTATAATACCTCCCTCGATTTGAGATATATAGATATATATCTTTTTAAACAATAATCTGTGTTATTCACGGGATTTATTTTCACACGCATTCAGTCACAAATAATTCACACATACTGCTGTGCTGTAGAACGTGAGGATGGTGACCCCAAGTGGACAAAAATAACATTTGCACCTCACATGCATATGTTTTGGTAATATATGCATGAAATTTGAAAAGAAATATGAATAATAAAATTAATATGTGGTTCGCTACGTCACTCCTGTAATGCGTTTTCGGTTTATTTTAAAATTCACTTGCAAGCCAAAATCTCCACAATTTCTGTGAGTAGTGTTGTTCTATTTAATATTTTGTTGTTTGGTTGGTACCGAGCAGGAGAAGGTGGACGTGGCTCACAAGCGAGATGTGGAGGGGATGGGCATTCCGGAGATCAAGTATGGAGAGTCCATGTGCTTCGTGCAACACGTGTCCACTGGCCTGTGGCTCACATACGCCGCGCTGGATGCCAAAGCTGCGCGTCTAGGAATGATGAAGAGGAAGGTGTGCTTGTTTATCCGTCTTTTATATTGAGACCATGCATGGTTCATTCCACCACAAATGATACAATATCACTGATAATCAACAATGTCCTCATTGCTTCCAGGTCATCCTGCACCAAGAAGGACACATGGACGACGCCCTCACAGTGTCTCGCTCCCAGACGGAGGAGTCTCAAGCAGCTCGTATGATTTATAGCACCATGGGTCTCTTCAGGCAGTTTATCAAGTAGGTCTATACATACATGAACTTACAAATGTGTTTTTCACCACATACAACCCCCCAAAACGACTTGACTGAATGGATGTAATTTATCTCAAGATACAGTACCACTTGTCTTCATCAGCGAAGCATCCTCTTGTAGGGCATGTATGGCTGCTAGCAAAACTGGTTCCCTTGTATTTATTGATGATGTGACTGCCGACAAAAGTATTAGGATGAATTCTGAAGTGTTTCAGGCAATACTATCTGCTCATATTCAGCCAAATGCTTCAGAACTCATCTGATGGCGTTTCACAGTGCAGATGGACAATGGTTAAATTCACTGCCAGACATTTTCCGACCCTCTTTTACCCTAACGTTTGAAAAAATGTGAAAAAAATATAAACAAGTTCCTGGGATTGAATGGCTGGACTGTGAAAAGACAAATCAACTCATCAATGGCAGTGAATGAGTTAATGCTGAAAGTCTGCAGTTAAAGCACATCTTGTTCATTTCATTTCACATCCATTGTGGTGTTTTTTAGAGCCAAAAACATTAGAATTGTGTCTATATCCCAATATTTATGGACCTTGCCGTAATGAATTTAAATGGATTTGTTTGCCTTGTCTCAGGGGTTTGGACTCTCTGAGCGGGAAGAATAAATCTCCGGGGCCTTTGTCTCTCCCTCTGGAGGGCGTCATCCTCTCTCTGCAGGATCTCATCTTCTACTTCCGTCCTCCCGAGGAGGAGCTGGAGCACGAGGAGAAGCAGACCAAGCTCCGCTCCCTCCGCAACCGGCAGAATCTCTTTCAAGAAGAGGTATGCGTGTTTCAGCGGCATGGCCGACATGCAGGGATCAGAGGCGGCAACAATACTCACACTTTATACTTAAGTAGAGATATTTGTGTATGAGCGCATCGCTAAAAGTAGGACAACTGATTCAACTCCTTGACTTAGTCTAAGTCAAAGTAAAAAAAGTACAGACTGAATTGCCCTGAAGTTTAAGTAATAATGAAACGTTGCCATCAATCATCTGCAATACCTGCTTTGAAAACTTGAAAAATCTCCTCAGCTTGTATTTGCCGTCTTCCCTGCGTTTCTCCATCAGGGAATGATCACCATCGTGCTGGAGTGCATCGATCGGCTCAATGTGTACAACACGGCGGCCCACTTCTCTGAATTCGCAGGCGAGGAAGCAGCAGAGTCCTGGAAGGAGATCGTCAACCTCCTCTACGAGCTGCTGGGTACAAGAATAACACTCACTGGATAAAGGCGGGCAAATACATGCATTTGACTTGATTTGTTTCCCCTCTTTTGGAAAGCTTCCCTCATCAGGGGCAACCGCTCCAACTGCGCCTTGTTCTGCGACAACCTGGACTGGCTGGTCAGCAAACTGGACCGTCTGGAAGCCTCATCAGGTATCACAATGTTCCTTTAGACAAGTGTTAAGTGGGATTCTGGACAAAAAGTTATGCTCTGTATTAGTAGAGGAAAATAGACATTTTTACGTGACTCGCTTTTTCACTTTTATGTGAAAAATCTTCATAAAAAGATGTAACGTCCTCCAAAATGAAGCGTTTTGGGAACGCATGTTATTGCAGTGTAGTTGACTTACAAAGCTAACAAAGTAGAGCTTCTTTTGTTCTTCAATTTAAAAAAACGTTTGTATTGCAGGTTTTTCTTTTCACACGCATTCAGTATGCCCTGTGTCATCCATGACTTACTCAAGCCTTGACGCTTCCTAGTTACTATTTTTAATGGACAATGTTTATTAAATGTTTAATGGACCTCATTGCCAGTTGAGCGATGCATCCTGCTGGTTTGTCACCAATATTTACTCTGGTGATAGCATACTCCTCGATGTTATCAGTGGGATAGTCTCTCCAGAGAAACCGTCGCAGGTGCATCTCAAGGTCTTCCAACCAGACTGAGTTATCCATCCTTTTAATGTCTCCTAAAGCAGCATGCACACCATGTCTGAATCGAAGTACAGCTCTGATTGGATTGAGTACATCTGATCCTTTAAGTAGTATATCGTTCATACTAAGGCCTTTGAACTTTTGACTACTATTCCACACCAGCCGGACGGGAGTAGTGACAGAGTGGGGATTTGGAGCAACAAGATGGCTGACATACAAACAAGGCCGTTCCAGTTACTTTTCATTTGTTTTGTGAGTCTTATAGCTGCACGTTGCTCAACCGTTTCATGCACTTTGAGTATACGCTGCTTTCCATCTTGGCTCTTTTTGTAGCCGTCGCTCTGTCCTCAGAAAAGTAGCTTGGACAGCACTTTTGTTGTTTGGAAGCCAGGTATTATCTTGTGTCCATGGATACTTTGTGTCCCAGTGTGGGGTGTTAACATGAGCATCTGCTTTGGTGTAGGTAAGTCCTTCTTTTATTATTTCCAACTCTTTTTCCTCAGCCAGTGTCATTTCCTTACCACCTGGTGGGCAATTACCACACCGGCATCCTCCACATCTTGGTTCACAGGAAGCACCGATGCTGTCCCATCGCCACCACTCGAGGAAATCTTTCACGGAGCCTGCTGTGACCAGCGTTTTTGCAATCATGTCCCATGGTATAGATTTTGATTGACTTGGTAATCCCTTCGGTTATCTCCTTATATTTAACTGCTGCTGTACACATTGATCGCTGGTGGGCAGAAATATTAATGTGCTCGAATAGATCAGGGTGAGCTCCCCCAACCATCTTGCCCAGCGGGCTGTCCCAAAGGACGAGCTCACCGACGACTTTTACTCTTTGCGGGGCAAGTCTTCCCTCACGATGACTGATTAACAGCTCAATCTCCCTTGGACGTTTCAGATCTTCTAGGGTGACATCCCGCGAAAAAGTGTTGAAGCTTTCTGGGCTCAATTTCCTCACGGACTTTTGCGATTTTGTCTAGACCATAGCAAACGAGTTCATGTTCCCCGTTCTTGCCCTGATGCGGTTCGAGTACAAACTCTGAGGAGAAAACACTTTGTGCTCGCCGTCAGAAGCATTCCACCAACGCCGCATAGAACCAAGGTCACTTCTTCACTCCGAAGCCTGAGCCGATCAGCAGCCTTGTGTGTGATGTAGTTGGTGTCTGAGGCCAACTCACTTTCTGACCTGCATTTGCTGTGACTTCCATCAGCATCAATACTGAGGTGGATTTCCCACTCGAATGTTGCCATTAGTGAATGCCTTCCTGCGTTTTATTGCCATTTCTGGAGACAATTCGGCAAGGAATTTTTCTTGGTCAACAGTCAGATTGTTTTTAGTCGTACTGTTCTTGTGACCGAAATCACTACTCTTCTCTAGTGGTTGTGGCACACTATTTTTCAGGCACAGAAAGTAGTGATGATCGGGAGGACCGCTTTTCCTTCATTCTTGGTTCCTGCAGAAGTACGCGTCT
Organism: Filicampus tigris; assembly: GCF_054856515.1. Classification (NCBI taxonomy): domain Eukaryota; kingdom Metazoa; phylum Chordata; class Actinopteri; order Syngnathiformes; family Syngnathidae; genus Filicampus; species Filicampus tigris. Next base: position 23,434,959 of record NC_141223.1, on the reverse strand, counting down.
TTACAGTCCTCCCTCCTCGTATGCCACCCAAGACACATCTTGCGCGCTCCTAGTTGTTTCAGTGTGACTCTTTTCTCTGGAACACTAAGACTTGAATTTTCTGCAGAAGAAGAGTTTCTTGTAGTGCCTTTCATCACCACACACTCCACATGTCCTCTCAAACTCTTTATTTGTGGCCCTGGTTGAAGCAAACTTTTCATTTCTTCTTGTGGGGAATTTATCAGACTTGTTTGCCATTTTTATTTGTTCCAACCTTTCAAGCACACCTTCCTGCTACTTAAGGAACGCAATGAGCATATCCAAGTGATTGTCAGCTGTTACACCACTGCTTGGTTCCAATCCAATCCCTCTTCATAAAGTCGAGAAGTTAACTTTCTATAGCCCGTACAGCCAATGGATTTTTTATTGCACCGACATTGTTCAGTTCTGTGAGGTCAGTAACAGCCTTCTTAACTGTTTGGACAAGGTCAATGACTCTGAATCTTTTTAACTTCAACAGATCCTGTTGGTTCCCCTTGCTTTTGCAGGCTTTCCCAGTCTTTTTTTCCATCTGTAATACTCTCTTCTGTTGCCACTGAACACAGGAATTCTAACAATAGGGCTGACTGGTGATTGGGTTGGGGTAATTGGCAATTCGATCGCTCCGTATTGGCTGCTGTAACTTCACGTGCTACCCTTCTTGCAGTAACAAATTCTGCCTTCCGTAGCTCCAATCTGTTTTTCAACATACCTTATGCTCTTGATTCTGTCATTCAGAGGCCTTCTGTCTTCTCCAGGGATCCATCTTTCCCAAGCACGCATGGTATCTGTGACTTCTTTCAGCCTTTGCCCCAATAAGTCCATGTGAATGCCAAAGCTTTCAAATTTACTGCTTAAGACAGCTAATTCTTAGGCTACTCTTCAGCACCTTGAATGGTTCCAATAACCTCTCGTTCGCCAGAACAGAAGCAGGAAGCAATTTACAATAGACACCTCAAGGGCTTCTTCCACCAACAAGAATAAACTAAGACACTTGGTCATATATACTGCTACTGAAAGTTAAGTTTGACTCACCAACAACGTCCCTGCGCTTCTTCCTCTGCACTGAATTAGCGTGTGCCAACACACCTGTTTTGAATTGGCCAATTAGTGTGGTGAGTTTGGAGCATCCGTCCAACACTTATGTTGGGCTCCACCTTTTGTCTGAATACGGAATTACATTTTCTCTTGTTTTGTCTGTTTCTCAAGGAAGTTGTTGTTTTGTTTTCTTCTTTCGTCACCTCTTCGCCTTTGGCAACACAAGGACAAGAACAAACATAAAGCAAATGTGTGTTTCTGCAAAAGGTGTGAATTTATGGAACAATTATGAAATACAACTGAAAAGTTGTGAATTATTTTCGATATTTGAAAAGAGGTTTAAAAATATAGTATTACAAAAATCTATAAATCATGTATAAGTGAATCTCTTAACTTACTGTCTTTAGGTTTTTGGTTTATAAATATAATTATCTATACACGTGTATAATAGGGGCATGTCTGTTTGTATTCTTACTTTTGTTTTTTGTTTCTATTTATAGCGTTTACTTTGTATATATGTAAAAATAAGCATTGTTTTTAGTTTAGTTTTTATTTGCGTTAGTGAACAAGGGGTAGGACTCAACAAGTTTTTTACTTCTTCCTACTCCCCTTGAACATATAAACTTTACTCAATTAAGATAAGTATTGATCTTTTATTTTGATTTTTGTTTTTTCTTCATGTCTTTCATGTTGTGTTTATATATATGTTCAATAAAAAAATCAATCAATCAATCAATCAATCAAGTGCTATTTCAATATATTGTAATATTTTCTGTAATTTAATAACACCTATTAAAGTATTGATCTTTTATTTTGATTTTGTTTTTCCTTCATGTCTTTCATGTTGTGTTTATATATATGTTCAATCAAAAAATCAATCAATCAATCAATAAATCAATCAAGTGCTATTTCAATATATTGTAATATTTTCTGTAATTTAATAACACCTAGGTATTCTGGAGGTGCTCTACTGTGTGCTCATTGAAAGCCCCGAGGTTCTAAACATCATCCAAGAGAACCACATCAAGTCCATCATCTCTCTCCTGGATAAGCATGGACGGAACCACAAGGTTTTTTTTTAGATTTTTTAATACTACCCTCAAATGCAGAGGTGGGCATTCCGTCAGACCGACGGACCGGTCCGTCAGTCCGTCACTGACGAACGCCCGTTTCACTGATGAATGACGGGACGTGGTTTAAAATAGACCGACTGACGAATGACGGAAGTGGGTTTTCATCCGTCAGTATAATTGTCACTAACCGCGTCTGTCAGTAACAGACGTCCGTCACTGGCAGACGCCTGTTTTTCTGATGTTTTTTGGGAGGACCGACTGATGGACCAACGGATTTCTGACGGACTAACTGACGGACTCAAATGATGGACTTACTGACGGATAGACAGACTGAGTATTCCAATTTAATTCGGGACAAAAAATTACGGACTGACGAATGATATACGGGTACTCTGGCCGCTGATAGATGACGAATGAGACACCAGCAAAATTTAGTAAAATGCCTACCTCTGCTCTTATGTCATTTTACTCATATATTTTTTGATGCACCGCCTTTAGGTTCTTGATGTCCTACGCTCTCTCTGCGTGTGTAACGGTGTCGCTGTGAGGTCCAATCAGAACCGCATCACTGAGAACCTGCTTCCGGGCCGCGACCTCCTGCTGCAGACCAACATTGTAAATTATGTAACCAGGTACACAAACATTTTCCATTAAGTTTCTACACTACATTTCTAAAACGTTTTACACTAAGTACCGCTGAAAAAAAATACTCATCTCTCCGAGTACCACCATCATGACCAACATTGAAATACTGTAGGGTAGCCTCTCTCCCTCTCCAAAATAATTTCAATGCAACTAAACTATACTTAACAAATGTACTTTACCGGATTAAAAAAAGTTCAAGTCAGTGTGACATTAGACACGGATACGTAGAGTCGAGTAGCGTAGCCTCACATGTACTCTACTCAAGTAAGAGTACAATTATTTTAAAATGACATAGTCCTCCAAATAATTACTTGAGTGTGAGTAAATAAATATTTGATAAAAACAAAAAACAAAACTCAATTACTGAGGAGTTGGTGAGTAACCCAGAGGTGAAAGTCAACTAGACAAAAATATGAAATGGGAATGTACAAATTCAGATATTCCAGTCAAAAGAAAAAGTATGTTTCAATAAAACATCTCTGACAAATACAGTGTGCCCCAGACATGCCTTAAGTAAATGTAATGGAGGAAATGTAGTGCCTACACTATATCGCAGTTCCCCTGTTGTGGTCCCCTGGTGTTTTATGCCTATTTTATTTTTTTTGAATGTCTGCTCTAATCACGATGATGATGATGTTGTCTGTGTTCAGTGTCCGGCCAAACATCTTCTTAGGTACGTGCGAGGGCTCCACGCAGTACAAGAAGTGGTACTACGAGATGATGGTGGATTACGTGGAACCCTTCGTGACGGCGCAGGCGTCGCACCTACGCGTGGGCTGGGCCATGACCGAAGGCTACAGCCCCTACCCCGGAGGTGGGGAGGGCTGGGGAGGCAACGGCGTGGGCGACGACCTCTACTCGTACGGCTTCGACGGCCTTCACTTATGGTCAGGTAAGCTCGCATGCGTCAAAGCTCAAGGCCAGGTCCGACCCTGCGCTCCATTTCCTGCTGATGATCTGTGATGAAAACAATAACGTCTCGTGTTCTGTCCAACCAGGCACGGTCGCCCGTCAGGTGGCTTCACCCACCGCGCACACTCTGGCCGCGGACGACGTGGTCAGCTGTTGTCTGGATTTGAGCGTGCCCAGTATTTCCTTCCGCATCAACGGACACCCAGTCCAGGGCATGTTTGAAAACTTCAACGTGGACGCCCTTTTCTTCCCCGTCATCAGCTTCTCAGCGGGAGTCAAGTAAGAGCAATACTTATTACAGTCTACAGTCCCCTCCAAAAGTATATTATACATTGTTGCTGTCATCAACTTCTGTTGATAGCCTTGGCCGACCGGTTCGATGTCTGTTGCTCAGAACACCAGTAGTTTCTTTCTTTTTCAGGACATTCCAAATTGTTGCGTTGGCTATGCCCATTTTGGTGAAATTGCTCTGATCGATTTTCCCTCTTTTCTCAGCTTCAAAATGGTTTGCTTTTCTCCCATAGACAGTTTTCGGTCTTCTTAACAGCAAATACAGTTTTCACAGGTGAAACCCAAAGACTAATACAAGCACTGTCTAATGTTTACGCAATCAGTCCAAAAGGCAACCTGAAATGAAGAATGTGAAACTAAATGTTGGTTGAATTGGTTAAGAAATTTGAAAGGAGTTAGGTAAAATAGCTCTCATTTTGGGAATGTTATTGTGAAAATGTGTGAATTTAGGGAATGTTATAATATCTCGGAACATTGGAATTCTGAAAAAGTGGGATCTGGAAAATCGTTACGAAGATGTCCGAATGAGTTGAACATATTGAAGTGGGTAAGAAATGTGGAAGAAAGCTATAAATATGCAAAAATCCTCATTTGTTGTAATTTTGTAATGGAAAATGTGGAATACCATAAAATACTGTATGGGAAATTTGGGAATGGGATCAATAGTTCTGTACATGTCCTACATGGGAAGAACAGTTTGAAATTGGAATGATGTGAATCACTTTAAAAATGTGCAATGAGGAGGTAAATATGTAAAACGTTGGGGATGTTGTCGTGGAGAATGTGGTGAGGAGGAAAATGTGGGAAATTTGAGAATGTGAATAGTACACAGAATATCCAGAATCAGCCAGCAATTTGGAAGTAGGAACGGTTAGAATCGATTGAGAAATGTGGAAGGAGTAGAATTCTCAACAGCATTCCACATTTACTCAACTTTGATATAATTGTGACGGCTCACCGCAGCATATAAATCTGACATCCCTGCAGCATTTTTAACTTTCCTCACTTCCTGTTTTGTCCAGAGCTCGCTTCCTCCTGGGCGGTCGCCACGGAGACTTCAAGTTCATGCCTCCACCAGGCTACGCACCGTGCTACGAGGCGCTCCTGCCTAGAGAGAGGATGCGCATCGAGCCCATCAAAGAGTACAAACATGACTTCAGCGGCGTGCGGAATCTGCTGGGCCCCACCCTGTCGCTCACCCACACCTCTTTCACACCCTGTCCTGTGGACACAGTTCAGGTGAAAACAACAACAACAACCTGTTTATTATTATTATTACAGTATTGTATATTACATTATTGTATTATTTTTAATGCAATTGATTATTGTAATGTCTTTTCTTTCTTTCAAGTTTCAGTGTGCACTACAATTATTATCTATCGGTCGGTCTGTCTTATCTATATAATCTATCCATCTATGGCTGTAGATTGTGTTGCCGCCACACCTTGAGAGGATTAGAGAGAAGCTGGCGGAGAATATTCACGAGCTGTGGGCGATTACCCGCATCGAGCAGGGATGGACCTACGGGACTGTGAGTGTGAAATTGGATTAATGTAATGACTCAATAAATAAATAAATAAGTAAACAATATTCATTCACTACATCAGTAGTCCCCAACTACCAGTTCGGGCCATTCCGGGACGCCCACAAATTTGGAAAAAGGAAAAACGTTTTAAAAATGTATTTTGCTAATGAGTAACTTACTGTAATGATCTTTCCCAGATCAGAGACGACAACAAGAAGCTTCATCCCTGCTTGGTGGACTTCCAGAGTCTCCCCGAGCCCGAGAGGAACTACAACCTGCAGATGTCCGGAGAGACTCTTAAGTGAGCTTCTTTACGACTGGGACTTGACAAAAATGAAAAGACTCGACACTTGACTTTGACTTGAGAGTTGAAGACTCGGGACGGGTGTTAAACAGAGGCGGGCATTTGCAAGCGCTTTCGTCCGTCTGTGAGTTCACGTCTGTATTTCAGGCCCGCCCGGTCGGTCCGAGTGAGGCAAACGGCGTCGAGAACGGACTTACTGGTATCACGTCACACACAGGTGCCGCACTCCTGACATGCAGAAAGAAAAAATAAAAATAAAACAGTGTTGTATACCTTTCGGTTCCACAGATGCAATGACATGCACCCCATTTTGTTTTTATTTCACCGATCACCATGCTGTGCATGTGTGTGTCTTTTGTTTTTATTTGATTTTTTTTTCTTTATTTGGTGGTGTGTCGGCTTCCGCGGCGTCTGTTTGTGATGTGAAAATTACATCGCCGATGAGGGACTGACTGGGGCCACGTGGGTCGGCTGGAAATACAGACGGGAACTTAGTGATGGATAGACGATGCCCCCCTCTGGTGTTAAACATAGATACAGTTCCTATTAGAAAATACTCATCAATGACTACATATTTGAACTGCATAACCTTGATTACCTTCCTAGATATTGTCTTTTATCTCCCTCGTAATCGACATGATAAACCGAATTAAACCCCTTAATCTTTATCTTCCACTCAAAAGATGTGCTCATCTCAAATCTAAACCAGTGCAAAGCCTCCATCTAAAGAGATATGCCGATCATTATGGTTTACAAACCTGAAATTTATAGAAAAGATGGATGAGACCCTCTTCCATGTCTACCCAGTGAAAAATGTACTTGAGGAATATTTACGTCGGTGCCGGTAAACAATTGGATTCCAAAGCAGTGAATGAGTTACGACTTGAGACTGACCTAAAACTTGCAAATGCTTAACTTGACTTGATCCCATTTCTGGAAGACAGTTTTGGTGACATCTGACTCCTTGTCCTCTCACAGGACACTCCTGGCTCTGGGCTGCCATGTCGGCATGGGCGACGAGAAAGCCGAGGAGAACCTCAAGAAAATCAAGCTGCCAAAGACGTACGTGCGCTAATGTGTTTTGATGGTTGTCACAAATACTTGACAGGTGCGGGGAAAAACTGATTTGTGCCTTCTGTAGCTATGTAATGAGCAACGGATACAAGCCCGCGCCACTGGACCTTAACCATGTCAAGCTGACACCCAACCAGAACCAACTTGTGGAAAAACTGGCAGAAAACGGACATAATGTTTGGGCAAGGGATCGTGTACGACAAGGGTGGACTTATAGTATAGTGCAGGTAAGAAATTCATTGCATAATCTCTATATTGTTAGTCTACTTGGTGGAGGTCTGTCAAAATTTTCAGTCCATTTTGGCAAAACCTCTTTAGCATTCTGTATTTCCCAGTACTGTTTGAATGGCCATTTTAATGGTTATTGGTTACGTAAATTGCCAGCCTGTCTGCCTGAAAAAAACAACCAAAACTAAATAAATCAGTAAAGACTCGTGACTAATTGCAGCAGTCTTTTTCATGTTCCACCATCAAATCTGTGTATTATATGTACGTATGATACTTCCCCCCGGTGGACAATGACACCAGCGGTAGCAGCACAATGACCATTGAAATAAAGCATAAATTAAACCATATGAACTGAACCTTTTTAATCATTTACATTTTATTTAACTCGGTTTTGAATGTATATTTGTTTTTACAGTACATCACTGTAGAGTGTCAAAAACACAGTTCAAAAATATTGGTTTACACAGAAATGGACTTGAAATCTGGGCCTGTTTGGTTCAACACAAACCCACCACAGTATTTTGTTGGCAACAGGTGGAAACACAAGATAATTGCGCCGTTTGCCATCCAGTGGAAGAGCATTTCATTGTTCTGCCTATCACTATTCATCACTGGCGTAGATAGATTTGTAGAATATAATTGCTAATGGACATTCTGGACATGACCTGTATTATATGTTTGTCAACATTTCTCTCAGGACATCCTCAATAAGCGAAACCCTCGTCTGGTGCCTTACAACTTGCTGGACGAGAGAACCAAGAAGACCAACAGGGACAGCGTCAACAATGCCGTCCGTACGCTCATTGGCTACGGCTACAACATTGAGCCTCCAGACCAGGAAAGCAGTGAGTCGTCTTCATACAGTTACACAAGTCAGTGGTTGTCAAACTGGGGTCCCAAGACCCACCAAGAGATGGGGCGTGTGAGACACGGTTTGAGGTTTGCACAATTGCATAAAATCAGGGGTCTCAAAGTCCAGTCCTGAGGGAGCATCAACTCATCATCAAGTTCTGCAGGGGCCTGAAAACGATCTCGATCATTTGAATCAGGTTTGCCGCAGGAGGAAACCGCAAAAACATGGAGGAAAGCGGCCCTCGAAGACCGGAGTTTGAGACCCCTGCATTAAATTGTGTTGTATCATTTAAAAAAATGGGGGGCCAATGAAACAAATACTGTTTAGCTTTCGGACAGTTTGAAGCTCTGATATGATAAATCATAAATCATCCCACCAAAATGATACTTTTAAAAAAAAAAAATTTCATAAACAACGGCAGAATAATTAGAGGAATAATGTGTTAGGAATAATGTGAGGAATAATATGGTTTTTTTTCCAAGAACAAAATGCATATTTTTGTGAATATAACCCATTTTTAATTAGAGAAACAGGTGTGTATTCCAGAATAAAAGGCAAAATATGACAATTCCACATGTCTGATATTCTATTGCAGTGATTCTTAAAATGTGGTATGTGGGTACCCTCTGGTGGGACGCAAAATAATCCCTGCCAGTTCACTTATATTGTACTTTTTAGTACAAGGCATTTGCATTTAATCTTAAAGAACTGTTTGTTTTAAAAGTTTTTATTTCATTTTTAACAATTAGGCCTACCACGCTACTGTATTTTAATGTTCGTCATGTTGTTTTTGTGTGGAAAAAGAGAAACAATGTTGTTAAAATATGACTTTCATCTAACTATCTTTGACTGTAATATCATAATATTCTGACTTTTTGATAGGATTACAACTTTTTATCCAGACAAAATACATCTTTGTTCCTGTAAAGATTCAAATGTGTTTTCTCTTGGTGAAAAAAATACGACCTCATCCTCTTTTGCGTCGCCTTCCTGCAGCCAGCCACGGCCTGGAGAACATCCGCGGCGACAAGGTTCGACTCTTCAGGGCCGAGAGGTCGTACGCCATCACGCAAGGGAAGTGGTACTTTGAGTTTGAGGCCGTGACCACGGGCGAGATGCGAGTGGGCTGGGCTCGTCCGAGCGTCCACTCCGACACCGAACTGGGAGCGGATGAGCTTGCGTACGTCTTTAACGGCAACAAGGTCAGTCCAATTCTTACGCTGTTGGAATGACAGTCAAGTGTTGACAGCAGTCTAAACCATGGGTACACACACACTGATTATTAACATCTTAACAAAATTTGAAATGTGGAAGACCCCTCACATGATATGGAAAAATCTGTTGTTTGTTCTTAACGCTATTATAGTGTGTGGTGTACTTGTTGTTGGTGTCATCATTGGACAATTACTGTTAAAGACACAGCTGTTGTTGTGCCCATTGTTCAAATTTGGCCCGATCATCTGTATATGTGTGCTCCGCTTAACATGAGCAAATTATCTGTGAATAAATGATCTGTTGTTCTTACTCAAATATTTTTTCGTCAGACTTAATGACTCTGTAATGTTTTCAGGCGCAAAGGTGGCACATCGGCAACGAGCCCTTCGGCCGCCAGTGGCAGTCTGGCGACGTGGTGGGCTGTATGATCGACCTGACAGAGATGAACATCATGTTCACGCTCAATGGCGAAATGCTGATCAGTGACTCTGGCTCGGAGATGGCTTTCAAAGATATTGAAATCGGAGAAGGTTTGAGTTTTAAGCGGTATTGTGGAAAATAAGAAAGACTTGTTCTGATAGAGAATTTTTATATGGATTTTTATACCTTCGTATAAATGTTAATGGAAACCTGTAAATTGTTCAGCCCAGTAAACATACTGTAATGCAAAGGCACAGACAATTGGTCAGATGGAAAATAGCATGAAAAGTTTCAAGGAGTGTCTCAGGGGGGTTTCATACCTCCACCCTTCACTGTAAGACAAAATAGTGTCACTTTAGAATAATTGAATTAGTCCCAAGTGTTGCGATTCATTCCCCACTGAAGGAATAAAACACTTTTCTTTTTTTTTTTTATTACCAAAAGGCACAGTTTTCTTTTAAGTTTTTTTTTTGTTGTTATATGTTTTTTTTTCCATACCCAACCGTACCAATTAAACCAAATCCTATCTTTTTTTTTTAGCCCCAATGGTAGTAGTATAGCACCTAAAGGGTGGAATTAGACACACGGCAGTTGTATTGATAGAGATCCATTCTTTTCCTGTATAATTCTTTCCAGCTTGGCTTGAAGGTCCCTCCACAGATACTTGGTAGAAATTTGACTTTAGACAGAATGCTGCAACTTAAACCTGAAACCCATACTTCTTTTTTTTTTAACCTCCTCAGGTTTCATCCCAGTGTGTGCATTGGGCCTTTCCCAGGTTGGAAGGATTAATCTTGGCCAGAATGTCAGCAGCCTGCGCTACTTTGCCATCTGCGGCCTTCAAGAAGGCTTCGAGCCCTTCGCCATCAACATGAAGCGAGACATTACAATGTGGTTCAGCAAAAGCCTGCCGCAATTTCAGCCCGTCCCCACTGACCACAACCACTTGGAGGTAGCTGTTGATTGGCTCTCTCAATTGTTAAACGACAAACGAATAGCAGGTCTGCGTCAAAGTTCTGAGGTTCTCGGTTTGAACCTCTGCTTCATGTTCTGTAATCAGAGTACAGTATTGTGTTTTGATTAGTGTGATTAAAAACAGTTCTTTATCCAGTTGTGCCTTGAAATACAAGTTTCATTCATTAACTCACATTAACCGGATCTCAAATCATGTTTCCCCATTAAAATGAATAGAAATGTCACTAATCTGCCCCAGAAGTAAAAATTGACAAATGGGTGAAATCACTCATCTATTTTGGCATCAATTGCTTAGGTGTCCCGCGTGGATGGGACGGTGGACAGCGCCCCCTGCCTAAAGCTGACCCACAAGACCTTTGGCTCGCAGAACGCCAACACAGACATGATGTTCCTCAGGCTCAGCATGCCCGTCCAGTTCCATGAGACCTTCAAGATCCCAGCGGGCACCACGCTACTCACCCGGGCGCTCACCATCCCCGAGGACGAAGTGCTGGTAGTTGAGCCCGACTCTGAGTTTGAGGTCTTAAAGAAGTCGGCCAGCCGCAAGGAGCAGGAGGAAGATAAGAAGGAGCCATCCGTACCTAAGGAGATCTCGGTGGAAAACGAGAAGGACGCCATGTCAGAGAAAGGAAAGAAAAGAGGGTAAGATGAACTATTCATTACAGTTATTGTCGGCATATTTGCGCTTCACTATTCACAAAATCACCGATTGGGTTCTCAGCTCAATATTTTGTGTTCTTTCTGTTCTGCCCTAAGATGCCACAAGATGGCGCCAAAGTCCAGCTAGTATGAAAGTAGTGACTCGAAAAGAAAACACATTGGCACCTTGTCTTACAAGTTTAGCCTGGGTTGTTAGTGGAAGTTAAGAAAGTTTTAGCTGCATGTGTATGTTTTTGATATCCTATTATCTGTGAGCCATTTATTTTTAAGGGTTACAGGGTTTTTACATCATGGCCAGCTAGGGGACTATGGATGAAAAATAGCCTCTTGTCTAATTCTGGCTTTTTTTAACCATGTTTTTTCATGTGTTATGTGAAATTGCACTGTCCCCTTTCAAATAAAAACTATCATTCATTCATTCGTTATGTTGCAAGATGAGATTGAAATGAAATTTGTGGTTGAAACCAATATATACAGTACATAGGCATCAATGACTCACGGTTTATCGCTATTCACGGCAGGGCTTGGTCTCTATCTCCTGCAAATGGACTCAAAGAACAACAAAATGTTCTCCTCTCTACACTTCAGATTTTTCTTCAAAGCCAAGAAGGTGGCCATGACACCTCTTGCGCCTCCCCCCGCCCCGCCGACCGTGCCCCGCTTGGTGGAAGACGTGGTCCCCGATGACCGAGATGACCCTGAGATCATTCTTAACACCACCACTGTAAGACACATCATCATGTTTTCATTTGAATGGTTGTTGATGGCACTCAAAGAAACAAGTTGAGGGAGAGGCGCCGATTTGGGATGCTTGGTGGGAGGGAGATGTATAAACGTCATTGGCATCGGGTAGAGTCATCATACCTCCAAAATCATCACATTTCAGAGACCAAAAACGCGGCATGTTTTCTCAACCATTGACATTGCATCATCAAGGAGAGCAAGCCATTTTCAACACTTGAAATTGGGCGATAATTTGTAAGAATAACACAGACTCGTGTGGACTGACTAACAGTGTATTGTAGATTTATGAAAAACTATCAAATTTAGCAAATTGTTACAGGAGTACGTGGCCCAACGCCTGCAATATCTTAGGAATAATATTTAACAATGTCACTGATACTTTATGCTTTACGTCCCAAAAGTCATTTATTATTAATATACGCAGGGGGCCCAATACAAAATGTGTAGCAGATGTTTTCACACTTTCCCCGTCATTTTCTCTCCAGTACTACTATTCGGTGAGGATCTTTGCCGGGCAGGAGCCGACCGGCGTGTGGATCGGTTGGGTTACCCCCGACTACCACCAGTTTGATCCAACTTTCGATCTCTCCAAAGTGCGGAACGTCACTGTCACTGTGGGCGATGACAAAGGCAACATACATGACAGGTTTGTTTATCTAATGTCACTGCTTGTTTACTGTTATCAGGGCCTCCTTGGAATTGCTGTGTTTATACTTATTCTCATCAATAAGTCACCTTTGCTAGAAAATGTGCTTCTTTAGGTGTGCTTTTAAGGATCGACCAAAAGTCATTCAATAGTGCCCCCTGTAAAGTTGGGAAGAATTATCCCCTACTTGCTTTTTGGAAGATTGTGATTGAAAATGTTTCCCTGTAGCATGAAGCACAGCAACTGTTACATGGTGTGGGGAGGGGACCTGGTCAGCACTCAGCAGACCCGCTTTAGTCAGGAGGACATGGTGGTCGGCTGCCTGGTGGACTTGGTCACGGGCCTCATGACCTTCACAGCCAACGGCAAGGAAATCAACACCTTCTACCAGGTGAGGAGACACATCCATCCATCCATCCACTATCCATACCGCTTATCCTCACAAGGGTCGCGGGCGTGCTGGAGCCTATCCCAGCTGTCTTCGGGCAGTAGGCGGGGGACACCCTGAATTGGTTGCCAGCCAATCGCAGGGCACACAGAGACAAACATCCGCACTCACAATCACACCTAGGGGAAATTTAGAGAGTCCAATCAACTTACCATGCATGTTTTTGGAATGTGGGAGGAAACCGGAGTACCCGGGGAAATCCCACGCAGGCACGGGGAGAACATGCAAACTCAACACAGGAAGGCGGGAGCCGGGATCGAACCCACGACCTCTGAACTGTGAGGCGGACGTGCTAACCAGTCGAGGAGACACATGTCCGCACTTCTTGAGATACTGCAAAATTGGGCAAAAAAAAAAAGAAATACATTTTTAGATTTAAGATGGAGTGCTTAAAGGCAAAGTTATGTTAATGTTTTTTTTTAAATACACAACCTAAGCAAATTAAACACATCAGTTCATGTTGTGTACTAAAACCTCAGATGATTTGTCTCAGGTGGAACCCAACACCAAGCTGTTCCCCGCCGTCTTCATCCAGCCTTCCAGCCAGAACATGGTGCAACTGGAGCTGGGAAAACTCAAGGTCCGATCCTGATGCCCACATTTCTCCTCTTACTTCCCCCAAGAGTCTCAAAACCTCTCCGCTCTGCCCCCAGAACATCATGCCCATCTCGGCCGCCATGTTCCGCAGCGAGCGCAAGAACCCGGTGCCCCAGTGCCCCCCGAGGCTGGACGTCCAGATGTTGACCCCGGTCATCTGGAGCCGAATGCCCAATCGCTTCCTCAACCCGGAGGTGGGTAAAGTGAACGAGAAGCTGGGCTGGATGGTGGAGTGCACCGAGCCGCTCGTCATGATGGCCCTGCACATCCCGGAGGAAAACAGGTGGGATGGCAACACTAGCCACGTGGCATTGTGCACTATCCACCTTGTTTTGAAAAATAATCTAACGGTGCTTCTTTTTTCCCCCTGCAATATTGCAATTGCAATTTAATATGCAATATTTTTTTCAAGGCCCCCTTCCAATGTGTTTTCAATAAACAACAATAAACAACATCAGATTGATTCGACATACATATTTTCATCTGAAAAGTTAGGCTTACACTAAAATAAAGACAAATGATCCATTCATCGATATAAAAGACAGTTTATTTATCTACTTCAATTAGAGTTGTTAACTTACCAAACACTTTGGTTTGCAACATTTGAAGTGTTCACTACAACAACTTCAAAAATTCTACCAAACAAGTATGGAGTAAACATAACTCCATTAAGTCGTTAATTTGATTAGAAACAGTAATACAAACAAATCAGAGGTTTCTATTTCAACTTTTCATATTTTCATGAACAATGATGATCCATCCATCCATCCATCTATCTCTCTCTCTCTCTCTATCTATCTATCTATCTATCTATCTATCTATCTATCTATCTATCTATCTATCTCTCCATCCATCCATCCATCCATCCATCCATCCATCCATCCATCTAGAAAATAAAGCCGACCAACCAAGATGAAGCTTTTTTTTTTGCGGTTCGGAGGTGAATTTGAAAATTTCATTTGACTACATTGCGATGTCAAGTTGAGTTTAATGAATTGTTCAGCCCTATTTGGAAGCATGCAAATTGTCCTAAAGAAGAAGTCTCTTTTGTATTCAGGTGTATTGACATCCTGGAGCTGTCGGAGCGCCAGGACCTGATGAAGTTCCACTACCACACTCTCATGCTCTACTGCGCCGTGTGCGCCCTGGGCAACAACCGCGTGGCCCATGCGCTGTGCAGCCACGTGGACGAATCGCAGCTCTTCTACGCCATCGAGAACACCTACTTGCCCGGTCCTCTGCGTAGCGGCTACTACGACCTTCTCATCAGTATCCACCTGGAGTCGGCCAAGCGGGCACGACTGGGCACCAACAAGGAGTTCATCGTGCCCATGACGGAAGACACGCTCAGCATCAGCCTCTATCCGGACGCCCAGAAGGCCCATTCCCTGCCCGGTGTGGGTCTCAACACCTGCTTGCGACCTAAACTTCATTTCTCCTCCATCAACTTTGTGGGCATGGATCCCGACTTGTATACGCTTAGTCCCATTTTCCCACTGCAGGTGAGAAACATGTTGAATGAGTTGACTTTGCAAAATAAACTTTACCTACTGTTCCTTATTATCTTGCCAAAGTGCAGTTCATCACGAACCTACGCTAATGCCAGAGGTGGGGACATTTGAGTCGCGTGCCTTGGCTCAAGTCATTAATCGGAGAACTTAAAGCGGAAGTCAACCCACCCATATTTTTTTCAAGAATATGTTCTGTGTAGTGTGTAGGTCCACTAGTTGAAACAAGGTATTCTGATTAATATTGCGTTTAATCCACTTGTTTTTAGCCATCTTTGGGGCTAACCTGTTTTCCGAAGCCGTGATTGGTCGTTACCTGAGCCCTGAGCAGTTGTGATGTCATTTTCTGTCGACAGAAGTGACGACATGGGCGCCCCCTGAGAAGGCTAAAAAGGGCTGGATTTTGCTGCTTCACTCATATTCCACAAACGCAATATTAATCAGAATGCCTTGTTTCAACTAGTGGGCCTGCTAGGAACATATTCTTGAAAAAAATGTGTTTTGGTTGATTTCCTCTTTAAGCATTAATGGCTCAAACTTATTTGGTATTCATGAGACTCCACTTGACAATGACTTGAACTACATAACTTCTTCATGCAAGCCTTGCATGTCTCCATCTAAAAATCTACATTTTCAACATAGTGTGCCAAGTCAAGCCAAGTTTATTTACAGTTTAAAGTCATTAACCACAAAAGAGTGTCAAGGGGTTTCACTGGCCCAAACTTAAAAAAATGAATCACACCACTGGTCTGAATGAATAAAAGAGAAGCGGCAGTAAAACAGGCCAAAATACAGATGTCAGGGGGTGAGTGTGGCATGAGACTAGTTGCATGCTAGGTGTAGTTTACGTAATATGATATTGACTGTAGGGCATTACAGACCACTGGAGCCCTAATAAATAGTTGTTTTTAGCTTCCACAACTTGTACGTATTTTTATGCATACAATTTCCAAAGCAGGCAGACAACTCTACCCTATTTCTGGTAAAGTTCCAGTCGAGTTTGTAAACTGTGATGAGTCATTTAAGGTTTTCAGAGTTTCTGGATGCATGTGTAATTTACACAAATTTAAAACGATTTCTAGAGCTTCAGTTTTATAGACAGTACATACATAGATTTCCTATGATCTGTAAGTTGCACGCGTAAATGACAAAAACTCATTTATAATACTGTTGGGAATTGATTTGGTTTTAAAAAATTTCCGAATGCTCGTTAGTTGCAAATTTAGCAACAAGATAATATTCATCCATCCATCCATCCATTATCTTATCCTCATAAATATTTTTCGAATATAGGCCTACTTGTAATTATTTGCCCCAAATCAATGGGAAAAAAATTGAAATGGTCCACTTCACTTGGGATCACATTGGTGTGAATGTGGCCCCACCTAATGAGTTTGACACCTCTACTCTAGGTTCTTTATGGGGGGGGCATCTGCATTTCTTATGCGTCATCGACACTTGCTTCTTTCTTTCCCGCACTTCAGGAGCTGAAGACCCTGGCGATTAGCATGCTGACCGAGGCTGTGCTGGATGGTAGCCAGGCCATGCGCGACCCAGTTGGAGGCAGCGTGGAGTTCCACTTTGTTCCCATACTCAAGCTAATCAGCACGCTGCTCATCATGGGCATCTTCAACGACGAAGACACCAAACACATCCTGAAGATGATCGATCCCAACGTGTTCAGCGGGAAGGAAGAGGAGGAGGAAGAAGAAGCGGTAACGGAGGAAGCGAAAGGCGGAGCCGACGGGGAAAGCGAGGAGGAGAAGGAGGAGGGAGACGAGGCAGAGCCGGAGGACGAGGGTGTGGGAGAGGAGGAAGAGGAGCTGAAAGCTTTGGAGAAAGGAGAGCACAAGGATGACGAAGAGGCCGAGCCGAAGGAGGAAGCAGAAGAGAAGGTGGAAGGCGAGGCCAAAGGTGGAAAAGTGGATGGAGAAAAGGTAGAAGAGGAGAAGGAGGCCGAGATGCTGGAGGCAGAATTGAAAGAAGAAGAGGAGGGTCTGGAGGAGGGATTGCTCCAGATGAAGTTGCCAGAATCTGTCAAACTACAGGTTAGTCTGATAACAATTAGAAAAGAGAGAATGCGGTGGAAAATGTGCAAGGAGGATGTACAGCTTGTGTGAATTGAAATGTGGAATATTGAAACTTTTGCGAATGTGGAGAACGTGATAAATAGTTCCGTAAATGTCCTGAATAAACGGAACAATTTTGTATTTGGAATGGTTTGAGAAATGAGGTAAGAAGAGGTCAATATGTCAAGTATTTCTTCATTTCAGAGTTTTAATGATGTGATAAAGTTCATTGTATCTTCTGAGTAAGCTGAACTGTTTGAGGTTGAAATGGCTTGAAACAGTTGAGAATTGTGGAAGGAGGAGGTAAGTGAAATGTCTTGT
The DNA here is from genome assembly GCF_054856515.1 of Filicampus tigris. Taxonomy (NCBI): domain Eukaryota; kingdom Metazoa; phylum Chordata; class Actinopteri; order Syngnathiformes; family Syngnathidae; genus Filicampus; species Filicampus tigris. The sequence continues at coordinate 23,417,395 of NC_141223.1, read as the reverse complement.
AATTTGGGAGTTTCATTGTAAAAGGTGTAGAGTTCTGAAAAAGTGGGAGGTGGAAAATAGTTCTCAATTTGTCCTGAATTATCTGAATATTTTGAAGTTTGAATGGTTTTTGACAAATGTGGAAGATGGAGGTAAAAATGGGGTACTTGGGAATGTGACAACTATTTCCATATATGAGCTGAACAATTTAGTTGCAATGGTTTCGATCAGTTGAGAAATATGGTAGGAGCAGGTAGATATGTAAAAATATTGTATCTCCTAACTGGGGAATTTTATCATGAAAATATGGGAAAAAGTTACACATTTGTACTAGATGAGCTAAACAGTTTGAATTTGAAATGGTTTGATACACCTGAGAAGATTTAAATATGTAAAATGTCTTTTAATTAGATAATTGTATTGTAAAAAGTTGTATTGTAATTTTGAAAAAGTGAAATGTGTAAAATAGTTCCTAAGCTGAGCTGAACATTTTGGAATGGTTTTGGAGACACATGTAAGAAGGATGTAAACATATCTGCATTAATGTGTTACTTTTGTCATGGAAAATATGGAATAGTGAAAATTTGGGCAATTTTTGGTATGTGATAAATAGTTTGCTACATGTCCCGAATGAGCTGAACAGTTTGAAGTTAGAATGGTTCGAATCGAACTTGTTTTGTTGAAAATGGATGCGGAGTAGTTGTGTTCAGATTAATTTCCACCTATGACACAGCTTTGTCTGCTCACTTTTTTATACATTTTTGCATCACTCATGGCTCTAAGACCTTTGTAAAAGAGTTTGGCAAAATGATGTAACACAGTCATTTGCGTTTGATGAAGTATTAAATGTTCAACTGTGTCTCTCTCTCAGATGTGCACCCTCCTGCAGTACTTCTGCGACTGCGAGCTGCGACATCGCGTGGAGGCCATTGTGGCCTACTCGGACAACTTTGTGCACGAAATTCAGAGCAACCAGCGCGTCCGTTACAACCAGCTGATGACAGCCTTCACCATGTCGGCTGCCGAGACGGCGCGCAAGACTCGCGAGTTCCGCTCGCCACCGCAGGACCAGGTACAGTTGGACAAAACAATTATATACACGTCTTGTGTACCCTAAAATCATTGTAAAATAAATGATTTTGTAAAATTGTTGTATTTTTCCAGAATGTTTCTTTTATTATTTACATTAAAATAAATCAACTATTTAATGCAGTACAAATTGTTAAATGTCAAATGTTTTTTGTGAAATGTCTTACAAATGTTGTATCATTTACAATAAATAAATAAATGTTTTTTTTTATTACAATAAATCAATTATGCTATTTCACGAATATATGTATTGTATTATTCATAACAGATTTATTTAACAGCACAAGTAAAACATGTCAAATGTATATGTAAAATTGTTCACTTTTTTATTACATAAAGGTTCTTTTGCTGACCAATTTCAAACACAGTCCAGAGGATGAGGATTGTCCTGTGCCCGAGGATGTTCGAGACACTCTGGGAGAGTTTCACAACGACCTCCTCCTTCACTGCGGTGAGGACACCTGGAAAGAGGTCACATTCTGCACGCCCTTTACTTCAAGTTCTAAGCCACCCCTCAAACCACCCCTGCAGGCATACATATCGAGGAGGAGGCAGAGGAGGAGGTGGTGGACACCTCGCTGAGTGGAAGACTCCTCAGCCTGGTGGATAAAGTGAAAAGCTTGCGAAAGAAGGAAGAGGAGGAGAAGCCTGAAGCAGAGGAGGAGCCCAAACCCAGTAAGATGAAACACAAATATACTAATGTGACTTTTGTGTCCCGGTCTGAATGAGTTGAGAAATGTGGAAGGAGGAGGTAATTTGGGAAAATATCTGCATCTATTCACCAGTTTTGTCATGGAAAATGTGGAGTACTGGAAAATATGGAGGAGCCCAAAGATGACGCAAATATGTTAATTAAACTGACTTTTTTGTCCTGTTTGAGAAATTTGGAAGTAGGGGACCAATTATCACATCATCTCCTAATTTGGAAATCTTGATGATAAAAATGTGGGAAATTCAGGAATGTGGTAATACTTCCATATACTTAACTGAACTGAGCAGTTTGAAGTTGGCGATGTTTGAATCTGTAGACAAATGTGAAAGGCATGGGCCAATATTAGATTCTGACAGCATGATAAAAACAAAAATAGCACAGTATCACCATATCAAAATGACCCCACTGTCTGCTTTAGAGATACCGTACATATTTGGGGGAATAAAAATTAAACACAATATATTTTATTTTTCAACAAAATATGGTCGCTGTCCTGTGAAAAATCTCAAATTTTCGAAGCTTTTTTTAATTTTCCCATTAATGCACCGCCGAAAAAAAATAAGAAAAATGAAAAAATGGAGATACGTTTTTTTCACAGGACAACGATACAGAATATTTGGCACATTACGAAACGTGTACCTTGTTAAAGAGGAAGTCGACCCCAAAATATTATTTGCAATGACATGTTCTATGCAAGGGGGCACGGTGGTCGACTGGTTAGCACGTTAATATTGTATTTGTGGAATATGAGTGAAGCACCCGTTTTTAGCCATCCCAGGGACGGACGGCCATTTTGTCACTTTTGTCGACTGAAAATGACATCACAGCTGCTTAGCGCTCAGGAGACGACGAGTTGAACATGAAGTTGAAGTTGGTTTGAATCGATTGAGAAATGTAGAATGAGTGGCTCAATATGTATTTCATTTTTATTGTGAAAATGTGGGAATTTTAGGAATGTGATCAATAATATGAGCTGCATGATCTGAATATTTAGGAGTTGGAATGGTTTGAATCGGTGGAGAAATGTGGAAGGAGGATGTCTCCATATAAACTATCTGGTCACACAGGCACCCTTCAGGAGTTGATCTCACACACCATGATCCACTGGGCCCAGGAATCGTTCATCCAGAACCCGGAACTGGTGCGCCTGATGTTCAGCCTGCTGCACCGGCAGTACGATGGCCTGGGCGAGCTGATCCGGGCGCTGCCCAAAGCATACGCCATCAACGCTGTGTCCTACCAGGACACCATGGACCTGCTGGAATGTCTGGGCCAGATCCGCTCGCTGCTTATCGTCCAGATGGGCCCAGAGGAGGAGCGCCTCATGATCCAGAGCATTGGGTCTGAATGCTTTCTGTGCACTTGGCCTACATCCAAATCCAAAGTCCTTTGATTTTCAAAAAAAGTTGAATATTTTCAATTTATGGTAGAGAGCCCTGTCATATCAAGCCAACAGGAATAGAAACAAAAACATTAGTATTTTTATTGCAATATGTACTTCAGCATATACAGTATACCATAATACAATACAATTTTATTTATATAGCGCATTTCATAACAGCTAGAGCTGTAACAAAGCGCTTTACAAACAATACAATAAATAAAAAACAATAAAAGGCTGTGATACACACGTAGATAATAAAAATGTAAATAAAGCCAATAAATTAACATAGAACACTATATACAATTGACGCCGGAAAAGATCAGAAAATTTCAGGTCTGATCAAAAGCCAGAGAAAAGAAATGTGTCTTCAACCGGGTTTTAAAAATGGACAGAGAGGGAGCTTGCCTAACAACGATAGGGAGGTCATTCCAGAGGGAAGGGCCAGCAACAGAAAAAGATCGATCCCCTCTGAGGCTCCGCTTGGTCCTCGGCACCTCGAGTAGCGCCTGGTTCGCAGACCTGAGGCTGCGGGAAGGTGCGTAGGAGTGGAGGAGCTCGGAGAGGTACGCTGGGGCCAGGCCGTTTAATGATTTAAAGACAAATAGGAGAATCTTAAATTGAACCCTGAAATGCACTCGGAGCCAGTGAATGGAGGCCACTGGCAACTTCAAAGAAAGTGCCCTCAAAGCTGCTGAACGCTGTGGCGAATATACACTGTTTACATTTAAATTTGTTTTTAAAAACAGTCGCCGTTCCTCCACCTCGGTCTGAAGTTCTCAACGCATCCAAGTAAGAGAATGCAGGCGGTAACAGTTCAAGCATCGCACTGCACTCACCGGCGCCAGTCCAAATCTCCGTCAGGCAGAGGAAATCCAAGTTGTTGGAAAGAAATAGCTCCCTCAAGGAATAAACAAAATATAATAACATAATTAACCAGTAGTAGACCAATTAGTAGCTCTGATAATAATGTGGCACATGAATACAGAAATACTGTATAACATATTAAAATACCAAAACCAATACTAAAACTAAAACTTTAAACAGCATTTTTGAAAAAATAAAAACTAACACTAACAAAACTAACAAACCTGCTCTAAAAAATAAATCAAACTAGGTGAATTAAAGTGGAAGTCAACCCAAGCATATTTTTTCTAGAATATGTTCTATGCGTATTCGTTGAGGATGGGTACATTCTATGAGTGTATTTCTCATATTCCACAATCGCAATATTAATCTGAATGCCATATTTCAACCAGTGGGCCTGCATATAACATATTCTGGAAAAATAATATGTTTGGGTTGACTTCCTCTTGTCACTATTATGTCACTAAACTAACTATTATGAAAAATGTAAAACTATTGTAAGTAACCATGCCCCTGACTTAATATATTCAAATGACCACAGGGAATTGAATGAGTCATGCATTTGAATACAGCCTGATTTTAGCTTTTGATTGATATTTTTTCCAGGAATATCATGAACAACAAGGTGTTTTACCAGCACCCCAATTTGATGAGAGCTCTTGGTATGCACGAGACAGTCATGGAGGTGATGGTCAACGTGTTGGGTGGCGGAGGAGACTCAAAGGTAAATACCCTTCCCTCAAACATCTCCATCATGGTGTGCTCATGGGTTATGCAACACGGTCCACATTTTATTCCACAGGAGATCCGCTTCCCCCAAATGGTGACCAACTGCTGCCGCTTCCTGTGTTACTTCTGCCGAATCAGCCGTCAGAACCAGCGCTCCATGTTTGACCATCTGGGCTACCTGTTGCAGAACAGTGGCATCGGACTGGGTCAGTGTGCCGTATTCATCGGTTGACAAAATAGTAAATGAAAATCTGGGTACACCACTTCCAATGTAATAAAAAGGTCTGTAAACATCCTGAAGAGAACCGTTTGAAGTTGAAATGTGGAAGGAGGAGATGAATATGTCAAATGTGTCTTCATTTCAGAATAGTATTCGCATTTATTACGGAGGTGTACCTGATGTTTTTATGATGAACGAGCTGACCGATTGTCTTCTGACTCTCAGGCATGCGGGGCTCCACTCCTCTGGATGTGGCGGCGGCCTCCTGCATCGACAACAACGAGCTGGCCTTGGCACTTCAGGAGCAGGACCTAGAAATGGTTTGGCAACAGAAAAAAAACACATACAGACACTCCCCAACTTACGAAGCAGTTACGTTCCGGAATGCTATTTACGTAACTATCTCGTGTTATTCTGACTCCTACTGAAAAAGTAAATCCAGTCTCATAACGGGTCAAAAATGGACCAGATTTAATCTGAGCACTGTGTTAAAGATGAAGTCAACCCCAAAATCTTCTTTACAAGGATATGTTATATGCACCTTCACGAGTGTAAACATGGCATTCTGACTAATATTGCTTTTGAGTTAAGCAGTAAAATCCACCCGACTTTGTCTATCCCAGGGACGACCATTTTTTCACTTGCTGTCAACTGCAAATGACATCACGGTTGCTCAGGGCTCAGGTAACAACCAATCATGGCTCAGCTTTCGAAAACGGGTGAGCCGTGATTGTTTGCTACCTGAGCCCTGAGCAACTGTGATGTCATTTCCAGTCGACAGAGGTGACAAAATGGCCGCCCCGTGAGATGGAGAAAAACGGGTGGATTTTGCTGGATTTCATATTCCACAAACGCATTATTAATAAGAATGCCATATTTACACTCGTGAAAGTGCATAGAACGTATTATTGCGTATAATTTTTTTATTGCTGACATTTTTTAAGTAACGCGTAGGTGACCATATAAGTTGAATATTCGCAAGTAGCTCAGTGTCTGTGCGCAAGAACATACAGTAAAGCGGTCCCTTTGTAATCATTGTAATTATATGACGTAGGTGGTGACCTACTTGGCAGGCTGCGGCTTGCAGATGTGCCCCATGCTGCTGTCCAAGGGCTACCCCGACATTGGCTGGAACCCCTGCGGAGGAGAGAGATATTTAGACTTCCTGCGCTTTGCCGTCTTTGTGAACGGTAACGCCACAGCATACAGTGTGTCTCAAAAAGTGTACTCACTCTTAGCCTGGCCATTATTTGCATATTTTGTTATGATTCATCAACAAGTCCATCCATCTATCCATTTTCTATACCGCTCATCCTCATAAGAGTCACGGCTAAGCTGGAGCCTGTCCCAGCAAGAGGCCACTCTGTAGTTCCACTCAACTTATGTAGTTCTTTTGGCTGACTTCCCGCCCCTCATAGGTGAGAGCGTGGAGGAGAACGCCAACGTGGTGGTGCGCCTTCTCATCCGCCGACCCGAGTGCTTCGGCCCGGCGCTCCGAGGAGAGGGAGGCAACGGTCTGTTGGCAGCCATGGAGGAGGCCATCAAGATCTCGGAGGATCCGGCAAGGGACGGACCAACTGTCAAAAAAGACAGACGCTTCATGTGTGTTTCCATCTCAGACCCAAGGGTTCACAAACTTTTTGGGTCCAGAGAACCCATACAGGGAAGACATTTTTGTCAAAGAAAGCCTCATAATCCTTTATTTTGTTTATTGTCAGGTTTGGTGGGGAGGAGCAGCAGGAAGAGAGCCGTGTGCATCTGGGAAACGCCATCATGTCCTTCTACTCGGCCCTCATTGACCTGCTGGGCCGCTGCGCCCCTGAGATGCATGTGAGTGGAGCCGCTAATGACAATGCTGCTTTCTCTCAGCGCTCCAGATGTAAAACTGGAAGTCTTTACGTCTCATTATTTATCCACTAGCTGATCCAAGCAGGAAAGGGTGAAGCTTTAAGGATCCGAGCCATCCTGAGGTCTCTGGTGCCCATCGAGGATCTAGTGGGAGTCATCAGTTTGCCTGTGCAGATTCCTTCCCACGGCAAAGGTGAAGTAAAATGTCCAGACTTTGTATTCTGTAAAAAGTCCCCACTTAGTAGTAATGTAAAGAATTATAAAGTGTGTGCGTTATGATATATTCAATGTGGCTGCTTCTGGTGTGCAAGACTTGCTCACCAGGGGCAGTATAATACAGTCAAGATGACACAAAAGAAGCTTCATAGCTTCATAGCATGAGTGCAATTGGCGTTGCTTGATATTGTTGTGTGGTAATGTGTAAAAAAAAAAAAAAAAAAAAAAATCGCCACAAAATCGCTCGATATTTGTCGATAATGAAAGAGTTAAAATTGGCCAATTAAATTGGTTGGCTGACATGCTTGTTTTATTTGTTTATTTATTTATTTCTTCTGTCCATGCCGCAGACGGTCAGGTTGTCGAGCCCAAGATGTCTGCCAGCTTCGTGCCCGACCACAAAGCCTCCATGGTGCTCTTCCTGGACAGAGTGTACGGTATCGAGAACCAGGACTTCCTGCTCCACGTGCTGGAGGTCGGCTTCCTGCCCGACATGAGAGCTGCGGCTTCTCTCGACACCGTGAGTCCTTCGTGTACACTCTTGAAATAGATGGTGCTCGTTCGTTAGGTAATACAGGCAAATTGTTTCGGGAAAGTTGACCGCGTCGGTTATTATTAGTAGCTGCATCGGTCGAGAAGCAGAAAAATAATCTCTCTTTCCCTTTTGACCGTTCTCAAGATGTATCCAACCCAGAAACAAAACAGAACAATGGCTATAGGAATTCTATTCTGCCAAATATCGTATTCGGCCTAAAAATGTGTCATGTGTCATCTTCCACACCGCTTATCCTGTACAGAGTTGCGGAAAGGTGCTGGAGCCTATCCCAGCTGACTACGGGTGAAAGGCGAACCGCACCTAGAATTGGTTGCCAGCCAGTCGCAGTGCACACAGACACCATCACTGAGCGGGAACCGATACCACGCTGCCTGCACACTCGGCTTAAAAATATATGCTGTATATCACTTGGGCCTACAAACACTATGATTAAACCTAATGACAACACTGAGATTTCACCAGATGGCAACAAAGTTGGCCTGAGCAAAATTGTAATATTTACCCATTATGTTCTTTCCAGCAGTTAGTGTGGTCAGATAACTAATCAAATCGAATTGAATTGTGATGACCACAAAGCAACATTCATGATACAGATATTCTGACCTCTCTTCTTCTAGGCGGCTTTCAGCACCACAGAAATGGCGTTGGCGCTGAACCGCTACCTCTGCTCGGCCGTCCTGCCTCTGCTCACCAAGTGTGCCCCCTTGTTCGCCGGCACCGACCATCGGGCCATAATGATCGACTCCATGCTACACACCATCTACCGGCTGTCCCGTGGCCGAGCCCTCACCAAAGCCCAGAGGGACGTCATCGAGGAGTGCCTCATGTGGCTCTGCAAGTCAGTTGGGGGGAAACATGGCAAATGACCGACATGCGAGTGACGAATCCTCCTTATTTGTGACGTACTGTTGGCAGGTATCTCCGGCCGTCCATGCTTCAGCATCTGCTTAGGAGGCTGGTGTTTGATGTACCCATCCTCAACGAATACGCAAAGATGCCGCTCAAGGTCTGCCTCCCTTTTTCTTTTTTTTTTTATCGACTCCATTGTTTTCGATTTTGTTGTACACAAACACAAAGAAGAATTCTTAAATCGGAAGTCAACCCAAACATATTTTTTTCAAGAATATTTTCCCAGCAGGCCCACTAGTTGAAACATGGAATTCTGATTAATTTAGCATGTGTGGAATATAAGTTAAGCAGGGAAATGCACTCATTTTTAGCCATCTCTGGGGGCGGCCATTTTGTCTTCTGTCGACTGAAAATGACATCACAATTGCACACAACGACCAATCACGGCTGACCTGTTTTCTGAAACTGAGCCGTGATTGGTCTTGTGAGCAGTTGTGATGTCATTTTCAGTCGACAAAAGACAAAATGGCCACCCCCACAGATGGCTAAAAACAAGTGGATTAACACTTATTCCACAAATGCAATATTTATCAGAATGCCTTGTTTCAACTAGTGCATAGAACATATTCTTGAAAACAAAATGTTTGTGTTGACTTCCCCTTTAAAGATAAATCATATACAGAATATTGGTTGCCAGAATGGCACCAAAACAAGGCAAGGCAATGCAGTTTTATTTATAAAGCACATTTCATACACAAGGCAACTCAATGTGCTTCACACAAGCAAAGACACAACACCTACAAGCAGGTTTCTAAAATATATAAAAAAAGAACATGATTTAAAATTGTTTAGAGGACCTTAATCAAAGGTATGAGAAAAAAGCAAAGATCTTAACATGGATTTAAAAACATCCACTCGTGGCTGACTTCACTTCTGTTGGCAGCTTATTCCATTTGTGTGCAGCATAGCAGTTAAATGCAGCTCTGCAGATCTCAGACCCCTACGGGGTTTATATTCAATCAGACCTTCTTTCGTGTCTTCAGGACCCAAACCATTCAGTGATTTATAGACCATTAGCAAAATTTTAAAATCTATTCTACAGTTAATTGGGAGCCAGTGTAAAGCCTTTAGGACTGGAGTAATATGTTCCAATCTCTTTCTTCTGGTAAAAACCCGCGCTCTAGCATTCTGAATGAGCAACAATGTTTCTTTTTGGACGTAGTTTTGGCCAGAGCATGAAATCAGTGAATCTGTGAGGCTTTCTGTGAGTGTTGAAGGACAGTTTCCCCCAAAATCTGTGAATTTACGAATGCTGACCCTCAAATATGCAGAGGTTCACTGTATGTACTATCTAGTGTACACACTCACACACTTGCACAGCAGCTTTTACTCTACTAATATAGAATTTTATCCTACAGCTTCTGACCAATCACTATGAGCGCTGCTGGAAGTACTACTGCTTGCCTAACGGCTGGGCCAACTTTGGGGTGACTTCAGAGGAGGAGCTGCATCTTTCCCGCAAACTCTTCTGGGGAATCTTTGAGTCTTTGGCTCACAAGGTGAGAGGTGACCTTCTTTGATCCTCGTCTCCTTTGTGTATTCACCTTTAGTCAGAGCTGGCAAACGTACTCATACTCTGTATGTAAAAAGAAGTACAGGAACTTGTGTAAAAAGAAACTAAAGGTAGAAATTACAGCTGAACAATTAACCAAATTCAAATCGATGTCACAATGTAGTAGAATAAACTTTTTTTAAATCACAAAGGCTGCAATTTTGGAAAAAAATGCTGCATTTTAGTTGGTCGGTAGGCTATGTTTTGTGTGTGTGTGGGGGTGTGTATATATATATATATATTTATATATATATATATATATATATATATATATATATATATATATATATATATATATATATATATATATATATATATACACATAGATATATATATATGTTTTCAATATTGTTGTAATCTGAGTTATGATTTACTGGCTTATGTTTGCGCCACACTTGTTTGGAAGTATTTTGTGAAGTTGTTTGTGAATTGTTAAAAGGCCAAAACTTAGAGTTAATAAGTTAACAGCTCTAATTAAAGTTGATAGATAAACTTTCTTTTCTATTAATTCATGGTTCATTTGCTAAAACTATAAGACCAAAAATGTGTGTAATGTTATGTGTAAAGTATTATTTATAATATTTTTTCAGCAAAGAAGCAGTGTGCGCTGGTCCCAGCATAAATCTATGTAGCTCTGCTGACTTTCACATTTCCTCATTCTCATATAAATCAGCCACGGAGAGGTTAATCCTTTTGATATGTTGAAGTGGGCATTAGCAGGGATGTCCACATAAATGTTCCAGTTCCAGTTGATCAGCGTTTTTGGACGTTATAAAATACAATGATTTCCAATGGAGAGTTTGTAATCGGTTCCTCCAGTGACTCCAACCGAACAAGGATTGAACGCTAGAGGGCGCAGCCATTCTCCTCATTAACAAGAGGTAGTATTCATGGAGTCACTTATTTCCTAATTTCTCCCAGATTTATTGATAAAATAGAAAATGACAACCCTTTTCATTTTCCTGATCAAAAAATATATCAAATGAACTTGTTAGTGAAAACATGGCCATCCCGGCCCCAGTAACAAAGTATTTGTAATTCATTCCTACCCACTACTGCCTTTAGTAATTCTGCTCCTCTGCATTCATCCCCACACTCTAGAAATTCGACGCAGAGCTCTTCAAAATTGCCATGCCATGCCTGTGTGCGATAGCAGGAGCCATCCCGCCCGACTACGTGGATGCCAGCTACTCCTCTCACACCGAAAAGAAAGCGTCTGTGGATGCCGAGGGCAACTTTGACCCCAAACCGGTGGAAACCACCAAGTGAGATTTGACATATACATGCTGAAAACACATCCATCCAGCACATCCATTCCATATACCGCTTATTCATGAGGAGGACACGTCAAATCCACAGAGCAAGGCCAAAGATTTAAACCACGGAACTCCAGACTGTGAGGCAGAATCTTCCAGCCACTAATCCTCTTTGCTGCCAATACAGTATGCATGAAGGACGAGCTCTCCTGCAAATAATAAACGGGATGTTTTAGAGCAATGCAATGCGCAAGACACCTCACGGCATTGTGTCGTTACTGCAGTAACATTTGATGCAAAACGACAAACAACCGGTTTTGTTGAAGTGTAACAAACGGTGAGGGATATTTTTAAGCATTTGTTTTTAATTGTTTCTATGCCGATCCCTCAATATATGTTTTCACATGTAAATTGCAGTGGCGCTGAAAAGTTTGAGGACCGCTGCCTTTATTAAAAATCTATACTTTTTTTTATGTTGTGCGTTGTTGGAATGCCAGTGCTAACTACATGTTTTAATAATTTTCTAATTGATTTCTTCTTTGCAGCATTGATATTAATTTGTGCGATTACAATGCCTTAGTTTGTGAAGTCCAGGTGGGCAGTTTACTAAATTTTGCTGGTTCATCATTCGTTATTCGTCAGCAGCCTGGGTACGTGTCCGTCATTTGTCAGTCTGTCATTTTTTAATGTGTCCTCACTAACTGAATTTTAATCGTCAGTTGGTCAGTCCGTCCGTCAGTTAAGTCCGTCAGCTAGTCTGTCAGAAGTCTGTTGATCCGTCCGTCATTCCCCCAAAAAACATCAACACAATGCGAGTCTGTCAGTGGCGGACTTTTTCAGGCAAATAGCTTGAGAGAGGTTTTACAGACAAAAGTGCAAATCGTAGTGAATCGTGAATATGCGGGAGATTAAACTGTTTCATACAAACTACTGGGAAAAAAATTAAATCCAATGTTTCAATTTGATTTCTTGTATCTTTTTCTTATAATAATAATTTGTCAAGGGGACGATGTATTCATGCTAACCATTTGTCCGTATGTCGACAGCACCATAATCCCTGAGCGGTTGGACATCTTTATCAACAAATACGCAGAGCATACTCATGACAAATGGGCATTTGAAAAGGTCAGTTCTGAAAACATTGAAAAATCTTCTCTTTTTGCCATCTTAATGAGTGTCGCTTCAACGGGTGGGTTTACAGATTCAGAACAACTGGACCTACGGAGAGGTGTTAGACGAGAACGCAAAGACTCACCCGATGCTGAGGCCGTACAAAACATTCTCTGAAAAGGTATTTCTGAATTTCTGAACCGAATTTGAGGAGTGCAAAGTGGCCTGCGGGCCACATATGGCCCTTTTCTATTCTTTAATCCGGCCTGTTTAGCATTCACATTATTGAGAGTTCTGTAAAGATATTTTCACTTTATTATTCCTATTTGGTTATCTGATTAACCCGCCTGTTATGTTGTAGGTCCAATATTATATATATATATATATATATATATATATATATATATATATATATATATATATATATATATATATATATATATATATATACAAAAAAAGATGTTAAAATGAGAAAAAAGTTGGCCTGTTTATTTGGTGATAAATATTTTTGAATTTACATTGTATGTTAAACATATTGACCCGGCAGTCACATAGGCACTGAAATTTGAAATGTCAAATACATTTTTTGCAAATAATTAAACATGAGGAGGTTCACAGTGAAATTTGAATCCTAAATAATATACAATGTATTACTTCTCCCACTTGCCTGTGCTTGTCAGGACAAGGAGATCTATCGTTGGCCAATAAAAGAGTCCATCAAAGCCATGCTGGCATGGGAGTGGACCTTGGAGAAAGCCCGAGATGGCGAGGGAGATATCGAGAAGACCGCCACCCGGAAAATCTCTCAAACGGCTCAGGTACTCTCAGGCTACGTTCACACTTGTAGTGTGAAAAACAACAAACAAACAAACAAAAAAACCTTTCCGTCTTCAGGCTACATATGATCCCAGCCATGGTTACAGCCCGCAACCAATCGACATCTCAGGAATGGCTCTGTCCAGAGAGCTGCAGGTCTGTAATGGGACATGTCTCTCTCTCGCTCTCTTTTTCCTTCGATCTCCACCATATAAGGTGTCTTCTTTTCTCTCTCTTTACAGTCCATGGCCGAGCAGCTGGCGGAAAACTACCACAACACGTGGGGCCGAAAGAAGAAGTTGGAGCTTCAGTCCAAAGGTGAGAGGCTTCCTCCGTCATGTGCTTGCACCAGTGGCAAGTGGCTCAGCAAAAACAAACGTCTCCTTTCAGGTGGCGGCACCCATCCTTTGCTGGTGCCTTACGACACCCTGACTGCCAAGGAGAAGGCCAGAGACAGAGAAAAAGCCCAAGACGTGCTCAAGTTCCTTCAACTCAACGGATATGCCGTGACCAGGTCGGGTTTTCACCTTTTCAGTTCAAACATTGGGCCTTATTCATTAATAAATGCCTGGACAAGTCCAGACAAACAAAACATGGTGCCATTGTCAATGGAAGAAGGGGATTGCTGTGGCTATTTTACAATAATACCAAGGGAAGAAACTTGCTAGAAATAAAAGCAGAATGTAGACATTTCAGAGGCTGGTGGTTCCATTCGTTCAGGGTGCATTTTTGCAACAGAGACTCTCCTTGCTTCACTTTTTCATCCACAGGTCCATGATAAATATGAAGTCCCTGTAAAGTAAAATAAATCTGTCTTGTAAATGTGGCACACCTCAGAGAAGTTTCTTACAACCCTATCAAATTTGAATGATTTAAGAAATTGCCAAGTATATACAATGAAACTTCATAATCGAGAAAATTCAACCTGTTCTCTCCGCTCTCAAACACATAATTCCACTTCTACGACCTGGAAAATAGAAGCTACTACTTCAAGCATCTTTCTTATACCGACGCATAACTTCAAGTTCCAGTTGTGAAAATAAATCCACTTAAAGCTTCTGGTGACTGGAAATTATGCCACCAGGTCATTGTGGGATTTGCAACAACGGGACACTCTAAAGTAGCCACTCCGCCTGGAAGCCTCTGTCCATAAGCTGGTTGTCATGTTGGAGTGTGATGTTATTTTATTTTTGTACCTTGCTCTCTCGCCTTCTCTCTGCGACGTACGCACACTCCCTGCCGACAACGAGGCGCTCTAAAGCGGCCACAACAGCTCGAAGCCACAGTCCACACATGCTGGCTTTCAAGTCGAATTTGTGCTTAAGTACAAAAGTCAAAATGAATGTTTACTGTCAATTATACGTATACAATACCCATTTTGATGACCTGCAGCAATGGAAAAAAAAGTCTCTGCACAAAAAAATGTTGCCTTTTATGGACTTATGTCATAAGTCATCTTTTGGTTTCAGAAAGTCAAATCAACTAAAGAAATCTAGCTCAGTCGCAGCAAATATGGGGATTGATAATCTAATGTTTTTTCACTGATCACAACACAATGAAGTATTTTTATAATTATATACTTTTTATAAAATGATTGAGGATAAGCTGTATAAATAAAGGATGGATCTAATTTTTTTTTTGTTCAATGTTTTTCTCCCGGGATTCTCCGCGATCAGGGGCATGAAGGACATGGAGCAGGACATCTCGTCCATTGAGAAGCGCTTTGCCTACGGCTTCCTTCAGAAGCTTCTCAAATGGATGGACATTGCCCAGGAGTTCATCGCTCATCTGGGTAAGCAAAACCATGACATGAGCCAGTTCACAACATGAATGTTGATGTCACGTTTGCTCCTGATGGTTCTTTTAACAGAGGCCGTGGTTAGCAGTGGTCGAGTGGAGAAGTCACCACACGAGCAAGAAATCAAATTCTTTGCCAAGGTGCGCTAGTTGTACTTTATAAGCAGTGGTTATCAAATCCAGGTCCGTGAGCCCTAGCTCGGGCTTTAATTGCAGTTATGATTACGAGGGAGTCCTTGGAAAAAAAATCTCCCCTGCAAGCAGGGGCGGAGCTAGAACTTTTCCATTGGAGTGGCCAGGGTGAAACAATTATTTCTTCTCAATTATGCTTTTTATTTAGATTTTTTTTCCTGCTGTTATGAGTGCATTGGACAAGCACTTTATTTCATGAAATGCGGACTGTGGGTGTTATGATCAACAATGACTTCTCTGCCATGTTGATTGTGTGCTAAGGTGTGAAAGTGTGTAATAATCTTGAGCACCGTTGGCCACCACGTAGCTCTGCCCCTGCCTTTAAGGGGTTTCCAGACCCCAAACGTTTGAAAAGCCATGCTTTGACAGCTTTACACTAGAGTTTTTCTCCAATGAACTGAATGTCACAAATTATTTGAGTAATTTATGTTTTCTTCAAACTTGTTTTTCCCCATAGATTCTCTTGCCACTTGTAAATCAGTACTTCAAGAACCACTGCCTCTACTTCCTGTCCACCCCTGCTAAAGTCCTGGGAAGTGGAGGACATTCCTCCAACAAGGAGAAGGAAATGATCGCAAGGTAGCTTCACAGCCATCTCGGAATTACAGTGGAACCTCGAAGGTGAAACACAAGAACTGGAAGAACACGGAACCTAATAGGAATAGTCATACTATGTTCCATTACCCGTTCTCGCATTGTTTTAAGTAACATTTGATCATCTTTAACGTAAATATAAGTATATATAAAAAAAGCTGCACCTAGTAACTTTAATAATATACCAAGGTTATTCGTGCCACAGAAGTGCTTCAAAAATCTCATTTCTTGATTGTTTTAATAATATAGGAAACTGTCAGTGTATAAAAATGTTAACCCTGGGGTGGCCAAGCATTTACATTATTAAGAGTCTTGTAGCATTTGTTGTATTATTATCCACCCCAAAAAGTCCCAATTATTTATTTATTTATTTTGTGCAAATTCATTTTGTCCATTTTCTCATTAAATAATTGGTTAATTCATTCATTGTAAATGTAATATTTCAGTCACTATCTTTATTTTATTTATTTATTTTTTCTAATTAAATACAGTAATTGGTTCACTATATATATATATATATATATATATATATATATATATATATATATATATATATATATATATATATATATATATATATATATATATATATATAAATATATATATATATATAGTACAGGTTGACATGAGTAAAAGTGGAATTAAAGTGGAATTAAACATTAGTGGGGTAAACAATTTTACATATATATTAAGTGTTTATTTTCTGAACATACTTTGCTGGTTATAAATTATATAAATATATATAATTATATAAATAATACAACTTCAAGATGAGAATTAATTTGTTTTTATTATTCAAATACCCGTTTCTAAAATTATTATTATTTATTTTATCTATTGACCTGGCCCATCTGTCCATTAAAAAAAAAAAAGTCAAATGTGATCAAACTTTATCACAAGGGTGCCCACCCCCTGGGTTAACCACTGTTGAAAGTATTTTTTTTTCTCAAGTTCTTGCACCACCTGAGTTGCGTTTGACTTTGGAGGTTCCACTGAATTACATTTTTATTTGAATTATTTTACACATTTCTTAGGCAAACCAACCAAGCAAAGAAAAAACAACTAGTGTGTGATGTGTCTGTCCTCTCCCTCCTCCACGCCCCTCCTAATGTTGGCTTTCCACGTCACCTCAAACATCTCTCCTTCCCTGGTTGTCTCCTCATCGTCCTCTTCCTCTTATTTTCTCCTCTGTGTCAGTATCTTCTGTAAGTTGGCTGCTTTGGTGAGGCACAGAGTTTCTCTTTTTGGTAAGCGATCTGCACGGCGCGAGTGTGTCTGTCCTCCTCTGCATCTTCTTCTTCCTCTTCTTCTTCTTCCTCTTCCTTTATGCCGATCACACTTTGTTTGCCCTCTCGTGCTCTCATCGAACGCACATTTTTCTGTTTGTTTTTTGCCTCTAACAGCCTGAGTGTGATTTGAATGTGTTCTTCATCACCAGAGCGGAATATGGTGTTTAGGGTCTTACTGATATGGATTATTTTGAGGCCGATTCCGATATTTGGCAGAATAAAATAATCATAAAGGATTAATCAGCCGATTAAAAAATATATATACAATGAATAAAATATCTTCAATCTTTTTTCTTACCTATAGGCTTACAACAACGAAGATATGAATTACAGGCAGAACATTTGAGTATTTACAATACTTAGTTCTTTAGTACAGTATTTGTACAGTATTTACAACAGAGAGTTTTTTTTATTCATTATATGTATTTTTTTAATTAATCAGTCGATCAATCGGTTCTCACAATTTTATTCTGGCAATTATCAAAATTGGCATTGGCCTCCAAAAATCTGTATCACTTGGGCCCTACTGTAAGAGAGAGAGACAGAGAGAGAGAGTGAGAGAGAGATATTATTGTAGCTCACAGCTAACGCCAACTTCACCAAATCAAGAACTTTTAATATTACATGAAAAACAATCAAACTTGTTTTTCATACAGAATAGATACATTTAGATATACTGAAAAAACTGTGTATAAGTTCATCTTTTTTATATTTAGTGACAGGCAAAATAATTACCCCGGAATTGCTCTTCCACTAAATGGCAGAAGTCAGCTTTATTTATATAACACATTTCTTCCACAAGGTAGCTCAATGTGCTTCACATAGTTAAAAATGCAACATTCAAAGGCGTTTATAAACAAAAGAATTTAAGACATTTAAAGGAAAGGGAAAAAACACAAGAATTTAATACATTTGAATGCAAAGTAAATAAATAAATAGTAGGTAAATAAAATCACTGAAACAATGTACAGTTTAAGTATACAAGATTTTGGAAAACATCTCAGTCAGTTAGCATTTCTTTAATGTATTCAGGATCTAAGCCATTCAATGATTTATAGAGCAGCATAATTTGATTTTTAAAATCAATTCTACAGCTAACAGCACAAGAGGTACCGTCCACTCGTTCATAAAATAGAATAAACAGGCCAAGATTTCTCTCTGAATAAGTATTTTGGTATGTTTGTAGGTAAATTGAGAAGAGAGATAAGCGTACAAAAATGGAGTTGCTGCAATTAAGTGGATAGTAAAGTAAAGTCAAATAAAGTAAAGTAAAGTACCTTTGACCTTCCTTCGGCTCTTTCTAGGAACGGATGCAGGCGCCGTGGTCAACTGCCTTCACATTCTGTCCCGCTCACTGGATGCCAGGTGTGTCTTGTCCTGGTGTCATCTTTAATGCATGCTTCTAGTTCTTAAAAAGAAAGAAATCCTATTATTTCGGCATCACCCTCTCAGGACTGTAATGAAGTCGGGGCCCGAGATCGTCAAGGCCGGCTTGCGTCAGTTCTTCGAGAGCGCTGCCGACGACATCGAGAAGATGGTGGAGAATCTCAAGCTGGGCAAAGTGTCCAGTCGCAACCAGGTGAGAAGCGCACCCGATAAAGTCATGGAGAGCGAGGTGAAATACAACGGAACTGTTCCTAGCGAGTGAGCCTGGTTGCTTGCCGTAGGTGAAAGGCGTGGCCCAAAACATCAACTACACCACCAACGCTCTGCTGCCCGTTCTCACGTCTCTCTTCGACCACATCGCTCAGCACCAGTTCGGAGACGATGTCATGAGTGAGTCCGGTCCGGTGCGGTCCGGTTTGAGTCTGGTCCGGTAGTCGCCCTCACGCCATGGTTTGATAGCCGCCGGAGTAACGCTTTGACTTTGCTTCCCCTTAGTGGACGACTTGCAAATCTCCTGTTATCGGATCATGTGCAGCATCTACTCGCTGGGCACGGTGAAGACGCCGCATGTGGAAAAGTACGTGGGAACCTCCGTCTTCGCTCCTCCCCCTCCTCTTCCTATTTCTCCTCTTCCTCCACCTCCTCTTCCTCCCATCGCTTCTCTTTCTTTACTCCTCTTCCCCTTCCCCCTCCTCTCCTAACTCTCCATCCTTCTCATCCTTTTCCTCCTCTTCTCCCTTCTTCTTTCCTTCTTCCCAGTCCTCTTCCTCACCTCCCACCTTTCTATTCTCCTCCTCCTGTTCTTCTCATTCTGCTGCCTTTCACTCCTCTTTTTCCACTTGCTATTTCTCCTCTTCATCCCCCCTTCCTCCTCCTCCTTTCCCTTGTCTCTTCCTCCTTCTTTCGCTCCTCTCCTGCCTCCTCATCCTCCTTCTCACCCTACTCTTCCTCTCCTCCTTTCCTATTGTCTTCCTCATCTTCCCCATCCCTACTCTTTCTCCTTCCTTCTCTTCCTCCCATCCTTCCTCTTTCTTTTCCTCCCCCTTTTCTCCCATCCTCCTCCTTTCCCTCCTGTCACCCTCTTTCTCCCCTCCTTCCTCTTCCACCTCCTCTTACTCCTCTCCAGCCTCTTCCTCTCCTCCCTCTCCTTCGCCCCCTAACTGCTCTCTATCAGCATCCTCTTTCTCTTCTCCCCCATATTCCTCCTGCTCCTCTATCCCTCCTTTTCCTCTTCTCTACCCCTTCCCTCCTCTTCCTTTTCCTCCTCTTCCTCATCCTCCTCATCTCCTCCCTTCTATTTATCTTCGTCCTCCTTTTCTTCCTCTTCCTCCCATCCTTCCGCTTTCATATACTCCTTCCCTTCTCACCCCTCTGCTCCCTCTTCCAGCTATTATTTGTCCTCCCTATCGTCCTCATCCTCTTCCTCATCCTCCTGTGCAGACAGCGTCCCGCTCTTGGCGAGTGTTTGGCCCACCTCGCAGCTGCCATGCCGGTCGCCTTCCTTGAGCCGGAGCTGAATGAGTTCAATGCATTTTCAGTTTACACCACCAAGACTCCCCGGGAAAGAACCAGTGAGTGTCATGAGAACGCATCATCGCCCTTCACAAATTATGAACTTGTGAAATGATTTGATTGCTTTTCCAGTACAAATAAGTACATTAAATTCCCGTTGCACAGTAAAACGCTTCGTATAATTAAAAAAAAAAAAAAAGAAGATATGCAGTAACTTGCAAAAGTAAGTACACCCCTGACATTTTAAAAACATTTTATTATATCTTTTCATGAGACAACACTGAATAAATGACACTTTTCTACAGTGTAAAGTATTCAGTGTACATCATGTAAACATCCATCCATCCATCCATTATCTATACCGCTTATCCTCACAAGGGTCGTGGGGCGCACTGGAGCCTATCCCAGCTGTCTTCGGGCAGTAGGCGGGGGACACCGTGAATTGGTTGCCAGCCAATCGCAGGGCAATTTTAGAGGGCAATTTTAGAGGGTCCAATCAACTTACCATGCCTGTTTTTGGAATGTGGGAGGAAACCGGAGTACCCGGAGAAAACCCACGCAGGCACGGGGAGAACATGCAAACTCCACACAGGGAGGCCGGGGCCCGGGATCGAACCCAAGACCTCTGAACTGTGAGGCGGACGTGCTAACCAGTCGATCACCGTGCCGCCCATCATGTAAACGGTGTGCATAAATTTACTTTCCATTCAGAACAACTCAACACACAGGCAATAACGTCGTAACTGCTGGCAACAAAAGTGAGTACAGTATACCCCTAAGTGAAAATGTCCATGCTGTCCCACTCTCTCATACTGGTCAATAAAAGTTCAATTTGGCACCTCAAGGAACTCTCTGTGGAACCCCCCCAAAAAGTTTGCTTTCCAATAATTGGGTCTGGCAAAAAAAAAAAAAACTGTTTTTGTCTCCTTCAGTTCTGGGTCTTCCCAGCCAAGTGGAGGAGCTGTGCCCTGACATCCCCGAGCTGGATATCCTCATGAAGGAGATCCACGACCTGGCCGAGTCGGGGGCGCGCTACACGGAAATGCCTCACGTGATCGAGATCACGCTGCCCATGTTGTGCAATTACCTCCCGCGCTGGTGGGAGAGGGGCCTGGAAAACTTCCCCGAGCTGGAGGGTCAGATCTGCACCTCGGTCACCTCCGAGCACCTCAACCAGCTCCTGGGTAGCATCATGAAGATTGTGGTCAACAACCTGGGTATCGACGAGGCGTCCTGGATGAAGAGGTTGGCAGGTCAGTGGGAGATTAGCAATTATTTTATTGTTGTCTACAAACTTCAAACCAACGTTCACTTGCAACCCGTGTGATATCTTTTAAAACGATTCTGTTCAAAAATAACCTTTTTCTTTTAACCTTTTGATGTGGGCCATGTTTTTAATTTGTGATACAGCTGCAACTAACAATCATTCTAATAACTGATTAATTTAATGATTATTTTATTAATTAAATGATTAATCAGATAATAAAACAAGTTTTAATTTCTGTCTTTCATTAAAAGAAACAGGCTGTTATTTCAAATTGACAGTGCAGAAAATGTACAGGCAAATTATTTATGATTGAGTTACAGGTTTGGTCAGGAATGTGTCAGAAAAAAGGCAATAATGTTCACTGCTGTTTTCCAAAATAAAAGCAGATGTTTGCAAATGTTTTATTTTGATTCAACACAAAGATAATCAGTCTGCTTTCATGGAGCACCTACTGTTGAGAGGCTAAAATTACAAGGATTCTGATCAAAATGAATGATGCTCACTGCCATTGATGAATTTACTAGTCTTTTCACAGTCCAGCAATTCAATCCCAGGAATTTATTTATATATTTTTTGAAAACAATTTTTTTCAAACGTTAGGTTAAAAGAGGGTCAGAAAATGTCTGGCAGTGAATTAGTTAAGCAAGGTCTCTAACGATGGATCAATTATCAAAATAAGGTTTGATTAACTTACTAAGCGATTAGTTGTCAATTAATCTTTGCACTTCTTATTGCATTTGTACTTAGCATTTAGAATTTAGCAGAGCTGGGCACTTGACCCTTTTTTGCCGGTCCGGCCACGACCCCCCGCCCTTATTCATAAAAATTATCACCCCGCCGCCCCCAACAAAAAAAAAAAAGTGTCCATGATTGACGCCGCCGCAGGAGAGATGCAGAGGCTTTTTAAGGATTATTATCTGGCTAGGCGGCACGGTGGTCGACTGGTTAGCACGTCCGCCTCACAGTTCAGAGGTCGCGGGTTCGATCCCGGCTCCGGCCTCCCTGTGTGGAGTTTGCATGTTCTCCCCGTGCCTGCGTGGGTTTTCTCCGGGCACTCCGGTTTCCTCCCACAGTCCAAAAACATGCATGGTAAGTTGATTGGATACTCTAAATTGGCCCTAGGTGTGATTGTGAGTGCGGATGTTTGTCTCTGTGTGCCCTGCGATTGGCTGGCAACCAGTTCAGGGTGTCCCCCGCCTACTGCCCAAAGACAGCTGGGATAGGCTCCAGCATGCCCCGCGACCCTTGTGAGGAGAAGCGGTACAGATAATGGATGGATGGATTATCTGGCTAATTTACTATTCAAACCCGCTGTGGACACGCTTCAAACACGCTTCAAAATGCACCACTAGTACTTTACTACTTACCCAACTGCGTGTGCTCACTTGCATTGCGAGCCCCGGGGTTGGTTTTGTCGTATTGTATCATTATTTGGGTCCAACAGACGGCCAGAAGGCACAGTCAACAAGTTATTTATTTATTTTGCACACTTCCCCTCCTTTACGGCCTTCAAAATAAAAGCATATCAGCAAACCACTATACACAGCAGGTTTGCCACGACATATTTCCGGAAGTAGGGAAGACGCCAGATGAAGTGCATGAACACCACCTTGATGTGCCAGCGTCATCCTTGAGTCAGGGCTGCGCGCAGCTTGACTATACTCGTGTTTTGAAACAAGTCGGGTGCGTCGCTTCAAAAAGGCAGCGACAATGGGCATCGTGCCTGCTACAACCATAAAGGGACCGAGATGATTAGACTACGCAGTTAATTTCATTGCCAAACTGGTTTGCTTTGCAGCAGCAACGAGCTGCGTGCTGCATCCCCTCTCTCCTCCTCTCCGTGTGGGAAACTGTATGTCATCGCAACATGTGACATAATGGACCGATCAGAGCAGCAACAATTCCTGATGTGTGCGTGGCATGTGTCGCTGACCTGTCGCCAACAGCACAATGCGTCGGTCATGTGAATCAATGCGGCAGTTGTCGCTCTCGCCGTTGCGGGAGTAGAAAGAAGCCTAAAAAGAAGCCTTTCATCGAGTAGGCTGAGATGAAATTTGACCGCCTCGCGAGCACGTCACACGCATGAGGGCCGATTAGTTGGTTATATTAGTAATATCCACTTCCGGCCATGCTTAGTCCAGCCATTTTTTAAAATTTGTCACCAGCCGCCCCCCCGCCTCAAAAATGGGCAACCGGCCGGGCCGGAGGGTCCGACCGGTCCGGCCCAGGGACGGACTGCCCAGCTCTGGAATGTAGCATGCTCATTCCTTATTTGTACAGCATATCATCTGAAGTTTTGGTACCACGATGTGTGCAGTGTTTGCCCAACCAATTGTGAGCCGGGCCAAGCCGGAGATGCTCAAGTCTCACTTCATCCCCACGATGGAGAAGCTTAAGAAGCGCTCGGGCAAAGTGGTGGCCGAAGAGGACCATCTGCGCATGGAAGGCAAGACGGAGGTGGACAGCGAGAACGGAACCATCCGAGACGAGTTTGCCGTGCTGTGCCGGGACCTCTACGCTCTCTACCCCCTGCTCATCCGCTATGTGGACAACAACAGGTAGATGAAGGAACATCTATACAACTATTCATAATGTTTGGAAATAATTAGGTGCCAGATTGACGCAAAAGTTTGTGTTATTCCCGGAATGTCATGTCTGTTTGCCCACAGGGCAAGATGGCTGACGTGTCCCGATCCTGACGCAGAGGAGCTCTTCAGGATGGTGGGCGAGGTCTTCATTTTCTGGTCCAAATCTCACGTGAGTCTTGCCCTCCATTTTCCTTCATCTTCTGTCAGTTCCATAACATATACATTTACTCACACTTTGTATTCAAGTAGGTTCATCAAACAACCCACCAATTAAGTAGCAAAGAATTTGTACTTTATTTCTTCCCACCACTGCTGTCACGTGCGTGTGTGTGGTAATCTTTGCAGAATTTCAAGCGCGAGGAGCAGAACTTTGTGGTGATGAACGAGATCAACAACATGTCCTTCCTCACTGCCGATAGTAAGAGCAAGATGAGCAAGGTGAGAGAGGACTCATGCACACAAACTCACTCACACACAGATGTCCGGAGCCAAAATACATAAACATTTATTCACCATTAAACTGGATTTACACGACGTGGTTCAAGTGGCACAAATCCGATTTCTTTACTTTTCTTTCTTTTTTTGCTTGGAAGTGGCACAATTGAAATACGGTGATAAATTACGTGTCTGCTAAATGACACACAAAGGTTTAGTGGCAGTGTGTTAAGCGGTGCATAGACCACAAAATTTGATGTAAATATGGTGCATTGTATATGTAAAGAACATTAACTGTAATGCAAACACTGTTTGTTAAATTTAAAGTGCATACAATAGACCGGTGGTACGAAAACTTTTTTATATCAAATCAACAAAGAAAATCTTACTTATTAGTTTATTTCATTTAATTGTTGTCACAATGGTGGTGGTACCTGTAGTGTTATGTATTTTTTTTTGGTGGTATTTTACATATAAAGTTTGAGAAACACAGCAATAGACAAGGACGTAAATCTAGCACATTAAATGTGTATAGATCACTGAGATCACTGAATAGGGTGTAAAGAGAAACATTAGAGATGTAAGGAACATTAAATTTGATGTTAATGTGGCATATTAAATGTACCATTAAATATGTCAATATGGTTCATTATAGATGTATTGAATATTGTATTAAATACTATTGAATAGAATGGTAACATGGTACTATTAAATTTGATTTGTATATGCGATACATCAGCGGTGTGTAGAGTAATAGATTTTTATGTAAGGAAAATGAAAGTGAAGTAATAATAAGTAATAATTACATTAATTTAAATCAATGACTGCACTTGTTATTGTTAACATGCGTACTTGGCTTAGTAATTATAAACACAGTGATGTCGGATATGTAAATACATGAAACTAGACATTACTAGGCAAAAAATGAATCCCAATTGAACACATGCAGTGTAAATCCAGCCAAAGACACAGTCACTCCATATGCCGTAACACATTAAGGAACTAATCTCTGATCAACTTACTAACATTTGCACATGCTGCAACACATACAAAACATTCTCATGTCAGTCATGTGTGTCTTTTCCTCTGTGGATAATAAGATGGTTGCGCTCCCGGAGCCGAACCAGCCACAACCTTGTGTTCTTATTGTGTGTACAGTGCTTCCGGAAAGTAATAACAGTGCTTTTTACACGTTTTGTTCTGTTACAACCTTCTTCCAAAACGGAATCAATCATTTTTTGTTCTCAAAATTACACACACAACACCCCATGATGACAATATATATATATATATATATGTATATTTTTGTACTTTTGTAAATTTATTAAAAATAAAAGAAATCACATGTACATAAGCATGTGATTAGTGAGGGATAGCGCAAATCCACGACTCACTGACATCATAAAAGGTTTGTAATTGCTTATAGATGCCACAAGATGGCAGAAAAGCAATGCTCTTCAACTCACATCAACCCTAAAAAACATTATTCATGTGTTGCGGCAAGTTTTTTTGTTTTTTTTTAGGGAAAATGGATTTAATTTATTTTGGAATGAGTTTGTAACGTAAAAAAATGTTTGTCGAGCACTGTGAATATTATCCGGATGCACTGTAACTCATGAAACGCGATTCACTTTCACAACACTAATACGGCAAACTCCCAGGAGCGTTGTTCAGAGGCAGTTTGTGGTGGTGGAGGACGGACGGTGGCGTGTCGCTAACTGTGCTCTCTCCTTGTATCCTGGGTCGGGGTTGGACGGCGGGCCGCTAGGCCGGAGACGGAGAGGTTAGACTGTGTTTGTGCACGAGCACTGGGCTGACCGCATGGGCACCTCCTGCGTTTTGGGCCAGGCTTCTCGTCAAGCTTCGCGCCGTGGACCGCCGCACTTGTTACCACGCAGACCCCCCCCCCACCACACGCTCGCTGACACACACACACGCACAAACACACCCACCCCCACCCACACATGCACAAATATGCATAGGCACACACACATACTTTTGTTTTTATCCAGAACACAACAAAAACAACACGTGATATAGTCACTGTTCAGTGAAAAGCAACGTAGCTCTTCATTGAATACTTTTTTTTCCCTAAACACAACAAAAACAACACGTGCTCATGTAAACGTATCCCAGGATTTATGTGTAGTGACTGTTCAAAAGTACTCACTAGTACGCACAACAAAAACAACACGCACACGCATCTGTATGATATAGCAGAGGTTCTCAAACGCATAGGTAAAAATTCCTTCTCGCTCTCTTGCTCTCTCTCTCTCTCGCTACGTACTTGGCACTTGGCTTAGTAATAATAAACACAGTGATGTTGGATATGTAAATACATGAAACTAGACATTACTAGGCAAAAAAATTAATCCCAATTGAACACATGCAGTGTATATATATATATATATATATATATATATATATATATATATATATATATATATATATATATATATATATATATATATATACAGTTTGACAGTGAGTTTTTATATTTTATTGGTTAATTTGTTGAGTAAAACTCAGTGAATGAAAAATGATTCAATTAAAGTGAAATTAAATGTTAGTAGGGTAAACAATTTTACATATATATTACGTATTTTTTTTCTGAACATACTTTGCTGGTTATAAATTATATAAATATATATAATTATTATATATTATGTATAATGGATTAATTGTTTAGCCACCTCGCTAATCTTATGATGGTCAAAGTCCTCTGAATTTCAACCTTACAACAGTAAATATTTGCATTGTGCCGTATATATGTATATGCACTGTATATGTAACTGTATATATGTATGTATGTATAGATAGATAGATAGATTTTTTTTTTTTTGGTACAAGAGCACATAGTCTTGATTGGCAATTTATGTCTACACCCACCGATAACTCCCTCGCCCTTTAGTTTACAATCAGGGACATATTAGTCTAACCTATGAGACCAAAACAGTTATGCTAGATGAATTATTGGTAATGTTAAAAAAAAAAAAAACATTGTAAGAGGACCTTGAAAAAAATAATCACACATTAAATCGCAATATTGAGGATAAAAATGCAATTTGATTATTTTTCATGCTCGTTAAGCTCTAGTCAGTGTGTGTGTGTGTGTGTGTGTGTGTGTGTGTGTGGGTGTGTGTATGTGTGTGTTAGTAAGCGGGGGTCTGCAGTGGCTTGATGAAATCTCTGTGCTGTTGTAGATTGTAGTGGCCAAGCGGGTGTCATGGCGCTCGGCTTAGCAGTTTCACGTCATTTTAAAGCGTGTTCGCCTGCAGCCGAGCGCCATCATCCCCCTTTGTTTGATTAATAAAACCGTTTGTCTGTAGATAGTTGGGGTCAATTGGTTGTTCTGACATTAGATTTTTTTCACTTTTTTATGTCAAATTCCACCGGTGGACTCTTCTCCGTTGTCATCCTCAAAAACATGAACAATATTAGCTTTGTATATTCCAGGGGTGTCCAAACTCCCAGGATTACCCCCACCCCCACCCCCCACCCCTCCAAAGAATGTTAGGGCCAAGTCGAATGTTAGTGATAGCATTGGTGGACTTTGGACACTACAGTTGTATTTGCACCGAAAAGCCACATGCTCCTCCTTTGTTGTCACCATTGGATCAGCGCAAACTAGATGTCAGGGGGATTTAAAAGCGAGCATCGGCAGCAGGTAGCTTCCATTGCACTTACTAACCGGACCCCCCTCCCTCCACATCTAATTCATTGACACTATTAAAAACGGTCAACCATTGATTATCTAATCATGTGTTTGTCCCTTGGTGGCTTTAAGACGAAACGCTCCTGTCCTTGGCAGGGGCGGAGCCAGAACGTGGCTAATGGGGGGGCCTGGAAAAAATCAGGGTGGGCCTGAATATCTCTCTCATTGAAAGAGACAATCCTTTGACAAATCATATATTCAAATAAAATGACAAACTGAACAATATGAAGTTCAGATCTTCCTTGGCATTTTCAGACTACACGACTTTTTTTCGTTCATGACGGTCACGCTGTCAAACTACAAGGTATCGTTCTGTGTATTGGGCCGGGTGAGACCCCCACACTACAAGATCGTCACCGATCAGACCCCGCCCAATCGTCGCATGCTCCCGCCAAGATTCTGTCCATCGGCGCAGGTCCATTGTGGAGGCCCGCCTCCACAGTTGTGTAGCCATGTCGATGGAGGCGTTATGTGCCAATGCCTGTGCGTTGTTCATAAGTTCAGAAAAGGCAACAAAAAAAAAAAAGAGACTATGGACCCATTCCTGAATGGTGGGGAGAGGGCAGCACGGACTGTCTATTCTCCAAAAATGTACTTGAGGTAACTAATTTGTTTAGTGACACCACGCTTGCTAATCACCTTCTAGCTTTGCAGTTAGCAAAAAAAACGTCGCATGAGTTGAAATGCTCCGTATACTTTCCAATATTTCCCCATTTGTTCAAGTCACTTTTTAAATAATGTGCTCCGGGATACCGTTTGTGCGCGCCACATCCAATCGCTCGTCATAAGTAGGGCGGCATTGTCTTCCCATTGGTCAATGCCGAAGAACCAATCGAAGGACGACATAGGTGGCAAGACGAACAAAAATTCATACAAAATTTCCTGGTGGTGGTCGTGAAGCGTCCCAGATGCCAAACAGCAATCGTTGAGTATGTCACACTAAATGGGCTACGATGCTTCAAGACAACTCAAAATCGGCTACGAGCACCTACGTTTGTCTGTGACACGTCTGTCGGCCCAAAATCAGGCTATATTCGTGTAGTCTGGCGTCGGCTTTAGGCAACCGCAATTATGCCATTCTTAATATTCAATAAAATTAAAAACACAATGAAACACTAATTCAAAAATAATTTAATAAAAATTATAATGATAAGAATTATAAAATAGTATACATTTTTTCATGAATATCACTGGTTGGAAGTCTGTCAATCTGGGTGGGCCTGTGCACACCCAGGCCCAGCCATGAGTCCGCCCCTGGTCCTTGGCAACATGAGCGTTACTGTGGTGGTCGTCCGTTGCCTGATGGCGAGGCCAGACATCAGACAGTAATGAGAGCCATAAGCCTCAGGACGGGAGAGTGTGACACAAGCTCCGTGATCCAGGAGCCAAAGCCAGAACCTTGTGTGTGCAGTGGATCCGGAAAGTATTTGCCGTGCTTCACTTTTTCCGTAATTGTTAGTGTTATCACAAAATGGAATACAGTGAATCCCCATTTATCACAGGGGTTATGTTCTAGACCCAGTTGCAACAGGTGAACATCAGTGATATAGAGAGGCTATAGATCTATGTCCACAGTATCTCTCTCTCTCTCTCTCTCTCTCTCTCTCTCTCTCTCTCTCTCTCTCTCTCTCTCTCTCTCTCTCTCTCTCTCTCTCTCTCTCTCTCTCTCTCTCTCTCTCTCTCTATATATATATATATATATCTGACCAAAGATGTTTTCTATGAGTACCTTTCTATGAGTCTAAATATAATGGAGAGGTTGAGGTGTCGCTATGGCTCCTGTCGCCGGTGACAATCACATAGTATTTTAACGATTTTAAGGTTTGTAACTAGTAATTTCATTTAATCTAATTATAATATATATAACATATATATATATATATATATACATATATATGTTATATATATATATATATATATATATACATATATATGTTAGTGCTGTCGAGCGATTAAAAATGTTTAACTAATTAATATTTCCATAATTTATCACGATGAATCATATTTTTCAACTTCAATTACCTACGAAGCTTGTAGCAGATATTTACTTGAGTAAAATCTTGGAAATAATATGGGAAAAAAGTAAGTATATTTCAAATCAAAGACTGTTCTAATTGCTTTGTGTGATCCTTGAATACAATTCTTATCCTGTAAAATACAGGTTTCGGAGTAAAATATGAACAAAGTGAAGCGTTGTCAATAGTTTCCAGATACACTCTATACGCGAGTTTCTGTGTGTGTGTGTGTGTATGTTATTGTGTGTGTGAGACTAACAGTGAGGCTACATTGTGTTTAATGCAGCTTCAAGTGAGCTCATCAGAAGGTTACGTGGACAAGAAAGAGTACTTGTTGCTCTGAGGATCAATTTTTTCTGTTTGTTGTCGAGTCATTGTGTGCGCATGCTATGCCACTGTGCATGATGTGAATCTGGCCATCACATTGCAAACGTTTCTTGTTCCATTTTCAACCCTTGGCACTTTTTGGGTGAACTTTCAGACTTAAACAGTAGACCCTTTTCATGTGATGTCAGACTACTTTCAGGGTGCATATTAGACAAACCAATAATGAAAGGTCAAGTGAGATTAATAAAGATGAATACAGATGAATAAAGAGGTTTTAGGCGGCACGGTGGTCGACTTGTTAGCACGTCCGCCTCACAGTTCAGAGGTCGTGGGTTCGATCCCGGCTCCGGCCTCCCTGTGTGGAGCTTGCATGTTCTCCCCGTGCCTGCGTGGGTTTTCTACGGGTACTCCGGTTTCCTCCCACATTCCAAAAAACATGCATGGTAAGTTGATTGGACTGTCTAAATTGCCCCTAGGTGTGAGTGTGAGTGCGGATGTTTGTTTGTCTGTGTGTGCCCTGCGATTGGCTGGCAACCAATTCAGGGTGTCCCCCGCCTACTGCCCGAAGACTGCTGGGATAGGCTCCAGCACTCTCCGCGACCCTTGTGAGGAGAAGCGGATTAGATGATGGATGGAAAAAGGTTTTATTAATAAAGATCACAGTAGTAGGGCTTGGAAGTTTGGCCTTGTTTTTTTTTCTCACAAAAATCCAGGTGACAGTTTTAACACCCCCCCTCCCTTTTTTTGTTGCCAGGTCTAAAAAAATGAGACCAGCGCAAATAATTTCATTACCTTTCTCACCATTACTGTCATTATTCAGCCTTTTAAATTCAGTTGAAAAAACCCATGAAATGTTTTCAATACAGGGAGTAAAAATAATTCAGATAATGTGGTTGTAAACATTTGCTCACCCTGATAACTGGTAATGTGGCTGTGTTTAGGATAATTGGAAGTCAACACAAGCTGCTGACATTTGAAATATCTCTGATTAAAGTCAAATAAACTTCAGATTTTTAGCAGGCTTTTCCTGAAATTTTGTTTACTTTTTAGCATAAGCCTGAAGGTTTTGTAGTAACAATTTGACTGCCGTTCAGAATCGTTCATAATCCCTCAATAATTTGAACAGGGGTGTTTGAACTTTGTACAATAAATATGTGTGCAGCTTTAGGTCACTTTAATCGCAGTGGTCGGATTGCTCAGATGCTGAACTAAAATGTTCATATTAAGATTGATCACGAAAACATAATAGATCTTACTTTACCTTTCATTATTGATTTCGTTTGAAATTACAGGTAGCGCATCTTGAAGTTGAATTGAGGGAAGTGAATACACATGACTGAAACGCGTCTACGGTAAACAAACAGGGACGGCTCGGCGTGAACGTTTCCTTTTGCCGATTCTAGTCCGGAGGCTCCGAACAGGAACGTACCAAGAAGAAGCGGCGGGGGGATCGCTACTCGGTACAGACCTCGCTCATTGTGGCGGCGCTGAAGAAGATGCTTCCCATCGGCCTCAACATGTGCTCACCCGCGGACCAGGAGCTCATCAACCTGGCCAAGATCAGATACTCGCTGGTACTGTTGACACATGGAAGCCACAATGAATCTCTGGATGCTCCATTATCAATTCGCTGGTGACAAAATGAAATCAAATGTTCCTCTCTCTTGCAGAAAGACACTGATGAAGAAGTGAGGGAATTTTTACACAACAATCTTCATCTCCAAGGCAAAGTAAGTCAGTTATTGTTTATACACAACCTCATTCACTGGAAACATTTTTTTTTCTTTCAATATGTTCTATGCAGGCCCACCGTTGGAACAAGGCTTTCTGATAAATATTGCGTTTATGGAATAAGAGTTAATCCACCCATTTTTTAAGACATCTCAGGGCGGCTAGTTTTCAGAGTGTATGCGTTTTGTGATCTTTTTTGTTTGGTGGTGTGCTGTGAGGTTCTTCTCATGTAAAATCCTGTATGTGACTTTGTTTTAATAAAGCTTGGGAAACACTGTGTTAGTAAGCTTTATAAATACGCAACGCAGGTGGAGGACCCAGCAATGCGTTGGCAGATGTCTCTATACAAGGAGATGTCTGGAAAGGCTGAAGATGCCGAAGACCCCGAAAAAGTGGTCAAAAGGGTCCAAGAGGTGTCTGCTGTCCTGTACCACATTGAATTGGTGAGTGCAAACAATACAAATCTAGCAGCAAACGTTTCTTGGAGGCTGTGGTGCTTCACTAGAAGTTCAATAGTCTTAGTATATGTTATACATTTATATTTTGTAAATAAAAAAACTTCTTCTTGCATCCGCGCAACACAATGACAGTAAAGGGTTTGTATTCTTTTCTCTTGTAGACAGAGCATCCTTTCAAGTCCAAGAAGATGGTCTGGCACAAGCTTCTGTCCAAACAGCGCCGGAGGGCCGTGGTGGCCTGTTTCAGGATGACGCCCCTCTACAATATTCCCACGTGATGATTTCCCTAATTCAATGGTTCTCAAACTGGGGTCACTCACTTGGAGGTCCACCAAATATTTCATTTCATTTAAAAAGGGCATACTTGCACATGGAGACTGGCACCCCTGTAAAACAAACATATAAAAACCAATTACCTCTCCCTACCTTAGCTTTGAGTATATGATACAAAATATCTGTCCTTTCTGCACTGAGTTAAATAGTTTTTTTTGATTATTATTTTTACAGCAAAGGATGTCCTGTTATAGGATTGAAGGTCTATTTTTTTCAAGAATATAGTACTATTTTTGACATCAAAGGTGTCAAATTCCATTCTTGAGGGCCGCTATGATGCATGTTTTAGATGTTTCCCTCTTCCAACACACCTCATTGAAATGATCAGGATCGTTATCAGGCTTCTGCAGAGCTTGCTGTTGATTTTATCATTGGAATCAGGAAACATCCAAAACGTGCATGATGGCCCTCGAGGACTGCACTTTGACACATGTGTTTTTGACGGCATCTTTTCCACAATAAAAGCTGTAATGTTAAGAGAATAAATCAGTATTTTGTAAATTCACTTGTCAAAATACTTTTAATAATTCTCGTCATCCAGACAAAATCCGTCTTTATTCTTGTCAACTTTTTTTTTCTTGAAACAAATACTTTGCTCTCACAACTATTTTTCTCTGAATTTGTTCTGATTTTGTAACAGTATGACTTTTTTCTTGGAATAGAAAAAAAAAAAAAAAAAACTTCCGCAGTACACATGATAGTTACAATATGTTTGATTGCCGGTAATCTTTTGAGTGGGGTCCTTGGAAAAGAATTCTCCTTATCAAAGGGTCCCTTTGACAAAGGCTTGAGAACCATTGGCCTAATACGCAGAAATGCATGATGACATGAATGAATGATGATATGATGCTAGCAACACCTCCTCCCACAGGCACAGAGCCACCAACATGTTTCTGGATGCCTACAAGCGCAACTGGTTGGAGACGGAGGGCTACTCGTTTGAGGACAAGATGATTGACGACTTATCGGTGCGTCATAATCCTCTTGGAATCTTCATCCTTTTACAATTTCCACTTCATTCATCCTTACATTCTGTTTTGATATCTGACAGCACTAAAAACACCTTCAATATTTATTTCGCCCTGAAATTAGATGACTTGTCCTGAAATGACCCAGAATACACAAACGTGAAAATATTTTAAATCATATTTTTTTTCTTCTTTCATTAAGCCAATTATTATGAGGATATTCTTAATGTGTGTGCATGGAAAATGAACAGAATGTAAGGCTTAAGCCGTGTGTATGTTTAATAGAAAGCCCTGGAGGAAGAGGAGGAGGAGGAAGAAGAGACTGAGACCAAGCCCGACCCGCTTCATCAGCTCATTCTGCATTTCAGCCGAACCGCTCTCACGGAGAAAACGTAAGAGCGTCTCAGGTTCTTCTTCTCCTCTTTCTTCTTCTTAACTAAGACTCATTGACTGTTTCCCTGCCGCAGAAAACTGGATGTCGACCACCTCTATATGTCTTACGCTGACATCATGGCAAAGGTAAGCAGTGTCATGCAGGTTTGTGTACATGATGTCCCGGAAATGGAGAAAAGGACTGAGACGACACGTCTCACTTTATCCACTTATTCAACCTATGCCCTTTTCAGATTTACTCCCATTTGGGCACAAAATTTTACATGTACAAACAAACTACTGTAAAATCATCATACAGCAATATCTTTATCTGTTTGTTTGTTTTCTTTCAAAAATTTACTTAAACAACTTCAGACTTTCTCAGAGCTACCAAATCTTAAAACACACACCAAAAATAACTTCCACATAATAAATGGTTGCGTTTTGGGGCTTTGGAAGATGAGTTTGAATTTGACTGCCTTATACTGTACGGCTGTCACTATCAAATATTTTTAGAATCGATTATTCTGTTGTTTGATTCTATCAATTAATCTGATAGTTTTGCATTAAAGGTCAAATCATTAAATACTTTTTTTTTTTACAGACTACTGTTGATTAACCAATTATTGTTGTATGTTTGGTATTGTTTAGAAAAGAAAATCAACTAAGCAACCATTCAGCAGTATCACGCAAATGGGACTGATGTACTCTCCAACATTTTGGAAACTGATTCAGTTGCTGGTTCGGTCATCGTTTTCTAAGTAAAAGCAGATATTTGCAAATGTCTTATTTTGATTAAATACAAAAGATAATCAGTCTGCTTTCAAGAATGACTACAGAAATCAAAGAATAATTAAATTAAATAATAATTTTCAAGAGGCTGAAATCAGAGGATTTGGACAATTTTAAATCTCTAAAATAATCTACTAGATTATTAACATAGTTGTTGACTAATTTGATGAACTATTAGTTGTCGATTTATTGACTAATTTTAACTCCTCTACTGCCTTTGTATTTTTATTTAGTTCCCCTCTGGAGAATTTGGGTATACAGTATTATAATTTGTAAAAATAAAATAATTTCTTGAATCAAACTGTATTAAGGAAAAATGTAGAATCTGCTGAAAAAGAAGAATAATGTCATATATCATTCCAGTGGTTTTCATGACAGTCAGCTAGGCTTTTTTGGCCACAAAGGTAAGATTAAATAAGAATTTTTCATCCCAGTAAAATGTTTGTAGAAATGTTCTTT
The DNA here is from genome assembly GCF_054856515.1 of Filicampus tigris. Lineage (NCBI taxonomy): Eukaryota > Metazoa > Chordata > Actinopteri > Syngnathiformes > Syngnathidae > Filicampus > Filicampus tigris. Next base: position 23,381,925 of record NC_141223.1, on the reverse strand, counting down.
TAAAAAGGACAACATTTTCTATCTATATAATACGACTTGAATCTCTTGACATTACAACATTTTGTAATGTTATCAAAACATTACATTTTTCACACCAATTCACAACTTCATTCCGGGACGCATTTAATCGGCGTCGGAATTATGCGGGGGTGTTTGGAAAAATGTCTCCCGCTGTGAGAGGTCTAAGGACCCAAAACTTTTGATAACCCCTGTTGTAAGTGACACTCCTGCATGTTGCGTGTCATGTGCTTGTTGCCTCATCCTTGCCAGAGCGCACACTACAGCAGATTTTTCGAACTCAGAGGCTACGTTTACATAATTTTTCCTCCGTGGCCTTCAATTGAATTTGCTGTTCTCTGTGTGTCATCTCCTTGCAGAGTTGCCATATTGGTGAGGATGACGAAGTGGGAGAACAGGAGGGGGAGGAGCCATCCTTTGAGGTGCGGCAGACAGAGATGGTATGGGGGGACCAGGGGAAGGGGAGACAGGGGAGTCAGCGCAGAAGCACCTCCCCGCGCCACCAGTGACCACACGGCATCAACACACTCGCACAGCCCCCCAGCCCACCCCACAACACACAACAACTACATTCGTCATTTTCTTTTTTTTTTTTTTTTAATTAAATCTTCGTGTGGTCTCACTCACAACACGTCCTGCGATGGCGGACTGAGCTGTGCATGCCTTTGCTGGATTCGGAACATCGCAGAGTCTTTATTTTTCATCCCCCAGTCCCAAGTTGCGGGTCCAACCAGATCTCTGTGGACCGACTCACATCCTCCTCTCCCCTTTACTCACATCCTCATTGGAACGTGTCTAATTTGATGACTGGAAAACTAACCGTGACATTCGTTTGATTTTGTATGTCCAAACTCCCCCCATTTGCTTCAATGTATTGGCAAGTCTTCCCTCTCTGTACTCATGACAGTAAAAGCATGCACAGTGCACGATAGGGCTGAACGAGTTTGAAGAATAATGTAGCCTGATTGCAATTTTTTATTTCCTCCTCAATATTGCGATTGCGATTTAATATGCTATTCTTTTTTTCAAGGTTCTCTTTGCATACATTTTTTGACAAACAAATACATTGATTTATATGATTTATTTATCTATGTGTAGTTGAAGTTGTTAATAATGCATATATGCATAATGCATATATATGTATGTGTATATATATATATATATATATATATATATATATATATATATATATATATATATATATATATATATATATATATATATATATATATATATATATGTATATGTATGTATGTATGTATGTATGTATATATATATGCCGTGATTGGTCGTTATCTGAGCCCTGAGCAACTTCGATGTCATCTTCATTAAACAGAAGTGACAAAATGGCCGCCCCCTGAGATGGCTAAAGTGGGTGCATTTTGCTGCTTAATTTATATTCCGCAAATGCAATATTAATCACAATGCCGTTTTTCAACTACTGGGCCTGCATAGAACATATTCTGGACTAAAATATATTTGGGTTGACTTCCGCTTTAAGCCCATCGATGACCGTAATTGCTGCATTTACGATCTGAAAATTGCATTCTACTACTTCGTACACCGCAATGTTAATTTAAACTCAATTAATTGTTCAGCCCTAGTGCACGGTCCCACACACCCTTCACAACCCTTACACGACACTTACAACACACCTAATTGGAGAAGAGGTTCAGGTCATTTATAACAAGTCAGGTTGATAATAGGGAGGGTTGAGATGGAAGTGTGGTGGGAGTGGGGGTGGTTGGGTCATGGGCAGGATGTTCAGTGGGTGGGTATTGGAGTCATGTGTAACGAAGGCTAGGAATGTACGATAATGTAGTGTGACACATTGTAGTATACAGTAGCTGCATTATGATAATAGTATACAGTAATGCCTTGAAATACGAGTGATAAGACGTCCAAGTTTTTTTTTGTATTGTTCCTCATATTTTTGTGGCTTTGACTTGACCTTGAATTCAACTCAGCTCAACTCAACTCACTTCACAACAAGCAGCAGTTTGGCAGATACAATACAATACAATACAATACATTTTTATTTATATAGTACATTTCATAACAGTAAAATTAAGATAAGTGCTGCTTATTTTCTCTTGGTTCTGTTCCGTTTTAATCATCAAAGTTGCTGCCGTGTTAAAAAGCACTGTTAGGAAAGAATCTATTCAGGTACATACATGTACATTTACAGTTCAAAATCGTCCTGTAAATGCAGTAAATATTATAATTTTTCAACATAGATAGGTGCGGTTTATATAAAGGTGTGGCTTATGTATGGTTTTTTTTTTAATTACAGTGGGTGCAGCTTCTATAAAGGTGTGCCTTATAGTCCGTACAGTACTCAAAAACAAGTAGTCAAAAACAATAACCAAATGAAACTGCATTGTACGTTTATTAAGCAATCGATATATATGAACACCAACGGTAGACAACACATGTAGACAGACAATATAATAATTCTCACAGGCAAATTCTTTATCCTCTGCGAAAAACAACTTCTATACAGCTGAGGAGTTGTGATGTCTAATCCATTTCTATGTATGGTCTATCCATATGTCTGTATTATACTGCCCCCCGCTGGCCATGGTGTGCACACCAGAAGGAGCACAGCGCAAATGCAACTCTTATCTCAAGGCACCACTGTACATGAGGGCTTCTTTGAGTAGTGAAATGTTTTGAACTACCGTATTTCCGCATATTGTGGCCAGGAGTGTTTTATTTTCTCAACTGTAGTATTTGACAAACATTTTGACAATAATGACAGTATATCTGCATATTCATCTCGGCATGATAGTTTTTTATTTTTATTTTTTTCAAAGCAATATAGCCACTTTTTTTTAAAGAGAATCAAAGTGTATTTCCCAGAATGCAAGGTGTAATCTTACCAGGATGAAGTTGTAATTTTGAAATGCACTTATCAAATGTTTTACTGTCACAATTTGACAATATTATCTTGGAAAAATATAATTCTTTTAAGATTGTGGCTTCTCATCCCAAGAAAATACAATAATTCTTTGTTCTTGTAAATATTACAACTTTGTTCTTGAAAAAAATCCACCTTATTCTCAGAGCATATCTTTTTTTCTCTTTAAAAATAAGAATTTTTTGTAACATACTCCCCCCTTTGAAAATAACCAGATTTTTAATCCAAATTGCATTTAGGGTTGTATTTATTAAGGTTGGGATTATGAGGAGGTCCTTGGAAAAATGCCTCACCTGTATGCTGGACCCAAAAGGTTTGAGAATCCCTTTATTAGAGGGGCGGCCACTATTTGAGGAACTACGGTATGTCACTTCTACAGTGCATCTAGTTTACCATAAAAGAAACAAGTTAAAGGGGATATGTTGTACATTGCTCATGTTTGACATTGAAGCAAGTATGTAAAGTATGACAGTATGTCCCTTTTAACTGCCAGCACTAATGAATGGTGCACATGTTGCACTAGTGTTTGTAGAAGCCTGACTTGCATGCTCGACATAATGTACCGTATGTTGAACGTGTGTGTATCTACTGTATGTGTGTGCGTTCTGCATTTGGTCCAAATGTTGGCTGCTTTTTGGGGCTTGTGGAAGTTATGAAGCTGCTGGGATAGCTTTTGAAACTAATGCACACAGTAGAAGCAAGTGTGCGTGTGAGAGAGAGACTGCGTGTCGTGTGTGGTAAAATAGGCTGTTAGATGTGATAGTCATGACGTTGTGGGTACTACATGCCAGACAGTCGAAATAAATAAAATAATGAGCTTATGTTGTGCTAATTCCCCCATGGAAAAAGAGAGTTCCGGGCTATAATCGGGACAGAGTTGTGTTGTGTGCCCATTTACTTATTCTTCTTCGAAGTGAAGTGCAGTCTTTTGCGACACGTGTCTCCTTTCTTTCGGCACCAAACTAATGTACAGCATTTTATAAGAGTTGACCCGCACGCAGCACGAAAGCCGCATGGGACAATATAGGCGCTGCACCAACTGTTTCTTATTCATTTATATGGCATAATTTACATTAAATATACTCACAGCGAGATTTTAATAAACAAAATGCCTTTATTAGACACTCGACAAGCGAGTAGTAATCATTTTAGTCGATGACGTCATTGCAAGGACGCAACTTAGAGCTATCCGGCAAAATGACTGCTCTCGTGATTCTAATAGTTTCAAAATCCTGTTAGTCCTCGTCGTAAATGTTATTCAGATGTCTCAGGGCAAGTGTTTCTTCTCAGGACCTGTCCCAGTTGGTTGATGTCCTCACCACAACAGCCTTACGTTGCTCATTGGCACTTAGCCCCATTTCCGAGCAAGAGAGGAGTGGGGGAGGGGAGGGGAGAAGCGGCAGTAAAACATGCCAAAATTCAACCCAGTCCGCTCTTGTGGATAATTATGCTACATTTTTAGATTTAAATCCATAAAGACATGTAAGGCGGACCAAAGAATAATAATGTAAACGACTCTGCCAGAGTTATTTGTAATAGGTGTAGGAGATCAATAATCAAGAATATTGTCAGAAATAGAGGGCCTCAAAATCTGATTTTGCTCAGAGCCCCATGGAGGCCTAGGCCGGCTCTTTGTGTGTGCACGTGAGAGAGCGAGAGTGAATGTGGGGGGGCAGTGCACTCTGTGTGGGCATGGTTACAGCCGCTTCCCTCCTGCTCTGCTCCCCACCAGGAAAAGGAGATGGAGAAGCAGAGGCTCCTGTACCAGCAGTCCCGCCTGCACAACCGCGGGGCCGCTGAGATGGTCCTGCAGATGATCAGTGCCTGTAAAGGTGGGCCACTTCACGCATCCTGTACTATACATAAAAGCGCGGACAAAATGTCTTGCCGAAGTTTGTAATTTTTCTTCATGTCTTTTTTTTGGCTGCCATTTTAGTATTTTGGCCAAAAATGCTTATTAGTCTTAATCACATTTGAGTCATCTCCCTATGTGATTTAGTTTTGTCCAGTTTTAGTCAATTAAAACTCATAAAACGTTTTAGTGTAATTTCAGTCACATTTTTTAAAATAATGAATAATAATTGAATACGACTTTTTGATAAATGTAATAATTTTGACAAAATAGTACCACATTCATGAAATAGAATGGCTAAAAAGCAAAACAACAATACGACAGCAACATACCGTTTTTCATTTGTTACTTTCTGAAAAACATCCAGACTTTGAATCTTGAGGTGACATAATGCTACTTGGTTACCACAGTGAGGAAAGAGGTGGAATTTTACAACACTTCTTAGACAGTTGAGAGTTGAATAGAGTTAATAGATTTGTCCTCAAGCTATTTTTAATTACATCAATTACATCTAAAAATAACAGATGACATAGGGACAAACCAATAATATCTATTTGTGAAAAAATATTAAATTGATCAAGTCATTATCGGACATTCCGAAAGCGACGGTATGCTTTGTGAAGCTACTTTTCATCCTCATACACAGCAGAAATGACAAAGACGCAGGGGATAGAGGCCCTGCCCTGCTGCTAACAGAAATTGATGCTCCCTCCAAAAGAGTATGGAATTGTCCATAGATGCTACAAAATGGCAGCAAAGGACTAATGATGAAAAAAAAAAATGCCAAACTGCAATCATGTGGGGATTTACTGTACATACAGTAATAACTAAAAGTAAGTAAATCCAAGTAAGCCCCAGCCCAGCAACCCGTCCCATTCCAAATGGTCCAACAGCCCACCCACCCTTAGACTCCAGCAAATATTAATGCTGCCATGTTTGATTTCTTATCGTCATATTTTTTGTTTGCGTGTAAAATGGTTTTATATCCATACAGATATTGAGTCCAGTTGTGTTTGTGCCAGGTGAGCCCGGATCCATGGTTTCCTCCACTCTGAAACTGGGAATCTCCATCCTCAATGGAGGCAACTGTGACGTGCAGCAGGTCAGTCCTTGTGTAGTAAGCAGTCATGCTGCTGATTTTTTTTTAATGTCCAAACTGTATTGAAACTTTGAGAAACATGACATCATGATAGCAAATCAATTCTGTAATGGCATTGCCAGAACTTATTATACTTACTTATTATGCATGCACACATTGCACCTGGGCAGTTTGTCCTATTTTAAAAAATCTCATGGTGCTCCACCAAGCAATAATCTCCCTAAACCAACTCACTCATCCAATCACATTTAGACACCGTCACGGCCTCACACACAGTTGGCACTTGAAATATACGTAGACGGTCACTTAACACCAGTTCACATCACACATGTGCAGTCTGACTAGTCACTATGGCAACAGATGGATACAGAGGTTAATTGTATCTTTTGCCATCTTGCGGACGAGCATTTGATTGTTCTGCTTGTCACTATACTTTGCTTGCATTAATAGATAAATAAAGATACAATATTTGTAGTAAATAAATGATAAGGCCACATTCTTTGCTTTTTGTCTCTGTGCAGAGAATGCTGGACTACTTGAAGGACAAAAAGGACGTGGGCTTCTTCCTGAGCGTTCAAACTTTGATGCAAACTTGCAGGTCTCTAACACAGTGCCCCTTTGATGTTACTTTACTTTTAATATTTGTCGGAACTCCCAAATGATACCCAGACATGACGTTGGTAAGTTGCAACTTCATGAAAGTTGACTGTTGACTCCATTCAAATGTTGTTGCTAACCAAAACAGAAGCACCAACAGAGACATACTGTATAAACAGCATTGCAGATGCGTGGAGCCAGGTCGTAAATGACTTCCATGAGCAGAAATAAAGATGACGCAGCATGAACAGTGATTCGCGTTCCAGACGAGCCCCGACCGCAGTCGAGAACTGTTTGCACAGATACTGCACATGATGGCCAGGGTGTTTGGATGTGTTTGTTGTCTAACTAAAGCGTGTGTGGTTTGTGACCAGCGTTTTGGACCTGAACGCTTTCGAGAGACAAAACAAGGCGGAAGGACTTGGAATGGTGTCAGAAGAGGGCACTAGTGAGTACAATCGACTTATTCACACACAAACAAGACAGTGTCATGCACTAACCTGTTGCAAAAAAATTCATGCAGAGCTGTGCAAACACAAGCACGCACACAGCAGATGTTGATGCCTCAACATGTTTTACTGCAGGGGTTCTCAAACGTTTTGGTTTTAGGTACCCCATGCAGGGGAGAAGTTTTTCCAAGGACCCCTTCATAATCCTCACATTAATTCAACATATGTTCACCCCTAATTACTATATAGAGAAAAATATCGGCGATTTGACAATAACCAAGGTTGTTATAAGTTCACGAAAACTAACGAAATAAGTAAAACTGCAATTGAAAAAACATTTTCATTAATGAATTGGAATAAAGACAAAAATGCTTTAAAAAATGAAAACTAACTGAAACTACATCTTATGTTTATAAAACTAACTACAATTGTAGAAAAAATGTCATTTATTTTTATCTCTGTCAATTAATATCGGTATTACTGTGTGTTCGTACTGAAGAAGGAAGGTCAAACAGTCGTTTCAATATATTAAGAAAAAACAAAACTAAAACTAATTAAAACTAAACCACAACCATGCATTTAAAAAAAAATAAAAACATAAATATTAACAAACCGGCTCTAAAAACTAATTAAAACAGAATTTAAAGAAACAAAACTCAAAGCGGATCATGAAAAATCTAAAACTATTACAACACTGGCGATAAATATTTTTTGGAGCAAAATCTTGTGATGTTACCTGAATAGTTTTGTATGAGAAGTTGACAATATTATTAGAGCAAAAACGTATTTTTCCAGGATAAAGTCAAAATACAATTACATTGAAGTTTAAGTTTAACAAGGAGAGGCAGTCATGTTTCAACAGGTGAATAAAAAACATCTTTATTCCTGTAAGATTATGCCTAGTTGTCTGGTAAATGCAACTTTATTAAAAAAAAAAAAGTACTTAAAACAAGACTTGACCCAGAAATGTCAGATTTAAGTGAAGATTCATCACAATAATATCAAAATCTTTTAATAAGCTCAAAGCTAAAGTAGGGAGGAATAACTGGTTTAAAGTGCACCCCCTATGAAAGGGACCGAGCCCTGTTGAAAATATCCACGAGTAATTGACGCCCACCTAAAACGTTTTGTAAATGCCTATAGATGCCACTAGATGGCGGCAAAGCACCTTTTCCTATCAGACAACAACCTTACAATCAAAGCGCCTCCACTTACTTCAGCAGATTCCCTTAGCCCAAGATGGCACAAGATTGCTTTGCCTGAGCACAAATTCAATCAAATGTGTTTTTTTCCCTATAATGGAGTATAGGTTCCCCCCCCCAAAATTAGCCAATCGGCAAATTTGCAAATCCTGAACTCCAAATATGTGGGCGCTCACTGTATTATGATATTAAAGTCAAAGTTTAACACCTACAAAAATCATATCATTGTGTTCTCATGTGCATCTTTGCGTGTTTGATCGTATGCGTGTGCGTGTGTGTGTGTATGAGAGTATGCGTGTGTTGTGATGGGAAATAGTTACGGAATCAGCGAGTGTTCTCCGTCCACTGACAGCACCGAGGTTTGTGCACTCACCGCATCTCTTGTCTTCTCTCTCTCCCCTCACGCGTCGCTGCTGTCAGATAAGAAGCTCGAACGTGGTAAATGGACGTCGCTTAGCCGCCTTGCCGTGAGAAATTAATCCGCTTTTCATCTCTCGCTCAAGCTCAAGGGCCCAGTAGAACTAAACTTTTTTTTCCAACGCTGGCTAGCTCTGCTTCATCATCTTCAGTTTGGTCATTACTGCGTCTGGCTGTTTCCTTGTGAAGTGACTGAGTGTTTGATCGCGGATCTACTTCAACTCAGACTACGGCCACACAAACATTTTGAAATCTAGTGCTGATTTTTGTGTGTTTTTGATGATGTGAAACATTTAACTGCTTTAGATGGGTGAAATAATCAAAAATATCATCGTAGCCGTAGTTGTCCCCTTGTAGAAGTTTATTTATTTTCATTAAGTTTGGTTTATTGTATTCCACCAGGAGTTGTTGCTATAGATTTATTTCATTCATTTGTTTTCTATTATTTATTGATTCCTATTGTTTTTTTGGGGGGCCTTTTCCAAAATTGACTTTTCTCAGACTTGTAATTGGCCTTAGAGTTATAATAGCTATAATCAGAGATGGGCACGTTCCATATTTTGCCCGTCCGTCCTCTGTCCACGAGCTGGGCACCCTTCCATCATCGCCCCTCCGTCCTTATTCCTAAAATAATCGTCCTCCGTCCCTGGCTGTCCTCATCCTTTTAAAGCGCTTACGTCCTTACGTCCTGCTTAAGCCTCATTAGCTGGCTAATTTCCTATTCACATCCTCTTACTGGCTGGGAGTATCTTGTGAGTAGATTGAATTGTTGACAACTTTTTAAGTGTCAACCAAGATAGCATTTAGCTGCCACCACAATCACAGAGTGCTCCTCCTCTTGTTCGCTTGAAGCAAAGTGAAGTCACTCCCTCCTGCATATAAACACTGTGATCACGCAATAGATAAGCGGCGCGTCGTGGTATTTCAAATTCATTCTCAAGTAGTGTATTGGTGGATTGTACACGCACAACTTAGGCTGGACGTACTTCTGTCGGTAGTGATGGGAATTCTGGCTCTTTTTAGAGAACCGGCTCTTGCGGCTCGACTCACTAAAAAGAGCCGGCTCTTTCGGCTCCCAAACGGCTCTTCAGATTTTTTTGTTGCTTTAATTCATATATTACCAATAATAATGTAACATTATGCACAAAATGAATTAATAATTCATTTTAAAAAATGTATTATACTACTATATTATAATAGCCTTTATTTTTTTCACTCTACAGTGAACTTTTAACTAATTTAAACTTTTAACTTTTTTATACTAACCAAGTCAAGCAACACAGAATCCCTGAAAAACACATGACACAACAAAATGCAAATTAAAGGATTAACTTTTTAGTACAACAACAAATAAACTATGAAATACAATTTTTTTTGTTCATAACAAATTTAAAGTGAAACACAGGAACCCTGAAAAACACACGAAATACAATTCACCTTTTTACAATTTTAGACTGAAACAATACAGAACCCCTGAAAAACACCCCAAAAATATAAATTGAAATGTGTAAAACAAAAAGAAAAAGATCAGCAGTCTCTAGTAGAGCCGTCAATATAATTAAAATTTGGCTCCTTTTCCTGCTTTGACTCGTTTCTTTTTTACTTGCTTTCTTTTTGTCCTCCGTGTTGCACTCTCTCTCCTCTGTTGACCCGTTTGTGTGCACACTTTGCAGTGTACCAGGCTGCCGCCACTCCCCCCCTCTGCTCAGCGCACTAAGCAGCGCAGACACAGAGCGACCACGTATATTGACCAATCACACGCGCCTTCAAGAGAAAAAAAGCCTCTCGAAGGGAGCCAGCTCCTGATTGGTGGGGAGCCGGCTCCCGTCATTCACTTCAAAGAGCCGGCTCGTAGAGCCGTTACGTCCGCGAACGACACAAGCCTATCTGTCAGTCAGTGAAATGTCCTGTGGCATAATTTATGGTATTACATGTGTTGAACCACTAGAGGTCAGACTATGCCTGTGAGTACAATGTTACTGCAGGGAACACACATAAAACATAAAAAAAAGAAAGAGTCTACACTGTTATTGCAGGCAGTTAAAAGGCGGCTTTGTGGTAGCGAAGAAGCGAACAGTCTTTTTCTTTTTAAAATAACCCAACACAACACATCAGTGGGCACTTGACCCAGTTAGGCATGATTACAGGGACGGCCGAAAACCCACTTCCGTCCTTGCTTAGTCTGTCCTCTTTAAAAAAAACTTCTTGTCCTCTGTCCCCAAAATGGGCATCCGTTCGGGACGGACCATTCCGTCCCTGGTATGGAATGCCCATCTTTGATTATAACGGTGAAACCACATGAATGTAACATCGCTGTGGGGTGAAACCATAGGCCAAAAATGATTCTATACATATTTTACCTTGGTTTTCAGAACGGGGTTCAGTGTACAATGGGTACAGTAGAGGAACGAAGTGCAAGACAAACTGCATATCTTTTTCATAAATTGAAAAAGATTTGATGACATTTAAAATGAAACATTCACTGATGAAATATTTTCCTTTTAGGAAAGTGTGAGATCCAATGTTTGTCTTCGTTTTAGTAAGGGCAGATGCAACCGTAAGAGTTTGAACTAGGGCCCAACCGATATATGGATTTTTTGAGGCCGGTGCTGATTTCGATATTTGGCAGGATAAAATTCCAATAGCCGATTAACCGATGAATTTAAAAAATATACATACTGGTAATTAATAAATTAATTACAGTGTGAGGCTGTTACACTTTCTTTCCTTTACTTAGTATACTCTGTGTGGGAACTGTAATAACCCATCTTATCATATTATATATTGCCCCTTTATTTGATTACAGCAATCTGCCGTTAATAGCTAAAAACCACGACTAATTGACGCCTCCCCAACATTTTTTATAATTGCCTATAGTAATAGTTTAAAGCGTAGGTATACCACTATGATTTGAAAAGTTGAATATCATTTCAAATATCATACAACATAACCCTTAAAAATGAATGTCGTACAGATTTTTTGATTCAGGAAAAATGGACTGTTAAGTGGACATGCAAATGCAGTGAAGACTCTCCCCAAACAACCCAAACTAAACCTGACATACCATACAAAGAAAACGTGACTGATAAGGCTTAAAGTGGAAGTCAAGTCAAAAATGTTCTTTTCAACAGAGGCAGGCATCGTCAGTCTGTCACTAGGTTCCCGACAGTATTTCCAGCGGACCCGCATGGGCCCAGTCCGTCCCTTGTCGGCGACAGCCAATCGGCGTCGAGAACATCATTTCCACGTCACACGCAGGTGCCGCACAAGCAGACAATAAAGGAAAAATATCAACTAAAAACAACAGACAAACACACATACAGCGTGCTGATTGGTGAAATAAAAACAATAAGGGGCAAAGGTCATTGCTTCTGTGGGACCGAAAGGTGCACAACACTGTTTTTAATTTTCTTTATTTGGCTCTGTGTCACATGGTACCCGTAAGTCCGTTCTCGACATCGTTTGGCTGACTTGGATCGACCGGGCGGGCCTGGAATAGTGACGAGAGCTGACAGACGGACTGGCGAATGCCCACCTCTGCTTTTCAATAATGCTATGTGTCCCCATTAGTCTCAACACAGAACAGTATTCTGATTAACTCATTCTATCCCAATGACGTATTTGTATGTCATTTCACAATGGGTCTGAAAAAGTCTGGTACTGAATGACTTGCTATTGCGAAAATAAGGTAACGTCGTACTGCACTGGAATAGAGTAATTGCATCTCCCTTTATTTTAATGCAAAACATTGCCTCAGATTTTGCCTTAAGAACAAGCTGAATTCGTAAACCGTGGTTCCACTTTGTTAGATTCCATTATGCTTTGCCAATTTAACTATTTGTCGCATGTAAACCGTACATGCAAAAGATAAGAGTGAGTCACTCATTAGTGTCCAAATAATGTTTACCCTGAGTTAGCCCGGTTGTGTCTGAAGCACAGCATGTTTGTACGTTTTTGCCGGCCCCTCTGCACATGTGAACTGAATACGTGTCAAGTCTCCTGTCAGGCTCTTCTTCTGCACCACATTGATGACCTTAGAGATGGTTTTCAGAGTTGACTAGATATGTCCTGCATGACAGCGTGCCCTCAAATGTCCTTTTATCGTGTTGCATGTATATTGGAATGCAGTGTGTGTCCCCATTGAAGGGTCCATAGACGGATTCTTTCCTCTGAAACCTGAGAGAATCAAAGAAGAAAATGCTTAAAAGTGGTTGAAAATAGCTGTTCTCACACACTAATTGTTGACGCAGAAACCAAAACACGACAAACAAGTCACTTGCTCAACATGGCGGATTCATTTGCATCCAATTTGTCCGTTTAGATGAGAAAGTGATGGCGGATGACGAATTCACGTGCGACCTCTTCCGCTTCCTGCAGCTGCTGTGCGAGGGCCACAATAACGGTGAGTGAACGTTTCGTCCAAAGGCTGGATTTAAACTACGGGTCCAAATTGCCTATTCAAATCAAATCACATCAAAATGTATTTATATAGCACTTATCATATATGGAAATGTAACTCAAAGTGCTGTGCAATAAAAACATCCAAAATACAAAAAGCACCCAAGGGGAGCTAATCCATGCTGAGAGGAATGACAGCCCACAGGGGGCGCCACCATCACAGAGCCCCACAATTAAATGTAAAAGGCATAATTAAGCTGTGCATCCATTTGCTACTGTTTATAGAACAGAATGCTAAGTTTTTGTTCAACTTAACGTTCCCAGATTTCACACTGAGTCAGTGCATTTGTACTTAAATAAAAACTGAGAGCAAAAAAAAACAACCTGAATTGAACATGAGGCGTGCAGTGTGAACTCAGCCCTAGTGAGCCAACGAGTGTGCCCCTCTCATCTTCTAGACTTCCAGAACTACCTGAGGACCCAGACTGGCAGCACCACCACCATCAATGTCATCATTTGCACGGTGGACTACTTGCTACGACTACAGGTGAGCGAGCACACTGTACAATTTTTCAAAAAGCTTATTATTAACTTTGTTTAGTGGACATTATTCTACAAAGCAATAATATAACACTCCATTTTTTTAAATTAAGAAATATATTCCGCATGCCATTACTTTGTACTCGTTATATAAACCCATTTTTTCTAGTGTGGTTTCCAGTTCATGTACCCCTAAAAAATGGTAAAAATTTTAAGTGTGGATGAAAAGGCGAAAGCAGTAAAAATCTATCAATCAATCGATAAATAAATAAAACTGCATTTCTGAAAAAAAAAAACCTCAGTTATGTGGTCCGAGTTTCCTTGGTGTAATGAACAAATTGTTTCTTGAGCAGGAGTCCATCAGTGACTTCTACTGGTACTACTCAGGCAAGGACATCATTGACGAGCCCGGCAAGAGGAATTTCTCCAAAGCCATGACGGTGGCCAAGCAGGTCTTCAACAGCTTGACTGAGTACATCCAGGTATGAAACATTCAGACCGCCGTGCTTTGACATGTGGTCAGTGGTTGGAAGTAACAAATAGAAATATCTTGTTACCGTACTTAAGTATTTTTTTAGCTATCTGTACTTTGCTTGAGTATTTTTTTCTGATGACATTCTACTTTCACTCCCTAGATTTAATTTCAGATTTAAATCCATATCTGCATTTTCTATTCCATACTTAGACAAAATAGGCTTGTTTTTTTCAAGAAGTTACAGTAGGTGCTACTTCTTTCGTGTTCCAGTTAAGAGGTGAGCGGTCGCAGTTTGAAGGTGGACCGGTGGGTCTTTGTAGGAGGACTGGCTGACTCTAAAGTCAAGTGGATTACAGTACTACTGTTTCAAAGTGCTGCTGCGTAAAGCAAAGGCTTTACCTTTGCCAGCTGCCTGCAGTCAAAAAAGAGGGACATAACCTTCATTTGCTGACGCAATAACAACCGACATGCGCCATGTAACACAATTTTTTTCCCTCCTTAGTATAATACTATGTATGTTAAAAAAAAAAGATTTTGTGTTTTCACGTTATCACGGGTATATGGAAATTAATTATTGCTAAATACATTTTTACCTTTCAGAGCCTTTACTCTTTTGTTTTACTATACCAAAGTTGAAGCATTACTTCTACCCCTACCAAAATCTTTTTGCGTGTGTCCTACTTTTGTCACCTCTCGTGTGACAAGAGGTCCAAGTTCAAACGTGTCTTGTCCATCAGGGTCCATGCACAGGCAACCAGCAGTCATTGGCGCACAGCAGGCTGTGGGATGCCGTGGTGGGCTTCCTGCACGTCTTTGCTCACATGATGATGAAGCTAGCTCAGGTAAGACACATCTGATCTCCTGAAAATCACCTGCATATTCGCCAGTTACAATTTGTGAATTCACATACTTGCGCCTTTTATTTTTGGGGAATCTATTCTAGCGAGTATGATTATTTCTCTAAGACCTACCGGTAATATGTTACAAAATCGCATCAAAGCCCATAATAGGGAAGTAGTAATTGTTGTCAATCAAGTATGCCAAAGTGATGCATCTCGACTGTCTAAAAATCTTTGTATGTGTTGGGGAGGAGCTAACTTCAGCCCAGGTTATTATTGGAAGTTACAGAGGCTTGTATATGCTTTACTGAAATTAAATCACCTATAAGCTATTACTCTTTAACTCATTCACGCCCGGACATTTTCAGACCCTCTTTTACCCGAATGTTCGAAAAAAAATTGGAAAAAATATAAATCAATTCTACAGCTGGGATTGGCTCCAGCACGCCCCGCGACCCTTCTGAGGAAAAGCGGTATCGATAATGGATGGATGGGTAAATCAATTCTTGGGATTGAATGGCTTGACTGTGAAAAGACCAATAAATACGTCAATGGTAGCGAATGAGTTAAGGGCAATGTTGTAAAATGAGTTCGAAATTATTTTGAAGTGGTTTGATCATAATCTGTGGTTTAAACTATTAATTGATATAAACAATTATATACAGTATAGGGTTAGTGTTTTTTTTTATTTGTCTTTGTACTGTGCTCACTTTATTGACTGTCTTTGTAAAGAGATGACTAATTTTTTCAACTCCTTCTCTTATCCTCCAGACTAAAGTATGTATCTATTTGAATTATTCAAATTTGGTTCAATTAACTCTTGACCCACCACCAACGCCTTGTCCCCTCCCCTTCATTACTAGATTTTGTTCCTTTGTTCTCTTAACCAGGTTGTTTTGGCCTCTTTATTGGGACGTTGTATGTTATTAAATGTTAACAAAATGCATAAAAACACGAGGAACGTTTTAAATAGGTTATATTGAAGATGATCCAGTAATGATGGTCGAAACAATCTTAATTAATAAACATTATCCTTCAAAATTCCCTTAAAGAGGAAGTCACCTCAAACGTTTTTTACCAGATTATGTTCTATGCAAGCCCACAAGTTGAAACAAGGCCATTTTGTCAAATTCTGTCATTTTCTGTCTGACTGAAAATGACATTAGAGTTGCTCAGGGCTCTGCTAACATCCAATCATGACTCAGCTTCAGAAAACAGGTGAACCGTGATTTACTTGAGCCCTGAGCAACCAGGATGTCACTTTTAGTTGACAGAAAGCGGCAAAATGGCCACACCCTGAGATGTACAAAAACGGGTGGATTTTACTGCTTAACTCACAATACACAAACACAATATTAATTGTAATGCCGTGTTTCGACTAGTGGGCCTGCATAGAACATATTTTTGTAAAGAACATTTTTGGGTTGACGTCTCCTTTAACCCTTTTGACTGTCTAGTTTCTGATCATATTCATGGATTTACAGTAATGCAGCCGGCCTAATCCAAGAGTCTGCTGTTGTTTAACTGACCTGTGCCTGCGTGTTTGCTTTCAATGGTGTGTGTGTGTGTGTGTGGGGGGGGGGGGGTGTTGCTCTTATAACAAGCAGCTAATGTTTTTGACGTTGCTCTTTGACATGTTGGTGCGTTGCTAATTTATTGACTCTACTCAAAAGGTTTAGAAAAATATATTTATATCGTTCATTTTACATCACATTTCCACATGTGACTTAGTACAATTCAGCACGTTTTTTTTGCCACTTAAGGACTGTAATTAAATTTCATTTTGAGGCTGATATAGTAATAATAGAATTAGTGAAAATTGATAGGTAACATTTTTTGTATCCCTGATAGATGCATCCTGATCCAGGACAACAAAATGGCGTAAGACTCTTTTGTCCACCCCAAGCAACGCCATCCCATTTGAAACAACTACTAAATGCTCCTACATTTCATTCCACACCAGTCACATTTTCAACTGCTTCTGCACTGTTTACATTTCCCACCCATCCATTTCCTTTCCCCTTTTGGACTTTTCCTGTCAGCAAAAACATTATGTAAAGCTAACAATCACTACATATAGTTTTAGTCTCATTTTATTCAATTCCTCCTTCCCTAAATGTGAAAACATCACAAAGAAGCAGATAGTCTGATAACATTCTTAAGGGGAAGTCAACCCAAACATATTTTTTTCCAGAATATGTTCTACGCAAGCCCACTAGTTGAAATATGGCATTCTGATCAATATTGTGTTTGTGGAATATAAGTTAAGTGGCAAAATGCACCCACTTTTAGCCATCTCAGGGGGCGGCCATTTTGTCATTTGTCGACTGAAGATAACATCGAAGTTGGTCGGGGCTCAGATAACGACCAATCACGGCTCACCTGTATTCTGAAGCTGAGCCATGATTGGTTGTTATCTGAGCCCTGAGCAACTTTAGATGTCATCTTCAGTCAACAGAAGTGACAAAATGGCTTCCCCCTGAGCTAGCTAAAAACGTGTAGATTTCTCATATTGCACAAGCGTAATACTAATCAGAATGCCGTGTTTAGACTAGTGGGCCTGCAACGAAAATATTCTTGAAAAAAATATGTTTGGGTTAACTTCCACTTTAAGCTTTATATTTTGAGGAGCAGTTCAAGTCAAAGTCAAGTTGAGTCTCGTGAATACCAAGTCAAAGTTGGCATGAATGAATAAATGACTCAAGAAGACACAGACACAAGCATTTATGGGTAGCAATCTGATCTTTACTGAGACGTTATTTCCATGGTCAGTGTACAAGCAACTCAAAGAAGCCTACTCTGATTTTTGGAATCATCAGAAATAATCGAACCCATGAGGATAGTTTTTTTCCTTAAAAGGAAGCTCACTGTGTAAACGTGTACATGTTTTTGTATAGTTACACAAAGGGGCAAAGTGACCTTAACTCTCTGATGCGGGCTCACCTTTAGTTTTTCTACCCTAAAGTCAAGTCGGGGCTTCCAAAATTTTGTTCCCAGCAAATCCAAATACTGTGACTTAATGCTGACTCAAGTCAACTCATATGACTCTTGTGTCTCACCTCTGGAGTCCAACAGTATGTGTAAACACTTTGGAGAATTTCAGTTTCTGTTCATGATGCATGCAGCAAGATTCATGACCTGGATCCCACGACAAAAATGCCCACAAACACTCCAAAAGTCTTTGTATAAGACTAACCTGAACAGGAGCCCCAGTACTTTTGTCCATATATTGTCCTTTTGCTTCCTTTTGTGACCTGGTGCAGGTTTTTAGCAAGTGCTCAAGTTCACTATCTGCTTCCATGTGCCGTGTGCGTCTTCCTCGCTACCGGGCTGTGATCAGATTCAGGCTAACCGGAGAGGCTGAGGTGTCAGAATTCCCAGTGTCTGTCTTTCTGTCCCACTTGCTGCCACGTGTGATCTTTGCTGTGTTAAAAATGTATTCTTCTTCCTAATAACTGCAAACCCAGGATCATTTTTGGAGTAGAATCCCCTGTGAGGTAGCGTCTCTCAATGATTTACCTTCCATACTGATTTTGGAATTAACAACTCCTCTCTAAGGACCTGGTGTATTCCTAAAGGGAGAATCTCAAAGGAATATTTTCTCTCCACTATTTGTTCTTCTCCGTGTTTCGGCTTCTCTTCAGGACTCGAGTCAAATCGGGCTGTTGAAGGAGCTCTTGGATCTCCAGAAGGACATGGTGGTGATGCTTCTGTCTCTCCTGGAAGGTAAGACGTCACCGCCGTGTGACTTAAGAGTAGCGGAAAAAAGGGTTTTGCCATCTCTGCTTAACGTATTGACTGTGGTGGGCGTTTTGTTTAGTCAACTGGAAGCTAACCGTTTACTGCCACTGACATATATACTCGTCAAATCGTTTTTTTTTTTTTACTGGATGGAAAAGGGTCTCACCCAGCCGGTCTGTCAAAATTCAATTTTATAAATTAAACCAAAAAGCATTTTGACACTTTTTAGTCAGAAACCATTATTTCTGGTGATGTTCTACTGCGGATTACTAAGGAAGGGAAAAAGAGAAGAGAAAAACTTTTTTTTTTTCCTGGTGAAAGTAGTCGACTCATTCTTTTGGTAGGCTTGGTGCTTATTTTGTCACAGAAGAAAATATTCTATGGCTCTTCAAAGATTAGTCAAAATGCTGTAAGATGCTCAGCAATATTGGGAACTTCCACCCTCCTCCCTCACCCTGCAGGCAACGTTGTGAACGGCACCATCGCCAAGCAGATGGTGGACATGCTGGTGGAGTCCTCCAGCAACGTGGAGATGATCCTCAAGTTCTTCGACATGTTCCTCAAGCTGAAGGACATTGTGGCGTCCGATGCCTTCCGCGACTACGTCAGCGATCCCCGAGGGCTCATCTCCAAGAAGGATTTCTCCAAGGCCATGGACAGCCAGAAGCAGTACTCCCCCTCGGAAATCCAATTCCTTTTGTCCTGCTCCGAAGCCGACGAGAATGAGATGATCAACTTTGAAGAGTTCGCCGACCGCTTCCAGGAGCCGGCCAAGGACATCGGTTTCAACATCGCCGTCCTCCTCACCAACCTGTCCGAGCATGTGCCTCACGACACCCGCCTGCAGAACTTCCTGGAGCAGGCCGAGAGCGTGCTCAACTACTTCCGCCCCTTCCTGGGCCGCATCGAGATCATGGGCGCCAGTCGCAAGATCGAGCGTATCTACTTTGAGATCAGCGAGGCCAATCGCAACCAGTGGGAGATGCCGCAGGTGCGCGAGTCCAAGCGGCAGTTCATCTTCGACGTGGTCAACGAGGGCGGCGAGAGCGAGAAGATGGAGCTCTTTGTCAACTTCTGCGAGGACACCATATTTGAAATGAACATCGCCGCCTCCATCTCGGAGCCCGAGGCGGACGGCGTGGAAGAGGAAGACGACGAGGAAGAGGAAGAGGAGGCGGCCAAGGAGGGCGACGGCGGTGAAGGGGAGGAAGGCAACGGCGAAGCGGAAGCCCCAGAGTCCACCTCGGCCTTTGCCGACTTCCTCGCCAGCGTGGTCAACTTCTTTAACATGTTCACCTTCCGTAACATGCGCCGGCGCTACCGCAAACTGCGCAAGATGACGGTGAAGGAGATGGTGATCGGCCTGGCCACGTTCGTCTACACGATCATCATGGGCATCCTGATGTTCGTCTATAGCATCTGCAAGGGCTTCTTCATGCTCATTTGGAAAGCGCTCTTTGGCGGAGGCTTGGTGGAGGGCGCCAAGAAGATGACGGTGACCGAGATCCTCGCCAGCATGCCGGACCCGACGCAGGACGAAGTTCACGGCGACTTGCCTCCCGAGCCGGGAGCGAGAGAGGTTCAAGATGCAGACGGAGCGGCCGACTTGGATGCAGGGGTAGGCGAGGAGGAAGAGGAGGACGGCGAGGAACGGGAAGGTGGACGTCTGCCTGGTTTCAACGCTCCCGGCGGACTTGGAGACTTTGGGGAGACGACGCCGGAAGAACCGCCCACTCCTGAGGGCACGCCACTGCTCAAGAGGAAGCCGGTAAGTAGACTCCATTAATATTATGGTGGCTGCTCGTCTTACTGTGATTCCCATTGTATGCGTTCCTTGCCACAGTTGACTACGGCAGGTGAAGGGCAGGAAGAGGAAGGAGGAGAAATTGCCGAAACTGAAGAGGCCGCTCCAGAGACAGAGAAAGCAGAGTAAGTAGTGGACTGAGTGTGTCTACCATCATGCGTTGCATATTTAGATTCTAGGTCAATATCTGGGTGGCTAGCATGTCTTGGAGAAGTTCTATGAAAAGGTGTACTTGCTTCATTCATATTTTTATTTTCATCTACGGAGCCATCCGGTTTCATCCATTGCTTGTTAACTTGTCCATAACGGAGTTGAAAGCGCGTCACTTGTGACGTTCGCAGCACTGAAAGCGTTGAGAAGAAGCCAGAGAAGACCGAGCCCGAGCCTGAAGTCAAGGAGGAAGAGCCCAAGGTGCCCGAGGAGCCGACTGTGAAGGCGAAGGTGAAGAAGGAGAAGAAACTGGCGGAGGAAGGCTTTGAGCTGTGGAATGAGCTGGAAGTCCAGAGGATTAAATTCATGGTGAGCAATTCACGGTTCTTCGGGGCACGCATAACAAATTGTCACATTGTTTAAAAAAAGTGCATACCGACATATGGGGAAACGACATAATAAACCAATTACTCCTCTCTATCTTATCTTGAGTGAATTCATTTACAGTGGTACCTCTACTTACGAAATTAATTGGTTCTGGAAGAAATTTCTTAAGTAGAAAATTTTGTAAGTAGAGACGCGTTTTCCATGTAAATGCCCTAATCCGTTCCAAGCCCACCAATATTCAGACATAAATGTTTTATAAAGCATAAAAATGCATCAAAACATGTATTCATGTTACAATTAGATTATTGCACAATAAATGAGAGTTGTGCATAATGTAGAAAGAACAGCAATTTATAGAGTAAAGAATAAAAATGATAGTCGTTTACCTTTTAATTGCTGTCCTCATCGCTTTTTGCCCTCTTTGGTTCATGTTCTCTCTCAGAAGTGGTTTTTGCCTGGCCTTTTGTAAAGAACTAATTTATTAACGTGGCGACTGTCGATACATTACAGTCGTATTCTTTGGCGAGACCAACCAAAGGAATCCCTTTTTCATACTTTTCTATTATCTCTTGCTTTGTTTGTATGGACAAAAAAAACGATTTTCTCCTTTTTTTCTTTTCTTCGTTTCTAATTCACGTAAAACTATCGGAACACCTCATGGCCCGAGGGGCGAATGACGAGGACGCTGCATAGACATATCCATCACATATCTATCAAACTACCTGTCTATCTACACACATAGACACATACGGTAGAGGTCCCTCTTAGCCAATGGGATGCCAGGAAGATGCTAAGTAATAGCCAATGGCAGAGCAGCTATGAGTATGTTGCGTTCAGGAAACTCTGGAGCTGCGAGTAGCAGCCCATACTTTTACCTTTCGTATCCTGAATTTTTTTTCATCACAAGAGGCAATATTTTCCTGTTGAGGCGTTTCGTAACTTGAAAATTTCGTATGAAGAGACGTTCGTAAGTAGGAGTACCACTGTATGTTTTTAAAAAAGACGTGTATTTTCAAAGGCTATTTTTGGGGCCTGCCGTTATCGAATATTTTTTAATTCGGTTATTCTTTTTTCACTGCCAGCTGGTAGTGAATTAGTTATCTCATTCACTGCCATTGACAGCTATATAAGTCAAAAATCCAAATCCAGTTCTTACTGATTAAATGATAATTTTATGTGCCATACTTAAGAGTAGGGCTGTTCGATTTTGCCCAACAAGAAAATCCCGATTATTTTCTCTCAAACCCGATTTTCCGATTACGATTTCATTGTAAAATAAAAAATAATGTAAAATGAAGTATTTTGAATTGAAACTTAATTTTTCTTTCTTTGAACTGAAAATGCCAGTCAATTTAACTTAATACACACAGAACAATCCATTGGGATTAACAGCATTTTACTTACACAGTAGATTTCAGATCTGTTCTTAATTAAACCAATAATGAAAGAAGAAAGTGCATATACCATCTGAAACGAAATCATCAACATGAGAGAACGTCGTCAGTCAAGTCTGTAAACCAAAAAGTGTCAGCCAGTGATTTTGCCAACCAGCTAGCGACTAGCCTTTCACCTTTCTCCCTAGTCTTACTTAAACATAAATCAATGATTAGTGCAAAACTATCACTCAATAATACAATTCACTGTCAAGCTTAAGTACGGATGCATATATTCCGGCTGGACCAGAGGTCCGTTGTAGAGGAGAAAATAAAGGGACATCGACTTTCAGACATCGAGTTACTTGCTCACGGGTTGTATTGTACATGTGGGGCACAGACTACTACAGATCTATATTTGCCCGATTTATTAACTAAACGCTCACTTGCCTGAGCAAATAGCAGAATCGCTGGTAGCCATGGATGTTGTTGTTGTTACGGACTGCGCGCTCGTGGGAGGAAGCGGAAATGCAGAGGAAACTACGGTGGCTTAGATAAGCACAAAATAAACAATTCGAACGTGCCCGATTTGAACGTTATTAAAATCGTTTTATCCAGAAAATTCGGTTACGGTTCAAAATCGCTTACTCGAGCAGCCCTACTTAAGAGTTACATACAACAGAACTGCACTTTAAAATGTGCTGAACTTGAAAAGTAAAAAAAATTTACTCTACTGGAATAAAAAAAAAGACTGTATGCAAAGCTCCAAGCTTCATTTTAATGTTTGCTGTATTGTATAGTTTATAAGGTGTACATTTTATTTGTATTTAAGTTAGTGATCCTTAAGTACCACTACCACTAGAGAGATCCTGCATACCACTAGTGGTACTCACACCACACTTTAAGAATCACTCGATGACTAGATGAAATAAAAAGTGTCATTGGTCCAGTAATTTCTTCTATGTCCTTGCAGAACTACCTCTCTAGAAACTTCTACAACCTGCGCTTCTTGGCCCTTTTCATCGCTTTTGCCCTCAACTTCATCCTGCTCTTCTACAAGGTTTGCTTTTGGGCTGACTAACTGAGAAAAAAAACTGTGATGACATTTTTGTTAATTGATATTTGATTTTGATTATTATTAAAAAATTGTAATAGTGTTTTTTTTTTTTTTTTTAATAATTAACAATTGCAATTCGCCTTGTCAGCATCCCCGTGTGTCCAACCTCTCCAGGTGTCGGACAGCCCACCAGGCGAGGAGGAATTTGAAGGATCCGGTCTGTTTGAAGGCGGCTCGGGACTGTTTGAAGGCTCCGGCGCTGATGAGGAAGGATCCGGATTCGAAGATGGAGGAGAGGACGACGAAGACGAGGGCCCCCTGTATTATTTCCTGGAGGAGAGCACTGGATACATGGAGCCCGCTTTGGCGTTCCTCAGCATCATCCACACCATCATTTCCTTCCTCTGTATCATCGGCTATAACTGCCTCAAGGTGAAATGTTTGACTTCTTCTAAATACTGTCTGACACTTTTAAGGCCTGATCGATTAATTAGCCGGGTGGCACGGTGGTTGCCTGGTTAGCACGTCCGCCTCACAGTTCAGAGGTCGTGGGTTCGATCCCGGCCCCGGCCTCCCTGTGTGGAGTTTGCATGTTCTCCCCATGCCTGGGTTTTCTCCGGGTACTCCGGTTTCCTCCCACATTCCAAAAACATGCATGGTAAGTTGATTGGACACTCTAAATTGCCCCTAGGTGTGATTGTGAGTGCGGATGTTTGTCTCTGTGTGCCCTGCGATTGGCTGGCAACCAATTCAGGGTGTCCCCCGCCTACTGCCCGAAAACAGCTGGGATAGGCTCCAGCACGCCCCGCAACCCTTGTGAGGAGAAGCGGTATGGATAATGGATGGATGGATGGATGGATGAATTGGCCATCCGATTTTCGGCTGATATTATTCTTATAAAAGTGGCTAAAATCTTTTTAAATAGTTTTTTTTCACACGTTAACACATTACAACACAAAACAAAGGTAATGGCATTCATACATTTCCCCCCCTCCGCACCCACCAAAAAAGAAGCAAAAATCTGACCTTATTTGCAGGCTTTTTTTCTCTCTGTTGTAAAGTTAATTACTAAAGGAAAAAGTACGGTAAAATAGTCATGTCGTCTGCCTGTGATTCCTATCTGTATTGCTGTAAGCATTAAGGGACCAATAAATAATTTATTTCATTCATGATATCATTTTTAATTAATTGTCGATTTAATCGTTTATCTGAATTTTATTCTGCCTGATATCTGAATCGGCATCAGCCTTTTCAAATTTTATGAAATTTTTCCCATCAGTTTGTTGGCATTTCTTCCGGTACATGCATGTGGGCATTAGATTTATTCACCCAATCAGATTTCAGCCTCGTTGTGTTGCCACGTCACTTTAATCTGCCCATGGTTGTCACGGTCAGCTGTGTTGGATAGGGTTGTCACAATACTAAAATTTCAAATTCAATATCGATACCCAGTAAAACATTTGATACTCGATACCATGTTTGATACTGCGCTGATAGAAAAATGACAAATACTTTAAAAGGCATACAAAATATGTTTATTAACATGAAGAGGACCGGCTGGTTTGGCCCTCCTGCCGCCCTCCTACTAACCATACTTAGCAGCAATAAAATGTGGAACTGCAAGCAGAATCACAGTGAGGGCTCTCCTGACTGCCAGAGGCTGTCTGCCGGGTAGGCCGCGCTGCTTGCAGAGTGCGAGCGGTGGACGCTGCGGGCACTTGCACCGTAGTATCGATACCATGACACATTAGTATTGTAATCAGATACGGCGTGTAAATATCAATACTTTTCAAAGTACTTTTAACTTTTTACTTTTAAGAACACTAGTACTGGCCAGTGTAACCATATTTTTGGGGGACTATTTGAACAGCAATCGGCCAATTTTTGCAGAATTTAAAGAGCTAATATTGACTGATGAAATCGTCCGGCCAACGTAATTGATCAGGCACTACTCACATGCATACACTATATTCATTGCAGCATCTTAGTGAGTCACTTAGAGTAGTAGTGATGGAAGAATGCTTGTGGCTAGTCTCATTCTCAATGCAGGTTTATAAGCAGCCTTAGAACGCCCTCCTGCGGTTGTTTGGTGTATTGTTTGCTGACGTTGAAAAGGAAAAAAATACAATATAATGTGTAAATAATTTCACACATAAGTCGCTCCAGAGTATAAGTCGCACCCCCGGCCAAACTATGGGAAAAACTGCGTCTTATAGTCCGGAAAATACGGTACTAGTTTTTATCAATTAATTGAATTGCAGCATTAAATCATGATGGACAAACTGTTTAATGTTTTACATTGTATTTAATTGTATTTTCTCTGTTTTTATAACGTATAATATTATAGAGTGCTATTTTGACACAAACAGAACAAAAAGCTCTTTCCGGGGGAAGGCTGGATGACACAGCATAGCTGTGTGCTTTTATACTGCCATTTTTTGTGGTGGTTTCGATAATTGCCGCCACAGTGGTGCTATTAGGAGGTGGGTTATGTCCCTACTGAATGCCCCGGGTACCAAATGCAAATTCTTGAGGCAAATCATGCAAAATGACTTTTTTCTTGACTCCTCTCACCATCTAGGTTCCTCTGGTTATCTTCAAGAGAGAGAAAGAGCTGGCAAGAAAGCTGGAGTTTGACGGCGTCTATGTGACGGAGCAGCCAGAAGACGACGATATCAAGGGACAGTGGGACCGGCTGGTGCTCAACACTCCGTAAGAGTGCATGTTTCACCAGAGCTGGCCCAAAGCTGAAGCCATCTAAGCACCTGCTTGGGGCCTTACGACCACTAGATCTGAATCGGCTACCATTGGAGATTAAAAACCATGCATGGATACAATATCTACTGTTATGTAATCAACACTCCACAGTTGCAGCAGTCTAACACAAAGTCAAAGTAAAAATTTTAGAAGTGGGCCAGCTCTGTATTTTTCCTTTTTGCTTTTCAGTATTCACATTGCTACAGTACATGTCTAAAAGTCAAAATGTGACTTGTAATCACTCATTTTTTTATGACTGCAGAACTTTCCCCAACAACTACTGGGACAAGTTTGTGAAAAGGAAGGTGAGTTCTTCAGTTTTTGGTCAAAGTGTTTTCATTCAAGAGACTGTCACTGAACGGATTTTTAATATCTTTAATTTGATCTTTTTTGCCCTGTTGGCAGGTATTGGATAAATACGGCGACATCTACGGAAGAGAGAGGATCGCCGAGCTGCTGGGCATGGACTTAGCCTCCCTGGATGTCAGCGCCATAACGCACGATAAGAAGCCTGAGCCTGACAACTCGGTCTTCAACTGGTATGTTTGCACTCTTGACGTTTTGTGGTTGGGTACTCGAATCGCACGATTTGACTCGAGTCAGACTTGAGTCGCCAGATTTAGGCCTTTGAACCTTCCTGGCTAAAACGTCGGACAAGGTGACTTGACATAGACTTGGTATTTGTGAGACCCGGCTTGACTTAGAAGTGTACTTCTTGTTTGTCTACTTGACTTCTTAAAACAAACGAGAAAGTCCAGTTGCCTGGATTCCACATTTGCGGGTTATCATGAACTGGATGACTGACAATTTATATCTTCTTCTCTGCAGGATAACATCTATCGACATCAAGTACCAAATCTGGAAGTTTGGCGTCGTGTTCACGGACAATGTGGGTTGAAGAAACCAAAGCATGTGGATTTGAAGAGCGAAATTGCATGAAAGATTTCTCTTTCTTCCCCTGGTAGACCTTCCTATACCTGGTCTGGTACATGCTCATGTCCATGCTGGGACACTACAACAACTTCTTCTTCGCTGCTCACTTGTTAGACATCGCCATGGGCGTCAAAACCCTGCGCACCATCCTGTCCTCGGTCACCCACAACGGAAAGCAGGTGACGAAAGAAATATTGTAGCAAACCACAAACAAGGTTTTACAGTTTGAAGATTTATCATTATAGTTAGTTTTTAGTTCGTTTTGACTTTTTTTTTTTTGAATTCAGTTAGGTTTTAATCCAGTTAGTTTTTAACTCATTCACTGCCAGACATTTTCAGACCCTCTTTTACCCTAATGTTTGAAAAAAATTTGAAAAAATTATAAATAGGTTCCTGGCATTTAATGGCTGGACTGTGAAAAGACAAGTAAATTTGTCAATGGCAGTGAATGAGTTAATGAGAACAAGTTTCTTTCTTTTTTATTTTTTTTATTTAAAGGCTTCATTTTAGTTTGTTTCGTATTGGTTTTAGTGGTTTTATTTATTTATTTATTTAATGTTTGGAGTGTTTCTTGAGTGCAAGATAAAAAAAAAATGTTACTAAGTATTGTGTAATAAAATAACTACAACTCTCAATTGAATGTTTGGACCACGAAAGCTCATTTATGATATTAATTGACAATGACGAAACAAAAAACATTTTCGCTATAATTAGGGTTTCAGTTTGTTTTATAAAAGTAAGATGTAGTTTCAGTGAGTTTTCATTTTATGTTTGAAGCATTTTTGTTTTTTATTGTATATTGTTCAAGAAAATGTTTCGGTTTCAGTTGATTTGTTTGTTTTCATGAACTGTCTTGACCACAACACGCTGGTACAGTGGGACCTCGGCTTTGTGATGAATCCGATCCACAGAGTCTGATTAACTAACAGACAAACAAAGGAGAGGCAAGAAAAGCAAAGCTTCTCCTGACTTCTTGTGCCCTCCACAGCTGATGATGACGGTGGGTCTGCTGGCCGTGGTGGTTTACCTCTACACGGTGGTGGCCTTCAACTTCTTCCGCAAGTTCTACAACAAGAGCGAGGATGAGGACGAGCCCGACATGAAGTGCGACGACATGATGACGGTGTGTACGTAGCAGATGTCCCAAAGCATCAGTGGCAATCGATTCATCATTGTTGCCCAAGTTTTATTGTAGTCGATGTACTGTACTGAAATGTTCATCTCAAGTTATTCACTAATGAACTTACACCGTGGGAAATCTTGGCCTGTTTAGTTAAAAACAAAGCTATTTTTCAGTTGTATGAACGTCAATAGGATAATTGTACCTTTTGTCATCGAATGGAAGAGCATTTAAATGTTCTGCCTGTCATTGTATATCACTTGGCATAGATAAAGAAAGATGTACTGTATTTTCCGGGCTACACACCGCACCCACTCTATTTTTAGAAAATTTGGGAAAAAAACGTATATAAGCCACACCTTTATATAAGCCGCACCTATCTATGTTGAAAACTTTTATATTTACTGCATTTACAGAACGATTATGAACTGTAAATGGAAATGGAAATGTATGTACCTGAGCAGATTCTTTCCTAACATTGCCTTTTAACACTGCAGTAACGTTGCTGATTAAAACTGAGCAGAACCAAGGGAAAATAAACCATACTTATCGTCACGTCACTGCCGGCTGCCGCTCCAGTTTGGCAGCTAATGTCCACCAGACTCCACCATCTATTGTTCTGCTACATTCTACATATGCACCTGTCTTGTTTTATGTTAATAAAGACAGCCAATCTAACACACGACGTGCTGCCAACTGTACTAAATCAACAATAGCATTTCACATCGAAACAACAGAACATATGTAACATCAGCCAATGACATTCATGTGCACTTTAAGGCCGTGATACACCAAAACGACGTTCATCAACAGTGACAGACGTTTACCCCCTGTGGCGTCCGGCCGGCTGTTGGCACGTCACGCTGGCAAAAACACACCGCAACGACAGACAGCGACGCTGACCATTAAAGTACCTTCTGCGCATGCATAAGATGTAATACCCCTCCATACCATCGGCGGCGGTAGTCACCATTTCTCATGGTTCGAAAACTCCAACCGTAAAGATGTTGGCCGGGGGCTGATTATAACAACCTAAACAATGCATTCGGCTCTATTCTTCGCTCACGATGAACTCCCTCGCGAAGTAAACCATCACGTCCTTGACAAGGTATTGTGAAATACTTAGATTGTCAACCCTTGCTCTTGTACTTGTAAGAAGATTAAGGCAGCGCAGGCGTGCTCACTGTTTTTCCGCCTTTATCACTTCACGTTGGTGCTCTGCGCGCTGATTTGCTAGCTAACAGCCAATCAGAGTGACCAAATGTCACGACTGGCGGCGCCGATTCAACAAACGTAAACGCCCCCAAGACGCTTACAGACGGGTTACGACAGGTGGCCACTACACTAATCAGACGCTTAAAGACGCGACAACGCTTAACGACCTCCGACGTCGGTTTGGTGTATCGGGGCCTTTAGGGACCTCCCGGAAAACATAAAATCAAAGGATTACAGCACTTAATGCAATAACCTAGTGCATAGCGCCCTCGCCTGTTGAACTCCTCCACCTGCAGTCACATCCATTTAATGGCAGATGTATTGTATTGAATTGTACTGTAATTCCGAGCGGTGGAAGAAAAATCCACAGAATAGCCGCAGCGGACTATAATGTGTGGCTCAAACCCTAGGAAAAAAGTTGCGGTTTATGTTCCGAAAAATACGGTACTGTGCTGTATTGTGTGTAGTAAGGGTCCCGACTCTCCCTCCCCGCAGTGCTATCTGTTCCACATGTACGTTGGCGTGCGGGCCGGCGGCGGCATCGGAGATGAGATCGAGGACCCGGCCGGAGACGAATACGAGCTCTACCGAGTGGTCTTCGACATCACCTTCTTCTTCTTTGTCATCGTCATCCTTCTGGCCATCATCCAGGGTAGGAACTCGTGGCCCGCCACGCTTTGGTGTCAGGTTTACCAGGTTAGCACATTGTTGACTTTGCTATGTTACCTGACTTCTATGGAGCATACATAATTACCACGTTGAACCCTACATTTATTGTTTCAATACTTGTTTGGTGTGAGGAGAAATAAAACAAATCCCGGAAGGAAAAAAAGCAAAAAAAAACAAAACGGTATTTTTGTTTTCTATTACCAAATAATTGGAAACTGTATTTTTAAGAAAAAAAATAGAGGTCTTTCTTGTTAAGGCCATATCGTTAAGCCCTACTAACTGGAATTTACTAGAGGAGGGGTTCTCGATTATTTTATTTTCTGATCCGGAAAGCCCTTACGAACTTTATGACTCGACGAACCCACTCATTGTCTATGTGCTACGAGGGTTCGAAGACGGCATGCGAGTTCGTCCTTTTACAAAAAATGACTTTATTCATTTGAGAATGCCAGATCCCGGTGGTAATACATCCCATTCATAACAGAGCTTTTAATTCGCCCAAAGCCATAACTGGGAGTAGTAATTGGTTTGTTGTGTTTGGTTTATTGACCTGCTTGTCCCCATACATACTGTAGGTCTGCACTTTAAAAGAGAAGTCAAGCCAAACATATTTATTTTCAAGAATATGTTCAATGCAGGCCCACTAGTTGAAACAAGGCATTCTGATTAATATTGCGTTTGTGGAATAAGAGTTAATCCACCCGTTTTTAGCCATCTCAGGGGGCGGCCATTTTGTCACTTCTGTTGACTGGAAATGACATCACAACTGCTCAGGGCTCAGATAATGACCAATCGCTGTTGAGCTGTTTTCTGAAGCTGAGCCATGATTGGTCGTTATCTGAGCCCTGAGCAGCTTAGATGTCATAGAGGACGCGGGTGGATTTTGCTGCTTAACTCATATTCCACAATTAATGGCAGCGTATTATACGGACCCCCAAGCTACAGCTCGCGGGCCCTCGTTTGAGAACCTCTGCACTGGAGCCCCAAGACTGCTTTGCAAGCATTGTGACCAACAAGCGATTGCGCTCTTTCAGGTTTGATCATTGACGCCTTCGGGGAGCTGAGAGACCAGCAGGAGCAGGTCAGGGAGGACATGGAGGTGAGTTCGCCCGCCGTCACGCTCACTTCCTCTTGTCGACGTTCTTGCAACGTCTTTTCTCTTGTCACACAGACCAAGTGCTTCATCTGCGGAATCGGCAGCGACTATTTTGACACGACGCCGCACGGCTTCGAGACGCACACTTTAGAAGAACACAATTTGGCCAACTACATGTGAGTGTCACTTCTTGGGTTTGACAGCGTGTTTCCATTTTCAGAAGTAGCCAATTTACATTTAGTGTCTGGATCAAGACTATTTACAAGTATTTCCAAAGTAATCCATATCCATTATGATTGGATTGATTACATGAACCAATCCAACTACAGTACACAAGTGTCAACTCAAGCACTTGTCAGATTATGTACCAGTTAAATAACATTTCATGATTTTCATGATCTATACAGCTCTAATGTACCATACATAATTTTTAATGGTCTGTGAACCTCTAAGGTACCATATTAGCATGCTACACTTTCATTTTCCATGAGCTAAACTCAATGGGCTCTATTTTCATGACCGGCGCATCTGCGAGAGGGAGTGCTGCGTCGCTGTGGTCGAGGTCAAAAATGTGTTCAGTCGTGGCCAGTCAAAGCGGCTGCTTTTATTTCCTTTAAATGCGGTGCACTAGTTGCACCCTCGAGTATCGACTTGGCGGAAGCATAGCTGTCTGAGCCGTGAAGTGGTCACTTGGAGACCGCTGAACACAACCTTACTGGGCCGGAGTGCCAAGTTTGTCTGAAACTGATCTGCCAAATTGTCAGACACTCACTGCCAGCCTTGCACTGATACGGAAATAAGGATATTTGCACCATTTGTATCATATGTACTTTGGAGATTTGATACACCGCAAGTGTTTTTATGTGTGCAAGCTTCTATACTGTACTTTCACGTTATGTCGTATATTTGTGTTTCCCCCTCACGCTTGTCTTGCAGGTTCTTCCTCATGTATCTCATCAACAAGGATGAAACGGAGCACACGGGACAGGTCAGCCATTTGCGCCATGTCAAGTCCTCTTGTCTTTCAATTTCTACCTTGCACTTCACTCACCACCATGCACCTTATTTCGGACGTTCGGACCGCACCACAATTAGGACATGTTTTTTATTCCTCAGGAGTCGTACGTGTGGAAGATGTACCAGGAGCGCTGCTGGGACTTCTTCCCCGCCGGGGACTGCTTCCGAAAGCAGTATGAGGATCAGCTGGGATAAGACGGACGACAAACGCGGGAAGAGGGAGATTGAGAAGGCAGACAGATGTGAATCAAGAGGTCAACAATGCTATGCACACTTTGACTGCAGCATCTAATTCAATCAAACAATAACGTGACGGGAAATAGGCCTTTTTTGTAACAACCATGTCCGTAGATTGCCTTGCTTCTACGCGCGCACGCGCACACACTGAATACTGTTGTCAGCGTCACGGCTCATCTACACTCGGAACTGTGCCTGAACGCATCGTGTTCATCAAACAGACGGAATGTGAGCTTGCAGACGCTGTGTTTTAGTGCCTATAACAAAGTCATAGCTTTTTTGTTTGTTTTTTGTTGGTTTAGATGAGAGGGAAGATGTTTTTTTTTTTTGTTGACGCCAGAACGCTTAAGAACAGGGGTTCTCAATTTTTTTTTCTTCAAGAACCCAATTTAGAATACTCAATTCAACCACTGAGAACTAATGGGGTAATGCATTTTTCCCCATTTTGCACGAGAGTGATTACACTGGGCGCCAGCAAGTTTTAATCGGAGATGGTGTTATGTGTCCCTAAATGTATTTTCGACGCCGATTTAAAAAATGTCTTCACTTTTTTCTAGCACATCGGATTTTTGAGATATTTTCATGTTTTGTTTTTAACTTTCACCTATAAAAGCTTGCGCAATTCAGATTTTACCATGCATTGTAATTTATAGTTCAGATGCCCCCACCCCCAAAAATCCATCTGTTGCTTAACCTAACCCTTAATTCACAAATATTACTAAATATATTACTACATTTCATATTATAACATGATGTTATTATACTATCATTATGAAAACCTGATGTGCTAGAGAAAAACACAGGCAGATTCAGGATCAGCACAAAAAAATCATCACCAAAAATTAGGGTTAGCATCTCTGATTTAAAAAAAAAAAAAAAAGAAAATATTTGTTGACCATTGGTATTAAAGGACAAGTCAAAACAAAACATTTTCTTTGCACCAATATGTTGTATGTGCCCCCGCTATATTCTGATTGATATTGCTTTCGTGGAATCGATCCATTTTCATCAAATTTAGGGCGCTGCCATAAAAGTGCCTTCGGGCTCGCATTGCAAACAGCACGTGAATGCGACTGTGCAATGCGAGCCCAAAGGCACTTTGATGTCAATTTTGTTGACAGGACAAAATGGCAGCGCCATGAGATGGATGAAATTAAATTGATTAATCTGCTTAATTCTTATTCCACAAATGCAATGTAAATCATGGCGGCACAAAGGAAATATCGCAAAGAAAATGTACACTTTAACAATGATTGAAGCACTTCTTACTTTGTCAGTCTTGTATCAAATTTTGAACCTCACTTTTTGGGATTTTCTTTTGCGGGAGATGAAGTCTGCTTTCGTGGCCATCTGGGTAATTAGAGGTGGCCTCGTGTTGCATTGATGAATCAGGAAATGTGCTGCTTCCGTTAAAGAACCGCCCCCTAAATGTCAAATGGGAAGTAAGAGTATTCATCTAAAAGATGTTCTTCCTTTTTCCTTAAAAATGACAAACATTCATTCTCTGTGGCTCAATGAGCTGACTAGCTGACTTGCACTGCTTACATTAACAACATGACTGCAAACCTGCAAACAGAGAGAAGCTACTTCCAAAAGCAGTCAATATTGCTATTTGCTTGCTACATAGATTTTTTTCCGATAGCTTTCGCAACAATTTTTACCAAAAGTTTAATTCCTACGAAGAAACTTGCAAGATGAGTTCAATTATTTCCACATTGTTTTCCGCAAGACAAGAAAGGAGCCTGGTGAAAGGCAATTACTTAGTGACAAAAATACGGATCCCGTTTAGTTTTGCATAAGCAGTGATTTGTCCAAATCACCGTTAGATTGCTTTGTTTAATGAAAAACATGCTTTGCCGCCATCTTGTGGCATCTGTTAACAATTACAAACCTCTTTGGGTCGGTGTTCATTATTCACAGCTCGGTCTCTATCCCTCTTGAAAGCTTTTGATTGGCCAAAGGTAAGGAGAAGTATGTTTAATAAGTTTGTTTTGATGGAGGTCTGCATTGAAAAAAAAAAAAAAATGATACAGCGTAATTCTACTGCAATTTCGCAGACCCCCACTTTGAGAAGAATACTCATGGAGAAATGAGCAGAGAATCATCAGCGTGTGCGATTGACGCCATTCAGTATGAATCGGCTGTACAGACACTTTGAAGTCTTATGGATTTATTTATTGTTTCTATGACTGTTTTTGGCCCCTCCGGCTAAAGGAGAGCGAGCAGGAGCGAATGTACGCATTTAAAAACGGCCAAAACGGCCTTTTTGACGAGAAGGCATATTTTACATACGAGATATACATCTATTTATTTTTTCTTTGGAGGATTCCAACATGTCACGTTGTTAGTGGGTAGCTGTGATGTGTGTGTGACGCGTGGAGGAAAATGACTTTGGTGTGCGTGTTGACTCTCAGGTGTGAAGACGCTGCCACCGAGCAATTTTGGCAGCCTTCAAGCCGTCACGTTGACTGAACTCTGTTTTGCTCTCACAATAAATGGGTTCACTCAACAAGCGTGGGAGCAAGTGTCCTCATTTGCGTGCGCACCTCTACTTTGACGACATGATGTTGTCAAAGTAGTCTGCATTGTTGAGAAACCAAACATACTGTACAAATTGATCTGTGAAAAAAAGTAGCGTTTAGTTCCACTTTAAAATTCAATGGCTTGAACAGATTGTGAGAAGCAGGATATTCCCCTTCAATGGTTTTATTTAAAAGAACTGTTTGACGTCGGATGTAAGAATGTTGTGTGGCAAGTATGAAAAAATATCTTGTCTGCTCTGAAAACATACATTCATACAATACAGAAGAAGTTATCATTAGCTTATTTAGCAAGTTTAGTTAGTCAGTTGTCAATGTTAGCAAAGATACAAAGGAACATGTTGTTTTAATAGTATCAGTTAATAGAATTTTTTTTTCTTTTTGAAAAACTTTTTTCCATTATGCCAAGTTATTGAAATGGGCATTATGTGTGAATGACAGAAAATGTTGACCTTTGTTCTTGAAAGTCAACGCAAACATTTTTTTTCAAGAATATGTTCTATGCAGGCAGCACGGTGGTCGACTGGTTAGCACGTCCGCCTCACAGTTCAGAGGTCGTGGGTTCGATCCCGGCTCCGGCCTCCCTGTGTGGAGTTTGCATGTTCTCCCCGTAACTGCGTGGGTTTTCTCCGGGCACTCCGGTTTCCTCCCACATTCCAAAAACATGCATGGTAAGTTGATTGGACTGTCTAAATTGCCCCTAGGTGTGATTGTGAGTGCGGATGTTCGTCTCTGTGTGTCCTGCGATTGGCTGGCAACCAATTCAGGGTGTCCCCCGCCTACTGCCCAAAGACAGCTGGGATAGGCTCCAGCACGCCCGCGACCCTTGTGAGGATAAGCGGTATGGATAATGAATGAATGAATGTTCTATGCAAACCCACTAGTTGAAACAGGGCATTCTGATAAATATTGCATTTGTGGAATAAGTTTTAATCCACTCGTTTTTAGCCATCTCCGGGGGCGGCCATTTTGTCTTCTGTCGACTGAAAATGACATCACAACTGCTCACAACGACCAATCAAGGCTCAGATTCAGAAAACAGGTCAGCCGTGGTTGGTCGTTGTGAGCAGTTGTGATGTCATTTTCAGTCGACAGAAGACAACATGGCCGCCCCCAGAGATGGCTAAAAACGAGTGCATTTTGCTGCTTAACTTATATTCCACAAACGCAAAATGAATCAGAATGCCGTGTTTCAACTACTGGGCCTGCTGGGAACATATTCTTGAAAAAAAAATGTTCTGGTTGACTTCTGCTTGAAGTACATTTTAGGGTATCTGTACTTCGATTGAAGTACTTTTGCCACCTTTGACTTTCTGGAAAATATCATTTGCAAAATGCTTGTAAAATTGCTTCGCCGCAATTGATTCTGTGTCGCACGTTCATGATTTCTGCCGACTTTAATCGAAGTCAAACATCAGCTGGAGGTAAAACTTGGATGGAACACAAGTGTGCACCGATATGGAAGTGTACACGATAGCTAGATAAGAGCTTTTGTGTTTGTCTTGGGTGGGCCACATTCCGACTCGAGAAAGAACCATTATTTTTTTTATGGCATTTTATAGTTCACACACACACACCAACACACGTGCGCACACGCACGCGCACACAATATGTAGTTCCACGTTCCCACTCCTCTGCTGGGTAAAAGATTAATGAGCATCTCGTGCCTCCAAAGTATATATCCTGCTCTGTCCTTTACTCCAGCCCATAGAGTATTTGCATTATCAATGTAAATTAATTCATAATCAATACATTTTAATCAAGCCGGACTTGATGACGTATTTCCGCTGGACCGACAGAAACTGTCTGAGATACAAAAATATAAACACCACATTTGGTAAACTAAAACAGCAACAACAAAAAAGTGGCCAATTTAATGCAACAAATATTACAGGACACTTTTTTTAATTAATATACAAAAACTAAAGAATGAATAGTAAATTGATAAATGTTTAATGAAGGACTGAAATTTAGAAAACATTTCATTCTTTTTTTTTAAATTGTTTACAAAATAGTTCTTGTTATTTTTTCCTTTGGGGGTGAGGGGAGAGTTTTTTTATAATCGAGAATTCTCATCTTTTTTTCCCTTAAATCTATTGATTTTAAACATGATATTACATAATTGGCTTAGGCGGCACGGTGATTGACTGGTTAGCACGTCCGCCTCACAGTTCAGAGCTCGTGGGTTCGATCCCGGCTCCGGCCTCCCTGTGTGGAGTTTGCATGTTCTCCCCGTGCCTGCGTGGGTTTTCTCCGGGTACTCCGGTTTCCTCCCACATTCCAAAAACATGCATGGTGAGCTGACTGGACTGTCTAAATTGCCCCTCGGTGTGATTGTGAGTGCCAATGTTTGTTTGTCTCTGTGTGCCCTGCGCTTGGCTGGCAACCAATTCAGGTTGTCCCCCGCCTACTGTTGGGATAGGCTCCAGCACGCCCACGACCCTTGTGAGGAGAAGGGTATGGATAATGGATGGATGGCTAATTATGATATTAAATGAAGAGTAAAGATCAGTCATTTATTAAGAAAAAAACAGTCCATGATGAAAAACACTAAAGTAGAATAAAAATATGTAAATGAATATCATTATATTAGTTGTTTATGTGATATGATGAAGCCAGCACATCTGCGGTTCAGCATTTGCAAATTCTCCTATTGGCTGATTAAAAAAAAATTGTGTGTAAAAAAAGTGCTTTGTGTGAATTTCTCGCAGATATTCCGCAAATAGCGAGATTTCATCAAAGTGAACGTAGCAAAATAAACTATGATATTTTAGATCCACGTTTTCTTTTCTTATCTATGAATGAGCTTGCTTTCAAAATCAGATGTGGCCCTCCGGCATAAACGTTTGCCCAGCCCTGCTCTAAAGTAAATAGCGTACATTCACTGCCCCTGCCTTGCGGGCCGGTCCCTATAAAAACTGTGACGTCCTGCTTGCCCACCTGCTCGCACATCTCAGCGACCGCTGCCATGTCCTTCGTCGCTCCTCCTGGTTACCAGCCCGTCTACGGCCCTGTGAGTATACCTCTTCATCCTCTATTGCTTTGTTTTGGGTTTTTTTCAACACTCTCTGACTTCGCTGTTTTGGAATTACAACACTCACAAAAATGAAGGAATGTTAAACTTAAATGCACCCTAACCTTTGCAGGTCAACTTAACTTGACGTCTCAAAACTTCTGAATCATGTTGAATGTTTCGGTACTTTTTGCTCAACTTGCTCGTCTCTGAACGGTAAAATTCACAACAGGAGTTTGATCCGTGAAAATACCCAAGGATGTCCACTTCTTGGCCTTTCTGTGACTCTTCCAGTCTTGCCGTTGATGATATTTATTTAATGAGAAGTTCAAAATAGCAGTCAGTGTTAGCACAAAATGTAAGGCTTCTGTTAGAAAGCAGACAAAAGCAAGGAATAGCCAAATAGAACATCTGAGCTTTATTTGGGGTTAATCGGTGGAACTTAAAATGGTGGAAAATGTATGTACGTGTACTGCCTCCCATTTGACACAAATTTGAATGTGATTGAATTGATTCATTCTTATCACAGCCACAGTCCTAGTTATAATAGGGTATGCAAGCTCAGTTGTTTATCCCCTCTCAAAAAGTTGGTCTGATTTTTTTGTATTCAAGATGAACAAAATAGATTATTTGTAAAAGTTGCTTATTTGTTTATCTTCAACCCCTGTACAGACCATTCCGTATTTGGGGCCCATCTACGGAGGTCTGAGGGAGGGAGCGTCCATCTACATCCAGGGGGCGGTTCCGGACAAAATGACCAGGTGAGGTAGCCCTTTGCAATTCCACCTGTGCCAGTAGCACTTGAAGAGATTCTGACAGTTGAGGAAAAAAATTCAAAGTGTTATCTGAAAAAAGAGACCAAAACTATGCCGATACTACGAATGGTTCAAATATAGCATCAAATTTACGTTGGTGCACCTTTCGTTCAGGTAAAACTGCCAGGTGGAACTGCAAAGGGTTAACCCTTTGGGTTATCACACTTGGGACTGGGTGCGGCTTTTTTTTCTTTTCTTTCTGTTGAAGGAAATCAAAGGAGCTTTTATCACATATCACAAAGAGTGCATGGCCATTAGCAGGCAGAGCAAACAGCAAAGCAAAGTCATGTTTTCAGGGAGGCCCAACCCTCACTGTTTGCTTATGGCACGGGTGTCCAAAGTCTTTTGCAACCCACTGCAGATTTTGGGAGAAATTGCATGTGAGATCTGGAATGGAATGGACAAAAAAAAGGAATCGTTGTGAATGAAATGGAATGATATTGAATGTTATGGAATGCAATTGAACGATGTAGAATGATGTTGATGGAAATGGGCAATATGTTGGTGAAAAGCGTGGAATATATTCAGTGGTGTAGGATTGATATTGGATTATCTGGAATGATATGCAAGATGTTGATGAAAAATGTGGAATGATATTGAAAGATATGGAATGATTTTGGTGAAAATTATGTTGGTGGAAAATGTGGAAAGAAATGGGATGATATCGAAAGAGATGGAATAATATTGAAAGATATGGAATGATACTGAATGATATGGAATAATATTGGTGAAAAATGTGCAATATATTGGTGGAAATTTTGAAAATTGTTCCCAGGGTGAAGTGATTGAGCTGAATATTTTTGAAATATGAATGGCAATGATGTGAAACCGTTATGTTGAGGACCTCAAAAAATGTTGTTGTTTTTTTAAATAAAAGTTTGTCACACATTTTGCTTAAAACGGAAGTCAACCCAAACATATTTTTTTCAAGAATGTGTTCCCAGCAGGTCCACTAGTTGAGACACGGCATTCTGATTAATTTTGCGTTTGTGGAATATATATTACGCAGCAAAATGCACTCGTTTTTAGCCATCTCTGGGGGCGGCCATTTTGTCTTCTGTCGACTGAAAATGACATCACAACTGCTCACAACCACCAATCACGGCTCAGACTCAGAAAACAGGTCAGCCGTGATTGATGGTTGTGAGCAGTTGTGATGTCATTTTCAGTGCCGTGTAAGATATGATAAATTATTTTAATTTCATTTTCATATACTTCAATAACACAAATAATTTGTTGCTTTGTCTCCCATTACATCAAATTGAGATTTAGACTTTTTGCCTCCCCTTTAAATACTGTATAGTCAGCTTCTTAGTATATGTTAACGTAAAGCACTTTGATTTATTTATTTATGTATTTTACCATATTTCATGAATTTAGGATTATGTGGCACCCCCGCCCCCTCCCTCCTTGCTTCAATGTTCCTCTTTGCCACCCTCAGTGGAAAAATTGTGGCATACCTGGCTTCTGTAATTCACGCTAAACGGTGTCGATCAGGTTCTTTGTCAACCTGCTGTGCGGAACGTCTGAGGCCAGCGACATCGCCCTCCATTTCAACCCGCGCTTCGACGGCCGGGACAAGGTGATCTTCAACACCCGCCAGAACGCCACCTGGGATGCGGAGGAGAAGATCCGCGACATGCCCTTCAGCAAGGGCAAGGCCTTCGAGATGGTCGTCGTGTGCTCTGTGCAGGACTACCAGGTCCGAGCGGATTCGGTCGGTGTGTTTGCAGGCGCGAAAGCGGCGTGACCTTTGACTTTAATTGTCTCGATAGTTCAAAATCAACGGGAAGGACTTTTACACCTTCAAGCATCGCCTCCCTTTGACGAGAGTGTGCGGCATGCAGATTGGGGGAGACGTTTCCATACAGACGATTAACGTCATTGGGGTGAGACAAATTTCTGTTTGTTGCTAGGCAGAATTACAGGCAGATATTAGATAACACTTTCTTTGAGACTGTTACCAGTACGAGTATTCATGGTATGGTAACGATACTGAGTATTGATACCGCATCAAAGACATCACATATCAATTAACATAATGACAGATAATGATTCAATGATGTGTCCAACCACTGCAATGTGGCGCCAACTACTGTCCATTTATTTATTATTTTTTTTGCCTTAAAGGAAAAGTCAACCCAAACATATTTTTCTCAAGAATATGTTCTATGCAGGCCCACTAGTTGAAACACGGCATTCTGATTAATATTGTGTTTCTGGAATATGAGTTAAGCAGCAAAATCAACCCCAACAGATGCTCAGGGCTCAGAGGACGACCAATCATGGC
The DNA here is from genome assembly GCF_054856515.1 of Filicampus tigris. Classification (NCBI taxonomy): domain Eukaryota; kingdom Metazoa; phylum Chordata; class Actinopteri; order Syngnathiformes; family Syngnathidae; genus Filicampus; species Filicampus tigris. The sequence goes on along the minus strand of NC_141223.1, from coordinate 23,340,905 downwards.
TCAGCTTCAGAAAACAGGTGAGCTGTGATTGGTCATGACCTGAGTCATGAGCATTTGTGATGTCGTTTTCAGTCGACAGAAGTGACAAAATGGCCGCCCCCAGAGATGGCTAAAAACGAGTGGTTTAACTTTTATTCCACAAATGCAATATTTGTCAGAATGCCTTGTTTTAACTAGCGGGTCTGCATAGAACGTATTTTTGAAAAAATATATATTTGGGTTGACTCCCTCTTTAAGTATTGTTACCCAATATTTTGATGTAAGGCCAGCATTGGCTCCTTACCTGCCCATTTCTAATTACAGTCAAACTGGACAATAACATTTGCATGGGTAGCATGTTGCACTTAAAAGCACCAGTGTGGCATTCAAAGTCAGGACTAAAGGAGGCACAGATGCCATTTAACCAGACTGTGGTGTTTTTTAGGGTGGCGGCATGAGTGGCGGAATGGGGGTAAGTCCATTTTGCAAGTGCATTACTTTTGTTTCTTACTATTGTTGTTTTTCACTGCCATGGCGTGAAGTGTCTTTGAAATGTTAACTTTTCCCACATGCAGCAGCAGCAGGGAGGATATCCAGGAGGTGGTATGGGGGTGCGTTATCTTTCTTGATTTGGCATCATTATTGACTTTCACTTCAATATGGTGCAAAATGACAACTGAGCCCTAGACATGACAGGAAAAACACTTGTAATTGTGACAACAATAGTAGTGTAACATTTGTGGCGTTAACATGGTTCCAATAAAAAAGTTGGGTGTCTGGGTTAGCGAATGGAGCGCACCTTTGCTTGAAACTGCAATAACTGATGTCCTCTACCTTCCTCTTCAAGTGGAGGTGCGCTCCATTTGCTTACCTAATTCTCCAGGAATTAAATTAATATTTGTCATTAGTATTTTGTGAGCACAATATAGCTTTTTGTGGCCTCAAATGAGACTTTTGTGCACACATTGGATCTATATTGTGGCGTTACTTCAATTAAAATGATTTACCCCCATTGTCATATCCATGGCTTTGTACAAAAACGATTCTGTGAAAGTAAATTTGTGGTTTTCCCACATGCATCAACAGCCGGGAGGATGCCCAGGAGGTGGTACGGGAGGAAGACCAGGATGTGGCACAGGCCCAGTGAGCCTTTTTCATTTATTACTCATATAGTTAAACACTTAAAAAATGAATTGAGTCATGAAACACGTGTTCCCCATAGGGAGGGTATCAAGGAGATTGTGAAGGTGGAAGATTTTGCATTTTGTATTTTTTGTCCATTATTTTTATTTTACACATTAATGCATTCAAACATTAATGCATTCAAACACAAGAGAAAGATAACATTCAAACCATCAAAAATCTGCCATTTTTTCCCCTATTTTTTCTCTGTTGTTATTTAAAACAAATGCTGAAGGACAAAGTGTTGTAAAAGGTTCTGCCTGTAATTCATATACTGTATTATTGTGTAACGGACTAAAAAATAAGTTATTTTATTCATTATATAATTCTTCTAATTAATCGCATATCGTACATTTATTGTGCCAAATATCTGAATCGGCACCAGCCTCAAAAAAATCAATTTTGGTTGGGTCCTAGTTATTAGTGTAATGATTCTCAAATTGGGTACCTGCAAGCTAATGGGAATGGGAATTTGTTATCGTAACAGTTATTTATTTATTCTTAAAATAGTTAACTTTTAAATTCCAGTGAAAATTAGGGGGACACAAGGTACTTCTGTTTAGGAGCTATGGGGATTATCTAGGGGTTACCCTGCAAGGTGTCCCTGGACCTCAAAATGTGACATCAATTTTGATTATTCATTTTCTTCCTAGCAGGGTGGCTATCCTGGAGGCATGGGAGGAAATATGGGGGTACGCATCTATTTCACTATTTGTCAATAATTCGATTGCCAGACACGCGTGCATGTGTACATACTGTACACGCACTGGCCACTTCATTACGTACACCTCCTCAATAAATTGTGTCCTTTTTTTCTGTCAGAGTGGATTCCCAGGATCAAACCTTCCGGTGAGGAGACATGAGTACACGTGTCACATTATTGTTATTATTAATTTATTTTTGTATTTATTGATGTATTTATTTATTTTTTGATTATGATGATTTTGTCTTGTGTTCATTTTACTGCAGAGCATGGGCGGCCAACCGATCTACAACCCTGTAAGTACTTATTATAAACAAAAGTAGGCCTGTAGTAATGATTGTTTATAAGGCTGTTTGTGCTGTTTTTGTCAGAAAAAAACAGAAAGAGTGATAATTGTCCAGTGGCTTCTTCATTTTTTTTCCCCAGCACTGTACATCAATCATCTTTCATCAAAATCAACCTTGATTTGTGTATTTTAAAAGGCAACAAATATTCTTCCAGTTCAGGCTGCCTCCCCCCGAAAACAAAATCACCATTGAAGTATCCAAATAAATGGTGGCAATTGCCGGTTTGCTTGCAGTCCATCATGTGATGTTGTCTGTTCCCTTCACCCGCAGCCGATACCGTACTCGGGCATGATCCCAGGAGGAATGTTCTCCAAGAGGACCGTCATCATCCGGGGCATGGTGCCCAACCGGGCAAACAGGTCAAGTCAAATTTATTTATATAGCCCTTAATCACAAGAAAAGGCTTCACGTGCCCACAGTTGACAAATATTAACGACATCCCTGATCTTAGCCCCTAGGGAGGCAAGGAAAAACTGAAAAAAAAAAAAAAAAACACATCTAGGGAAAAACGAGAAATCTTGAGAAGGGACCACGTAAGGGGTAATCCCCGTTTCAGGATGATCAGGCTGCAATGGATGTCGAATGGGCAACATTTAACGCATATTATGATGCTATACAATGTTAGTTAAAATAAAGTGAGAGTCAATCAAATCAATCGCAGGAAAACGGCTTCGGTGAAGTGGGTCCCTGCCCGGTGGGTCAATGGAGAAATCTCCACAGCAGCGCCTCCAGGATGCGGTGTCTTGGAGATGCGCCGGGCGGAGGGAAAATTTGGTGGCAGAAAGTTGATCTAAACCTTATGCCTACTCGTACCAGCTCTAACCGGGTGCAGGGCAGACAGCTCGCCTAACGTGACGTACTTCATTCATAAAGTGGGCATCGACGCCCCTGAATCATTGTATTATATTTTCTAAAAACCCACTGGGTGCACACGCTTGAGCGCTTATGCCATTTCAACTGCGTGCCTAAAAAGGAATGAAAGAAGCCGCTTGGATTGGCCGTGATTGAAGTCAGCTGCAACCACTCCCTCTCGCAGATCCACCAGCCTGCAGTCATCTGCGAAATTTCCTAATCCGCTTAATATATATCTAATATGCTACGCGCCGTGCAGGATTTACTCCGGTTACAAAAATAGAGCCCATAGAGTCACCTGTGATTTTCTACAGCTCACCTGTCACCCAAATGAGGGTAAGCGCTGTAGAAAATAAATGGATGGAGAAATGGGCCGGATTGTCGCTATCCATGCAGCTGGTCTGTAGCAACGGTGCTCACCGGACGTTATTTGTTTAGGTTCAGCATAAACTTCCTGGCGAGCAGATCTGGGGACATCGCCTTCCACATGAACCCGCGCGTGAAGGATGGCTTGGTGGTGCGCAACAGCATGATGGGTGGCCACTGGGGCCAAGAGGAACGCCAGCTCAGTGCCAACCCCTTCAAGGAGGGCCAGTACTTTGATGTGAGTTTTGATCAAAATGGGGTCCCTGGGTTACTGGGGGTTTGCGAGTCATTGCTAGTCGCTAGATAGATCAACAGAAACATTTGGGAATAATTTTAAGACCACTTACAACTTAGATGATATGGTATTCATTTCCTTTAAGTTATTCTATCTTCCCTTCATAGCTCGTCCTGGCTACGCAGCTTTCAGTCATTTGTGGGTTAATTTTTTATTGTCCAATCAGATTTCAACGTTGATGTGTTGCTATATAAATGAAACCTACCCATGGCCACCAGAATCATGATTGCTGGCGTCATGCGCACACAGTTGAAATTGCTGTTTTGGGGTCTTTTAACTGATCTTAACCAATAAGATTTCTGTTTGACCTTTTGGGGGCTCTGGGTAATGTCACATTTTTAGTAAGTAGTTTTTATTTTATTTATTTTCAAAATATAGAGTATTTGTCAAGTGCAAGAGAAAAAAAAGGTCACTAAGTATTTTGTAATCAAGTAAGGCAAACTACAATTCTCAAACGACTTCCTTCTTCTGTAAGTATATGCAGCAACACCGAAATAAGTACATTTAAAATGAACCCGAAGGCTCGTGCATATGCATTGACAAAGATGAAAATTCGTTCGTTTTAAAAAACACAAGATAAAGTTTCAGTTAGTTTTTATTTTTTTAAAAAGCATCTTTGTTTTTATTTCATTCACTAACAAAACTTATTTTTCAGTATTAGTTTTTAGTTATTTAATTAGTTTTAACTATATACTAACCTTGTTTCCAATGTGGTAAAGCATTTGTTTGCCAACAATTCACTATCTTTGACTACGTCCAACTAAGCTAGCATAGGGAGGGTGCATTTTGTTTAGAAAAAACAAACATTGGTGAGTGCAATGTATCAAAAGTTTATATGATATGATGAAATTAACCTTGAGCAGTCACTTGCTGTAGGCGTGAAAAGCAGGAATACAGCATTTTACATTAAATTTTCAACACAAACTAGGCTGTGCTAAAATACAGTACTTATTGAACACCCCCGCCCCCTGCGAAAAAAAACAAAACAAAACTTCTTGTTCCCAATCCGTGCCGCCATATAGCGGATGATCGTGGAATTAAACCCACGTGCTATAGAAATGAGAAAAATCTGCAAAATACCAGGACCGCGAACAATGGACGAGATGTTTGCGGTATTGCGTGTTTGTTTTTTTTCTCCCCGATAGTCCGGTAGTATATCTTAAGTCTCCACTAAACGCCCACATCCCACACGTCACTGCTTTCTACACAAAATAACAGTGACTGTTTTTGCCTATTTTCAAGATGTCCATCCGCTGTGGCAGCGACCGCTTCAAGGTGTTCATCAACGGGCAGCCGCTGTTCGATTTCACTCACCGCACGCGTGCCATCAACGAGATCGACAAGCTGGAGGTGGCGGGCGACGTGCAGATTTCCTACATCCATTTCTGAAAGCACGCCAAGTGTTCTGAATGCGATACCGCCACGGCAAGCAACATCAGAACAAAAGATTTATTTTCTTTGTACAAAATACTGGAGATCCTTTATCAAAGCATGACAAATAAAGGCATTTGTTTTCAGTCAAAGTGTGGACGGGCCCGGGGAAGGCACTTCCTGAATTCATCTTATTATGGAAAGATGAATATTTACTGTACATTCAACATTGGGGGGAAAAACGCTTATAAAGGCAACACTGCAGAGTACCACTTTTTAAGGGGAAACTCAAGACTAACATTGTTTGTGCCCCCATTAGCGGAAACACAATATTGCTATTATCATTGCCCTTGTGGAATAACAATTTAGCAGATTAGTCCATTTTCATCCATCTAAGGGCATTGCCATTTTGTCCAGAGTGCCCTCTGCTGTCGACTGACATCAACGTGGCTACGTGCTCGTATTGCCAAGTCATGTGGCCAAACCCAGAAATCAGGTGAGCCGTGATGTGTACTGGTGAGCCCGAGGGTACTTTGGCGGCAATTTCAAAAACAGGGGGCGCTATAATGGCAAAATGGAAGTCCCCTGAAATGGATGTTAAACGATTGGATTAATGATAAGAAAATGTTTTCCTTGAGTTCACCTTTCAAAAAAAATTACAATCCACCTCGGGAGCTCCCATTAGTACCTTTTCAAGTACCTCGTTCAGGCTGGAATTCAGTCAATTATAGAAAGACATTCGATATCCTTGATTTCCAATGCACCAGTAGAACAACTATGCAACTTTTTTACCCCCACCACTTGATATGATGTGATATTTTCCAAGTTTTAGATTTTTAACTTGTAGGAAAACTATGTTACTAGTGAGGCAAAAGTACTAGGGTACATTTTGGTGCTATTGGGAGGATCCAAGAAGCTACTATAGTGCATGAAACTACTAGTTGGGCCAAATAGTGTTTGTAGTGCAACATAGTAGTTTACTTGTAGGGTTTAATTGCGAACTTGCAGGCCAAAAGTGATATCGTGGGTGAAAAAACGTTTTAGTAAAGCAGTTGTTCTACTTGTGCGTTGAATTGTCTTACTAGTGAGGGTAAAGAGCGTAATAGTACCTGAAGCTGGACATGGTGGGTAACATTTACAGTACATCATACGTATATCATGTCAAATAAGTGCATTGATGATGGCAGCTGGTGAAGTGTTTTTTTGGCTGCTTGTAACAGACATCTTGAAATTTTGAAGAAAAAAAAAATTCTAAGTCTCGTCCATCACATGGAGTTCACACAAAAATTGTATACATACTACAGACAAACGTACACATTGATATAAAAGACATTAGTGCAAAGTTGGAAAAGTAGAAAAACAGCGTACAAAAGAAAGTCAATGATGTGCTTTTTTTTTTCTTTTTAAGTCCGCCTCAGAATATTCGGACCTTGGACTGTTTGGTACCTTTGTGAAGCAAAGGCTTAAAGGGGTCCTGACAGTGTTATTTTCCCATTTCTCCCATTTTGGGAGGAGATCATCAGTCAGTGGAGGGAGTTTCCTCACCCGCATGAGTTGCCATGGCACCGCGGCTCCTTACGTTTACATGCCAAATTTTCCACAACCACAATGCGCCACTTTTGGGAAGAAGAATGGAACACGAGGAAACTAGTTTTGCTTCATTTTATCACCATCCAATGAAAAGCATGTATTGCCAAATTTTGTGAGCTATTATTTTTTGAAGTGAACCAACAAGAAAATCTGAATTTGTGGAGACACATGTATTTTATTGGACAGTGTGTGTGTACCGTCTATGCATTTTATTGGACAGTGTGTGTGTACCGTCTATGTGCAAACAGGGAAAACAATGTTATCACCACATTTTGCGACTTAGTTGTTTTGGATAAATGCAAAAAAATATATATATATATATTTATATGACTTGTTTTGTAGAAATGTAAAATTATGCAAATTTTGTGATGTATGCTTGTCAATGCACAGTGATTATATCTGGGAATGCCGTTAGGTTTTTGTGTGTGCGAAAAATGGAAAAACTATCACCAAATTTGGGGATTTTTTTGTTTTTGTCGCGTTGGATAAAAACAACAAAAACTATTCAGGAGAATCATGCTTTAGGTTAGACAGGAAGTATATCATGCCATGTCTTTGTCAAGCGTTTTGTCAGTTATTAATTTGTGTTGTGTTTTGGATGAAAATGAAAAATTTGGGAGATACATACTTGTCATTGGCGTGAATCCTGGAATACTTTCAGGTAAGTGTATGTGGAAAATGAAACAAAAAACGTATAACCAATCTTAGGCTAGACACCAACTATACTGTATATCCTGGCATAATTTTTGGTGTGGTTTGGCTAAAAATGTAAAAAAAAAAAAATTGGAGATACATTCTTTTCATTGGTGGAATATACTGGAATGCTTTTATGTGTGTGTGTGGGGGGGGGGGGGGGCGTCTGTGTGCAAACTCTGCTTGCAAAGGCACACAATATCAATATCAGGAGGTTCCTGACTTGGTGGGTACGGTCCAGTCCACTTGTGCTCATCACTGCCAAGCGACCTTATGGGTCAACTCGCGCTCATCCAGCAGCTCCGTGGCAGGCGTGGACGCCCGGGTGACGTCGGGTGTGGAATGTCGGGAATAGCGCAGAGGCAGCGTGGCGGCCGAGAAAGGCGAGGGAGCGTCCAGACTCTCCATGGAGTCAGCCAGGGCTCGGCCGCTGTCGTGCTGGGGACACAGCACGTAGCGGTTGGGTTGGTGCACCTCCGCCGTGGTCACCTCCAGGCCCTTCAGGCCCAGAGGGGAGGAACTCCCGAGGGGGTCGCAGCCGCCGACGGCTCCCAGTTCCATGGAGGAATCCTCCATGTTGACGTAAAGGATCTCGTCCGGGTCCTGGGCATCGGGCAGGTCGTCGAGGGCTTTTTCCAGCTCACAGCGAAGCGACTCAAAGGGTGGACGATCTTTGGGGCTCAGCAGCCAGCAGGAGAACATCAGAGCATAGCTGAGGAAGTGGAGGAATGGTGGTTATTAGTCCAACATTGAGTCGCAGAATGTTTCAAGTTGTCCACATCATGAATTGATCTCCTCCAAAATAACGAATATCAACAAAGCAAACATGGAGTAGCGTTCAGCTGTTATTCTATCTTGCCAAAGATCAGCTACATTTAATGGTGGTAGCCAAAATCGCGACCACGATTAAAGTCGATTATTGCGCAGCCCCACTCTGAAGGCAGAAAATAGCCAGACTAGCCCAAAAATGTATCTCGACAATCTAGCACTCACATGTTGTCCAGGCAGTCTGGAGGCTGCTTGAGACGGTTTCCCTGCCTCAAATAATCATAGATCTCGCTGTTCTCCACCCCGGGGTACGGCGTCTGGCCCCTTGTGGCGATTTCCCACATGGTGACGCCAAACGACCACTGAAAGACAAGAGGAAGACGGCGTCAAGTTTCAACGAAGAGCGTGACACTGCGACGTCACCGAGCGGAACCGACCACGTCGCTCTTGGTGGTGTAGACTCGGTCGGCCAAGCTCTCGATGGCGATCCACTTGACCGGCATCTTGGAGATGCGCCCTTGCCGGTAGTAGTCACCGTTGTAGATCTTCTTGGACAGGCCGAAGTCGGCCACGCAAACGTTCATGTTCTCATTCAGCCTGCAACAACCATTTCAGATTGTTCATTAGGAATGGACACAGTGAATGCCGTTTTCCTGTGCAATCGATCATAAACTTTTGCTGAATATTCTTGCGTATCCTTTTTTTTCTTTAATCTGCTAAAATGCCACAAGATGAGTAATAGGAAAGTAGTAATTGATGTCAAGGAAGTATGTTAAGCAATAATTTCCACATTTCCACTAAAATCTGTATCGAGGAGGAGCTAAGTTTAGCCTGGGTCGTCAGTGGAAATTAGGCAGTTTTCACCATGTTTTAAAAACGTATTTTTCAGTGTAATACGCGATTAATTTGAAATGATTTCAAAGTGGTTTTGGATCATATTTTGTGATATATTTATGGTTGAAACTATTAATATAGGCAATTACAAATATTTGGGGAGGAAATGTGTTGTTATGAAATGTGCTAAATAAAACCAATTATTAAATTTAGAATAAGACAAAAGCATTAAAACATTTTTTTTACAATTTGACTTTTTCATTAATCTTGTTAAATTACAAAATGTGTAATAAAATATGGTATTTTAATAACATTCAACTTAGGTTACATTTTTGTTTTATGAAGTTTAAAAAGTGGTCATTTGTAAGGGAAACTGTATTTATTTCTATTTTCATCTAAAAAAATAGTGTTCTTTTTCTTGTGATCTTTTGATGTGGTCTGTGTTTAAATAGTTAGTTTTAGGATATGCTGCGGGCCATGAAATTGTCCAGTGAGGGGCTGCAAATTCGTGCCGTTCAGTAGAATCTCCAAAATCTCGCATCTCCAAAATCATTCTTTTCCAGGAAATTAAAAAATTACACATTTTTGAGTTATTAAACATTTGAAGGGAAAGTTCTCAGGCTAATTATTTGTCTGATTTATAATAATATATAAATAATAATAATTAAGAAAAAAAAAATAATAATAATATCAGACCCACTAGGGGACTGACCAGTAGTAGAGATTTACAGAATGAAAATTATGAGATTGAACAAATTTGGATATAGGGCACTTTTGTCTTGCTAAAATCTTGATTAAGATGACCCGCCTGACACACGGTCATCTCAGACAGGAAGTGAAAAGAGCAAGTGGATGACAAGCGTACATGCAGTTGCGTGCGGCGAGGTCTCTGTGGATGAAGTTCTTGTTGCTGAGGTATTCCATGCCGCGGGCGATGTCCGTCATGAAGCGCACCAACATCTGGGACGGGAGGTACTGCGCCACACCGCATAGACAAACTTGAAAATGTGTCAGCTCAACATGTCTTTACCCGTATATGGATTTTAATTTCCAAAGGGAGTATACATGGTCACCCTCTCAAAATATTGGCCTAAGTCATATTTTGACAAAAAACAAAAATCTCGGGATGCTCGCCATCTCTGCTAAAATCGTCCACTTCCTATCATTCAATTCTACCCCTGAAATTAAATTATTAATGAATACAATATAATCACCATTTGGTTCAGTTTTTTGTGTTTTCTGTAAAAACTGAAAAAAAAAATGACTTGGCCTATTTTTTGAGGGGAATGATGACATTCTAGCTGGTGACTAGAGCAGACTGGGCTTGATTTGCACCAGTCATTGTCAACATTTACAACATGCAATAAAACAAAAAATAAAAAATGAAATCAATTAGAATAGTGAATAATAAAATAAGTTTAAAAAAAACAAATTAAGAGTATTAAAGTGGCCATATTAAAATTGTGCATAATGTTGTAGCGGCTTACAAAAAAATATAAATATTCTGGGATTAACGCAAGTGTGTCTTCTTCTCGCCGTAAAATTTTTAATGGTCAGCAAAATCTCTTTTGCCGGGCTGTATACCACAAGTCAAGCAAAAAAATGCTCCGTGTCGTCACGACACTCACCACAGGACAGTCTCCGAGGCGCGAGTAGAGCAGGTAAGTGTGCAGGTCGCCGTGTTTCATGTAGGGCAGGATGACCACAGGCGACGGGAAGCCTTCACTCTCCACCGACTGCAGACACACGCCTGTGCGGAAACATGCCACGCCGCATCAACATAAAAGAGTCCCCAATAAGATTAATGTAAACAAATTCATTTAGTCTAATATGATATGTTAGGGGTGGTTGACTGGTTAGCACGTCCGCCTCACAGTTCAGAGGTCATGGGTTCGATCCCCGCTCCGGCCTCCCTGTGTGGAGTTTGCATGTTCTCCCCGTGCCTGCGTGGGTTTTCTCCGGGTACTCCGGTTTCCTCCCACATTCCAAAAACATGCATGGTAAGTTGATTGGACACTCTAAATTGCCCCTAGGTGTGATTGTGAGTGCGGGTGTTTGTCTCTGTGGGCCCTGGCAACCAATTCAGCGTGTCACCCCCTACTGCCCGAAGACAGCTGGGATAGGCTCCAGCACGCCCCGCGACCCTTGTGAGGAGAAGCGGTATCGATAATGGATGGATGGATGATATGTTAGAAATATATTTTAACAAGTATACATTAGTTTTCTCTTATAGGATTTAAAATAACCTACAAAATTTAAGAGACTGGAATGCACACTGTACATAATGAAAACATCAAATAATTGTTTATGAATCATAATCATACTGTAAAGGGTATGTGTAATTGGATTACTATGGGCTTTATTTTAAAAAAACTATCATTCATTACATTGGAGAAAAATAACATTATAATTAAAATATGAATTCCAATTATAATCAATTTTAGCACAAGTAAAAATAATAATTACAGAAATCTAAACGTAAAATCCTAATAATAATAAATCATGTCGAGAATGGATGAAAATGGTTGAAATAAATCTCTTTTTGATAGCCCCCCATATTGATTTTTCTCCAAGCAAATTGTAAGAAATTCATCCACCAGCGTTCCGCTTGCTGTAATCTGTCGCTGTGCAAATGAGGCGGCGTCTCACCGAGCAGCCTCATGACGTTGGCGTGGTCAAACTCCTTCATGCAGGTGGCCTCTCGCAGGAAGTCCTCCATTTCCGAACGCGTGCAGATGGCGACTGGAGCGAGAGCCACGAGAAACAAGTCAGCACTTTTTGACGTGCTCCAATACAGCGTTTGATGTTACGTCCCAACAACAACCGATGGCGAACCCAAACATGTTTGGAATTGTCTGACTTTCAACTGTAATAATCGCTTCATCGCGTTGTAATCGCTTGGGCCGGGTTGAAGCCTCCGATGGATAATTTGTCGAATTGTATATTTTTGTTATTTTCACAAATTATTGCCCGGTCTATAGTGTTGAAAATGACTTGCCATCTTTGCAATGGCTCAACAAACATGATTCTTTTTCGGGTTTCGCAGAAAAGGATACTTTTGTTCCAATTTTAGTATATGCGAAGCCGAAGCTATGCAGAAAAGGATACTTTTGGATATACAAGGATTCCTCCCCAAGATGGCGATACAACAAACTATGATCCTAACTAGGGCTGTTCGATTTTGCCTTACAAGAAAATCCCGATTATTTTCTCTCAAACCCGATTTTACCATTACGATTTCTTTGTAAAATAAAAAATAATGAAAAATGAAGTACTTTGAATGTCTTTTATTTAAACTTAATTTTTCTTTCTTTGAACTCAAAATGCCAGTCAATTAAACTTAATATACATAGAACAATCCATTGGGATTAACAGCATTTTGCTAACACAATAGATTTCAGATCTGTTCTTAACCCAATAATGAAAGAAGAAAGTGCATATACCATCTGAAACGAAATCATCAACATGAGAGAAGGTAGACAGTCAAGTCTGTAAACCAAACAGTCTGTCAGCAAGTCATTTTGCCAACCATTTGCCAAATCATTTATTAACTAAACGCTCACTTGCCTGAGCAAATAGCAGAATCGCCGGTAGCCATGGATGTTGTTGTTGTTGTTATCGGACTGCGCGCTCGTGAGTGGAAGCGGAAGTGCAGAGGAAACTACAGTGGCTTAGATACACCAAAAATAAAAAAATTGAACGTGCCGATTTGAACGTTTTTAACATCGTTTTATCCAGAAAATTCGGTTTCGGTTCAAAATCGCTTAATCGAGCAGCCCTAATCCAAACAAACTTTCAACCATCCGCTAAAATGATTTTGAAATACAGTCGACCACCACATACTCATGGTTCAGCACCCACATATTTGCATATTTAATTTTTTTCCCCCCACAATGCATTTCAGTGGCCGTCAATTATACACAGATTTACTTGACTATGTATGTATTTATGAATGGATGATTTGATTACAAAAATGCACCTCTCTGCAACACCACCATAAAAAGATCTGTTGGGATGTGTCACTTCAGCCTATTCCTTGACCCCAACTACTACTTTCCTATTAGCTGGTGACTTGCGGTAGCTTGGGTATTACAAAAGGAGCAGAAAAATGTGATTTGGGGGTTTTACTATATATTAATATATCATTAAGATAATGAATAGTATAAATGGTCCTCCGCTCACTCTTCATGGTCTTGACGGCCACACGGAGAATACAATCCTCCTGGGTCAGCTGACCTTCCATGACAGAGCCAAACTCCCCTGCAAAGGCACACACAAATCACACCACCAAAAGCCTCACAATCACACTAAATCACCAGGCTACATTCTACAAACGCCCACGCCCATTTGTACATTTTTAAAAATGACATCTGGCCTTAAGTACAAAAACGCTGCCCACCAGCTGATACGTGCTCATGTTAGATTGTCATTCCAAAGACAAGTGCCGCTATTAGATGTTGTTGAATGCTAATTTGTACCTTCTCCCAGCGTCTTGCCCAGCGTCAGCTTGTGTCTGTCCACCATTACGTCTTGGAGCTTCTGCCTCAGCTCGTCACTGATGCCCAGACTGTTCACTGCGGGTGCACAAAAAAAAAAAAACAATGTCATGACAATATGTACACACGTGATGTCATTCAGGCAGATATGGAGAAATATGGCGGCAGAAGAGAACTCTGACAGCATTCAAGCAACATTATATAAAAATTAGACCATTGGAATGCGGAAATATGTTTAGTAATCTGCCTTTATTTTATAAAACTGTCTTTTATTGCAATCGATAGGATATTAAATCAATCATATTATTAATAGTTTCCCCCTTCTATTATTACTCCCTTCCTTTGCTAATTGGCTCGGAGAAAATGACAATGCCTACATTTCATGCGTCAAGTCTGAGGTTCGACTTTGTCTGGAGGGGCTGGTCCCAAACATCGGGAAGAATGCTGGGACATTCCTTTACCGCATCTTCATCTGTGGGAATCATTTTGGGGCGAGCTGGGACTTGTAAACTAAGTTGCCATAATTACTGTCACACAGGTGTGTGTACGTGTTGCTGTCTGGAATCATTGAGAGACATCTTGGAATTCTGTTTGTAGTACCACAAGAGTTGTTTTTACAGGCTAGATTCCCGCAGATGATAAGTGCCCACACTACAGCACAAGACTAAACATCAAAATGAGCATTAAGTGTAGTCGGGTTCTCATGTGTGCGGGACGCCAACGAGGATCGACTTTATGTTGTGACTGGTGGAAAGGCGAGCCTACTTGGAAACCCGACCGCGTCGATGAGATCCCAACTCTTTACTGTTGAATAAATTGTGCACTGTCATTTCTTGTGTATAATACGCTCTTGGGTATAATATGCACCCCCAACATCACAATCACCCTGCTGGATTTTCCAGACCATGCTAAAAAATGAAAGTCTTATCCACATCCTGATTTGTATTTTATTGTATTTTTCAAAGAAATATTCTGCTCTGTGCGCATGCCCTGATGAAATGAATTTCATTCAATTCTTAATTTTTTTAAATTGGTAAACGTTAACATGACGTTTCTCTGACATCTCTACTCGAGTTCTCATAAGCTGTTAATAGACAGAAAAAGGTGCTAAATTTGTACATTGATTATTTGTTCTCCACAATGACCCTAGACAGTTCATTTTAAGTGCATAAAGTTGCCACCCCCCCACAGTACCCTTTTCTCTAACAGTATGTCCTTCGTGATGTGCATTATTATACTTTTGCCACAAGGAGGTGCAAAGACCCTGGATATAGGACAGGTGCCTGCCTGCGTCATCAGTAACTGTCTAGTAAAGACAGAGTAGCAACATATATGATAACAGAAACCAATACGCGAGGTTGCAGGTGAGCAGCGAAAATTATGTCGTTATTATTATTTATATTACAAAATTATTTCTAGTTTTGTAATAGTAGACATTACATATATTGGAAATAAAGTGCACCTCATTCACAACAACCAAGTACAGGTATGTCTATACAATGCAACAGATTTTTGTCATTTTCCTTGTACCTATGCATAATATGCGTCCTTGATTTTTAATGAATTTTTGGGGGGCAAAATTAAGCCTATCACACACAAGAAATTACGGAAAGCGTCATTTCAGGTTTTTTCTTTCCTATGAAAAACTACAAAATTGTCGCTTTACCGATGCTAGCAAGGAGCATGTCAGCGTGTGTTAGCATGTTGGTGTCCAAACATTCCGAGGTTGTCATAACTCACAGGTGGCCTCAGTAGTCCTGCGGCTGTATGAGCGTCGCGCCCGGTAGCGGACCACCAGCTCTCCGCTCTGCATCATGGGCTCGAACACATCACTGACAAGCAACCACAAAAACTTGATAATGCGGCAAAAACGGCATTGAAAAAAACTGGAAAATAAGTAATGACATGTAGAATTATCTGTCAATAGAACATGACAATTTGCCATTTAGTTTTTTTTTTTAAACAAGTAAATGTAGCTATTCAAGGGAATCAAACTAAAGGCTGTTACATTGCACAAAAACTGCCTGGTAAGAAAAAATATCTTGGCAGACAAGCATATTTTGCTTTCTTTTAAGACGAGTTTAAGTTCATCTCGGCTAGATTTGAGTTTTTGCAGTGTATTACACACACATGGCCTCGTGGTTATTATGGTTCATGAAAACTAACAAAATAACTAAAACTCAAATTAACGAAATAAAAAACGGAGGATGGTTTCACAATATTTAGTGACCTTTTTTTCATGCACTTTACAAATGACTATGGTATATATTTTAAAAAGTCTAAAAAACAAAAATAAATAAATAAGTAAAACTAATCAAAACTAAGACACTTGCTCTGAAAATACACATAAACTGAATGAACCAAAAGTCAAAACGAAATTCAAAAACTATCATGAAAAATCCCACACTATTAAAACCCTTTTCCATACGCACCCAAATCGCGTCTCCTTCCGCCGTAGTTTGGCCACGTACACGGCCATGAGTGCGCCCAGGGCCACGGCGCCAGTGGCGGCCATCACCACGTACCACCAGTGCCACGAGAAGGCCGGCGGAGACGACAGACCTGCACGGGGGGAGGCAGGACACTTCATTAGACTGAAGAAAGGAACATCATATACAAATCATATACAAAGCAAAGCAACAACATGCAGAACTCTAACCATTAATACACCCATGCTTAGCCATTGGTGGCCATTAGAAATAATCAGTTGTCTTCACCTGATTAATGATTAACCTCATTATAGATACTGGGTGTTAAAACGGTGTATGATGAAACAACAGTATGTATGAATCTGAAACTATTTGTAAAAATCTGAACTCATTCAAGCAACAGTAAGAAATCTGACAGTAAAGCAACAATATTTACTGACCTCATAAAAACAAAAATATGTGCAAATCTGATCTCATATCACAGATACAGAACTTTTCATTCTAAATAACTGATTATTTTGTAAGTCGAACAATTGCAAAATTCTTTTAGTTTAAATTACAATAAAGAAATTCACCAATTAATACAATATATACATTCACCAATGACTGAATACAAAAAAATACATACATATATATATACATATATATATATACATATATATATATATATATATATATATATATATATATATATATATATATATATATATATATATATATATATATATATAAAATGACTAAAACATAGTTAAATGCATATACAGTTGACAAATGCTATAGGTTAATAGATGCATGTTAAAAATTATGAAAATAAACCTTTTTGGGGGGGAAGTGAAATTAAGGCAACAATTATATGAGACTATTATATGAAATTGACCATTGAATTCTAGTTAGTATAGTTGGTTATTACAGTATACTGTATATACTGACATGTTAACAATGTAAAAGAATCTAGGTTCAATGGAACTGAGTTAATGGTAGGACTACACATTTTTGGACTACACAAGTTTATTTTCATCCGTAACACTTTCAATCATGTCAAAAGTTAGTTTTGTTTTATTTTTATGTTTACCTGACCTGGGTTGGTTTTTGCTTTGTTTCTATGATTTTTTAAAATTTATTTCTACTCAGTTTTATTGCCTACATGTTGGAAGTAAAGACAATCAATCAACCAAAACAATACGGATACAAGAACAAAGGGGGCCGAATGTGTTTGGCAGGCCATACTTTGGCCACCCCTGATACGAAATAAAGCCTCCTCAGTCTTCCCGTCTTTATCTCACACTTGGCCGCTTTGTATCGTCTGTCTGGCCCCATTAGACTAAGCAAACAGAGATGGCCAGCGCTCTAAATATTTATGAAGCGGCGTCGAGATTCACCCCAGCGCAACCTCGCCTCGCTTTTCTTCACGTCTTCTTCCCCTTTTTCTCCCAGAGATGAAGGAAGAAGGAAGGGAAGTCTGTCACAGGGTTTGTGGGCCATCACTTACCTCGGAACTCTGTGAATGAGAAAAAAAAAGGCTTTACTTGACCTGGCCCCAACTAACACTGCTAACTTAATTTCCACTGCGCTGTTTCTACACAACATCCATTTTAAGTCACTAATTTTATTTACGGGACACAAGAGACACATTCAAAATGGACGCGTCACCAAGGAGGAGTAGAATCTACAAATTTCTTTCAAATGATAAATAACACATTTTAGTTTTTTGATTATTGATTTGCTTTGAATAATTACACTTATCTTCCATATCCCCCCACCTCAAAAATAGGAAGTAGATTCTTCAAATTGTACTTTAAAGGACTAATATATGATCAAATCTCAAACGGTATATGTAGAGTTGTGATATTTGAAGCGGATGTCAACGCAAACATATTTTCTTTTCAAGAATATGTTCTATGCAGGCCCACTAGTTGAACAAGGCATTCTAACATAAGAGTTAACCCCCCCGTTTTCAGCCATCTCCGGGGGCGGCCATTTTGTCATTCCTGTCGACTGAAAATGACATCACAACTGATCAGGTAATGAGAAATCACGGCTCAGCTTCAGAAAACAGGTTAGCCATGACATCACAACTACTCAGGTAACGACCAATCACGGCTGAGATGCCTAAAAACGGGTGGCTTTTGCTTCTTAACTCATATTCCGGAAACACAATATTAATCAGAATACCGTGTTTCAACTAGTGGGCCTGCATGGAACATATAAAGTGCTTTGTTACAGCTGTAGCTGTTGTGAAATGCGCTATATAAATAAAATTGTATTGTATTGTATTGTATATTCTTGAAAAAAAGTGAGTTGACTTCCACTTTAAAGCATCGGTATATGTACAAACATAACCACATTAAAGTAATGTAGAAATCTGACATTAGAGAAACAACATCTCGCACTATGACTCAATTGAAGCAACATTGTGGAGAAATTTGAGCCCAGTAAAGCACCAGAATGCACAAACCTGGCATTAAAACAACAACATGTAGAAATCTGACCCATTAAAGCAGGAGTATGTTCAGGTGTGATATTTTGTGTTTTATTTCTCACCAGGAGAGACGAGCGTCAGAGTTTGCGTGGGACTCCAGGGTCCTCGCCCCGCTCCCGTGTATGCGCACACCCTGAAGGTGACGTTGGTGAGCGGGAGGGACAGGTTGATTGACATCTCCGTGTCCAGGCCGGCATCCATGACAAACTGTCCAAGGAAGATGAGTCACAGACCATTTTGGGGGGAGAGAGAGCGAAGGGGGAACATTGAGTGACTGACAGTGTGTGAACTCTAGTGTGTGTGAGATTTTGGTATGCGTGCGTGCACCTGCTTGACGGCGGGCGCGCTCAACTCCACCAAGTATCCGCGCAGGTCTCCGTTGAGCTTCCCCGCCGGCTCCTCCCACGCCAGCAGCACTCGGCTGTCGTTGCTCAGCGCCGTCACATTGCCCGGCGCCTCCTCGGGCACTGAAACACGCGACGCACACGCACGTCAAGCAATTGTCATATTCCACACACAAGTGGACATGACATGGGACAACGAAACCTCAAGAATCAACAAACCTAATTTGAGCCATCCCTGCCCCACCACCACAGCGCCATCTGCTGGATGTGGAATGAATTCATGTGGCCCAACAACCCAACAAAGGACAAACCAGCGTAACTAACTTTGAACCAAATATCGACTGAACAAAGTAAAAATTGATTGAACTGATCATGAACAGTTACCATTTTGGCTTATGCATCCATTAAGCATGAGTAACAAACCAGCTCAAACTCAGCAGTCAGTGCGCTCCACTTCCAATCTGGCAGCGAGGTGCTGGTGTGGGTTGAAAAGTGTGCGTATGTGCGTGTGTTATTGAATGGCAGTCTAGGAAACGTGGTCCAGGCGGAGCGTGATGGTCATCAGGAAGTGTTTGGCGTTTGATTGTTTCCACATGCGCTTGCCTCTGGCACGGCAGCCAAAACAAGTTAAGCGGCCCTCCCTCGCTGTCTCTCTCCCCCTCTGCCCCCTCCTCCCCTCCCAACTTTTCTTCTCCCCTTTCCATCTCGCTGTGGCCGAGCCTTCTTTTCTTTTATGCGAGGGACGTTCAAGCGCACAAAGACGTTCATTGTTGCAAAAACAAGTTTGCAAAGAGAAGAAGAAAGGCCACTGCAAAACAAAAGAGTGTCATGTTTCCCATCAGTGCTCGGAGAATCGTTTCCAGCACAGATGCGGTCATAGTAGACGTGTATCATCTCGGCACTAACGCGACACACACGCGCAACTACTGTTGAACACACTGAAGGCGGCGCTGTCGCGTGTGCTCGCGTGTTTGTGTGTTTGTGTGTCTGTTTCTCGTCTTGGAAAAAAGGTCACACCCAGGCCAAAATGCTGGGAGATTCCGTAAATAAACCTAGCGCTCCCACAGCGGGTCCAACGTTCACGTCAACTTCACAACTTGAGGAAGCTCCGCCTCTGATCGTTTGGAGTTGCTCACAAACAGGCCGGACAGAAAACATTAACAATGGTTGTGTCATGTCTTAAGTCCCTGATACACCAAAACGACGCTCACCAACAGTGACACACGCTTACCCCGTGGCGTCCGGCCACACACCGCAACGACAGACAGCGACGCTGACCATTAAAGTACCTTCTGCGCATGCATAAGATGTAATACCCCTCCATACCATCGGCGGCGGTAGTCACTATTTCTCATTGTTAGAAAAATCCAACCGGAAAGCTGTTGGCCAGCGGTGCATTATTAAAAACGTAAACAATGCATTCAGCTATATTCTTCGCTCACGATGAACTCCCACGCGAAGTAAACCCTCACGTTTTTGACACGGTATTGTGAAATACTTACATTGTCAACCCTCGCTCTTGTACTTGTAAGAATATTAAGGCAGCAAAGGCGTGCTCACTGTTAATCCGCATTTGTCACATCCCATTGGTGGTCCGAGTGCTGATTTGCTAGCTAACAGCCAATCAGAGTGACCAAATGTCACGACTGGCGACGCAGATTCAACATGCGTAACTGCCCTCAAGACGCTCACGGATGGGTTATGACACTATGACGGTGGCCACTACACCAATCAGACAGCGCTTAATGACGCCACGACGCTTGAGGACCTCCGACATCGGTTTGGTCTATCAGGGCCTTTAGGAAGCATGTAACATGCGTACAAACATGATACCTCCACCAAATAGGGGTCTCAACAACTTTGTTGGAAGAAGTTGCCTATTTCTTGTTAGGGTTCCCTAGCTCCCAATTAACTGTAGAATAGACTTTAACATTTTGCTGCTGGTCTATAAATCATTGAATGGTTTGGGTCCTGAATACATGAATGAAATGCTGATTAAATATAAATCCTGTAGGGCTCTGAGATCTGCAGACGTGGGTCAATTAGTGGAACTGAGAATTCAAGGTAAAAACGGTGAAGCTGCATTTAGCTGTTACGCTGCACACAAATGGAATAAGATGCCAACAGAAGTGAAGTCAGTCCCGAGTGTAAATGCTTTTAAATCTATGTTAAGTACTTTGCTTTTTTCTCATACCTTTGATTAAGGTCCTCTCAACAATTTTAAATCATGTTCTTCTTTTATATATTTTAGAAACCCACTTTTATTTCTTTACTTTATGTTTTCAAAGTTTTCTGTTAATGTGTTTAAACGTTGTCAATGTAAATTCTTGTAATTTTTGTTAGCTGCTTTTGTTTTCCTTGCTTCGCTTTTGACTGTTGTAAATGCTAGTAGCTGTTGTGTCTTTGTTTGTTTGAAACACATTGAGTTGCCTTGTGTATGAAATGTGCTTTATAAATAAAACTGCCTTGCCTTGCCTTAGTTAGTTAGTTAGATACGTGAATCTTGTTAAAAGTGTCTTGGGGATGAAAATGGCTGCTTCCATTCCCACCGGACACCCCTCACTGCTATTCTCTCCTTTGGGTGGTGGGGGGCTCTAATGGGAAAACAGTAAAAGTTCCTCAGAGTACTCCGACCTCCCCTTTCCCCTACTCCCACCAACAAGCCTTTTTCTTTTTTTTTCTTTCTGTTGTTTTCCCACCCGTGCCTTGCTACATGTGAGCTCATATGAGTTCAAAGCCAAAATGGGGGAAATGGAACACGGAGGCCAAGAAACATGGAGAGAAAGAGTGAGCACAAGAGAGGCTGGATTGTTTTTGTAGAATTCCTCAGTGATGCCGTTGGTGGCGTCTGAAGAAGGCCAGAAGTGGTTAGCACATAAATAGTAGAGCACAGGAGGAAAATGTTTGCTTCTGGATGACATTTTTGAAAAGAGGACAGTCAAGAACATTTTGCCCAATGAGAAACACATGCTGCAAAGACACAGACTTTTTGGGGAGTTTCACCATGTTTCTAGCGGCAAAAGTAGTGGGACACACCTTTTTTTCCCCCAATTAATTAGATACATTAGAGGTTGGGCTAAAGCCCTGCAGCTTAATTCATGTCATCAAGACATTTTGGACAATTGCAATGCCACAAGCAATTTGGGATTTGATTATATTAAATCAGTGCTCTTTTTTTTTTTTGACAGAACAATTAATCTGAAAGACAAGCATCCAAATATTTTTCCCACATCTGACTCTTTCATTTTTGGCCATATTTCTCATATGTCCCAATACGTTTGGTCCATCCTGTACGTGTCCATATTTACTTACCACTTCCTGTAGTCCCAGTGCTCTTACTATATTTGCACTTCCTGTAAAACATGTGTCCTAGTACTGGTGACCGACCATATTTGTCACTTCCTGTAGTTTTTGTTGACAATTCCCAGCCCATTATCTTTGTTCGTATTTCTCAATTCCTGTCGTTTTAGCGGACGGTAATCTCATTACTTTTTTGTCCATATTTGTCACTTAAAGCAGTTTTAGCAGACATATGTCCCATTATTTGTATCCCTATTTGTCCATGTGTCCCAGTACTTTTGTCTATATTTGACACTTTCTGTAATTTTAGTGGCCATGAACCCTATTACTTTAGTCCATATTTGTCACTTCTTGCAGATAGCAACATGTGTCTCAGTACTTTTGCCCATATTTGTCATTTTCTTTCATTTTAGCTGACACACTTTGATTTACTTTGTCCATGATGTTTACTTCTTGTCATTTTAGTGGACATATACCCCATTACTTTGTGTCACTTCCTGTAGTTAGTGGCATGTGTCCCAGTACCTTTGTCCACATGTTTCCCTTCCTGTAGTTTTAGTGGACATGCGCCCCATGATCTTTGTCCGTATTTGTCACTTCACAAGTGTACCAGTACTCTTGTCTATATTTATCACTTCCTGTAAGACATGCGTCCTGGTACTTTTTTAGTATAGTTGTTACGCCCTGTATTTTAAGCAGACATACTGTACTTCCCATTACTTTTGTCCATTATAGTCACATGCTGTAATTTTGGTGGATATGCACACTTGTCCATATTTGTCATTACCTTTAGCTAACACGTGTCACAATTTGTTTTGTCCATACTTGTTACTTGTTGTGATTTTGGTGAACATGTATCCCATTACCTTTCTTTGCCACTTCTTGTGTTGAGCAATATTTTTGTCCAAATGGATACAAGTGCCTTTTTGTCCACAATTGTCACCTTGTATAGTCTCAACATGTCCCAGCACTTTAGTCTAAATTTAGCTTTGGTGTACATGTCCCAATGCTTTTGTCCATATTTTGTTTTAGCGAGCATATGTCCCAGGACTTTGGTCCACATGTCACTTCCTGTAGATTTAGTGGACATGTGTTCTTGTATTGCCTGACTACTTCTGTCCATATTTACGTTGTGCGTCTGCCCAATGAGAACCACATGTCGCGTGCAGAGAGGTTTGACAAAGACGTATCACGTGAGGGGCTTTTAAAATAAGGCGGCGCTGTAACAAGATAACCTCCTGTCTTGGCTTTCTGTGACCCTCCTGAGATATTGAACAAAAAGGGGGAAATGCAGTGACCACACTTTATGTATTTTCCTGTGAAAAGGAACAAAAAGCCTGATTGCTGAAGAAGTGAAACTCGACAGTTTTTTTTGGAGCACAAACATCTCAATTGCATGTTTTAGGCAGCATCACTTCTCCTTTCTCTCTTTTTTGGGGTCATGGAAAGCACCGGTCATTTGTCCCACCCCCTCCTTCACTCGTCCCGCTTCTATTTCCGCTTGCAGTGCACGTTGGGAGCTGGCATGGAAAATAGCCCCTCGCTTTGAATGCAAACACGAGACCCAACCAGTCGCTTTACACCACTAGTAACGTTTCCGTGACCACTTTCTAAACGCCACATTGTCCGTAAACACACCATGTTGTGTTCGAGGACTGCGGGACGGAAACATTGTGACTCACACTAACTACCCTCAGTGGACTTACTAGCCATCTTTCTATTTTCCATGTTGTGGCGTGCTGGGGCCTATCCCGGCTGATGTACCACAAGAGGACACTTTGTCCATATTTGTCACTTTATGCATGTCGAATTACTTTATTCCATACTTGTTCCTTAATTTTAGTGTGACATGTCCCATTATTTTTGTCTATAAATAATTCTCTGTAGTAGGAATGGATGTTTCCGATTGCTTTTGTCCATATTTGTCATTCTCTTAGGTTGTTTTAATGGAAATGTGTCCCAGTACTTTTGTCCAGATTGGTCACTTTAACCGAGTCATAATTTATCCAAGTGGAGACTGAGAGCAAGCTTGAAAATAAATAAATAAATCAGACTGCTATAGCCAAGTGGAGGCTGTGGAGTAGGCTGAGCTAGTGGATCTCCTTTATTTGACTTCTCAACATGTGGATATTGACCATGATAAAGACCCAAGTGCGGACTGATCTGCAGCGAAGTGGGGACTATTACATATGGTATGCTTAGCAAGTGATTTATTGGGCTACTCAGCATGTAGATGTTGACCACAGTATAAGCCATTGTATCCAAGTGGAGACTGAGGGCTCGCACAAAAACCAGAGTGATGCAGTCATGTGGAGACTGTGGAGTATGGTAAATTAAAAGGTCTGCTTTTTTTTTACTTCTACGCATGTGAAAATTGACCACAGTAAGGAGAGAGATTTATCCAAGCGAGATTAAGGGCAAGCAGGAAAACCGGAGCACTGCCAAGTGCAGAGTGTGGAGTAGGGTAAACTCTATGGTTAGCAAACTCACCTCCTTCCGCCGTGCGCATCTCCACCCAGGACGTCCAGTGTGACGGTCCCTGACTGCTGTGACACGCCACCCTGGCAGTGTAGCGGCTGTGGGGCTCCAAGTCCTCTACGAGGTACTCGGACGGGGGCACATTCACATTCTGGTTGCGGATCATCTCATCCGGACCTCCGGAGAACGGCTCGCCCACATGTTTGACCTGCAAGAGTCCAAAAGGAGGTCCATTTTACTCCAATGAGTGCGGTTGTGCTCCTCTTGAAGCTATTTCAAAGCCACACCACAATTTGTTTTTAAGATAGCGCGGATCACAACAAATTGCTCTAGATAAAAAATCTCTAGCTCTAAAATAAAATGTGAGTTTGTGGATTAAACCAATAGCCTATAAGATCACGTTTACGTCATACATCCGTTGACTTTTGAAAGTGGACAAATTGGAGTGTGTGTGCTTGATACTGATTGGAGGACATATTTGGCGGAGGTTTATGTGTCTTTGTGGGGACGCAGGCAAACATCCAAAGTGCTGCCTCGGCACAATCTCTGCGGCGCTTGCTATCCACGCTTTGGTTCGCTTGGACCTCTCCGACCACATGCAACTTCCCCGCTGTGGCTTTGGAGCGCACAAGTGCTGGAAGTCAGCATTCTACAGCATGCTTGTAGTCTGTGTCAGTGTGTGCATATGAGTGTGCGTGTGCAACTCGGGGTGTGTGTGTATGTGTGAGCATGGGTGTACCGTTTAGGTATAAGTATGTGTGCTTGTGTGTGTAGGGAGATGTGTGTGTGGGGGGTGGGGGGGGGTGGCAGGTATGTGTGTGCATGTGCAGGTGTTTAACCTTTCAAACAATTGCTGCACTCACTCACGTTTGTACAAGTCAGTGTGAGTTTGGGGGCGTGTCCTAACCGCAGTCCCCCTGCCCCCAAACACACGCCCTGCCCCCAATCCCCGTCCCCTACCTCAACCCCAAACAGGCGAAGCTGCATGTGTGTCATTCCTGACCCCGTGAGTCACGTCCAGGCTGCAAACAAGCATTTAATCTTGTTGAGTCACAGCACATTCCCCTCGTATGGCTCACACATCATTCTGTTGATTTCTTTCCACTTTTCTTCTTACTCATCTGGAGCCCCAGACATGAACGTGTTTTGAGGGTGGCCTCAATGTAGATACAGTATACTGTGCACACAAAATACAATTTTTTTGCCATGAAGTATATATAGCGCTCACCTTGGTTTGGTGGATGTCGTTAATATGTCATTTATATTTTGTCAACTATGAGCATGTGAAGCTCTTGTGATTAAGGGCAATATAATGTAAATCAATTTGACTTGATATGACTTGAAATTGGGTATTGCAGTTTCTAACAAGGTGAGCCCCATTTGCTGACCGTGATGTCCAAGTTGTCCATGAGAATGTTTTAAAGCTACAGATTCGTATTTTGTGCACGTTATATCAATCAGGGCTCACCTTTTTTCTGAAGCTGAATCTTGATTGGTCGTTATCTGAGCCCTGAGCAACTTCGACGTCATCTTCAGTCAACAGAAGAGACAAAATGGCCGCCCTCTGAGCTTGCTAAAAACTGGTGGATTTCTCATATTCCACAAACGCAATATTAGTCAGAATGCCGTGTTTAGACTAGTGGGCCGGCATAGAACATATTCTGGAAAAAAATATGTTTGGGTTGACTTCCACTTTAAGGAAATGTAATGGTGTAAATGTAGAGAGTTACTATACATCTCTGAGTATGGTACAGCTATATTGTAGCCACAATTAAAAAGAATAATTCCTTACTATGGCATCTTTTTAATTGCCACTTTTTCTTCTGAGCCTTGTACTATGACGCCTTAAAACTTCCTTTTTTTCGTCCCATTTTGCCGGGCCTGGGCCCTCGACTTGTTTCCGCATCCCGACGAGGGAGAAATGGGGGAGAGGGATGGAAGTGTGGGGGCTTGGAGGCCGGGGTGTTGGTGGGGATGCATGGGAGAGGTATGAGGAGCAGCTTTATTAGAACCAGACGTTTAGGGGTGGCGCCGCTCGCCATAATGGCCACCGAGAGGGAGGCCCCGTTGCATCAGATTAGTTGAGCGAGGCCCACTTTCTCAGAGCGAAACCCGATCCCGTTATTTGGGGGGGACAAAGCTGGGTGGGGCTTGGGATAGTGTGGGGTGGGAAGGAGGATGGAGGCTGTCTTTGTTTTTCTGGAGAAGAAGGAACACACTCGTTTGGATAACTCACCTGTACAGTGCAGCGGATGACCGGGTAGTCGCCGCCGAAGCCCGGTTGCCATGACAACCGCAGACTGGTGGGTGTGATGTTGACGGCTCTCAGGTGGTGAGGAGCGGACGGCAACACTGATGAAGAAAGAGGCCGTTTATTGAAAATATATTCAACATTTTATCTCGGTAAAGTTTCAAGTTAGCTTTCAAGTTTTAAGCAAGTCCCAAGAAAAATGAAGCAAATCAAGTCGAGTCATTCATAAGTTTTAGCCAGGCAAGTCCCAAATCCTAAAACAGCCGATTAAGTCAGATTTGCGTTAAGTCATGTGATGCCTCCGCCCCTTACCGGTAACAGTGCCGGATCCAGAGGCGGCCACGCCCTTGCGGTTCTGGGCCTCGCAAGAGAAACTGCTGGTCCGGTTCAAACCTGAGCGGTACAAAAAAAAAACAAAAAAAAAACGGGCATGAGAAGGGGAAACTTTTGGCGGTGCAACTCCTCACTCAGCAAAGAAAGTGAGGGAGGCGCAGTTTGAGCTGATGTGAGACAAAAAAAAGCGAGTGAAGTGAGTTGTGGTTTCCGTGGCAACGTGAGTCAGTAGATGACTGCGCAGAGCGAGTCTGCAAATTTTCCTCCCATTCATTTCCTAGAGCACTTGTCCTCGTTAGGGTTGAGCCGATTTGAACGCAGAACCTCAGCAATACTAGACATTAGGTCACCGCACTGCCCGGGAAGATGTTTGTAAACAGCTCTTTGGATTGTGCAGCTTTCTTTGCCTCGTGTTTGGTGAATGCAAACAGAAGTGCACATGCTTTATAATCCAATTTCATATGCAAGTATTATGTCCTTATGTCCATGTGAGACCCACTACATGTTTGCCGTCCAAAATTGCCGGTTCGGTAAATTTATTATAAATTTGCCTCAACTGACACCCTCACTCAACACGCGAAGTGATTAACAGTTTAGCCAGCCAACTAAAGGCACAGACACACTACATTGTTGCATGAGGATGGCAACCCCAAATGGACAAACATAATACTTGCATCTCACATGCATATATTGTAGGATTATATTCATGAAACTTTATATTGGCCTACAGTATAACCCCTGCGATAAATGAGGAATTGCTGTAATCGCTTTTTGTTTGAGTACCCAGGCCCTGATTTCGCACTAAGTATATTTGTGAGTAGTTGAAATGAAATAAAACTACAACATACAGCAACAGCAAATGCACACTGACCATATGGGCAGAAGACTTGGGGCCTTTCTAACTGTCCCAAATGCAGCATTATTGTGACAATTGTTCCATAAAAGCATCAGTGATGAGTAAGTGGCCCACGTTCCCTCCACACAGCTTTGCCTTATCCAGAAGGCCAACAAGTGTCTCACATCCTGCTATCAGCGTGCTCACACACTTGAGACATTCCACAACATTCACATCATGTGACCTCGCAGCGTTGTCAAATGTTCTCAAGTGTTGCTATTGAGCCACACACGCACACACACACGCGTGCGCATACACGCACACGCACACACACACCCACCAGTGTGTCATACATGGCGAGCTGGACGCACCAAAGCTTCCATTGTAAACTGGGCAGAAAAAAGAACGCAGACTTCCGCCATTCGCTTGGTGATGCTCAAGGAAAACTGTGTGTGCATTGATGTGTGCATTGATGTGCGTGTGTGTGTGTGTGTGTGTGTGTGCGGAGAAACTCTCATCTGGAGATTGCGCAACTTGCCCTCATGTGTCGCGCACAGACACACACCGGCACGTGGATGTTGACCAACATCTGATGTTTCAATGTGCTAGCTTTCTTTACACTTGACAACAACGTGTAAATGTCCTTCGTTCAAGAGGTTTATTGTGCAGCAACACATTAGTGGAGCTAAAGTCCACCAAGATAAAAACATAACCTAGTAGCAGGACTCTGCATCTCAAAGTACACTGTACAACTGCTTAATCCAGTAAGATCCAACACAGCAGTTGTATGACCTTTCTACTGAGAGCTGTTTCTAATATTCTCAATTTGTTACTAGTGACAGGTGGCACCATAACCAGTAAGGTAAAGTGGCAAACGCTACTGGTAAAGTTGATACCCCTAAGTTTGTTGGGTGGTATTGGTAAGATTGGTATTTGTGAGAATGGCACTAGTGAGACCGGGCCATACTGATGAGACTGGTACCAAGTTGGTATGACTACAGTTGATACCTGTTAGGTGGTACTTAAAGTGGTGGTCAAGCCAAACATATTTTTTTCCAGGAGATGTTCTATGCAAGCCCACTAGTTGAAACAAGGGCCCTCTGATGAATATTGCATTTGTGGAATAAGAGTTAATCCACCCATTTTTAGCCATCTCTGGGGGCGGCCATGTCGTCATTTCCGTCGACTGTAAATTACATCAAACTACTCAGGACTCAGAGAACGACCAATCACGGCTGACCTGTTTCCTGAAGCTGAGCCGTGATTGGTCTGAGCCCTGAGCAGTTGTGATATAATTTTCAGTTGACAGAAATGACAAAATGGCCGCCCGCAGAGATGGCTAAAAACGGGTGGATTTTGCTGCTTAACTCATATTCCACAAACGCAATATTATTCAGAATACTGTGTTCCAACTAGTGGGCCTGCATAGAACATATTCTTGAAAAAAAATATGTTTGAGTTGACTTCCTCTTTCAGATTGGTACCCATGAGGTTGGTACAGTTGGTGTTTCAATGGTGTTCCATTTCATTTTGGCACCAATAAGACTGGCACCTGTGAGGTTGATAGTAAGACTGAATGTTGGTTGGTACTCAAATGAATGGTACCAATGAGAACTTGTGAGGTTAGCACTTGATGGACTGAGGGTTGTATGATACTGGTAAGTTTGGTAACCTTGAGGCTGGCGCTGTTGGCGTTCCATTCTTTGGTGGTACCAATTATGTTTTGTTCTAGTTAGGTTGATTGGGTTGTGTCCTAAAGAGAGTTCTTTCTAATATTTTGGTAACCTCATAAAAATGGTACCAGTTAAGTTGTTCCCAGTAGTGTACAAGTGGAGTCAGGCTATTGAATGGTACTGGTGTGACCGTACCAGTTAGGTTGGTATGAGTAGAGCCATATTCTTCTAATATTTTGGTTACCTTATAAAGTTATAGCCGTTCAGTTTCTATAGCGTTTATCCTCATTACAATACTGGCTGAGCTGGAGTCCATCCAGCTGACTTTGGGCGAAAGACAGCGTACACCCCAGACTGGCATCATTAAGACAAACAACCATTCAGACTCAGAATCCCACCTGTGGACAATTTAGAGTCTTCAATTATCCTAAACCTGCATGCATGTTTTTTTGCATGTGAGATGGAAATAAGCCGGAGCACCTGGAAACAGGAAGGCCAGAGTCAACATACAAATCCCTAACCTGGGAAGTGTGAGGCAGACTTCTAGCTACTGTACTTGAGAGCCAAAATATGACAAACATGCAAACTATGACTAAACTAGAATGGAATTCTGTTGACCTTTGTCAAGGCTGAGGATGTCCAATTCCTGCATCATGTATGCCTAAATTTGGCAATGCCAAAAGATCTGGATTGCAACAATATGATGATTTCTTCCTTGGTCCTAGCCAGATGACTGTGCAGGTGTACCTTTACTGACTTTAAGTGTATTAAAGTCTGCTTTTGATCTTTGCTTCTCAGAGCCTCCCTCGTGCTCTCTGTGTGCCTACTGGAGCAGCTGTCCATTCCACAGAGGTGAGCGTCGATTCCTGGTCAGCAACCATCCTAATTGTTCCGATGAGTCAAACCAAATCCCGGCACCTCACCGCCAGCCCCCAAATCCCTTCCTGTGTGACTCAGCCCACTCTGCCAGCCCGAGCGCCTCCATCCTTTCTTTTCAGACCTTTTATCTCGCTGAGTCCTCAGCGTAACTATTTGTGTTCTCCCCTAACGCACCCCTCAACCTCAAGCTGCCCCCCCTTTCCTCATCCCCCGTCCCCCTTGTGCCTGAGCCTGCAACCGTCGGCTGGCCCTCGGCCTGATAGCCTCTGGCTTCTCCTTGTTGATAATCTCCTTGCTGTGTTTGAGCCCAGATGTGTTGGGAAGGAGGCAGGTCTTGGTTGAAGAATGCTACAATGTGCTTCACTTCTTTCAATTGAAGTGGATTCAACTACAACAATGACTGTTGGGTTTTTTCCTGTCTCAAAATATTCCAAAGGCCCTCCAAAGTTCTGATCCAATATCTAATTCATTTGTAGAAGAAGCTGGTCACAGGTTGGGTTTTTCTCCTTAAACCAAAGTCAACCCAAACATTTTTTTCAAGAATATGTTCTATGCAGACCCAATAGTTGAAACACAGCATTCTGAAATATGATGCGTTTGTGGAATATGTGTTAAGCAGCAAAATCCATCCCTTTTTAGCCATCTCAGGGGGCGGCCATTTTGTCACTTCTATCGACTGAAAATGATATCACGGGGCTTAGCTAACGACCAATCATGACTCAGCTTCAGAAAACAGGTCAGCCGTGATTGGTCGTTACCTGAGCAACTGTGATGTCCGGTGAGGCAGTCTGCTGGGAGGTACTGGTAAATTTGGCACCTGTGATGTTGAGTGTAGAGGGCGACAGGGCCACCGGGTCGTCCACAGTGTTAAGAGGAGCACCATCCCGAAGCCAGATGACCCGGACCGGTTCTGGTGGTCCGTGGGCTACGCAGTGCAGGCTCAGCGGCACGTTGGCCACCACGGACATGTGCTGCGGCTCGGTGGAGAAGTGAGGAAGACCTTGGGAAGAAAGCAGCCTGGTCAGAATCGACTTGATGACGGGTCCAGTGTGCTGGTGCCTCATTTCGGGTTCCAAGGGGACTCACCTTCCAGCAGGATGCTTCCCTCCGTGGACAAAATCTGCTCGCTTCCTACATCCACCGCGCACTGATAGGTACCCATGTCTGAAAGTTGGACACTATTAATCCTGAGGAGAAGACGATTTGATTAATTAAATGTTCATTTTCAACTTGCAGTACAGTGTTATATCACAGATTTTTAATCAATTGTTGTTTTTAGGGGTTTTTATAGTACAATTGTGCCTTGAAATACACATTTGAATGACAAAAATGGCACTCTATAATATTGTACAGAATCACGCAGCAATGACATAACTAAACAACTGGGTTAGTGGTATTAAACAGCTTGAAACTTCTTTTTTATGGAATACTTCACTATTTGCCAAAGTGCAGCCATTTTATTAGCCATTGTTCACACAGAACAGAGAGAATATGCCTTAATGTATGCTGTGCTGTATGTGTTCACGTAGCAGCAGCTTCATTATTACTGTAACATAGATGCTCATTTTTATTAACCCATCTATGGCGTTTCACATTACATGTTAGCCTAAAGTTAGTGGACTTTAGTTAGATAAAATGATGTGTTTGGTTGAACATTGTTGTGTTAAAAGATCAGATATACAATTCCTTTTTTTTTTTGGGTGAGTTTTACTGTAACTTAAACTGGAAGTGACAAACAGCTTGAAGCAAACACACTGTGTCTCTTATTTGGAGAGAGCATAGGCAATCAAGAATACTTTAAGTGTGATTTGGTCAGTTCAAATGTGTTTTAAGCACGTCCACCAAGAAGAACAAACATTGTAAATATGCACATCTCCAAATATGATACCCATAAAAATATTATACACATGTACTGTACATACACCACATATACACCCTCAATACAAACTTTTTTTCCTTCTCTCTGTACAAAATACATCCACCCCCCAGCCATATTCAGTGTGCAGCATTTTTTTAAATAGAAGGAATGAACCTGGTTTGTATTTGTGCCATTATTTTGATTTCTGACTCATTCTGTTCCAGTTTCACACCACAAATTGACAAACAAAATTGATTCCTGGTTGTGGGAATGTTCCAATGTGATGACGCATGAAATGGTAATTTTCCTTCCCTATTTGGAAACTTTTGAATTTATTCTGGTAGTTTGTTGTTTTTGGGCCTTGTGTATTAATTGTGATATGATACAATCTATGAATTTCACTAGGTTTGATTTTAAATAGAGTCAATTAACAAGATATTCTTCCTTTCTTCATCTTTCTGAATGGGCCTTATTGTTAATTTTTTTTGCTGATTAAAGTATGTAATAAATTCTTGTAAATACTGCAGAAAAACAGTGTTGAAAGAAGGAAGAGAAAAGCCACATCCTGATGGTGTTCCAGTTCCATCACAGTGGTTTTAAAAATCACAAGAGGAGCCAAGCCACAGGAAACGAAACTTGATCTTATTTCACTTCAGTTATTCCTAATAAGATATGGTCAAGCCGCCTACCTGAGGGTGCTGTGCACAATCCAGCGGTCCGAGCCAAAGACCGGCATTTGGTAGTCATCGTATTCTGCGTAGGGAAGCGGCTCGCCGTCCTTCAGCCAGTACACGTTGGGCGGAATCTCGTCGTCGTCGGCGACCGTGGCCAACAGGCCGCATTCCAGCTTCACAGGTTTGCCCACGGACGAGATGACGGTGGCCAGTTGTTTCTCGAACTCCACATCTGTTATGGGGGAGAATAAGGTGCTGCATTAAAAAAAATAATAAAATAAGCCAGTCAAATTTAAATGATTTCAACAGTAACTTGCATCATGGTTACATAGGGGTGTCCAACTCATTTTCCTCATGGACTACATCTTTGTTACGGTTTGCCTCAGAGGTAGCCCCTGCATTTGATTGTTAACAACAAATCTTCTGTGTGTCATGTGTCATCTTCAACACCGCTCATCCTGTACAGGGTCACATGGAGGTGCTGGAGCATATCGCAGTTGACTATGGGCGAAAGGCGGACTACACCCTGAACTGTCGCCAGCCAGTCGCAGGGCAAACAGACACCATCAGTGAGTGGGAACCGCGCTGCCCGCACGCACCTGAGGCGAGTGTACCACTGCACCATCAGCGACTGCAACAAATTAGTTTTGAAGTCAAATGGCATGTAAAATTGTGACAAGGGAACAACCGGATTTGGTGAAAAAAACTTGTAATATCTGGTAAGTGAAAAAAGACTGCAAATTCGCTTCGGATTTTCTGCCAAAATGAAAAAAAATATATCCCTTTAGTAAGGAACATAAATTAGACATTTTATTTACCATAGTGGGCCACATTATGTTGTATTTCGAGCATACTCTGGAAATTGCCTTTCTTAGTGTTTGAATGCATTAATCAGAACAGAGGCCATTCAAGAATAAGAGGTTTCAGGGTGCTGAGCTCCAGGCCAGGAAAGATACATTTCGCAGTTTTGTACATTTAAACCCAATTTCTATGAAAGAGAAGCATAACACTTTTTGGGAAGGTTTATGACTCAACAATCTAATATGATAAACATTATATAAATGTTGAGCCACAGAAAAACAGTAAAGGATTGGATTTATAAAACTACTGTAACTTTTCTAATTCTGGGTGAAGACAACTCATTTTGATATATACATACATACATATAATATATATATATATATACATACATATATATATCTATATATATATATATATATACATATATATATATAAATATAAATATATATATATATATATATATATACATATATACATATGTATACATATATGTATATACAGTAGGAGTAAAATGGCTACAAACATGTATGATATCAGAGGTGGGCATTCGTCAATGCTTTAGTCCATCTGTGAGTTCTCATCAGTATTTCAGGCCCGCCTATTCGGTCCGATTCAGCCAAACAGCCTCGACAATGGATTTACCGTACCACGTCACACACCTGACACACAGCCAAATAAAGATATAAAATAAATAAAACAGCATTGTATACCTTTCAGTCCCACAAACCACAATGACATGTCCCAATATTGTGTTTATTTCACCGATCACACTGTGCCTGTTCATGTGGTCTTTTGGTGTTTTTTATTATTTTTTGTACTTATTTGCCTGCGTGAAATTATGTTCTCGAGGCCGTTTGGCTGTCACCAACGAGAGATGGACTGGGCCCGCGTGGGTGGGCCTGAAATACTGATGAGAACTTAGTGACGGACTGACAATGCCCACCTCTTTATGAAACACACGATTGGCTGTGCATTTGATCATTCCTTTTGTTGTTAACAGCAAATTGAATTTAAGGTAAGACGTAAGCGTGCTTGCAACATAGAGAAGTCTAAAACTATTGTTCAATTTATTTTATGACAAGATTTGGTGAAAAAAATGCTTATGATTGCGATTTCACTATCGATTTCCTGCTAAAATGAAACAAAATTAATTTAGCACGAAACATCATCATATCAATCAGTGTGAACGATTATCAGGAACACAACAAACAACACAACTAATTGCACTTGCTCTGGTTGAAAGCAGCAGTTATCCGGTACGCGTGCACGCACACACGCACACACTGATAGATGACGAGCTGACCTTGATAGCTGGACAAAGGCCACTTGTGAGCTGACAAGCAGCAGCAGAGTGCAGCTCAATGCATGTTTGCTGGTGTTCAAAAAGAACATTTCATAGTATGGTGGGTTCCAAGTGTTCAAAGACAGTTTAATTGTTATTGTTACCATTAGGTTTGTTCATTAGTGGTAAAGAAGCAGTAGTTTGGTACAGAAAGATAACTTGGGTGGATTTTTTTTTAACAAAAAGAGGGCCTATGCTTGTAAATATTTTCATTCATCCAGGTCATTTCATTCTCATGGCTTCTGAAACGACTAATGAAGTCACCATCGGTGTTTTTCGAATTGAGTGGCAGACAATTGATGCATTCAGTGCAAAGAAGCCATTAGGAAAAGTGCTTTCTGCCCCAAAAAGCAAGAGGTCGCCACCCCCCGGCAAAGACAGGAAAAACTCACTCACACGCACACGCACCCCCACATACACATGCATTAATCCACAAAGTTTTCAGAGCGCCACAATAAATCTCACATGAGTGACGTGTGTACAGACTTTCTCAAGACGCTCGACCCGCCGCCCCACCTCCCCTTCGTCTACTTCACTGCCGACCTTCCACCTCTGACCCTGGGTGACCCCCACCACTGCACATCTTACGTGTGTTGAATACCCAGAATTCAACAGAGGAAAACAAACACACAACATTACAAAAACATGCTTGGGCTTGAGTTCCCCTCGAACACATGCACACAAACCAAATACTGTATGTTGCCACGTTGCTGAATACGTTGCTTAACGCGTGTTACCAAGTGGGTTACAAAGTGTTATCAAATAAGTGTGCTCCCAAGTGTTCTAAAGTGTGTTACCGGATGTGTTTTACATACAAAATGATATATATAAATGATTGGAGGTGGGGAACACCGAGTGCCCACTTCAAGATGCTGATGTGCTTACACTGTTTTGAGACTGCGTGTAGCATGTAAAGGGAATAAAAGGAGCCACTTGGATTGGCCATGATTAAAGTCGGCTGTGACCACGCCGACAGAGGCACAGAACCCCCCCCTTCGTAGATCTGCTGGCCTGTGCGCATCAGCAAAATGTCAACATCGGGTCTAATTTACGCCGGTCTTGAACACAGAGCCAATCATGGGTTTTTTCCATGTAGTAGCAAGCTGCACGACAACACCCTAGTACAACTGACGTGCGTGAGTACCCATAATTCAATGATGGGTAACAAACAAACATGTTGTCAAAAACAACATTTGGGCATGACTTACACTTAAACCACTAAAACGGGGCATAATGGCACAATGTGGAGACACATGCTTTCCATTAGACATCAACCATAAGCGTTTTGTACATACAGCACACTGCCAGACAAAAAAAAATGCTACATTTGTCATTTTAACGATCCAAAAGCTTGTTGGTCCAAGTTGGTAGACGGAAACACAAACAGAAGTCCGGTTGAAATGCTAGGCAGACCAGCCCATAGGCGATTACTATTTGTTCCAGCCAGACAAAAAGGTGGATAGACGGCAGAAGGTTACCCTGGCTGCAGGCGGAAAGTGATAAGCGGACCAGGAAATTTTTGTAAAATGCCCAGCTCTGCCTGTTTCATCTCCATTAGAGAAGACAAAGAAGTTAAAAGAGACTCTTTCAGAACATAGAAGAGGGTTTCAATTCAACTCAGCGGGATATTACTGTTACGCACACAAGTCACAGTCACGGTTTGATGTTGACAGCATGCAACCTAAAGTTAACATAACACACATATAAGACGGGTAACATAAACACACAAACAATAATGAGTAACGACCTTATGATGGGAAAAGTTGAGCACTGCATTTCACAATGCATCCTGGAAACCAAAGAGTTTTTTCCACAAGAGCCGTTGACAGTTCGTGTGAAGTGCGTTAAGTTGTCGAGCCTTGGTCTAGATTACTATCACTACTTTATTTCTTCAAACTACATTCCATACAACAGTGGGGTCTTTCAAAAGGCCTAGACTTGTTTGTACCCTTCCAAGTAAACAAAAAGGTATAGGCATGGTCCCTTTGCAGGTTCGGACCATTTATGCACCTTTTCTAACTATAAACAATACTTATTTGCACCTAGGGGTTCAATTGCGAACCCCTGTTACATACATCACAAAAAGTTCTACTACTTTACAACAAAAATGGAGCACTACTGTACCCTTTTTTTTCTGACGGTGTACATACAACATGTAAGGGACATGAGTGTTCATCTGACCTTCCCCCAGCACAGAGCTGTTGTACAAATGTATCGGGATGAAAGTAACAAGCTCAAAAGGTTTTTTGATGGAATGGCGTGCATGTTCCTTTAAATGCTCCATTTTTCCTCCCTTGTTTCCAGCAAAACTCCCTCTGGGTCTCACTATGTGTGTTTCTCTGCCAAGCGCCACACAGGCAAACATGCACCCGCACTGTGCCTTCTTCACCCCTTCCTCCCATTCAGCCTCACCATTCATTCATTACTTCAACCATTTATTTTTCCAGGCCATTATTTGGACTCATCTTCGCCCTCCTCATCCATCCATGTGTCTATCATGCTCCAGTGTGAGTCACAGAGGCCGCCTACGATTCACAAGCAGACCCTCCTCGTCCTCCTCTTTAAAACTGAGGCTCCACAGAGAGCTCTGAGACATCGGGGAAAAATGTTGAAGCTTATTGATTTACAAGTGCCTTCGGTCACCTGAGGGCCATGTGAGTTTGGCACAGGGGCTCAACACACACAACTTGCTTGCTTGTTGAAGTTGCTGCCAACTTAAGGGTAACAAATGTGGCTTCTTTGTGTTATTATAAAATTATAACATTACAGTTAGGCAGACATAAACTTACATAACTTTGTGAATGCGATGCATGTGGTTGCTTTGGTCTCTGTAAGTGTTTATATTTGCAACTGAGCACTTCAACATTCCTAGGAAATCACAAAGTCACAACATGCGAACTGTTTTTAGAAAAGGACGGCTATTCGTGGCATTTTCCATTCATTTACAATGGGAAAACATGATTTGGGTGTTTTGAGTTAAGAGCATGGTCACAATCACATGAAATGTGTATCTCAAGGCACCACTGGGCGTACCCTGCCTCTTCTTGCCCAAAATCTGATAGGATAGAAGATAAGTGGCATAGAAAATAGATGTGTGTGCGTCTGTGTGCGTTTGTGTGTGCGTGTACACACACACACATGAGCCTAACATGCATGTTTTTGGAATGTGGAAGGAAACAAGGAGTACCTGAAGAAAATCCAGACAAGCACAGGGAGAACATGCAAACTACAAATCAAGACTGGAGCCGAGATTCAAACCCCAATCTAGAACTGGGAGGCGGATGTGTTAACCACTTGTCCATTGTGCCAGGAAATATGAAATGTTCCTAAACATGAGGAGCTCCTCAGCACTTTCAATCTATACAAAAGTAGCTCACTGACGAAAAAAAGGTTGAACACCCCTGCTCTCAATGGCACCAGTAATTCTTGTTTCACCTGCTGAAGGCTACCAAAACATTGCCCATGTCAATAAACCAATAATCCCATTTTGACAGCAACGTGTATTAGGGCTGCACGATGTTGGAAAAAAATGACATTGCAATTTTTTGGGGGGTTGCGATATATATATAGCGATGTTAAAAATAGAATTTTCACCAGATGACTTGAATAGATTTGTTTGGGAATAATTTGGTTAACTCACCATAGCATCATTGTATTCATATAATATCGTTTAATCCAGAGTAAGGGGGTTCATCTGTGAATGATTATTGCTGTATATAAAAGGGATCACAGAGGTCATGTCTCTCTGTAACGTAATAGATTATTTAACATTGTATTTCACACTTCAATGTAAACAGCAGCAAAATGCTAAACATATTTTAAACAAACAAATAAAAAGAGCAGGTGCACTAGACCCTTGAGTCATTTAAAAAAAATAGAAGAAAACAAAAACCTCTAAAGCAGCAGCAGAGTTATGAACACATTTAAACTAAACTATAAAATATTAAAACTTAAAGAGCAGGTGCGTTAGTCCCCTGAGTTTTTCACAAAAATATAACAATAACTAAAACGGTCTGTAAAACATATTGCATCCGTGATTTGTCGGTGCTGTTTGGACTTCTTATCATAAGGACTTATGCTGGCGAAGGCGTCTGTAATTGTTTTTTGA
Source organism: Filicampus tigris (assembly GCF_054856515.1). Classification (NCBI taxonomy): domain Eukaryota; kingdom Metazoa; phylum Chordata; class Actinopteri; order Syngnathiformes; family Syngnathidae; genus Filicampus; species Filicampus tigris. The sequence goes on along the minus strand of NC_141223.1, from coordinate 23,301,645 downwards.
GTCGATGAAGTTTCACCTCGGGTCCCACTTCTTAGTTTGAAAAGTGTTGCCATATATTGTAAAAGTTCAATAAAAATATATTATGTTTATTGTTAAATATGAAATGCAATCGTATAGGCCTTCAAATCAATACAATTGAACTGTGCGTAGGCAGTGATTCTTTTGGCAAAACTTTTGAGGGAGCCCGCGAACCTGTTGCAACTCTTGCATCTTTAAAGTTTAGTATTTAATTAGTGATTCTTCTGCATACCACTAGAGGGAGCCCCGTAACAAGTTGACAAAATAGTTAAGAAACAACTATGAAGTTGAAAAAAATGGGCCTTAGAACTCTGTAAATATGCGCAAAAGCTTCAGTAAATACCAACATGTGTAGGCATTTGTTTAGTTTTACATATTTTTATTTAGATTTTAGTATTCGACTTGTAAATGTAGCCTACTGTTGTTTTTTTAATTTAACCATCATTATAATTACTTTACGTATAATTATTTAAAACTGAACTACATTATTTTAAAGGGTTTTTACTATTTCATATTTATTATAATTTTTGGTATAAATATATTTTTTAAATTTTCCCTGCTTGGGACTCAGCAGTCTCGTATGTGGAGCTCACGATCCAGATGTTTACCTGCCTCACCTCTCACAATCATCAAAAACTTTCTCCTCCTCATTTGAGGCCCAAAACCAACGCCAATTGACTTAACCAGCTCGTTTCTCTTTACGAGCTTCACTCTTAAAAAAAAGGGGGGGGGGGTTGTTAACGGCACTTTTCTCTTTTCGCGTACCTCGCAGGCAGGCCACTTTCGCCGGTCCAGCGGCGACCACCAAGACGACCACCAGGAGCGAGACGAACCCACAAGAGCCGAGCGGTTCCCCCCGAAAAGTGGGCTCCTTTTTCAATTGCGTCATCGCCCTCTGTAGTCCCATCATCTCGTCATGTCGCACTTTTTCAAGTGGAAGAAAGTCGTCCGCGACTCGAACCAAGTCCACTTGTTGTCCACGCCAAATAAAGAGATTACAAAGTCAACAAAAATAAAATCCAAGTCAACTTTTGTCGCCTTTCGAGAGCGACTGGTTGTGGAGCGCCGTTCCGTCACAGTGCGCGTACATTCCTCCACTCCCTCCTTCCTCCTTTCCACTCCTCCTCCTCCTTCACCTCTTCCTCCTCCTCTTTCGAGCAGGACTCAAATTCCACAAGTCAGCTTCTTTGCACCCTCCTCCTCCGTCTTCTTTTTCTTCGGAGGATGCCCGAGCTCCCGCAGGCTGTTGATTGTCTACACACACAATCGGCTGTTTAATTGCACCACGGAGGTTCCACTGAACAGAACCACCGAGTGGGTAAACTTGGATCTACTGTAGCGCCGACCACGCGGCGACAACATCACAAAGAATCCAAGTTCGTGTAAAACATTTAACGTCCCTTTTCGCACATTTAAAAAAGAGAAACTGACTGATGATCAAGGACACCCTGAAGCGGTTCATACTTCTTTTTATCTTGTGTACCCTTCCAACCTTTTTGTCATATCCTAAGTACATCCTCATTCGTGATTCTCCAAAAGTAGAACGTAATACAACTGATAATTACAAGAAAATCATTTTATTTGATCTCCTAATTGGAACATTTAATGTCTTCTTTTTAACTCAAATTAAACGCTAAATAAATGTTTTGCCTTGAAAACAATATGAATAAAACCCAATTCCAATGAAGTTGGGCCGAAATGTAAATAAAAACAGAATACAATGATTTGCAAATCTGTTTTGTGCTACAGTTAAATACACTACAAAGACAAAGACTTGCAACACTTTCCATAAAGGCTGGGACATGCTCAAAAAACGCTTATCCACAGGTGAACAGGTTAATTGGAAACAGGTGAGTGTAATGATTAGCTACAAAAGGAGCATTCCCGAAAGGATCAGTATTTCACTAGCAAGGATAGATAGGGTGAGGTTCACCACTTAGTGAACAACTGTGTGAAGAAACAGTCCAGCAGTTAAAGTGGAAGTCAACCAAAACACATTTTTTTCGAGGATATGTTCCCAGCAGGCCCACTAGTTGAAACACGGCAATTTGATTAATTATGAGTTTGTGGAATATAAGTTAAGCAGGGAAATGCACTCGTTTTTAGCCATCTCCGGGGGCGGCCATTTTGTGTTCTGTCGACTGAAAATGACAACACAACTGCTCACAACGACCAATCACGGCTGACCTGCTTGCAAACGCTTGCATAGAACATATTCTTGAAAAAAATATGTTTGCGTTGACTTCCCCTTTAAACAACAACGTTTCTCAATATACTGTACAATTACAAGGAATTTAGGGGGTTCATCATCTATGGTCAATAACATCATCAAAAGATTCAGAGAATGTACAGAAATCACTGCACATGAACAGCAAGACTCAAAACCAACCTACAATGCCGTGACTTTTGAGCCCTCGAGTTCCACAGCATTGTGTAAAGGATCTTGCCACATAGGCTCAGGAACACTTCAGATAACCATTGTCAGTAAATACTGTTCGTCGATACAAATGCAATTTAAAACTCTATATGATAATTAACAACACCCAGAAATGTCTGCGGCTTCTGTGGGCCTGAGCTCATTTAAGATGGGCTGACTCAAAGTTGAAAGTGTGCTGTGGTCTGACGAGTCCATACTTCAAATTGCTTTGGGAAAATCACGGATGTTGTGTCGACCATCTGCATTGTTATCAGTACAAAGTTCAAAAGCTAGCATCTGTGATGGTATGGGGTGTGTTAGCAACCATGGCATGGGTAACTTGCACATCTGTGAAGTCAACCATTATTGCCCAAAGATACAAACAGATGCTGGAGCAACATATGCTGTCATACAAGCAACCCCAAGCCACATTCTGCATGTTACCACAGCGTGGCTTCATAGTCAAAAAATGTAATATGAGACTTGCCTGCCAACAGTCCAGGCTTGTTTTCCATCGGAAATGTGTGGCACATTAGAAGTGAAAAATATGGCAAGAACCACCACACACTGTACAGCAACTGAAGTTGTACATCAAGCAAGAATGGGAAATAATTCCACCTACAAAGCTTCAACAATTCAACTGAATATACTTGTAGGTTGAAAAGTCTTTACAAATCATCGTACTCTGTTTTATTTACAACAAAATCCCAACTTAAATGGAATTGGGGTTTGTGCTGGCATTTCTTCAAATAAGTCCACTTTAAACAGACATCTAAATGTTAAATATCAGTAACAAAAACAATCAACAAGAATAATATTTCCACTCACTAGAGCAGTTACCTTTCCTTTAATGAGTCATCTAAGCTTTGATGAGACATTTGCTGTTTGCTTGCCTTTCATGAGCTTTGTAGTTCCATTTTCAGCTAGCAGTTAGCCACTAAATCCATCACATGCTCCTGCAGCCTTTAAGGGAGGGTGCTGTGCCTTTCACCCACAGGAAATGGATTCTTCACCCTATCCAGTCTGTGACTTTTCTTCAATGTCCTAAAAATGTTGGCTGAAATCAGTGCAGACTTTGGACACATGCGCTTGTAAAAGCTTGACCATTGGACCACTGACAACATCAGTAGTGGCAAAAAGGGCATCAAGTAGGAAACATCTGTGTGAGTCTACGTTTACTGAACCAATAATAATAATAATAGATAACAACCAACCATGACTCACCTGTTTTCTGAAGCTAAGCCATGATTGGTCGTTACCTGAGCCCTGAGCAACTGTGATGTCATTTTCAGTTGACAGCAAGTGGTAAAATGGCCAAAAATGGGTGGCTTTTACTGCTAAAAGTAGAAGTCAACCCAAACAAGAATATTTTCCCAGCAGGCCCATTAGTTGAAACACGGCATTCTGATTAATTTTGCGTTTGTGGAATATAAATCAAGCAGCAAAATGTACTTGTTTTTAGCCATCTCTGTAGGCGGCCATTTTGTGTTCTATCGACTGAACATGACATCACAACTGCTCACAATGACCAATCACGGCTGACCTGTTTTCTGAATCTGAGCCGTGATTGGTCGTTGTGAGCAGTGATGTGATGCGTTGACTTTCACTTTAAGTGATATTCCACAAATATAATTTTAATCAGAATGCCATGTTTCAACTAGTGAGCCTGCATAGAACAAATTCTTGTGAAGAATATTATGGGGTTGAGTTCCATTTAAAAAAAAACAAACAAACAAAAAATCCTACTAACTCCTCCCTCAAAGTTGTGTTGCACTTGACCATGCACAGATCACATGACTTTCATCAATAATTGCTATGTTGTGTCTCTCGTTTGTGTGTCTCAACCTCCAACCAACCCCCATCCCTCCTCGTTCCCACGCTGGGGGCCTGCAGGTTGGGCCCTTTAAGAATGGCCCCGGGGCCCTTTAAAAGAGCCCCATTGTATACAGACTGGCCTTTTCAATAGGCGCTCCAGCACTGTTCCCAGATAGGAGCAGAAAAGGAGGGAGAAGCGAGGAGGGTGAGGGACAAGAAAAAGGGGTGTTTTGAGACTTCCATGGCTTTTGGGGATGTGTGTGGGTGGGGGGGCATGGGGCATTCCTGATTGCAAGGTTTACAGGGGATTTGGTGGCGAGGCTAAAGTGGATTATGAGGTTTGAAAGCACATTGTTGCAGCAGTCAGGTTATCAGGCCTGGACAGCAAAAACACACAGGAAACTTTGGGCACACAATGAAATCGAACCTCTATTTGCAGTAAAACTCCCTGCCAGCCACTCCACAACAAAGCCCCGAAACCTGCTTACACGTCACAGGTCCGCTTAACAATTCAGAGACTCTTGTGCCCCCTAATGGTGACTAATATTTTGACCATTAGTTACCGCTATTCTGCCAATAATACTGACTGCAAAAAGCAATGAACATTTGATCAAATTTGAATTTATTATTCATTTTAGATGCATTATGCATTATGTTTTTATTTTCTATGTAGTTTTTCTTTACTTTTACACATTTCCTTATTTTGTATACAATATGTACCTATTTTTGCATTTTAGTTATTGTATTGTATTTAGTTTGTCCATTATTGAATCATTTATATGAAGGGGGTGCCCATTTGAAAGGAGGTGTTAACTTGTATAAACATGTTACTTATGGTTTATTAATTATGTGTTGTGGCTTGATTTCGATTCACAGATAAAGATGACCATATGTTGTTATATTTTGAGGGATACGTTTTCTGGGGGTCGTTTGTTTTTTTTCTTCAATACTTTTGTCTGTGTAACGTGAGCCCCGAATGTGTGGCTAGCGTAGAAACATCTGTTTGGTTTTATGCCGTACATGTGTTCAGTTCAGCTAGCAAGAACAGTGATGAGTAATGGCTACTGGCTTTAAAAAAAAAAAAAGAAGAGAAAAAAATATGGAGAGTGCTTCTGTTTTTCATTATTCACACACAAAAACAGAAGATCATCTCCATATATTACTTTTGCAAGCAGTGACAAGAAGAAAATTTGCACATTTGCACTTGGCAGCAGAGGCACATGCTGCATGAGATTTTTCTGGATTTTGACATAATGAAAGCGTATTTCAAATATTTCGATATTTGTAATTAACAGTGGCGAGCCTTTAGAGAGCACTTAACTGATTTAATCCATCTTAAAACCACCACAATCACGTCAAAGTTATTCAGCATTATTATCAGAGATGGGCACTTTACCCCTTGTCCTCCGTCCGCGACCTGGGTACCCTTCCGTTGTCATCCCTCCATCCTTGTTCATAAAAATAATCACCCTCCGACCCCGACCGTCCTCGTCCTTGTCAGCAAATCTGTCCTTCTCGTCAGTACTTCCGTCCTTACATTGCGTCGTTTCAATAAAAATAATTATTGCAAAATAACGGAATGTTCTTTTAGGAGGAGAACGAACACATCCGGGTCATAGGAGTGTACGACGGAGCTGGCGTGACCCGTCAGCTTTGGATAGATTTTCACATGACCCTTAAAGTGATGGTTAGGCCGGGATGGCCAGGCTGGGATGGCCATGTTTTCACTAACAAGTTTATTTCATATATTTTTTGATATGGAAAATGAAAAGATTTGTCATTTTCTATTCTATCAATAAATTTGGGAGAAATGAAGAAATACGTGACTCCATGAATAACACCTCTTGTTAATGAGGCCGCGCCCCCTACCGTTCTATCCATGTTTGGTCGGAGTCACTGGAGGGACCGATTAAAACTCTCCATTGGAAATCATTGTACTTTCATTGCTTATAACGTCCAAAAACAGTGATCAATTGGCACCAAAATTTATTTGGACATCCCTACCAGTGTTGGGGGTAATGCGTTACAAATGTAATGCAGTATAGTAATACATTACATTTAGGCAGTCACGACAAAATATAACATGTTACTCAAATTTTTTTGGTAATATTATTATAGTTCCTGAGATTGGTACCGCGTTACAAATTTCAGGTCCACAACACATATATTGACATCATTTAGCAAGTAGGGCAGTTCATTGTATCACTTAGATTGTAAGCTATTACTTAAAGCAACACTCAAATACAATATTTCTTGTTGGAGCTATTACTTCAATCAATACCCAAATACAAAGTTTCTTGTTACACTTTAAGCATCACGCAACAAAGTAGGGGTGGGCGAATCGATCCAAATATCGATTTTATCGATACTAAGCAAGTACTTGGATCGGACCAATATTATTGTCCTGGGATCGATACTTCGCTCATCCACCAATTTCCTTAAAGTGCCGCTTCTCTGCGCAAAAATTACATTGTATTGTTTACTCCATTTGCACTTTCTGACTTTATTTTCAAAATATTGTACAATGGAAGGTATTGTAATTGTCAACTTGACATTGTATTTTCGTTACATTGCTGTTTTTTTTGGTTTGACTCTCTTGACTTTTGTATTTTAATTTTTTAGTTAAAGTTTGCATTGTAATTATTTAAGAAAAAACAAAACACACACGCATATATATATATATATATTATATATATATATATATATATATATATATATATATATATATATATATATATATATATATATATATGAAACATAATATACAAACTCAAGGGGGATTATAACATTTCCAAGCAAAAAGTATCGATTCCGATACTACCCGGTATTTACTTGGTATCGGATCGATAGCAAAATTCCCAGTATCGCCCACCTAATATATATGTGTGTGTATATACATATATATATATAATAAATATAAATATAATAAATAATAAATATATAAAAATAAATCATGAGGATTTATTTTTACAATAATACATTACATATGAACAGTGTGTTGAATGTGTACTGTATACCGGTATCCATCTTGTGTCTTTTTTATCTTTCCATTCCAACAACAATTTACAGAAAAATATGGCATATTTTGGAGATAGTTAATTGCAATTAATTACGATTAATTTGTCAAGCTGTGATTAACTCGTTTAAAATGTTTAATCCTTTGACTGCCTCGAATTACAATTAATTTTTATTTAGAATTTTTTTTTAAAAAGCTGTGATTAACTCGATTAAAATTTTTTATCGTTTGACAGCGATCGAATTGCAGTTAGTTAAATTTTGTTCACGAGCTCTGATTAATTCTATTAAACTTGACGCTCATCATTTGACGTTCCGAATTACAATTAATTATGATTAATTTTTATTTTTGAGGTGCTGCGATTAACTCGATTAAGTTTCTTTTTAATCGCTTGGCGGTGTTCGAATTGCAATCAATTACGATTTGTTCCATCCATCCATCCATTATCTGTACCGCTTATCCTCGCAAGGGTTGCGGGGCGTGCTGGAGCCTATCCCAGCTGTCTTTGGGCACTAGGCGGGGGACACCCTGAATTGGTTGCCAGCCAATCGCAGGGCACACAGAGACAAACATCCGCACTCACAATCACACCTAGGGGCAATTTAGGGTATCCAATCAACTTACCATGCATGTTTTTGGAATGTGGGAGGAAACCGGAGTACCCGGAGAAAACCCACGCAGGCACGGGGAGAACATGCAAACTCCACACAGGGAGGCCGGAGCCGGGATCGAACCCACGACCTCTGAACTGTGAGCCGAACGTGCTAACCAGTCAACCACCGTGCCGCCCACGATTTGTTTTCAAATCTAATTCATTCATTTTTAGCTTATTGGTGCACCGGTCTCCATATGTATACAGGTTTTTAAATCATGCAATATAATCAGAATCAGAATCATTTATTAATGGCCACACAACAAAGTTGGTGGAATTTGTTTTCAGTACAGCAGTAAGGCTCACATTTCTCCTGTGTCAGTCCCAGCATCAACAAAAAAACATAGAGAATCGTCACATTCATTTTAGTGTACAGGTTACGTCAAGATGATGATAGATTTAAGGTCCTTATGGCTGTTGGGAAAAAACTGTTCTTGAATCTAACAGTCTTTGTTGTGGTGGACCTGTAGCGTCTCCCTGAGGGCATCTGTGTGAACAGGTGGTGAGCGGGGTGTGTGGGATCTGAAATGATTCTTACTGCTCGCTGTGTGATGCGTCTTCGGTACAGAGTGTCTATGGATGGGAGTGTGTGTGACCAATCATTTTGGAGGATTTGTTGATGATGCGTTGAAGTTTAGACCGAGAGTGTCCAAATGACCATACCAGACTATTATTGCTGAGGTGAGGATACTTTCAATTATGGCTGTGTAGAACTGAAGGAGGAGATCTTGCCGAATGTGGAATTTCTTAAGTTGTGTGAGGAAAAACAGTCTCTTGTTGGCCTTTTTATATGTTTCCTCAGAATGCTGTTTCAATTTCAGTGAGTTAGTGAAAGAAAGTGAGTTTGAGAAATTTGAAAGACTCTGTGGTGTTTATTGTGTCTGAGCTGATGGATATGTGTGTTTTAGGTGTAGGTGAGCGTGAGAAGTCGATAATTACCGTAATTCTTTTGTTTTTGATGGATTGAGCTGAAGGTTGTTGTTCCGACACAAAGTGACTGCTTGTTCCACCTGCTCCCTGTAATGTTTTTCGTTATTGTTGGTGATGAGTCCAATTATTGTGGTATCATCTGCATATTTGAGGATTAAGACTGAACTTTGTGATGATGTGAGTGTATATATATATATATATAGTACAACAACTGTTTCAGAACTAAAGTCAAGAGAGTTAAACCAAAAAAAAACAGCAATGTAACGAAAATACAAATAATGTCAACATGACAACTAAAATACATCTCATTGAAAAATGTTTTGAAAATAAAGTCAGTAGTTGTAATAGTGTAAACAATACAATGTAAAAACCTTTAACAGTAGAAAAAAATAAAATACTTCTACTACAACTGTTTCAGAACAAAAGTCACGAGAGTCAAACTAAATAAGCAGCAATGTAACGAAAATACAAACATAACAATGTCAAGTTGACAACTATAATACCTTCCATTGCACAATATTTTGGAAATAAAGTCAGAAAGTGAAAATAGAGTAAACAATACAATTTAAAAACCTTTAACACTATAAAAAATAAAATACTTCTACTACAACAATTATTGTTGATTTTTTGGGGCTGAAAAGCCTCTGCCAGAGTACGTTGTCTCTGTGTTCTGGCTTGGGGATCTCCCCCCTTCTCCTCCTCCCTCAATTTGATTTTTTTTTGTGAATACGAATCAAAATTGTGAGGATTTGACTTCTTTTCTTGTGAGTACGAATAAAAACTGTGAGTGCCATTGTTTTGTGAATACAGTAAATATTCCCACCTACGGACCTCTGTCAAACGGAAATCGCCTCACCCGGAAAAACAACGTATGCATTACATTTTCTACTTTTATATTACATTAACGATTGATTCCTGACAACGGGAGTTCCGGTATCCGAAACCCGGAACCAATAGCGAAGCCCGCAGTAGCGTAAACTCAAGCACTATACTGCGGAAAAACTTTGACCGCTCCGCCATCATTAGATCAAACGGAAATTCCCTCACTCGGAAAAAAAACGTATGCATTAAATTTTCTACTACTATATTACATTAACGATCGGTTCCTTACAACGAAGTTTCGGTATTGTATCTGGAACCCGGAAGCCATAGCGAAGCCCGCAGTAGCGCAAACTCAAGCAGTTCCCACTCGAGACTATGGAAAAACTTTGACCGCTCCGAAATCATCGGCGACATGTAAGGTACTTCTTTGGCATGCGTTTTGCTGGAATTGCAAAAGATTTGAAATGTATTCATTTACACGTTCGTCTGTAGCTCCTGGCGTCCAGACGAAGAAGAACAGTAATGGCCGTGGAAGAGAGAGTGAAATGCATCCGATTAAGCGAAGCTGGACACAAAGTAAAAAACATCCAGGAGACACTTGGAGTCAGAAAAACTCAAATCTACGAGACTTTGAAAAACATGGAATCGATTCTGGCTCAGTACGATTCCAGCAGTTTGCCTGCTCAAAGGAAATTGCTTGCAGCTCGACGGACGAAGTACAGTGGCGTAAATGAACGTGTCCTTTTGCATGCACAAGAATCACCAGACATCAGTGATGATCAATGGGACAGTTACTTGCAATTAGCAACAAAACTGTATGATACACAGACAAACATTTTCTTACAGCAAATAATGAAGCCAACACAACAACTCAAAATAGACTAATTTTTTCCTAAGTCTGAGAAAAGTCCACATTAAAATACAGTACAGTTTACTCTACTTAAGTACACTGTACTGCATTGGTGTAACAGTATTTTTTTCAACAGTATTTGGACCATGTTTGTATACTGTACTGTATTTTGTCCATATACCTGTACTTTATGGTGCAGTTTTTGTTTAATAATTTTTTATTATTATATTGTTTGTGTTGTTAACTTGTTACACATGTAGTTTGTTAACATACTTGCACGTTTCTACAGGACATGTACCGTAGTCGTTTCCCACATAAGGAAATTCCGTTATAAGGAAAGATTGGACAATGCAAATATGATTCCTTACTAGAGAATACTTACTGTACAATTCTCGGTTCTACGACTACGAATCTTCACTACGCAGTATGCACGAATTGCCTACTGAGGACGAATCACTTTTATAAGTACGATTCCTCTCCCCGCGCATGAGTAGAGAAGAAAACAAAGATGGCGAATGCGAGCGGGTCGGACGGTGCTCCGAGCGGCTCAGGAGACGCATCTTCACAGCAGGTAAAGTCATCAACGTGTGTATACAATTTATTAATAATTATTTCATACAGTCATTCTATCTCAAATAATAGCTTTGGACTCACAGGCTAACTGCTATAGTTTGAAAGCTAATGACGCTAGCATTAGCACGTGACGAGTGCTAGTTAGCAATGAAATGTCAAATGTGAAATAATTTTACACACAAAGGTAATGCCAATACGACTTTATTGAGTCATGTAAAGCATGCATCCGGCCATTGGTAAGTTTGGTCTCTTGTTTGCCTTTGTTAAAACATATTCTCGGCTCATTGTAAACATACACATACTTTACAAGCATACGCGACAAAGTAAATTTACAACGAAGCTGGTGGTAAATAAAGCAGTGACGCGGTGGATTATGTACAGACATTATCAATCAATCAATCAATCACATTTTATTTATATAGCACTTTTCATACATAAAAATGCAACTCAAAGTGCTTTAAAACATTCAAAGCAAAACATAGAATTATCTTCAATCAAAAGAAAAGATAAATGATTTAAAAGTTGTTGAAAGCCAAACTAAAAAGGTGTGTCTTGAGCTTCCTCTTAAAAATATCAACAGTCTCTGCAGACCTGACATCCTCTGGCAGGCTATTCCAAAGGTGAGGACCAAAATGGCTGAATGCAGCCTCGCCATGCATTTTGGTCCTCACCCTTGGAATAAATAAAAGGCCGGCGCCAGAGGACCTCAGGATCCGCGAGGGCTGGTATGATAAAAGCAAATCAGATAAATAAGATGGCCCAAGACCATTAACACATTTATAAACTAATAAAAGTACTTTAAAATCGATCCTGAAACACACAGGGAGCCAATGCAGCAATTTCAAAACTGGCGTAATGTGCTCCCGCCCTCTGGTTCTCGTCAGCACCCGAGCGGCTGAATTCTGCAGTAGTTGCAGTGGTGAAATGCTCTTTTTCGGGAGGCCAGAGAGCAGGGCATTACAGTAATCTAAACGACAGGAAATAAAGGCATGCATCAGCACTTCCGTGTTAGCCTGAGAGAGAAACGGGCGGACTCTGGCGATATTCTTAAGGTGATAAAAACCAATCTTGGTTACATTTTTAATATGAGGAATAAAACTGAGCTCAGAGTCAAAAATGACGCCAAGGTTCTTCACACAGTGTGAGGGATTAAAAATGTGTAGTTTTGGTAAAAGCTTCTCTCTCTGACCTTCGGGACCGATAACTAAGACCTCAGTCTTGTCCTCATTGAGCTGTAGGAAATTATCTGCCATCCATGACTTGATATCTAAAATGCAATTTAAAAGGGTATCAATGGGTCCTGTGTCATCAGGAGACACGGCAATATACAGCTGCGTGTCATCAGCATAGCTGTGAAAGCTGATGCCGTGTCCCCTGATGACATCCCCGAGGGGAAGCATATAAAGATTAAAAAGTAAGGGGCCTAAAATCGAACCTTGAGGAACCCCACATTTAATTTCATGAGTTTTAGAGGAACAAGTATCCATACTTACAAAGAAATATCGGTCTGTGAGATAGGAATAAAACCAGTCAAAAACAGTACCAGAGATGCCCACTAGATTTTTAAGTCTATTTAATAAAATTTGGTGATCTACTGTATCAAAAGCAGCGCTTAGATCCAGTAGCACCAAGACTGTGAGTTTTCTCACGTCTGCAGTGCACCTAATATCATTTAAGATCCTTAAAAGAGCAGTCTCCGTACTGTGGTTCATCCTAAAACCAGATTGATATTTCTCCAAAATATTATTTGTATTTAAAAAATGATTCAACTGGATGAAAACCAGTTTTTCTAAAATCTTACTTAAAAACGGTAAGTTGGATACGGGTCTGTAGTTATTAAAAACGCTCGGGTCAGAACCGCTCTTCTTCAGAAGGGGCTTCACCACCGCCGTTTTAAAGGCAGCTGGGAAGACGCCTGTCTGAAGAGAGCAATTGACTATATTTAAAATTTGTTCTTCAAAAAATCCATAAAATGTCTTAAAAAGAAATGTGGGAATTGGATCCAAAAGGCAGGTTGTTGGGTTTACCTGGGAGAAAACTCGAACAAGTGTCCTTGCATCAACCAGGGCAAAACTTTCCAGTGTTTCCTCATGTAAATATGATTGTCCGGGTTTATTAAAACTTGTGTTTTGACGGGCTAAAAGACTGGATCTTATGTCATCGATTTTACTTCTGAAGTGGTCTGCAAAGTCCTCACAGAGAGCATCTGTTGGTCTCTGTGGGGACTTATTAAAATCAGAACTAGTTAAAAGTTCAAAGGTGGAGAAGAGAACCCTGGGGTTGTTTTTATTGACTGTAATGAGGTTTGAGAAATAGGAAGATCTTGCCAGTTTTACTGTTTTATTGTAAGATTTCAGTTGTTCGCATAAAATTTCATAGTGTACTGTAAGTTTACTTTTTCTCCACCTCCTCTCTGCACTCCTGCATTTTCTCTTTGATATTTTGATAGCATTGTTTCTCCACGGGGGTACAGTCTTTGTTTTTGTTGTTTTAATTAAAAGTGGAGCTACTGAATCTAATGATGATTTAAGATGTAGGTTAAAATTGTCAACAATAAGATCACAGGGTGCAGGTAAAATGTCAGCAGGAGTGTTTTTTAAGATCTCGATAAAATTTGCTGCCACCTCAGAAGATAGGTAGCGTTTCTTCACTGTTCTGACCGGGACTGCTAGATGGTTAAAACTGGCAATGTTAAAATAGACACAGTAGTGGTCTGACACTGCCAAGTCAACAACAGAGGACACACCAGCAGACAAGCCATAGGTTATAACCAAATCCAGGGTGTGTCCTCTGTTGTGAGTTGGCTGCAAGACGTGCTGTTTAAAATCCAAGCAGTTTAAAAGGTTTGAAAAATCTCTGGATAGTGGGTCCGAGATGTTGTCCATGTGTATATTAAAATCGCCAGTTATTAATATTCTGTTATAACTGGAATATAAAATGGATAAGAATTCTGAAAATTCTGTAATAAAAGAAGTGGAATGATGGGGAGGTCTATAGACGGTAATGCAGAGAATAGGGGGACTGCTAAAAACAAAGGCATGGTGTTCAAACGATAAATAGCTGCTAAAAATGATCTCCTTTGATAAAAGAGTATTAATAAAAATTGATGCAGTCCCGCCTCCTCTTTTGCCATCCCTTGTAGAAAATAAAAAGTTAAAATTCGGTGGGCAAGCCTCGTTGAGAGCAACTGGAGCATCTGTACCAAGCCATGTCTCAGACAAAAGTATACCATGTAAATTATTGTCTAAAATCAGGTCGTTTATGATAAAAGTTTTGTTTAAAAGGGAGCGCACGTTCAGCACGGCCAGATTAATTATTGTGCTGGACGTGCGCTCATGGTGGTACGAATGAGCAGTATTAACATATACTAGATTACCACTGTTAAAACCACGTTGTTTGTGTGTGCAAGGGAAGCGTCTGCCGGTGATGGTTTCAATGGGAAAATTGTCCGATAGTGGTAATGATAATGAGGGCCTGCAGGGGGAGCTAGTGAGGGTGGTGGTACTGTGTTTATAAATGTTTTATAAAGCATAAAAATGCATCAAAACATGTATTCATGTTACAATTAGATTATTGCACAATAAATGAGAGTTGTGCATAATGTAGAAAGAACAGCAATTTATAGAGTAAAGAATAAAAATGATAGTCGTTTACCTTTTAATTGCTGTCCTCATCGTTTTTTGCCCTCTTTGGTTCATGTTCTCTCTCAGAAGTGGTTTTTGCCTGGCCTTTTGTAAAGAACTAATTTATTAACGTGGCGACTGTCGATACATTACAGTCGTATTCTTTGGCGAGACCAACCAAAGGAATCCCTTTTTCATACTTTTCTATTATCTCTTGCTTTGTTTGTACGGACAAAAAAAACGATTTTCTCCTTTTTTTCTTTTCTTCGTTTCTAATTCACGTAAAACTATCGGAACACCTCATGGCCCGAGGGGCGAATGACGAGGACGCTGCATAGACATATCTATCACATATCTATCAAACTACCTGTCTATCTACACACATAGACACATACGGTAGAGGTCCCTCTTAGCCAATGGGATGCCAGGAAGATGCTAAGTAATAGCCAATGGCAGAGCAGCTATGAGTATGTTGCGTTCAGGAAACTCTGGAGCTAAGAGTAGCAGTCCATACTTTTACCTTTCGTATCCTGAATTTTTTTTCATCACAAGAGGCAATATTTTCCTGTTGAGGCGTTTCGTAACTTGAAAATTTCGTATGAAGAGACGTTCGTAAGTAGGAGTACCACTGTATGTTTTTAAAAAAGACGTGTATTTTCAAAGGCTATTTTTGGGGCCTGCCGTTATCGAATATTTTTTAATTCGGTTATTCTTTTTTCACTGCCAGCTGGTAGTGAATTAGTTATCTCATTCACTGCCATTGACAGCTATATAAGTCAAAAATCCAAATCCAGTTCTTACTTATTAAATGATAATTTTATGTGCCATACTTAAGAGTAGGGCTGTTCGATTTTGCCCAACAAGAAAATCCCGATTATTTTCTCTCAAACCCGATTTTCCGATTACGATTTCATTGTAAAATAAAAAATAATGTAAAATGAAGTATTTTGAATTTAAACTTAATTTTTCTTTCTTTGAACTGAAAATGCCAGTCAATTTAACTTAATACACACAGAACAATCCATTGGGATTAACAGCATTTTACTTACACAGTAGATTTCAGATCTGTTCTTAATTAAACCAATAATGAAAGAAGAAAGTGCATATACCATCTGAAACGAAATCATCAACATGAGAGAACGTCGTCAGTCAAGTCTGTAAACCAAACAGTGTCAGCCAGTGATTTTGCCAACCAGCTAGCGACTAGCCTTTCACCTTTCTCCCTAGTCTTACTTAAACATAAATCAATGATTAGTGCAAAACTATCACTCAATAATACAATTCACTGTCAAGCTTAAGTACGGATGCATATATTCCGGCTGGACCAGAGGTCCGTTGTAGAGGAGAAAATAAAGGGACGCCTTTCAGACATCGAGTTACTTGCTCACGGGTTGTATTGTACATGTGGGGCACAGACTACTACAGATCTATATTTGCCCGATTTATTAACTAAACGCTCACTTGCCTGAGCAAATAGCAGAATCGCTGGTAGCCATGGATGTTGTTGTTGTTATCGGACTGCGCGCTCGTGGGAGGAAGCGGAAATGCAGAGGAAACTACGGTGGCTTAGATAAGCACAAAATAAAAAATTCGAACGTGCCCGATTTGAACGTTATTAAAATCGTTTTATCCAGAAAATTCGGTTACGGTTCAAAATCGCTTACTGGAGCAGCCCTACTTAAGAGTTACATACAACAGAACTGCACTTTAAAATGTGCTGAACTTGAAAAGTAAAAAAAATTTACTCTACTGGAATAAAAAAAAAGACTGTATGCAAAGCTCCAAGCTTCATTTTAATGTTTGCTGTATTGTATAGTTTATAAGGTGAACATTTTATTTGTATTTAAGTTAGTGATCCTTAAGTACCACTACCACTAGAGAGATCCTGCATCCTGCCACTAGTGGTACTCACACCAAACTTTAAGAATCACTCGGACTAGATGAAATAAAAAGTGTCATTGGTCCAGTAATTTCTTCTATGTCCTTGCAGAACTACCTCTCTAGAAACTTCTACAACCTGCGCTTCTTGGCCCTTTTCATCGCTTTTGCCCTCAACTTCATCCTGCTCTTCTACAAGGTTTGCTTTTGGGCTGACTGACTGAGAAAAAAAACTGTGATGACATTTTGGTTAATTGATGTTTGATTTTGATTATTATTAAAAAAATTTAATAGTGGTTTTTTTTGTGTTTTTTTTTTAATTAATTGCAATTCGCCTTGTCAGCATCCCCGTGTGTCCAACCTCTCCAGGTGTCGGACAGCCCACCAGGCGAGGAGGAATTTGAAGGATCCGGTCTGTTTGAAGGCGGCTCGGGACTGTTTGAAGGCTCCGGCGCTGATGAGGAAGGATCCGGATTCGAAGATGGAGGAGAGGACGACGAAGACGAGGGCCCCCTGTATTATTTCCTGGAGGAGAGCACTGGATACATGGAGCCCGCTTTGGCGTTCCTCAGCATCATCCACACCATCATTTCCTTCCTCTGTATCATCGGCTATAACTGCCTCAAGGTGAAATGTTTGACTTCTTCTAAATACTGTCTGACACTTTTAAGGCCTGATCGATTAATTAGCCGGGTGGCACGGTGGTTGCCTGGTTAGCACGTCCGCCTCACAGTTCAGAGGTCGTGGGTTCGATCCCGGCCCCGGCCTCCCTGTGTGGAGTTTGCATGTTCTCCCCATGCCTGGGTTTTCTCCGGGTACTCCGGTTTCCTCCCACATTCCAAAAACATGCATGGTAAGTTGATTGGACTCTCTAAATTGCCCCAAGGTGTGATTGTGAGTGCGGATGTTTGTCTCTGTGTGCCCTGCGATTGGCTGGCAACCAGTTCAGGGTGTCCCCCGCCTACTGCCCAAAGACAGCTGGGATAGGCTCCAGCACGCCCTGCAACCCTTGTGAGGAGAAGCGGTATGGATAATGGATGGATGGATGGATTAATTGGCCATCCGATTTTCGGCTGATATTAGTTCTTATAAAAGTGGCTAAAATCTTAAAAATAGTTTTTTTTCACACGTTAACACATTACAACACAAAACAAAGGTAATGGCATTCATACATGAACAGCAATCGGCCAATTTTTGCAGAATTTAAAGAGCTAATATTGACTGATGAAATCGTCCGGCCAACTTAATTGATCAGGCACTACTCACATGCATACACTATATTCATTGCAGCATCTTAGTGAGTCACTTAGAGTAGTAGTGATGGAAGAATGCTTGTGGATATTCTCATTAGCAGTAGAAGAGTACCGTATTTTCCGGACTATAAGTCGCTCCGGAGTACAAGTCGCTCCAGCTGCATTTTATGCATAATAAAGAAGAAAAAACCCCATATATAAGTCGCACTGGAGTATAAGCCACATTTTTGGAGGAAATTAATTGTGCTCTTGGTACACATCATTTCCACCGAGCTACAATGGTAACATTTAGCTAACATTCAAAAAGTTACGGTAAGATAACTTTAAACTCACCAAAACGGTTGTAGATCGATTAAATAAGTCTTTTATTTATCCCCGACCGTGTAGAATGTTTCCAAGTCTCCAAAAGTATTTATGTATTCGGTCGTAATTATCTCTTTGTTCTCTTCCCCGCTCTCAGCTCCGTACGTGTGGCTGATGCAAGGCCCCAACCAGTGTCTTAAAGCAACAGTACACTATTTTGTATAGATGTATATTGATAGACAGTCAAATTGTCTTTATCATACTATCTTAATTACTTATTTATCAAAATGTTAGATTTTACCCGTTTAAATTATTAATGCATTTTGATAGCTTTTAGGATGTTTCTTTGTTTCTTTATGTGGGTTACAATAAGATGTGAAATGACATACACTATACATGTTATTCTGCCCGTTGTAAAGTCTATATGTAATGCAGGTTTATATGCAGCCTTAGAACGGCCTCCTGCGGTTGTTTGGTGTATTGTTTGCTGACGTTGAAAAGGAAAAAAAATACAATATAATGTGTTAATAATTTCACACATAAGTCGCTCCAGAGTATAAATTGCACCCCCCGGCCAAACTATGAAAAAAAAATAGTCTTATAGTCCGGAAAATATGGTACTAGTTTTTATCAATTAATTGAATTGCAGCATTAAATCATGATGGACAAACTGTTTAATTTTTTACATTGTATTTAATTGTATTTTCTCTGTTTTTATAACGTACAATATGATAGAGTGCTATTTTGACACAAACAGAACAAAAAGTTCTTTCCGGGGGAAGACTGGATGACACAGCATAGCTGTGTGCTTTTATATTGCCATTTTTTGTGGTGGTTTCTATAATTGCCGCCACAGTGGTGCTATTAGGAGGTGGGTTATGTCCCCACTGAATGCCCCGGGTACCAAATGCAAATTCTTGAGGCAAATCATGCAAAATGACTTTTTTCTTGACTCCTCTCACCATTTAGGTTCCTCTGGTTATCTTCAAGAGAGAGAAAGAGCTGGCAAGAAAGCTGGAGTTTGACGGCGTCTATGTGACGGAGCAGCCAGAAGACGACGATATCAAGGGACAGTGGGACCGGCTGGTGCTCAACACTCCGTAAGAGTGCATGTTTCACCAGAGCTGGCCCAAAGCTGAAGCCATCTAAGCACCTGCTTGGGGCCTTACGACCACTAGATCTGAATCGGCTACCATTGGAGATTAAAAACCATGCATGGATACAATATCTACTGTTATGTAATCAACACTCCACAGTTGCAGCAGTCTAACACAAAGTCAAAGTAAAAATTTTAGAAGTGGGCCAGCTCTGTATTTTTCCTTTTTGCTTTTCAGTATTCACATTGCTACAGTACATGTCTAAAAGTCAAAATGTGACTTGTAATCACTCATTTTTTTATGACTGCAGAACTTTCCCCAACAACTACTGGGACAAGTTTGTGAAAAGGAAGGTGAGTTCTTCAGTTTTTGGTCAAAGTGTTTTCATTCAAGAGACTGTCACTGAACGGATTTTTAATATCTTTATATTTGATCTTTTTTGCCCTGTTGGCAGGTATTGGATAAATACGGCGACATCTACGGAAGAGAGAGGATCGCCGAGCTGCTGGGCATGGACTTAGCCTCCCTGGATGTCAGCGCCATAACGCACGATAAGAAGCCTGAGCCTGACAACTCGGTCTTCAACTGGTATGTTTGCACTCTTGACGTTTTGTGGTTGGGTACTCGAATCGCACGATTTGACTCGAGTCAGACTTGAGTCGCCAGATTTAGGCCTTTGAACCTTCCTGGCTAAAACGTCGGACAAGGTGACTTGACATAGACTTGGTATTTGTGAGACCCGGCTTGACTTAGAAGTGTACTTCTTGTTTGTCTACTTGACTTCTTAAAACAAACGAGAAAGTCCAGTTGCCTGGATTCCACATTTGCGGGTTATCATGAACTGGATGACTGACAATTTATATCTTCTTCTCTGCAGGATAACATCTATCGACATCAAGTACCAAATCTGGAAGTTTGGCGTCGTGTTCACGGACAATGTGGGTTGAAGAAACCAAAGCATGTGGATTTGAAGAGCGAAATTGCATGAAAGATTTCTCTTTCTTCCCCTGGTAGACCTTCCTATACCTGGTCTGGTACATGCTCATGTCCATGCTGGGACACTACAACAACTTCTTCTTCGCTGCTCACTTGTTAGACATCGCCATGGGCGTCAAAACCCTGCGCACCATCCTGTCCTCGGTCACCCACAACGGAAAGCAGGTGACGAAAGAAATATTGTAGCAAACCACAAACAAGGTTTTACAGTTTGAAGATTTATCATTATAGTTAGTTTTTAGTTCGTTTTGACTTTTTTTTTTTTGAATTCAGTTAGGTTTTAATCCAGTTAGTTTTTAACTCATTCACTGACAGACATTTTCAGACCCTCTTTTACCCTAATGTTTGAAAAAAATTTGAAAAAATTATAAATAAGTTCCTGGGATTTAATGGCTAGACTGTGAAAAGACAAGTAAATTTGTCAATGGCAGTGAATGAGTTAATGAGAACAAGTTTCTTTCTTTTTTATTTTTTTTATTTAAAGGCTTCATTTTAGTTTGTTTCGTATTGGTTTTAGTGGTTTTATTTATTTATTTATTTAATGTTTGGAGTGTTTCTTGAGTGCAAGATAAAAAAAAAATGTTACTAAGTATTGTGTTATAAAATAACTACAACTCTCAATTGAATGTTTGGACCACGAAAGCTCATTTATGATATTAATTGACAATGACGAAACAAAAAACATTTTCGCTATAATTAGGGTTTCAGTTTGTTTTATAAAAGTAAGATGTAGTTTCAGTGAGTTTTCATTTTATGTTTGAAGCATTTTTGTTTTTTATTGTATATTGTTCAAGAAAATGTTTCGGTTTCAGTTGATTCGTTTGTTTTCATGAACTGTCTTGACCACAACACGCTGGTACAGTGGGACCTCGGCTTTGTGATGAATCCGATCCACAGAGTCTGATTAACTAACAGACAAACAAAGGAGAGGCAAGAAAAGCAAAGCTTCTCCTGACTTCTTGTGCCCTCCACAGCTGATGATGACGGTGGGTCTGCTGGCCGTGGTGGTTTACCTCTACACGGTGGTGGCCTTCAACTTCTTCCGCAAGTTCTACAACAAGAGCGAGGATGAGGACGAGCCCGACATGAAGTGCGACGACATGATGACGGTGTGTACGTAGCAGATGTCCCAAAGCATCAGTGGCAATCGATTCATCGTTGTTGCCCAAGTTTTATTGTAGTCGATGTACTGTACTGAAATGTTCATCTCAAGTTATTCACTAATGTACTTACACCGTGGGAAATCTTGGCCTGTTTAGTTAAAAACAAAGCTATTTTTCAGTTGTATGAACGTCAATAGGATAATTGTACCTTTTGTCATCGAATGGAAGAGCATTTAAATGTTCTGCCTGTCATTGTATATCACTTGGCATAGATAAAGAAAGATGTACCGTATTTTCCGGGCTACACACCGCACCCACTCTATTTTTAGAAAATTTGGGAAAAAAACGTATATAAGCCACACCTTTATATAAGCCGCACCTATCTATGTTGAAAACTTTTATATTTACTGCATTTACAGAACGATTATGAACTGTAAATGGAAATGGAAATGTATGTACCTGAGCAGATTCTTTCCTAACATTGCCTTTTAACACTGCAGTAACGAGCAGAACCAAGAGAAAATAAACCATACTTATCGTCACGTCACTGCCGGCTGCCGCTCCAGTTTGGCAGCTAATGTCCACCAGACTCCACCATCTATTGTTCTGCTACATTCTACATATGCACCTGTCTTGTTTTATGTTAATAAAGACAGCCGATCTAACACACGACGTGCTGCCAACTGTACTAAATCAACAATAGCATTTCACATCGAAACAACAGAACATATGTAACATCAGCCAATGACATTCATGTGCACTTTAAGGCCGTGATACACCAAAACGACGTTCATCAACAGTGACAGACGTTTACCCCCTGTGGCGTCCGGCCGGCTGTTGGCACGTCACGCTGGAAAAACACACCGCAACGACAGACAGCGACGCTGACCATTAAAGTACCTTCTGCGCATGCATAAGATGTAATACCCTTCCATACCATCGGCGGCGGTAGTCACCATTTCTCATGGTTCGAAAACTCCAACCGGAAAGATGTTGGCCGGGGTCTGATTATAACAACCTAAACAATGCATTCGGCTCTATTCTTCACTCACGATGAACTCCCTCGCGAAGTAAACCATCACGTCCTTGACAAGGTATTGTGAAATACTTAGATTGTCAACCCTCGCTCTTGTACTTGTAAGAAGATTAAGGCAGCGCAGGCGTGCTCACTGTTTTTCCGCCTTTATCACTTCACGTTGGTGCTCTGCGCGCTGATTTGCTAGCTAACAGCCAATCAGAGTGACCAAATGTCACGACTGGCGGCGCCGATTCAACAAACGTAAACGCCCCCAAGACGCTTACAGACGGGTTACGACAGGTGGCCACTACACTAATCAGACGCTTAAAGACGCGACAACGCTTAACGACCTCCGACGTCGGTTTGGTGTATCGGGGCCTTTAGGGACCTCCCGGAAAACATAAAATCAAAGGATTACAGCACTTAATGCAATAACCTAGTGCATAGCGCCCTCGCCTGTTGAACTCCTCCACCTGCAGTCACATCCATTTAATGGCAGATGTATTGTATTGAATTGTACTGTAATTCCGAGCGGTGGAAGAAAAATCCACAGAATAGCCGCAGCGGACTATAATGTGTGGCTCAAACCCTAGGAAAAAAGTTGCGGTTTATGTTCCGAAAAATACGGTACTGTGCTGTATTGTGTGTAGTAAGGGTCCCGACTCTCGCTCCCCGCAGTGCTATCTGTTCCACATGTACGTTGGCGTGCGGGCCGGCGGCGGCATCGGAGATGAGATCGAGGACCCGGCCGGAGACGAATACGAGCTCTACCGAGTGGTCTTCGACATCACCTTCTTCTTCTTTGTCATCGTCATCCTTCTGGCCATCATCCAGGGTAGGAACTCGTGGCCCGCCACGCTTTGGTGTCAGGTTTACCAGGTTAGCACATTGTTGACTTTGCTATGTTACCTGACTTCTATGGAGCATACATAATTACCACGTTGAACCCTACATTTATTGTTTCAATACTTGTTTGGTGTGAGGAGAAATAAAACAAATCCCGGAAGGAAAAAAAGCAAAAAAAAACAAAACGGTATTTTTGTTTTCTATTACCAAATAATTGGAAACTGTATTTTTAAGAAAAAAAATAGAGGTCTTTCTTGTTAAGGCCATATCGTTAAGCCCTACTAACTGGAATTTACTAGAGGAGGGGTTCTCGATTATTTTATTTTCTGATCCGGAAAGCCCTTACGAACTTTATGACTCGACGAACCCACTCATTGTCTATGTGCTACGAGGGTTCGAAGACGGCATGCGAGTTCGTCCTTTTACAAAAAATGACTTTATTCATTTGAGAATGCCAGATCCCGGTGGTAATACATCCCATTCATAACAGAGCTTTTAATTCGCCCAAAGCCATAACTAGGAGTAGTAATTGGTTTGTTGTGTTTGGTTTATTGACCTGCTTGTCCCCATACATACTGTAGGTCTGCACTTTAAAAGAGAAGTCAAGCCAAACATATTTATTTTCAAGAATATGTTCAATGCAGGCCCACTAGTTGAAACAAGGCATTCTGATTAATATTGCGTTTGTGGAATAAGAGTTAATCCACCTGTTTTTAGCCATCTCAGGGGGCGGCCATTTTGTCACTTCTGTTGACTGGAAATGACATCACAACTGCTCAGGGCTCAGATAATGACCAATCGCTGTTGAGCTGTTTTCTGAAGCTGAGCCATGATTGGTCGTTATCTGAGCCCTGAGCAGCTTAGATGTCATAGAGGACGCGGGTGGATTTTGCTGCTTAACTCATATTCCACAATTAATGGCAGCGTATTATACGGACCCCCAAGCTACAGCTCGCGGGCCCTCGTTTGAGAACCTCTGCACTGGAGCCCCAAGACTGCTTTGCAAGCATTGTGACCAACAAGCGATTGCGCTCTTTCAGGTTTGATCATTGACGCCTTCGGGGAGCTGAGAGACCAGCAGGAGCAGGTCAGGGAGGACATGGAGGTGAGTTCGCCCGCCGTCACGCTCACTTCCTCTTGTCGACGTTCTTGCAACGTCTTTTCTCTTGTCACACAGACCAAGTGCTTCATCTGCGGAATCGGCAGCGACTATTTTGACACGACGCCGCACGGCTTCGAGACGCACACTTTAGAAGAACACAATTTGGCCAACTACATGTGAGTGTCACTTCTTGGGTTTGACAGCGTGTTTCCATTTTCAGAAGTAGCCAATTTACATTTAGTGTCTGGATCAAGACTATTTACAAGTATTTCCAAAGTAATCCATATCCATTATGATTGGATTGATTACATGAACCAATCCAACTACAGTACACAAGTGTCAACTCAAGCACTTGTCAGATTATGTACCAGTTAAATAACATTTCATGATTTTCATGATCTATACAGCTCTAATGTACCATACATAATTTTTAATGGTCTGTGAACCTCTAAGGTACCATATTAGCATGCTACACTTTCATTTTCCATGAGCTAAACTCAATGGGCTCTATTTTCATGACCGGCGCATCTGCGAGAGGGAGTGCTGCGTCGCTGTGGTCGAGGTCAAAAATGTGTTCAGTCGTGGCCAGTCAAAGCGGCTGCTTTTATTTCCTTTAAATGCGGTGCACTAGTTGCACCCTCGAGTATCGACTTGGCGGAAGCATAGCTGTCTGAGCCGTGAAGTGGTCACTTGGAGACCGCTGAACACAACCTTACTGGGCCGGAGTGCCAAGTTTGTCTGAAACTGATCTGCCAAATTGTCAGACACTCACTGCCAGCCTTGCACTGATACGGAAATAAGGATATTTGCACCATTTGTATCATATGTACTTTGGAGATTTGATACACCGCAAGTGTTTTTATGTGTGCAAGCTTCTATACTGTACTTTCACGTTATGTCGTATATTTGCGTTTCCCCCTCACGCTTGTCTTGCAGGTTCTTCCTCATGTATCTCATCAACAAGGATGAAACGGAGCACACGGGACAGGTCAGCCATTTGCGCCATGTCAAGTCCTCTTGTCTTTCAATTTCTACCTTGCACTTCACTCACCACCATGCACCTTATTTCGGACGTTCGGACCGCACCACAATTAGGACATGTTTTTTATTCCTCAGGAGTCGTACGTGTGGAAGATGTACCAGGAGCGCTGCTGGGACTTCTTCCCCGCCGGGGACTGCTTCCGAAAGCAGTATGAGGATCAGCTGGGATAAGACGGACGACAAACGCGGGAAGAGGGAGATTGAGAAGGCAGACAGATGTGAATCAAGAGGTCAACAATGCTATGCACACTTTGACTGCAGCATCTAATTCAATCAAACAATAACGTGACGGGAAATAGGCCTTTTTTGTAACAACCATGTCCGTAGATTGCCTTGCTTCTACGCGCGCACGCGCACACACTGAATACTGTTGTCAGCGTCACGGCTCATCTACACTCGGAACTGTGCCTGAACGCATCGTGTTCATCAAACAGACGGAATGTGAGCTTGCAGACGCTGTGTTTTAGTGCCTATAACAAAGTCATAGCTTTTTTGTTTGTTTTTTGTTGGTTTAGATGAGAGGGAAGATGGGGTTTTTTTTGTTGACGCCAGAACGCTTAAGAACAGGGGTGCTCAATTTTTTTTTTCTTCAAGAACCCAATTTAGAAAACTTAATTCAACCACTGAGAACTAATGGGGTAATGCATTTTTCCCCATTTTGCACGAGAGTGATTACACTGGGCGCCAGCAAGTTTTAATCGGAGATGGTGTTATGTGTCCCTAAATGTATTTTTGACGCCGATTTAAAAAATGTCTTCACTTTTTTCTAGCACATCGGGTTTTTGAGATATTTTCATGTTTTGTTTTTAACTTTCACCTATAAAAGCTTGCATAATACAGATTTTACCATGCATTGTAATTTATAGCTAAGATGCCCCCACCCCCAAAAATCCATCTGTTGCTTAACCTAACCTTTAATTCACAAATATTACTAAATATATTACTACATTTCATATTATAACATGATGTTATTATACTATCATTATGAAAACCTGATGTGCTAGAGAAAAACACAGGCAGATTCAGGATCAGCACAAAAAAAATCATCACCAAAAATTAGGGTTAGCATCTCTGATTTAAAAAAAAAAAAAAAAAAAAAAGAAAATATTTGTTGACCATTGGTATTAAAGGACAAGTCAAAACAAAACATTTTCTTTGCACCAATATGTTGTATGTGCCCCCGCTATATTCTGATTGATATTGCTTTCGTGGAATCGATCCATTTTCATCAAATTTAGGGCGCTGCCATAAAAGTGCCTTCGGGCTCGCATTGCAAACACCACGTGAATGCGACTGTGCAATGCGAGCCCAAAGGCACTTTGATGTCAATTTTGTTGACAGGACAAAATGGCAGCGCCATGAGATGGATGAAATTAAATTGATTAATCTGCTTAATTCTTATTCCACAAATGCAATGTAAATCATGGCGGCACAAAGGAAATATCGCAAAGAAAATGTACACTTTAACAATGATTGAAGCACTTCTTACTTTGTCAGTCTTGTATCAAATTTTGAACCTCACTTTTTGGGATTTTCTTTTGCGGGAGATGAAGTCTGCTTTCGTGGCCATCTGGGTAATTAGAGGTGGCCTCGTGTTGCATTGATGAATCAGGAAATGTGCTGCTTCCGTTAAAGAACCGCCCCCTAAATGTCAAATGGGAAGTAAGAGTATTCATCTAAAAGATGTTCTTCCTTTTTCCTTAAAAATGACAAACATTCATTCTCTGTGGCTCAATGAGCTGACTAGCTGACTTGCACTGCTTACATTAACAACATGACTGCAAACCTGCAAACAGAGAGAAGCTACTTCCAAAAGCAGTCAATATTGCTATTTGCTTGCTACATAGATTTTTTTCCGATAGCTTTCGCAACAATTTTTACCAAAAGTTTAATTCCTACGAAGAAACTTGCAAGATGAGTTCAATTATTTCCACATTGTTTTTCGCAAGACAAGAAAGGAGCCTGGTGAAAGGCAATTACTTAGTGACAAAAATACGGATCCCGTTTAGTTTTGCATAAGCAGTGATTTGTCCAAATCACCGTTAGATTGCTTTGTTTAATGAAAAACATGCTTTGCCGCCATCTTGTGGCATCTGTTAACAATTACAAACCTCTTTGGGTCGGTGTTCATTATTCACAGCTCGGTCTCTATCCCTCTTGAAAGCTTTTGATTGGCCAAAGGTAAGGAGAAGTATGTTTAATAAGTTTGTTTTGATGGAGGTCTGCATTGAAAAAAAAAAAAAAATGATACAGCGTAATTCTACTGCAATTTCGCAGACCCCCACTTTGAGAAGAATACTCATGGAGAAATGAGCAGAGAATCATCAGCGTGTGCGATTGACGCCATTCAGTATGAATCGGCTGTACAGACACTTTGAAGTCTTATGGATTTATTTATTGTTTCTATGACTGTTTTTGGCCCCTCCGGCTAAAGGAGAGCGAGCAGGAGCGAATGTACGCATTTAAAAGCGGCCAAAACGGCCTTTTTGACAAGAAGGCATATTTTACATACGAGATATACATCTATTTATTTTTTCTTTGGAGGATTCCAACATGTCACGTTGTTAGTGGGTAGCTGTGATGTGTGTGTGACGCGTGGAGGAAAATGACTTTGGTGTGCGTGTTGACTCTCAGGTGTGAAGACGCTGCCACCGAGCAATTTTGGCAGCCTTCAAGCCGTCACGTTGACTGAACTCTGTTTTGCTCTCACAATAAATGGGTTCACTCAACAAGCGTGGGAGCAAGTGTCCTCATTTGCGTGCGCACCTCTACTTTGACGACATGATGTTGTCAAAGTAGTCTGCATTGTTGAGAAACCAAACATACTGTACAAATTGATCTGTGAAAAAAAGTAGTGTTTAGTTCCTCTTTAAAATTCAATGGCTTGAACAAATTGTGAGAAGCAGGATATTCCCCTTCAATGGTTTTATTTAAAAGAATTTTTTGACGTTGTCGGATGTAAGAATGTTGTGTGGCAAGAATGAAAAAATATCTTGTCTGCTCTGAAAACATACATACATACAATACAGAAGAAGTTATCATTAGCTTATTTAGCAAGTTTAGTTAATCAGTTATCAATGTTAGCAAAGATACAAAGGAACATCTTGTTTTAATAGTATCAGTTAATAGAATTGTTTTTTTATTTTTGAAAAACTTTTTTCCATTATGCCAAGTTATTGAAATGGGCATTATGTGTGAATGACAGAAAATGTTGACCTTTGTTCTTGAAAGTCAACGCAAACATTTTTTTTCAAGAATATGTTCTATGCAGGCAGCACGGTGGTCGACTGGTTAGCACGTCCGCCTCACAGTTCAGAGGTCGTGGGTTCGATCCCGGCTCCGGCCTCCCTGTGTGGAGTTTGCATGTTCTCCCCGTGCCTGCGTGGGTTTTCTCCGGGCACTCCGGTTTCCTCCCACATTCCAAAAACATGCATGGTAAGTTGATTGGACTGTCTAAATTGCCCCTAGGTGTGATTGTGAGTGCGGATGTTCGTCTCTGTGTGTCCTGCGATTGGCTGGCAACCAATTCAGGGTGTCCCCCGCCTACTGCCCAAAGACAGCTGGGATCGGCTCCAGCACGCCCGCGACCCTTGTGAGGATAAGCGGTATGGATAATGAATGAATGAATGTTCTATGCAAACCCACTAGTTGAAACAGGGCATTCTGATAAATATTGCATTTGTGGAATAAGTTTTAATCCACTCGTTTTTAGCCATCTCTGGGGGCGGCCATTTTGTCTTCTGTCGACTGAAAATGACATCACAACTGCTCACAACGACCAATCAAGGCTCAGATTCAGAAAACAGGTCAGCCGTGGTTGGTCGTTGTGAGCAGTTGTGATGTCATTTTCAGTCGACAGAAGACAACATGGCCGCCCCCAGAGATGGCTAAAAACGAGTGCATTTTGCTGCTTAACTTATATTCCACAAACGCAAAATGAATCAGAATGCCGTGTTTCAACTACTGGGCCTGCTGGGAACATATTCTTGAAAAAAAAATGTTCTGGTTGACTTCTGCTTGAAGTACATTTTAGGGTATCTGTACTTCGATTGAAGTACTTTTGCCACCTTTGACTTTCTGGAAAATATCATTTGCAAAATGCTTGTAAAATTACTTCGCCGCAATTGATTCTGTGTCGCACGTTCATGATTTCTGCCGACTTTTATCGAAGTCAAACATCAGCTGGAGGTAAAACTTGGATGGAACACAAGTGTGCACCGATATGGAAGTGTACACGATAGCTAGATAAGAGCTTTTGTGTTTGTCTTGGGTGGGCCACATTCCGACTCGAGAAAGAACCATTATTTTTTTATGGCATTTTATAGTTCACACACACACACCAACACACGTGCGCACACAATATGTAGTTCCACGTTCCCACTCCTCTGCTGGGTAAAAGATTAATGGGCATCTCGTGCCTCCAAAGTATATATCCTGCTCTGTCCTTTACTCCAGCCCATAGAGTATTTACATTATCAATGTAAATTAATTCATAATCAATACATTTTAATCAAGCCGGACTTGATGACGTATTTCCGCTGGACCGACAGAAACTGTCTGAGATACAAAAATATAAACACCACATTTGGTAAACTAAAACAGCAACAACAAAAAAGTGGCCAATTTAATGCAACAAATATTACAGGACACTTTTTTTAATTAATATACAAAAACTAAAGAATGAATAGTAAATTGATAAATGTTTAATGAAGGACTGAAATTTAGAAAACATTTCATTCTTTTTTTTTAAATTGTTTACAAAATAGTTCTTGTTATTTTTTCCTTTGGGGGTCAGGGGAGAGTTTTTTTATAATCGAGAATTCTCATCTTTTTTTCCCTTAAATCTATTGATTTTAAACATGATATTACATAATTGGCTTAGGCGGCACGGTGATTGACTGGTTAGCACGTCCGCCTCACAGTTCAGAGCTCGTGGGTTCGATCCCGGCTCCGGCCTCCCTGTGTGGAGTTTGCATGTTCTCCCCGTGCCTGCGTAGGTTTTCTCCGGGTGCTCCGGTTTCCTCCCACATTCCAAAAACATGCATGGTGAGCTGACTGGACTGTCTAAATTGCCCCTCGGTGTGATTGTGAGTGCCAATGTTTGTTTGTCTCTGTGTGCCCTGCGCTTGGCTGGCAACCAATTCAGGTTGTCCCCCGCCTACTGTTGGGATAGGCTCCAGCACGCCCACGACCCTTGTGAGGAGAAGCGGTATGGATAATGGATGGATGGCTAATTATGATATTAAATGAAGAGTAAAGATCAGTCATTTATTAAGAAAAAAACAGTCCATGATGAAAAACACTAAAGTAGAATAAAAATATGTAAATGAATATCATTATATTAGTTGTTTATGTGATATGATGAAGCCAGCACATCTGCGGTTCAGCATTTGCAAATTCTCCTATTGGCTGATTAAAAAAAAATTGTGTGTAAAAAAAGTGCTTTGTGTGAATTTCTCGCAGATTTTCCGCAAATAGCGAGATTTCATCAAAGTGAACGTAGCAAAATAAACTATGATATTTTAGATCCACGTTTTCTTTTCTTATCTATGAATGAGCTTGCTTTCAAAATCAGATGTGGCCCTCCGGCATAAACGTTTGCCCAGCCCTGCTCTAAAGTAAATAGCGTACATTCACTGCCCCTGCCTTGCGGGCCGGTCCCTATAAAAACTGTGACGTCCTGCTTGCCCACCTGCTCGCACATCTCAGCGACCGCTGCCATGTCCTTCGTCGCTCCTCCTGGTTACCAGCCCGTCTACGGCCCTGTGAGTATACCTCTTCATCCTCTATTGCTTTGTTTTGGGTTTTTTTTTAACACTCTCTGACTTCGCTGTTTTGGAATTACAACACTCACAAAAATGAAGGAATGTTAAACTTAAATGCACCCTAACCTTTGCAGGTCAACTTAACTTGACGTCTCAAAACTTCTGAATCATGTTGAATGTTTCGGTACTTTTTGCTCAACTTGCTCGTCTCTGAACGGTAAAATTCACAACAGGAGTTTGATCCGTGAAAATACCCAAGGATGTCCACTTCTTGGCCTTTCTGTGACTCTTCCAGTCTTGCTGTTGCTCATGATATTTATTTAATGAGAAGTTCAAAATAGCAGTCAGTGTTAGCACAAAATGTAAGACTTCTGTTAGAAAGCAGACAAAAGCAAGGAATAGCCAAATAGAACATCTGAGCTTTATTTGGGGTTAATCGGTGGAACTTAAAATGGTGGAAAATGTATGTACGTGTACTGCCTCCCATTTGACACAAATTTGAAAATTTGTTATAATAGGGTATGCAAGCTCAGTTGTTTATCCCCTCTCAAAAAGTTGGTCTGATTTTTTTGTATTCAAGATGAACAAAATAGATTATTTGTAAAAGTTGCTTATTTGTTTATCTTCAACCCCTGTACAGACCATTCCGTATTTGGGGCCCATCTACGGAGGTCTGAGGGAGGGAGCGTCCATCTACATCCAGGGGGCGGTTCCGGACAAAATGACCAGGTGAGGTAGCCCTTTGCAATTCCACCTGTGCCAGTAGCACTTGAAGAGATTCTGACAGTTGAGGAAAAAAATTCAAAGTGTTATCTGAAAAAAGAGACCAAAACTATGCCGATACTACGAATGGTTCAAATATAGCATCAAATTTACGTTGGTGCACCTTTCGTTCAGGTAAAACTGCCAGGTGGAACTGCAAAGGGTTAACCCTTTGGGTTATCACACTTGGGACTGGGTGCGGCTTTTTTTTCTTTTCTTTCTGTTGAAGGAAATCCAAGGAGCTTTTATCACATATCACAAAGAGTGCATGGCCATTAGCAGGCAGAGCAAACAGCAAAGCAAAGTCATGTTTTCAGGGAGGCCCAACCCTCACTGTTTGCTTATGGCACGGGTGTCCAAAGTCTTTTGCAACCCACTGCAGATTTTGGGAGAAATTGCATGTGAGATCTGGAATGGAATGGACAAAAAAAAGGAATCGTTGTGAATGAAATGGAATGATATTGAATGTTATGGAATGCAATTGAACGATGTAGAATGATGTTGATGGAAATGGGCAATATGTTGGTGAAAAGCGTGGAATATATTCAGTGGTGTAGGATTGATATTGGATTATCTGGAATGATATGCAAGATGTTGATGAAAAATGTGGAATGATATTGAAAGATATGGAATGATTTTGGTGAAAATTATGTTGGTGGAAAATGTGGAAAGAAATGGGATGATATCGAAAGAGATGGAATAATATTGAAAGATATGGAATGACACTGAATGATATGGAATAATATTGGTGAAAAATGTGCAATATATTGGTGGAAATTTTGAAAATTGTTCCCAGGGTGAAGTGATTGAGCTGAATATTTTTGAAATATGAATGGCAATGATGTGAAACCGTTATGTTGAGGACCTCAAAAAATGTTGTTGTTTTTTTAAATAAAAGTTTGTCACACATTTTGTTTAAAACGGAAGTCAACCCAAACATATTTTTTTCGAGAATGTGTTCCCAGCAGGTCCACTAGTTGAGACACGGCATTCTGATTAATTTTGCGTTTGTGGAATATATATTACGCAGCAAAATGCACTCGTTTTTAGCCATCTCTGGGGGCGGCCATTTTGTCTTCTGTCGACTGAAAATGACATCACAACTGCTCACAACCACCAATCACGGCTCAGACTCAGAAAACAGGTCAGCCGTGATTGATGGTTGTGAGCAGTTGTGATGTCATTTTCAGTGCCGTGTAAGATATGATAAATTATTTTAATTTCATTTTCATATACTTCAATAACACAAATAATTTGTTGCTTTGTCTCCCATTACATCAAATTGAGATTTAGACTTTTTGCCTCCCCTTTAAATACTGTATAGTCAGCTTCTTAGTATATGTTAACGTAAAGCACTTTGATTTATTTATTTATGTATTTGACCATATTTCATGAATTTAGGATTATGTGGCACCCCCGCCCCCTCCCTCCTTGCTTCAATGTTCCTGTTTGCCACCCTCAGTGGAAAAATTGTGGCATACCTGGCTTCTGTAATTCACGCTAAACGGTGTCGATCAGGTTCTTTGTCAACCTGCTGTGCGGAACGTCTGAGGCCAGCGACATCGCCCTCCATTTCAACCCGCGCTTCGACGGCCGGGACAAGGTGATCTTCAACACCCGCCAGAACGCCACCTGGGATGCGGAGGAGAAGATCCGCGACATGCCCTTCAGCAAGGGCAAGGCCTTCGAGATGGTCGTCGTGTGCTCTGTGCAGGACTACCAGGTCCGAGCGGATTCGGTCGGTGTGTTTGCAGGCGCGAAAGCGGCGTGACCTTTGACTTTAATTGTCTCGACAGTTCAAAATCAACGGGAAGGACTTTTACACCTTCAAGCATCGCCTCCCTTTGACGAGAGTGTGCGGCATGCAGATTGGGGGAGACGTTTCCATACAGACGATTAACGTCATTGGGGTGAGACAAATTTCTGTTTGTTGCTAGGCAGAATTACAGGCAGATATTAGATAACACTTTCTTTGAGACTGTTACCAGTACGAGTATTCATGGTATGGTAACGATACTGAGTATTGATACCGCATCAAAGACATCACATATCAATTAACATAATGACAGATAATGATTCAATGATGTGTCCAACCACTGCAATGTGGCGCCAACTACTGTCCATTTATTTATTATTTTTTTTGCCTTAAAGGAAAAGTCAACCCAAACATATTTTTCTCAAGAATATGTTCTATGCAGGCCCACTAGTTGAAACACGGCATTCTGATTAATATTGTGTTTCTGGAATATGAATTAAGCAGCAAAATCAACCCCAACAGATGTTCAGGGCTCAGAGGACGACCAATCATGGCTCAGCTTCAGAAAACAGGTGAGCTGTGATTGGTCATGACCTGAGTCATGAGCATTTGTGATGTCGTTTTCAGTCGACAGAAGTGACAAAATGGCCGCCCCCAGAGATGGCTAAAAACGAGTGGTTTAACTTTTATTCCACAAATGCAATATTTGTCAGAATGCCTTGTTTTAACTAGCGGGTCTGCATAGAACGTATTTTTGAAAAAAAATATATTTGGGTTGACTCCCCCTTTAAGTATTGTTACCCAATATTTTGATGTAAGGCCAGCATTGGCTCCTTACCTGCCCATCTCTAATTACAGTCAAACTGGACAATAACATTTGCATGGGTAGCATGTTGCACTTAAAAGCACCAGTGTGGCATTCAAAGTCAGGACTAAAGGAGGCACAGATGCCATTTAACCAGACTGTGGTGTTTTTTAGGGTGGCGGCATGGGTGGCGGAATGGGGGTAAGTCCATTTTGCAAGTGCATTACTTTTGTTTCTTACTATTGTTGTTTTTCACTGCCTTGGCGTGAAGTGTCTTTGAAATGTTAACTTTTCCCACATGCAGCAGCAGCAGGGAGGATATCCAGGAGGTGGTATGGGGGTGCGTTATCTTTCTTGATTTGGCATCATTATTGACTTTCACTTCAATATGGTGCAAAATGACAACTGAGCCCTAGACATGACAGGAAAAACACTTGTAATTGTGACAACAATAGTAGTGTAACATTTGTGGCGTTAACATGGTTCCAATAAAAAAGTTGGGTGTCTGGGTTAGCGAATGGAGCGCACCTTTGCTTGAAACTGCAATAACTGATGTCCTCTACCTTCCTCTTCAAGTGGAGGTGC
Source organism: Filicampus tigris (assembly GCF_054856515.1). NCBI lineage: Eukaryota > Metazoa > Chordata > Actinopteri > Syngnathiformes > Syngnathidae > Filicampus > Filicampus tigris. The sequence goes on along the minus strand of NC_141223.1, from coordinate 23,266,620 downwards.
GCTCCATTTGCTTACCTAATTCTCCAGGAATTAAATTAATATTTGTCATTAGTATTTTGTGAGCGCAATATAGCTTTTTGTGGCCTCAAATGAGACTTTTGTGCACACATTGGATCTATATTGTGGCGTTACTTCAATTAAAATGATTTACCCCCATTGTCATATCCATGGCTTTGTACAAAAACGATTCTGTGAAAGTAAATTTGTGGTTTTCCCACATGCATCAACAGTCGGGAGGATGCCCAGGAGGTGGTACGGGAGGAAGACCAGGATGTGGCACAGGCCCAGTGAGCCTTTTTCATTTATTACTCATATAGTTAAACACTTAAAAAATGAATTGAGTCATGAAACACGTGTTCCCCATAGGGAGGGTATCAAGGAGATTGTGAAGGTGGAAGATTTAGCATTTTGTATTTTTTGTCCATTATTTTTATTTTACACATTAATGCATTCAAACATTAATGCATTCAAACACAAGAGAAAGATAACATTCAAACCATCAAAAATCTGCCATTTTTTCCCCTATTTTTTCTCTGTTGTTATTTAAAACAAATGCTGAAGGACAAAGTGTTGTAAAAGGTTCTGCCTGTAATTCATATACTGTAACGGACTAAAAAATAAGTTATTTTATTCATTATATAATTCTTCTAATTAATCGCATATCGTACATTTATTGTGCCAAATATCTGAATCGGCACCAGCCTCAAAAAAATCAATTTTGGTTGGGTCCTAGTTATTAGTGTAATGATTCTCAAATTGGGTACCTGCAAGCTAATGGGAATGGGAATTTGTTATCGTAACAGTTATTTATTTATTCTTAAAATAGTTAACTTTTAAATTCCAGTGAAAATTAGGGGGACACAAGGTACTTCTGTTTAGGAGCTATGGGGATTATCTAGGGGTTACCCTGCAAGGTGTCCCTGGACCTCAAAATGTGACATCAATTTTGATTATTCATTTTCTTCCTAGCAGGGTGGCTATCCTGGAGGCATGGGAGGAAATATGGGGGTACGCATCTATTTCACTATTTGTCAATAATTCGATTGCCAGACACGCGTGCATGTGTACATACTGTACACGCACTGGCCACTTCATTACGTACACCTCCTCAATAAATTGTGTCCTTTTTTTCTGTCAGAGTGGATTCCCAGGATCAAACCTTCCGGTGAGGAGACATGAGTACACGTGTCACATTATTGTTATTATTAATTTATTTTTGTATTTATTGATGTATTTATTTATTTTTTTGATTATGATGATTTTGTCTTGTGTTAATTTTACTGCAGAGCATGGGCGGCCAACCGATCTACAACCCTGTAAGTACTTATTATAAACAAAAGTAGGCCTGTAGTAATGATTGTTTATAAGGCTGTTTGTGCTGTTTTTGTCAGAAAAAAACAGAAAGAGTGATAATTGTCCAGTGGCTTCTTCATTTTTTTTCCCCAGCACTGTACATCAATCATCTTTCATCAAAATCAACCTTGATTTGTGTATTTTAAAAGGCAACAAATATTCTTCCAGTTCAGGCTGCCTCCCCCCGAAAACAAAATCACCATTGAAGTATCCAAATAAATGGTGGCAATTGCCAGTTTGCTTGCAGTCCATCATGTGATGTTGTCTGTTCCCTTCACCCGCAGCCGATCCCGTACTCGGGCATGATCCCAGGAGGAATGTTCTCCAAGAGGACCGTCATCATCCGGGGCATGGTGCCCAACCGGGCAAACAGGTCAAGTCAAATTTATTTATATAGCCCTTAATCACAAGAAAAGGCTTCACGTGCCCACAGTTGACAAATATTAACGACATCCCTGATCTTAGCCCCTAGGGAGGCAAGGAAAAACTGAAAAAAAGAAAAAAACACATCTAGGGAAAAACGAGAAATCTTGAGAAGGGACCACGTAAGGGGTAATCCCCGTTTCAGGATGATCAGGCTGCAATGGATGTCGAATGGGCAACATTTAACGCATATTATGATGCTATACAATGTTAGTTAAAATAAAGTGAGAGTCAATCAAATCAATCGCAGGAAGACGGCTTCGGTGAAGTGGGTCCCTGCCCGGTGGGTCAATGGAGAAATCTCCACAGCAGCGCCTCCAGGATGCGGTGTCTTGGAGATGCGCCGGGCGGAGGGAAAATTTGGTGGCAGAAAGTTGATCTAAACCTTATGCCTACTCGTACCAGCTCTAACCGGGTGCAGGGCAGACAGCTCGCCTAACGTGACGTACTTCATTCATAAAGTGGGCATCGACGCCCCTGAATCATTGTATTATATTTTCTAAAAACCCACTGGGTGCACACGCTTGAGCGCTTATGCCATTTCAACTGCGTGCCTAAAAAGGAATGAAAGAAGCCGCTTGGATTGGCCGTGATTGAAGTCAGCTGCAACCACTCCCTCTCGCAGATCCACCAGCCTGCAGTCATCTGCGAAATTTCCTAATCCGCTTAATATATATCTAATATGCTACGCGCCGTGCAGGATTTACTCCGGTTACAAAAATAGAGCCCATAGAGTCACCTGTGATTTTCTACAGCTCACCTGTCACCCAAATGAGGGTAAGCGCTGTAGAAAATAAATGGATGGAGAAATGGGCCGGATTGTCGCTATCCATGCAGCTGGTCTGTAGCAACGGTGCTCACCGGACGTTATTTGTTTAGGTTCAGCATAAACTTCCTGGCGAGCAGATCTGGGGACATCGCCTTCCACATGAACCCGCGCGTGAAGGATGGCTTGGTGGTGCGCAACAGCATGATGGGTGGCCACTGGGGCCAAGAGGAACGCCAGCTCAGTGCCAACCCCTTCAAGGAGGGCCAGTACTTTGATGTGAGTTTTGATCAAAATGGGGTCCCTGGGTTACTGGGGGTTTGCGAGTCATTGCTAGTCGCTAGATAGATCAACAGAAACATTTGGGAATAATTTTAAGACCACTTACAACTTAGATGATATGGTATTCATTTCCTTTAAGTTATTCTATCTTCCCTTCATAGCTCGTCCTGGCTACGCAGCTTTCAGTCATTTGTGGGTTAATTTTTTATTGTCCAATCAGATTTCAACGTTGATGTGTTGCTATATAAATGAAACCTACCCATGGCCACCAGAATCATGATTGCTGGCGTCATGCGCACACAGTTGAAATTGCTGTTTTGGGGTCTTTTAACTGATCTTAACCAATAAGATTTCTGTTTGACCTTTTGGGGGCTCTGGGTAATGTCACATTTTTAGTAAGTAGTTTTTATTTTATTTATTTTCAAAATATAGAGTATTTGTCAAGTGCAAGAGAAAAAAAAGGTCACTAAGTATTTTGTAATCAAGTAAGGCAAACTACAATTCTCAAACGACTTCCTTCTTCTGTAAGTATATGCAGCAACACCGAAATAAGTACATTTAAAATGAACCCGAAGGCTCGTGCATATGCATTGACAAAGATGAAAATTCGTTCGTTTTAAAAAACACAAGATAAAGTTTCAGTTAGTTTTTATTTTTTTAAAAAGCATCTTTGTTTTTATTTCATTCACTAACAAAACTTATTTTTCAGTATTAGTTTTTAGTTGTTTAATTAGTTTTAACTATATACTAACCTTGTTTCCAATGTGGTAAAGCATTTGTTTGCCAACAATTCACTATCTTTGACTACGTCCAACTAAGCTAGCATAGGGAGGGTGCATTTTGTTTAGAAAAAACAAACATTGGTGAGTGCAATGTATCAAAAGTTTATATGATATGATGAAATTAACCTTGAGCAGTCACTTGCTGTAGGCGTGAAAAGCAGGAATACAGCATTTTACATTAAATTTTCAACACAAACTAGGCTGTGCTAAAATACAGTACTTATTGAACACCCCCGCCCCCTGCGAAAAAAAACAAAACAAAACTTCTTGTTCCCAATCCGTGCCGCCATATAGCGGATGATCGTGGAATTAAACCCACGTGCTATAGAAATGAGAAAAATCTGCAAAATACCAGGACCGCGAACAATGGACGAGATGTTTGCGGTATTGCGTGTTTGTTTTTTTTCTCCCCGATAGTCCGGTAGTATATCTTAAGTCTCCACTAAACGCCCACATCCCACACGTCACTGCTTTCTACACAAAATAACAGTGACTGTTTTTGCCTATTTTCAAGATGTCCATCCGCTGTGGCAGCGACCGCTTCAAGGTGTTCATCAACGGGCAGCCACTGTTCGATTTCACTCACCGCACGCGTGCCATCAACGAGATCGACAAGCTGGAGGTGGCGGGCGACGTGCAGATTTCCTACATCCATTTCTGAAAGCACGCCAAGTGTTCTGAATGCGATACCGCCACGGCAAGCAACATCAGAACAAAAGATTTATTTTCTTTGTACAAAATACTGGAGATCCTTTATCAAAGCATGACAAATAAAGGCATTTGTTTTCAGTCAAAGTGTGGACGGGCCCGGGGAAGGCACTTCCTGAATTCATCTTATTATGGAAAGATGAATATTTACTGTACATTCAACATTGGGGGGAAAAACGCTTATAAAGGCAACACTGCAGAGTACCACTTTTTAAGGGGAAACTCAAGACTAACATTGTTTGTGCCCCCATTAGCGGAAACACAATATTGCTATTATCATTGCCCTTGTGGAATAACAATTTAGCAGATTAGTCCATTTTCATCCATCTAAGGGCATTGCCATTTTGTCCAGAGTGCCCTCTGCTGTCGACTGACATCAACGTGGCTACGTGCTCGTATTGCCAAGTCATGTGGCCAAACCCAGAAATCAGGTGAGCCGTGATGTGTACTGGTGAGCCCGAGGGTACTTTGGCGGCAATTTCAAAAACAGGGGGCGCTATAATGGCAAAATGGAAGTCCCCTGAAATGGATGTTAAACGATTGGATTAATGATAAGAAAATGTTTTCCTTGAGTTCACCTTTCAAAAAAAATTACAATCCACCTCGGGAGCTCCCATTAGTACCTTTTCAAGTACCTCGTTCAGGCTGGAATTCAGTCAATTATAGAAAGACATTCGATATCCTTGATTTCCAATGCACCAGTAGAACAACTATGCAACTTTTTTACCCCCACCACTTGATATGATGTGATATTTTCCAAGTTTTAGATTTTTAACTTGTAGGAAAACTATGTTACTAGTGAGGCAAAAGTACTAGGGTACATTTTGGTGCTATTGGGAGGGTCCAAGAAGCTACTATAGTGCATGAAACTACTAGTTGGGCCAAATAGTGTTTGTAGTGCAACATAGTAGTTTACTTGTAGGGTTTAATTGTGAACTTGCAGGCCAAAAGTGATATAGTGGGTGAAAAAACGTTTTAGTAAAGCAGTTGTTCTACTTGTGCGTTGAATTGTCTTACTAGTGAGGGTAAAGAGCGTAATAGTACCTGAAGCTGGACATGGTGGGTAACATTTACAGTACATCATACGTATATCATGTCAAATAAGTGCATTGATGATGGCAGCTGGTGAAGTGTTTTTTTGGCTGCTCGTAACAGACATCTTGAAATTTTGAAGAAAAAAAAAATTCTAAGTCTCGTCCATCACATGGAGTTCACACAAAAATTGTATACATACTACAGACAAACGTACACATTGATATAAAAGACATTAGTGCAAAGTTGGAAAAGTAGAAAAACAGCGTACAAAAGAAAGTCAATGATGTGCTTTTTTTTTTCTTTTTAAGTCCGCCTCAGAATATTCGGACCTTGGACTGTTTGGTACCTTTGTGAAGCAAAGGCTTAAAGGGGTCCTGACAGTGTTATTTTCCCATTTCTCCCATTTTGGGAGGAGATCATCAGTCAGTGGAGGGAGTTTCCTCACCCGCATGAGTTGCCATGGCACCGCGGCTCCTTACGTTTACATGCCAAATTTTCCACAACCACAATGCGCCACTTTTGGGAAGAAGAATGGAACACGAGGAAACTAGTTTTGCTTCATTTTATCACCATCCAATGAAAAGCATGTATTGCCAAATTTTGTGAGCTATTATTTTTTGAAGTGAACCAACAAGAAAATCTGAATTTGTGGAGACACATGTATTTTATTGGACAGTGTGTGTGTGTACCGTCTATGTGCAAACAGGGAAAACAATGTTATCACCACATTTTGCGACTTAGTTGTTTTGGATAAATGCAAAAAAATATATATATATATATATTTATATGACTTGTTTTGTAGAAATGTAAAATTATGCAAATTTTGTGATGTGTGCTTGTCAATCAATGCACAGTGATTATATCTGGGAATGCCGTTAGGTTTTTGTGTGTCCGAAAAATGGAAAAACTATCACCAAATTTGGGGATTTTTTTGTTTTTGTCGCGTTGGATAAAAACAACAAAAACTATTCAGGAGAATCATGCTTTAGGTTAGACAGGAAGTATATCATGCCATGTCTTTGTCAAGCGTTTTGTCAGTTATTAATTTGTGTTGTGTTTTGGATGAAAATGAAAAATTTGGGAGATACATACTTGTCATTGGCGTGAATCCTGGAATACTTTCAGGTAAGTGTATGTGGAAAATGAAACAAAAAACGTATAACCAATCTTAGGCTAGACACCAACTATACTGTATATCCTGGCATAATTTTTGGTGTGGTTTGGCTAAAAATGTAAAAAAAAAAAAATTGGAGATACATTCTTTTCATTGGTGGAATATACTGGAATGCTTTTATGTGTGTGTGTGTGGGGGGGGGGGGGGGGGGGGGCGTCTGTGTGCAAACTCTGCTTGCAAAGGCACACAATATCAATATCAGGAGGTTCCTGACTTGGTGGGTACGGTCCAGTCCACTTGTGCTCATCACTGCCAAGCGACCTTATGGGTCAACTCGCGCTCATCCAGCAGCTCCGTGGCAGGCGTGGACGCCCGGGTGACGTCGGGTGTGGAATGTCGGGAATAGCGCAGAGGCAGCGTGGCGGCCGAGAAAGGCGAGGGAGCGTCCAGACTCTCCATGGAGTCAGCCAGGGCTCGGCCGCTGTCGTGCTGGGGACACAGCACGTAGCGGTTGGGTTGGTGCACCTCCGCCGTGGTCACCTCCAGGCCCTTCAGGCCCAGAGGAGAGGAACTCCCGAGGGGGTCGCAGCCGCCGACGGCTCCCAGTTCCATGGAGGAATCCTCCATGTTGACGTAAAGGATCTCGTCCGGGTCCTGGGCATCGGGCAGGTCGTCGAGGGCTTTTTCCAGCTCACAGCGAAGCGACTCAAAGGGTGGACGATCTTTGGGGCTCAGCAGCCAGCAGGAGAACATCAGAGCATAGCTGAGGAAGTGGAGGAATGGTGGTTATTAGTCCAACATTGAGTCGCAGAATGTTTCAAGTTGTCCACATCATGAATTGATCTCCTCCAAAATAACGAATATCAACAAAGCAAACATGGAGTAGCGTTCAGCTGTTATTCTATCTTGCCAAAGATCAGCTACATTTAATGGTGGTAGCCAAAATCGCGACCACGATTAAAGTCGATTATTGCGCAGCCCCACTCTGAAGGCAGAAAATAGCCAGACTAGCCCAAAAATGTATCTCGACAATCTAGCACTCACATGTTGTCCAGGCAGTCTGGAGGCTGCTTGAGACGGTTTCCCTGCCTCAAATAATCATAGATCTCGCTGTTCTCCACCCCGGGGTACGGCGTCTGGCCCCTTGTGGCGATTTCCCACATGGTGACGCCAAACGACCACTGAAAGACAAGAGGAAGACGGCGTCAAGTTTCAACGAAGAGCGTGACACTGCGACGTCACCGAGCGGAACCGACCACGTCGCTCTTGGTGGTGTAGACTCGGTCGGCCAAGCTCTCGATGGCGATCCACTTGACCGGCATCTTGGAGATGCGCCCTTGCCGGTAGTAGTCACCGTTGTAGATCTTCTTGGACAGGCCGAAGTCGGCCACGCAAACGTTCATGTTCTCATTCAGCCTGCAACAACCATTTCAGATTGTTCATTAGGAATGGACACAGTGAATGCCGTTTTCCTGTGCAATCGATCATAAACTTTTGCTGAATATTCTTGCGTATCCTTTTTTTTCTTTAATCTGCTAAAATGCCACAAGATGAGTAATAGGAAAGTAGTAATTGATGTCAAGGAAGTATGTTAAGCAATAATTTCCACATTTCCACTAAAATCTGTATCGAGGAGGAGCTAAGTTTAGCCTGGGTCGTCAGTGGAAATTAGGCAGTTTTCACCATGTTTTAAAAACGTATTTTTCAGTGTAATACGCGATTAATTTGAAATGATTTCAAAGTGGTTTTGGATCATATTTTGTGATATATTTATGGTTGAAACTATTAATATAGGCAATTACAGGAAATGTGTTGTTATGAAATGTGCTAAATAAAACCAATTATTAAATTTAGAATAAGACAAAAGCATTAAAACATTTTTTTTACAATTTGACTTTTTCATTAATCTTGTTAAATTACAAAATGTGTAATAAAATATGGTATTTTAATAACATTCAACTTAGGTTACATTTTTGTTTTATGAAGTTTAAAAAGTGGTCATTTGTAAGGGAAACTGTATTTATTTCTATTTTCATCTAAAAAAATAGTGTTCTTTTTCTTGTGATCTTTTGATGTGGTCTGTGTTTAAATAGTTAGTTTTAGGATATGCTGCGGGCCATGAAATTGTCCAGTGAGGGGCTGCAAATTCGTGCCGTTCAGTAGAATCTCCAAAATCTCGCATCTCCAAAATCATTCTTTTCCAGGAAATTAAAAAATTACACATTTTTGAGTTATTAAACATTTGAAGGGAAAGTTCTCAGGCTAATTATTTGTCTGATTTATAATAATATATAAATAATAATAATTAAGAAAAAAAAATAATAATAATATCAGACCCACTAGGGGACTGACCAGTAGTAGAGATTTACAGAATGAAAATTATGAGATTGAACAAATTTGGATATAGGGCACTTTTGTCTTGCTAAAATCTTGATTAAGATGACCCGCCTGACACACGGTCACCTCAGACAGGAAGTGAAAAGAGCAAGTGGATGACAAGCGTACATGCAGTTGCGTGCGGCGAGGTCTCTGTGGATGAAGTTCTTGTTGCTGAGGTATTCCATGCCGCGGGCGATGTCCGTCATGAAGCGCACCAACATCTGGGACGGGAGGTACTGCGCCACACCGCATAGACAAACTTGAAAATGTGTCAGCTCAACATGTCTTTACCCGTATATGGATTTTAATTTCCAAAGGGAGTATACATGGTCACCCTCTCAAAATATTGGCCTAAGTCATATTTTGACAAAAAACAAAAATCTCGGGATGCTCGCCATCTCTGCTAAAATCGTCCACTTCCTATCATTCAATTCTACCCCTGAAATTAAATTATTAATGAATACAATATAATCACCATTTGGTTCAGTTTTTTGTGTTTTCTGTAAAAACTGAAAAAAAAAATGACTTGGCCTATTTTTTGAGGGGAATGATGACATTCTAGCTGGTGACTAGAGCAGACTGGGCTTGATTTGCACCAGTCATTGTCAACATTTACAACATGCAATAAAACAAAAAATAAAAAATGAAATCAATTAGAATAGTGAATAATAAAATAAGTTTTAAAAAAACAAATTAAGAGTATAAAAGTGGCCATATTAAAATTGTGCATAATGTTGTAGCGGCTTACAAAAAAATATACATTTTCTGGGATTAATGCAAGTGTGTCTTCTCGCCGTAAAATTTTTAATGGTCAGCAAAATCTCTTTTGCCGGGCTGTATACCACAAGTCAAGCAAAAAAATGCTCCGTGTCGTCACGACACTCACCACAGGACAGTCTCCGAGGCGCGAGTAGAGCAGGTAAGTGTGCAGGTCGCCGTGTTTCATGTAGGGCAGGATGACCACAGGCGACGGGAAGCCTTCACTCTCCACCGACTGCAGACACACGCCTGTGCGGAAACACGCCACGCCGCATCAACATAAAAGAGTCCCCAATAAGATTAATGTAAACAAATTCATTTAGTCTAATATGATATGTTAGGGGTGGTTGACTGGTTAGCACGTCCGCCTCACAGTTCAGAGGTCATGGGTTCGATCCCCGCTCCGGCCTCCCTGTGTGGAGTTTGCATGTTCTCCCCGTGCCTGCGTGGGTTTTCTCCGGGTACTCCGGTTTCCTCCCACATTCCAAAAACATGCATGGTAAGTTGATTGGACACTCTAAATTGCCCCTAGGTGTGATTGTGAGTGCGGGTGTTTGTCTCTGTGGGCCCTGGCAACCAATTCAGGGTGTCACCCCCTACTGCCCGAAGACAGCTGGGATAGGCTCCAGCACGCCCCGCGACCCTTGTGAGGATAAGCGGTATCGATAATGGATGGATGGATGATATGTTAGAAATATATTTTAACAAGTATACATTAGTTTTCTCTTATAGGATTTAAAATAACCTACAAAATTTAAGAGACTGGAATGCACACTGTACATAATGAAAACATCAAATAATTGTTTATGAATCATAATCATACTGTAAAGGGTATGTGTAATTGGATTACTATGGGCTTTATTTTAAAAAAACTATCATTCATTACATTGGAGAAAAATAACATTATAATTAAAATATGAATTCCAATTATAATCAATTTTAGCACAAGTAAAAATAATAATTACAGAAATCTAAACGTAAAATCCTAATAATAATAAATCATGTCGAGAATGGATGAAAATGGTTGAAATAAAACTCTTTTTGATAGCCCCTCATATTGATTTTTCTCCAAGCAAATTGTAAGAAATTCATCCACCAGCGTTCCGCTTGCTGTAATCTGTCGCTGTGCAAATGAGGCGGCGTCTCACCGAGCAGCCTCATGACGTTGGCGTGGTCAAACTCCTTCATGCAGGTGGCCTCTCGCAGGAAGTCCTCCATTTCCGAACGCGTGCAGATGGCGACTGGAGCGAGAGCCACAAGAAACAAGTCAGCACTTTTTGACGTGCTCCAATACAGCGTTTGATGTTACGTCCCAACAACAACCGATGGCGAACCCAAACATGTTTGGAATTGTCTGACTTTCAACTGTAATAATCGCTTCATCGCGTTGTAATCGCTTGGGCCGGGTTGAAGCCTCCGATGGATAATTTGTCGAATTGTATATTTTTGTTATTTTCACAAATTATTGCCCGGTCTATAGTGTTGAAAATGACTTGCCATCTTTGCAATGGCTCAACAAACATGATTCTTTTTCGGGTTTCGCAGAAAAGGATACTTTTGTTCCAATTTTAGTATATGCGAAGCCGAAGCTATGCAGAAAAGGATACTTTTGGATATACAAGGATTCCTCCCCAAGCTGGCGATACAACAAACTATGATCCTAACTAGGGCTGTTCGATTTTGCCTTACAAGAAAATCCCGATTATTTTCTCTCAAACCCGATTTTACCATTACGATTTCTTTGTAAAATAAAAAATAATGAAAAATGAAGTACTTTGAATGTCTTTTATTTAAACTTAATTTTTCTTTCTTTGAACTCAAAATGCCAGTCAATTAAACTTAATATACATAGAACAAACCATTGGGATTAACAGCATTTTGCTAACACAATAGATTTCAGATCTGTTCTTAACCCAATAATGAAAGAAGAAAGTGCATATACCATCTGAAACGAAATCATCAACATGAGAGAAGGTAGACAGTCAAGTCTGTAAACCAAACAGTCTGTCAGCAAGTCATTTTGCCAACCATTTGCCAAATCATTTATTAACTAAACGCTCACTTGCCTGAGCAAATAGCAGAATCGCCGGTAGCCATGGATGTTGTTGTTGTTGTTATCGGACTGCGCGCTCGTGAGTGGAAGCGGAAGTGCAGAGGAAACTACAGTGGCTTAGATACACCAAAAATAAAAAAATTGAACGTGCCGATTTGAACGTTTTTAACATCGTTTTATCCAGAAAATTCGGTTTCGGTTCAAAATCGCTTAATCGAGCAGCCCTAATCCAAACAAACTTTCAACCATCCGCTAAAATGATTTTGAAATACAGTCGACCACCACATACTCATGGTTCAGCACCCACATATTTGCATATTTAATTTTTTTCCCCCCACAATGCATTTCAGTGGCCGTCAATTATGCACAGATTTACTTGACTATGTATGTATTTATGAATGGATGATTTGATTACAAAAATGCACCTCTCTGCAACACCACCATAAAAAGATCTGTTGGGATGTGTCACTTCAGCCTATTCCTTGACCCCAACTACTACTTTCCTATTAGCTGGTGACTTGCGGTAGCTTGGGTATTACAAAAGGAGCAGAAAAATGTGATTTGGGGGTTTTACTATATATTAATATATCATTAAGATAATGAATAGTATAAATGGTCCTCCGCTCACTCTTCATGGTCTTGACGGCCACACGGAGAATACAATCCTCCTGGGTCAGCTGACCTTCCATGACAGAGCCAAACTCCCCTGCAAAGGCACACACAAATCACATCACCAAAAGCCTCACAATCACACTAAATCACCAGGCTACATTCTACAAACGCCCACGCCCATTTGTACATTTTTAAAAATGACATCTGGCCTTAAGTACAAAAACGCTGCCCACCAGCTGATACGTGCTCATGTTAGATTGTCATTCCAAAGACAAGTGCCGCTATTAGATGTTGTTGAATGCTAATTTGTACCTTCTCCCAGCGTCTTGCCCAGCGTCAGCTTGTGTCTGTCCACCATTACGTCTTGGAGCTTCTGCCTCAGCTCGTCACTGATGCCCAGACTGTTCACTGCGGGTGCACAAAAAAACAAAAAAAACAATGTCATGACAATATGTACACACGTGATGTCATTCAAGCAGATATGGAGAAATATGGCGGCAGAAGAGAACTCTGACAGCATTCAAGCAACATTATATAAAAATCAGACCATTGGAATGCGGAAATATGTTTAGTAATCTGCCTTTATTTTATAAAACTGTCTTTTATTGCAATCGATAGGATATTAAATCAATCATATTATTAATAGTTTCCCCCTTCTATTATTACTCCCTTCCTTTGCTAATTGGCTCGGAGAAAATGACAATGCCTACATTTCATGCGTCAAGTCTGAGGTTCGACTTTGTCTGGAGGGGCTGGTCCCAAACATCGGGAAGAATGCTGGGACATTCCTTTACCGCATCTTCATCTGTGGGAATCATTTTGGGGCGAGCTGGGACTTGTAAACTAAGTTGCCATAATTACTGTCACACAGGTGTGTGTACGTGTTGCTGTCTGGAATCATTGAGAGACATCTTGGAATTCTGTTTGTAGTACCACAAGAGTTGTTTTTACAGGCTAGATTCCCGCAGATGATAAGTGCCCACACTACAGCACAAGACTAAACATCAAAATAAGCATTAAGTGTAGTCGGGTTCTCATGTGTGCGGGACGCCAACGAGGATCGACTTTATGTTGTGACTGGTGGAAAGGCGAGCCTACTTGGAAACCCGACCGCGTCGATGAGATCCCAACTCTTTACTGTTGAATAAATTGTGCACTGTCATTTCTTGTGTATAATACGCTCTTGGGTATAATATGCACCCCCAACATCACAATCACCCTGCTGGATTTTCCAGACCATGCTAAAAAAAATGAAAGTCTTATCCACATCCTGATTTGTATTTTATTGTATTTTTCAAAGAAATATTCTGCTCTGTGCGCATGCCCTGATGAAATGAATTTCATTCGATTCTTAATTTTTTTAAATTGGTAAACGTTAACATGACGTTTCTCTGACATCTCTACTCGAGTTCTCATAAGCTGTTAATAGACAGAAAAAGGTGCTAAATTTGTACATTGATTATTTGTTCTCCACAATGACCGTAGACAGTTCATTTTAAGTGCATAAAGTTGCCACCCCCCCACAGTACCCTTTTCTCTAACAGTATGTCCTTCGTGATGTGCATTATTATACTTTTGCCACAAGGAGGTGCAAAGACCCTGGATATAGGACAGGTGCCTGCCTGCGTCATCAGTAACTGTCTAGTAAAGACAGAGTAGCAACATATATGATAACAGAAACCAATACGCGAGGTTGCAGGTGAGCAGCGAAAATTATGTCGTTATTATTATTTATATGACAAAATTATTTCTAGTTTTGTAATAGTAGACATTACATATATTGGAAATAAAGTGCACCTCATTCACAACAACCAAGTACAGGTATGTCTATACAATGCAACAGATTTTTGTCATTTTCCTTGTACCTATGCATAATATGCGTCCTTGATTTTTAATGAATTTTTGGGGGGCAAAATTAAGCCTATCACACACAAGAAATTACGGAAAGCGTCATTTCAGGTTTTTTCTTTCCTATGAAAAACTACAAAATTGTCGCTTTACCGATGCTAGCAAGGAGCATGTCAGCGTGTGTTAGCATGTTGGTGTCCAAACATTCCGAGGTTGTCATAACTCACAGGTGGCCTCAGTAGTCCTGCGGCTGTATGAGCGTCGCGCCCGGTAGCGGACCACCAGCTCTCCGCTCTGCATCATGGGCTCGAACACATCACTGACAAACAACCACAAAAACTTGATAATGCGGCAAAAACGGCATTGAAAAAAACTGGAAAATAAGTAATGACATGTAGAATTATCTGTCAATAGAACATGACAATTTGCCATTTAGTTTTTTTTTTTAAACAAGTAAATGTAGCTATTCAAGGGAATCAAACTAAAGGCTGTTACATTGCACAAAAACTGCCTGGTAAGAAAAAATATCTTGGCAGACAAGCATATTTTGCTTTCTTTTAAGACGAGTTTAAGTTCATCTCGGCTAGATTTGAGTTTTTGCAGTGTATTACACACACATGGCCTCGTGGTTATTATGGTTCATGAAAACTAACAAAATAACTAAAACTCAAATTAACGAAATAAAAAACGGAGGATGGTTTCACAATATTTAGCGACCTTTTTTTCATGCACTTTACAAATGACTATGGTATATATTTTAAAAAGTCTAAAAAACAAAAATAAATAAATAAGTAAAACTAATAAAAACTAAGACACTTGCTCTGAAAATACACATAAACTGAATGAACCAAAAGTCAAAACGAAATTCAAAAACTATCATGAAAAATCCCACACTATTAAAACCCTTTTCCATACGCACCCAAATCGCGTCTCCTTCCGCCGCAGTTTGGCCACGTACACGGCCATGAGTGCGCCCAGGGCCACGGCGCCAGTGGCGGCCATCACCACGTACCACCAGTGCCACGAGAAGGCCGGCGGAGACGACAGACCTGCACGGGGGGAGGCAGGACACTTCATTAGACTGAAGAAAGGAACATCATATACAAATCATATACAAAGCAAAGCAACAACATGCAGAACTCTAACCATTAATACACCCATGCTTAGCCATTGGTGGCCATTAGAAATAATCAGTTGTCTTCACCTGATTAATGATTAACCTCATTATAGATACTGGGTGTTAAAACGGTGTATGATGAAACAACAGTATGTATGAATCTGAAACTATTTGTAAAAATCTGAACTCATTCAAGCAACAGTAAGAAATCTGACAGTAAAGCAACAATATTTACTGACCTCATAAAAACAAAAATATGTACAAATCTGATCTCATATCACAGATACAGAACTTTTCATTCTAAATAACTGATTATTTTGTAAGTCGAACAATTGCAAAATTCTTTTAGTTTAAATTACAATTAAGAAATTCACCAATTAATACAATATATACATTCACCAATGACTGAATACAAAAAAATTATATATATATATATATATATATATATATATATATATATATATATATATATATATATATATATATATATATATATATATATATATATATATATATATAAAAATAAAATGACTAAAACATAGTGAAATGCATATACAGTTGACGAATGCTATAGATTAATACATGCATGTTAAAAATTATGAAAGTAAACCTTTTTGGGGGGGAAGTGAAATTAAGGCAACAATTATATGAGACTATTATATGAAATTGACCATTGAATTCTAGTTAGTATAGTTGGTTATTACAGTATACTGTATATACTGACATGTTAACAATGTAAAAGAATCTAGGTTCAATGGAACTGAGTTAATGGTAGGACTACACATTTTTGGACTACACAAGTTTATTTTCATCCGTAACACTTTCAATCATGTCAAAAGTTAGTTTTGTTTTATTTTTATGTTTTTACCTGACCTGGGTTGGTTTTCGCTTTGTTTCTATGATTTTTTTTATTTATTTCTACTCAGTTTTATTGCCTACATGTTGTAAGTAAAGACAATCAATCAACCAAAACAATAAGGATACAAGAACAAAGGGGGCCGAATGTGTTTGGCAGGCCATACTTTGGCCACCCCTGATACGAAATAAAGCCTCCTCAGTCTTCCCGTCTTTATCTCACACTTGGCCGCTTTGTATCGTCTGTCTGGCCCCATTAGACTAAG
Organism: Filicampus tigris; assembly: GCF_054856515.1. NCBI lineage: Eukaryota > Metazoa > Chordata > Actinopteri > Syngnathiformes > Syngnathidae > Filicampus > Filicampus tigris. The sequence continues at coordinate 23,250,268 of NC_141223.1, read as the reverse complement.
CAAACAGAGATGGCCAGCGCTCTAAATATTTATGAAGCGGCGTCGAGATTCACCCCAGCGCAACCTCGCCTCGCTTTTCTTCACGTCTTCTTCCCCTTTTTCTCCCAGAGATGAAGGAAGAAGGAAGGGAAGTCTGTCACAGGGTTTGTGGGCCATCACTTACCTCGGAACTCTGTGAATGAGAAAAAAAAAAGGCTTTACTTGACCTGGCCCCAACTAACACTGCTAACTTAATTTCCACTGCGCTGTTTCTACACAACATCCATTTTAAGTCACTAATTTTATTTACGGGACACAAGAGACACATTCAAAATGGACGCGTCACCAAGGAGGAGTAGAATCTACAAATTTCTTTCAAATGATAAATAACACATTTTATTTTTTTGATTATTGATTTGCTTTGAATAATTACACTTATCTTCCATATCCCCCCACCTCAAAAATAGGAAGTAGATTCTTCAAATTGTACTTTAAAGGACTAATATATGATCAAATCTCAAACGGTATATGTAGAGTTGTGATATTTGAAGCGGATGTCAACGCAAACATATTTTCTTTTCAAGAATATGTTCTATGCAGGCCCACTAGTTGAACAAGGCATTCTAACATAAGAGTTAACCCCCCCGTTTTCAGCCATCTCCGGGGGCGGCCATTTTGTCATTCCTGTCGACTGAAAATGACATCACAACTGATCAGGTAATGACCAATCACGGCTCAGCTTCAGAAAACAGGTTAGCCATGACATCACAACTACTCAGGTAACGACCAATCACGGCTGAGATGCCTAAAAACGGGTGGCTTTTGCTTCTTAACTCATATTCCGGAAACACAACATTAATCAGAATACCGTGTTTCAACTAGTGGGCCTGCATGGAACATATAAAGTGCTTTGTTACAGCTGTAGCTGTTGTGAAATGCGCTATATAAATAAAATTGTATTGTATTGTATTGTATATTCTTGAAAAAAAGTGAGTTGACTTCCACTTTAAAGCATCGGTATATGTACAAACATAACCACATTAAAGTAATGTAGAAATCTGACATTAGAGAAACAACATCTCGCACTATGACTCAATTGAAGCAACATTGTGGAGAAATTTGAGCCCAGTAAAGCACCAGAATGCACAAACCTGGCATTAAAACAACAACATGTAGAAATCTGACCCATTAAAGCAGGAGTATGTTCAGGTGTGATATTTTGTGTTTTATTTCTCACCAGGAGAGACGAGCGTCAGAGTTTGCGTGGGACTCCAGGGTCCTCGCCCCGCTCCCGTGTATGCGCACACCCTGAAGGTGACGTTGGTGAGCGGGAGGGACAGGTTGATTGACATCTCCGTGTCCAGGCCGGCATCCATGACAAACTGTCCAAGGAAGATGAGTCACAGACCATTTTGGGGGGAGAGAAAGCGAAGGGGGAACATTGAGTGACTGACAGTGTGTGAACTCTAGTGTGTGTGAGATTTTGGTATGCGTGCGTGCACCTGCTTGACGGCGGGCGCGCTCAACTCCACCAAGTATCCGCGCAGGTCTCCGTTGAGCTTCCCCGCCGGCTCCTCCCACGCCAGCAGCACTCGGCTGTCGTTGCTCAGCGCCGTCACATTGCCCGGCGCCTCCTCGGGCACTGAAACACGCGACGCACACGCACGTCAAGCAATTGTCATATTCCACACACAAGTGGACATGACATGGGACAACGGAACCTCAAGAATCAACAAACCTAATTTGAGCCATCCCTGCCCCACCCCCACAGCGCCATCTGCTGGATGTGGAATGAATTCATGTGGCCCAACAACCCAACAAAGGACAAACCAGCGTAACTAACTTTGAACCAAATATCGACTGAACAAAGTAAAAATTGATTGAACTGATCATGAACAGTTACCATTTTGGCTTATGCATCCATTAAGCATGAGTAACAAACCAGCTCAAACTCAGCAGTCAGTGCGCTCCACTTCCAATCTGGCAGCGAGGTGCTGGTGTGGGTTGAAAAGTGTGCGTATGTGCGTGTGTTATTGAATGGCAGTCTAGGAAACGTGGTCCAGGCGGAGCGTGATGGTCATCAGGAAGTGTTTGGCGTTTGATTGTTTCCACATGCGCTTGCCTCTGGCACGGCAGCCAAAACAAGTTAAGCGGCCCTCCCTCGCTGTCTCTCTCCCCCTCTGCCCCCTCCTCCCCTCCCAACTTTTCTTCTCCCCTTTCCATCTCGCTGTGGCCGAGCCTTCTTTTCTTTTATGCGAGGGACGTTCAAGCGCACAAAGACGTTCATTGTTGCAAAAACAAGTTTGCAAAGAGAAGAAGAAAGGCCACTGCAAAACAAAAGAGTGTCATGTTTCCCATCAGTGCTCGGAGAATCGTTTCCAGCACAGATGCGGTCATAGTAGACGTGTATCATCTCGGCACTAACGCGACACACACGCGCAACTACTGTTGAACACACTGAAGGCGGCGCTGTCACGTGTGCTCGCGTGTTTGTGTGTTTGTGTGTCTGTTTCTCGTCTTGGAAAAAAGGTCACACCCAGGCCAAAATGCTGGGAGATTCCGTAAATAAACCTAGCGCTCCCACAGCGGGTCCAACGTTCACGTCAACTTCACAACTTGAGGAAGCTCCGCCTCTGATCGTTTGGAGTTGCTCACAAACAGGCCGGACAGAAAACATTAACAATGGTTGTGTCATGTCTTAAGTCCCTGATACACCAAAACGACGCTCACCAACAGTGACACACGCTTACCCCGTGGCGTCCGGCCACACACCGCAACGACAGACAGCGACGCTGACCATTAAAGTACCTTCTGCGCATGCATAAGATGTAATACCCCTCCATACCATCGGCGGCGGTAGTCACTATTTCTCATTGTTAGAAAAATCCAACCGGAAAGCTGTTGGCCAGCGGTGCATTATTAAAAACGTAAACAATGCATTCAGCTATATTCTTCGCTCACGATGAACTCCCACGCGAAGTAAACCCTCACGTTTTTGACACGGTATTGTGAAATACTTACATTGTCAACCCTCGCTCTTGTACTTGTAAGAATATTAAGGCAGCAAAGGCGTGCTCACTGTTAATCCGCATTTGTCACATCCCATTGGTGGTCCGAGTGCTGATTTGCTAGCTAACAGCCAATCAGAGTGACCAAATGTCACGACTGGCGACGCAGATTCAACATGCGTAACTGCCCTCAAGACGCTCACAGATGGGTTATGACGGTGGCCACTACACCAATCAGACAGCGCTTAATGACGCCACGACGCTTGAGGACCTCCGACATCGGTTTGGTCTATCAGGGCCTTTAGGAAGCATGTAACATGCGTACAAACATGATACCTCCACCAAATAGGGGTCTCAACAACTTTGTTGGAAGAAGTTGCCTATTTCTTGTTAGGGTTCCCTAGCTCCCAATTAACTGTAGAATAGACTTTAAAATTTTGCTGCTGGTCTATAAATCATTGAATGGTTTGGGTCCTGAATACATGAATGAAATGCTGATTAAATATAAATCCTGTAGGGCTCTGAGATCTGCAGACGTGGGTCAATTAGTGGAACTGAGAATTCAAGGTAAAAACGGTGAAGCTGCATTTAGCTGTTACGCTGCACACAAATGGAATAAGATGCCAACAGAAGTGAAGTCAGTCCCGAGTGTAAATGCTTTTAAATCTATGTTAAGTACTTTGCTTTTTTCTCATACCTTTGATTAAGGTCCTCTCAACAATTTTAAATCATGTTCTTCTTTTATATATTTTAGAAACCCACTTTTATTTCTTTACTTTATGTTTTCAAAGTTTTCTGTTAATGTGTTTAAACGTTGTCAATGTAAATTCTTGTAATTTTTGTTAGCTGCTTTTGTTTTCCTTGCTTCGCTTTTGACTGTTGTAAATGCTAGTAGCTGTTGTGTCTTTGTTTGTTTGAAACACATTGAGTTGCCTTGTGTATGAAATGTGCTTTATAAATAAAACTGCCTTGCCTTGCCTTAGTTAGTTAGATACGTGAATCTTGTTAAAAGTGTCTTGGGGATGAAAATGGCTGCTTCCATTCCCACCGGACACCCCTCACTGCTATTCTCTCCTTTGGGTGGTGGGGGGCTCTAATGGGAAAACAGTAAAAGTTCCTCAGAGTACTCCGACCTCCCCTTTCCCCTACTCCCACCAACAAGCCTTTTTCTTTTTTTTTCTTTCTGTTGTTTTCCCACCCGTGCCTTGCTACATGTGAGCTCATATGAGTTCAAAGCCAAAATGGGGGAAATGGAACACGGAGGCCAAGAAACATGGAGAGAAAGAGTGAGCACAAGAGAGGCTGGATTGTTTTTGTAGAATTCCTCAGTGATGCCGTTGGTGGCGTCTGAAGAAGGCCAGAAGTGGTTAGCACATAAATAGTAGAGCACAGGAGGAAAATGTTTGCTTCTGGATGACATTTTTGAAAAGAGGACAGTCAAGAACATTTTGCCCAATGAGAAACACATGCTGCAAAGACACAGACTTTTTGGGGAGTTTCACCATGTTTCTAGCGGCAAAAGTAGTGGGACACACCTTTTTTTCCCCCAATTAATTAGATACATTAGAGGTTGGGCTAAAGCCCTGCAGCTTAATTCATGTCATCAAGACATTTTGGACAATTGCAATGCCACAAGCAATTTGGGATTTGATTATATTAAATCAGTGCTCTTTTTTTTTTTTGACAGAACAATTCATCTGAAAGACAAGCGTCCAAATATTTTTCCCACATCTGACTCTTTCATTTTTGGCCATATTTCTCATATGTCCCAATACGTTTGGTCCATCCTGTACGTGTCCATATTTACTTACCACTTCCTGTAGTCCCAGTGCTCTTACTATATTTGCACTTCCTGTAAAACATGTGTCCTAGTACTGGTGACCATATTTGTCACTTCCTGTAGTTTTTGTTGACAATTCCCAGCCCATTATCTTTGTTCGTATTTCTCAATTCCTGTCGTTTTAGCGGACGGTAATCTCATTACTTTTTTGTCCATATTTGTCACTTAAAGCAGTTTTAGCAGACATATGTCCCATTATTTGTATCCCTATTTGTCCATGTGTCCCAGTACTTTTGTCTATATTTGACACTTTCTGTAATTTTAGTGGCCATGAACCCTATTACTTTAGTCCATATTTGTCACTTCTTGCAGATAGCAACATGTGTCTCAGTACTTTTGCCCATATTTGTCATTTTCTTTCATTTTAGCTGACACACTTTGATTTACTTTGTCCATGATGTTTACTTCTTGTCATTTTAGTGGACATATACCCCATTACTTTGTGTCACTTCCTGTAGTTAGTGGCATGTGTCCCAGTACCTTTGTCCACATGTTTCCCTTCCTGTAGTTTTAGTGGACATGCGCCCCATGATCTTTGTCCGTATTTGTCACTTCACAAGTGTACCAGTACTCTTGTCTATATTTATCACTTCCTGTAAGACATGCGTCCTGGTACTTTTTTAGTATAGTTGTTACGCCCTGTATTTTAAGCAGACATACTGTACTTCCCATTACTTTTGTCCATTATAGTCACATGCTGTAATTTTGGTGGATATGCACACTTGTCCATATTTGTCATTACCTTTAGCTAACACGTGTCACAATTTGTTTTGTCCATACTTGTTACTTGTTGTGATTTTGGTGAACATGTATCCCATTACCTTTCTTTGCCACTTCTTGTGTTGAGCAATATTTTTGTCCAAATGGATACAAGTGCCTTTTTGTCCACAATTGTCACATTGTATAGTCTCAACATGTCCCAGCACTTTAGTCTAAATTTAGCTTTGGTGTACATGTCCCAATGCTTTTGTCCATATTTTGTTTTAGCGAGCATATGTCCCAGGACTTTGGTCCACATGTCACTTCCTGTAGATTTAGTGGACATGTGTTCTTGTATTGCCTGACTACTTCTGTCCATATTTACGTTGTGCGTCTGCCCAATGAGAACCACATGTCGCGTGCAGAGAGGTTTGACAAAGACGTATCACGTGAGGGGCTTTTAAAATAAGGCGGCGCTGTAACAAGATAACCTCCTGTCTTGGCTTTCTGTGACCCTCCTGAGATATTGAACAAAAAGGGGGAAATGCAGTGACCACACTTTATGTATTTTCCTGTGAAAAGGAACAAAAAGCCTGATTGCTGAAGAAGTGAAACTCGACAGTTTTTTTTGGAGCACAAACATCTCAATTGCATGTTTTAGGCAGCATCACTTCTCCTTTCTCTCTTTTTTGGGGTCATGGAAAGCACCGGTCATTTGTCCCACCCCCTCCTTCACTCGTCCCGCTTCTATTTCCGCTTGCAGTGCACGTTGGGAGCTGGCATGGAAAATAGCCCCTCGCTTTGAATGCAAACACGAGACCCAACCAGTCGCTTTACACCACTAGTAACGTTTCCGTGACCACTTTCTAAACGCCACATTGTCCGTAAACACACCATGTTGTGTTCGAGGACTGCGGGACGGAAACATTGTGACTCACACTAACTACCCTCAGTGGACTTACTAGCCATCCATCTATTTTCCATGTTGTGGCGTGCTGGGGCCTATCCCGGCTGATGTACCACAAGAGGACACTTTGTCCATATTTGTCACTTTATGCATGTCGAATTACTTTATTCCATACTTGTTCCTTAATTTTAGTGTGACATGTCCCATTATTTTTGTCTATAAATAATTCTCTGTAGTAGTAATGGATGTTTCCGATTGCTTTTGTCCATATTTGTCATTCTCTTAGGTTGTTTTAATGGAAATGTGTCCCAGTACTTTTGTCCAGATTGGTCACTTTAACCGAGTCATAATTTATCCAAGTGGAGACTGAGAGCAAGCTTGAAAATAAATAAATAAATCAGACTGCTATAGCCAAGTGGAGGCTGTGGAGTAGGCTGAGCTAGTGGATCTCCTTTATTTGACTTCTCAACATGTGGATATTGACCATGATAAAGACCCAAGTGCGGACTGATCTGCAGCGAAGTGGGGACTATTACATATGGTATGCTTAGCAAGTGATTTATTGGGCTACTCAGCATGTAGATGTTGACCACAGTATAAGCCATTGTATCCAAGTGGAGACTGAGGGCTCGCACAAAAACCAGAGTGATGCAGTCATGTGGAGACTGTGGAGTATGGTAAATTAAAAGGTCTGCTTTTTTTTTTACTTCTACGCATGTGAAAATTGACCACAGTAAGGAGAGAGATTTATCCAAGCGAGATTAAGGGCAAGCAGGAAAACCGGAGCACTGCCAAGTGCAGAGTGTGGAGTAGGGTAAACTCTATGGTTAGCAAACTCACCTCCTTCCGCCGTGCGCATCTCCACCCAGGACGTCCAGTGTGACGGTCCCTGACTGCTGTGACACGCCACCCTGGCAGTGTAGCGGCTGTGGGGCTCCAAGTCCTCTACGAGGTACTCGGACGGGGGCACATTCACATTCTGGTTGCGGATCATCTCATCCGGACCTCCGGAGAACGGCTCGCCCACATGTTTGACCTGCAAGAGTCCAAAAGGAGGTCCATTTTACTCCAATGAGTGCGGTTGTGCTCCTCTTGAAGCTATTTCAAAGCCACACCACAATTTGTTTTTAAGATAGCGCGGATCACAACAAATTGCTCTAGATAAAAAATCTCTAGCTCTAAAATAAAATGTGAGTTTGTGGATTAAACCAATAGCCTATAAGATCACGTTTACGTCATACATCCGTTGACTTTTGAAAGTGGACAAATTGGAGTGTGTGTGCTTGATACTGATTGGAGGACATATTTGGCGGAGGTTTATGTGTCTTTGTGGGGACGCAGGCAAACATCCAAAGTGCTGCCTCGGCACAATCTCTGCGGCGCTTGCTATCCACGCTTTGGTTCGCTTGGACCTCTCCGACCACATGCAACTTCCCCGCTGTGGCTTTGGAGCGCACAAGTGCTGGAAGTCAGCATTCTACAGCATGCTTGTAGTCTGTGTCAGTGTGTGCATATGAGTGTGCGTGTGCAACTCGGGGTGTGTGTGTATGTGTGAGCATGGGTGTACCGTTTAGGTATAAGTATGTGTGCTTGTGTGTGTAGGGAGATGTGTGTGTGTGTTGGGGGGGGGTGGCAGGTATGTGTGTGCATGTGCAGGTGTTTAACCTTTCAAACAATTGCTGCACTCACTCACGTTTGTACAAGTCAGTGTGAGTTTGGGGGCGTGTCCTAACCGCAGTCCCCCTGCCCCCAAACACACGCCCTGCCCCCAATCCCCGTCCCCTACCTCAACCCCAAACAGGCGAAGCTGCATGTGTGTCATTCCTGACCCCGTGAGTCACGTCCAGGCTGCAAACAAGCATTTAATCTTGTTGAGTCACAGCACATTCCCCTCGTATGGCTCACACATCATTCTGTTGATTTCTTTCCACTTTTCTTCTTACTCATCTGGAGCCCCAGACATGAACGTGTTTTGAGGGTGGCCTCAATGTAGATACAGTATACTGTGCACACAAAATACAATTTTTTTGCCATGAAGTATATATAGCGCTCACCTTGGTTTGGTGGATGTCGTTAATATGTCATTTATATTTTGTCAACTATGAGCATGTGAAGCTCTTGTGATTAAGGGCAATATAATGTAAATCAATTTGACTTGATATGACTTGAAATTGGGTATTGCAGTTTCTAACAAGGTGAGCCCCATTTGCTGACCGTGATGTCCAAGTTGTCCATGAGAATGTTTTAAAGCTACAGATTCGTATTTTGTGCACGTTATATCAATCAGGGCTCACCTTTTTTCTGAAGCTGAATCTTGATTGGTCGTTATCTGAGCCCTGAGCAACTTCGACGTCATCTTCAGTCAACAGAAGAGACAAAATGGCCGCCCTCTGAGCTTGCTAAAAACTGGTGGATTTCTCATATTCCACAAACGCAATATTAGTCAGAATGCCGTGTTTAGACTAGTGGGCCGGCATAGAACATATTCTGGAAAAAAATATGTTTGGGTTGACTTCCACTTTAAGGAAATGTAATGGTGTAAATGTAGAGAGTTACTATACATCTCTGAGTATGGTACAGCTATATTGTAGCCACAATTAAAAAGAATAATTCCTTACTATGGCATCTTTTTAATTGCCACTTTTTCTTCTGAGCCTTGTACTATGACGCCTTAAAACTTCCTTTTTTTCGTCCCATTTTGCCGGGCCTGGCCCCTCGACTTGTTTCCGCATCCCGACGAGGGAGAAATGGGGGAGAGGGATGGAAGTGTGGGGGCTTGGAAGCCGGGGTGTTGGTGGGGATGCATGGGAGAGGTATGAGGAGCAGCTTTATTAGAACCAGACGTTTAGGGGTGGCGCCGCTCGCCATAATGGCCACCGAGAGGGAGGCCCCGTTGCATCAGATTAGTTGAGCGAGGCCCACTTTCTCAGAGCGAAACCCGATCCCGTTATTTGGGGGGGACAAAGCTGGGTGGGGCTTGGGATAGTGTGGGGTGGGAAGGAGGATGGAGGCTGTCTTTGTTTTTCTGGAGAAGAAGGAACACACTCGTTTGGATAACTCACCTGTACAGTGCAGCGGATGACCGGGTAGTCGCCGCCGAAGCCCGGTTGCCATGACAACCGCAGACTGGTGGGTGTGATGTTGACGGCTCTCAGGTGGTGAGGAGCGGACGGCAACACTGATGAAGAAAGAGGCCGTTTATTGAAAATATATTCAACATTTTATCTCGGTAAAGTTTCAAGTTAGCTTTCAAGTTTTAAGCAAGTCCCAAGAAAAATGAAGCAAATCAAGTCGAGTCATTCATAAGTTTTAGCCAGGCAAGTCCCAAATCCTAAAACAGCCGATTAAGTCAGATTTGCGTTAAGTCATGTGATGCCTCCGCCCCTTACCGGTAACAGTGCCGGATCCAGAGGCGGCCACGCCCTTGCGGTTCTGGGCCTCGCAAGAGAAACTGCTGGTCCGGTTCAAACCTGAGCGGTACAAAAAAAAAACAAAAAAAAACCGGGCATGAGAAGGGGAAACTTTTGGCGGTGCAACTCCTCACTCAGCAAAGAAAGTGAGGGAGGCGCAGTTTGAGCTGATGTGAGACAAAAAAAAGCGAGTGAAGTGAGTTGTGGTTTCCGTGGCAACGTGAGTCAGTAGATGACTGCGCAGAGCGAGTCTGCAAATTTTCCTCCCATTCATTTCCTAGAGCACTTGTCCTCGTTAGGGTTGAGCCGATTTGAACGCAGAACCTCAGCAATACTAGACATTAGGTCACCGCACTGCCCGGGAAGATGTTTGTAAACAGCTCTTTGGATTGTGCAGCTTTCTTTGCCTCGTGTTTGGTGAATGCAAACAGAAGTGCACATGCTTTATAATCCAATTTCATATGCAAGTATTATGTCCTTATGTCCATGTGAGACCCACTACATGTTTGCCGTCCAAAATTGCCGGTTCGGTAAATTTATTATAAATTTGCCTCAACTGACACCCTCACTCAACACGCGAAGTGATTAACAGTTTAGACACACTACATTGTTGCATGAGGATGGCAACCCCAAATGAACAAACATAATACTTGCATCTCACATGCATATATTGTAGGATTATATTCATGAAACTTTATATTGGCCTACAGTATAACCCCTGCGATAAATGAGGAATTGCTGTAATCGCTTTTTGTTTGAGTACCCAGGCCCTGATTTCGCACTAAGTATATTTGTGAGTAGTTGAAATGAAATAAAACTACAACATACAGCAACAGCAAATGCACACTGACCATATGGGCAGAAGACTTGGGGCCTTTCTAACTGTCCCAAATGCAGCATTATTGTGACAATTGTTCCATAAAAGCATCAGTGATGAGTAAGTGGCCCACGTTCCCTCCACACAGCTTTGCCTTATCCAGAAGGCCAACAAGTGTCTCACATCCTGCTATCAGCGTGCTCACACACTTGAGACATTCCACAACATTCACATCATGTGACCTCGCAGCGTTGTCAAATGTTCTCAAGTGTTGCTATTGAGCCACACACGCACACACACACGCGTGCGCATACACGCACACGCACACACACACCCACCAGTGTGTCATACATGGCGAGCTGGACGCACCAAAGCTTCCATTGTAAACTGGGCAGAAAAAAGAACGCAGACTTCCGCCATTCGCTTGGTGATGCTCAAGGAAAACTGTGTGTGCATTGATGTGTGCATTGATGTGCGTGTGTGTGTGTGTGTGTGTGTGTGCGGAGAGACTCTCATCTGGAGATTGCGCAACTTGCCCTCATGTGTCGCGCACAGACACACACCGGCACGTGGATGTTGACCAACATCTGATGTTTCAATGTGCTAGCTTTCTTTACACTTGACAACAACGTGTAAATGTCCTTCGTTCAAGAGGTTTATTGTGCAGCAACACATTAGTGGAGCTAAAGTCCACCAAGATAAAAACATAACCTAGTAGCAGGACTCTGCATCTCAAAGTACACTGTACAACTGCTTAATCCAGTAAGATCCAACACAGCAGTTGTATGACCTTTCTACTGAGGGCTGTTTCTAATATTCTCAATTTGTTACTAGTGACAGGTGGCACCATAACCAGTAAGGTAAAGTGGCAAACGCTACTGGTAAAGTTGATACCCCTAAGTTTGTTGGGTGGTATTGGTAAGATTGGTATTTGTGAGAATGGCACTAGTGAGACCGGGCCATACTGATGAGACTGGCCTGACTACAGTTGATACCTGTTAGGTGGTACTTAAAGTGGTGGTCAAGCCAAACATATTTTTTTCCAGGAGATGTTCTATGCAAGCCCACTAGTTGAAACAAGGGCCCTCTGATGAATATTGCATTTGTGGAATAAGAGTTAATCCACCCATTTTTAGCCATCTCTGGGGGCGGCCATGTCGTCATTTCCGTCGACTGTAAATTACATCAAACTACTCAGGACTCAGAGAACGACCAATCACGGCTGACCTGTTTCCTGAAGCTGAGCCGTGATTGGTCTGAGCCCTGAGCAGTTGTGATATAATTTTCAGTTGACAGAAATGACAAAATGGCCGCCCGCAGAGATGGCTAAAAACGGGTGGATTTTGCTGCTTAACTCATATTCCACAAACGCAATATTATTCAGAATACTGTGTTCCAACTAGTGGGCCTGCATAGAACATATTCTTGAAAAAAAATATGTTTGAGTTGACTTCCTCTTTCAGATTGGTACCCATGAGGTTGGTACAGTTGGTGTTTCAATGGTGTTCCATTTCATTTTGGCACCAATAAGACTGGCACCTGTGAGGTTGATAGTAAGACTGAATGTTGGTTGGTACTCAAATGAATGGTACCAATGAGAACTTGTGAGGTTAGCACTTGATGGACTGAGGGTTGTATGATACTGGTAAGTTTGGTAACCTTGAGGCTGGCGCTGTTGGCGTTCCATTCTTTGATGGTACCAATTATGTTTTGTTCTAGTTAGGTTGATTGGGTTGTGTCCTAAAGAGAGTTCTTTCTAATATTTTGGTAACCTCATAAAAATGGTACCAGTTAAGTTGTTCCCAGTAGTGTACAAGTGGAGTCAGGCTATTGAATGGTACTGGTGTGACCGTACCAGTTAGGTTGGTATGAGTAGAGCCATATTCTTCTAATATTTTGGTTACATTATAAAGTTATAGCCGTTCAGTTTCTATAGCGTTTATCCTCATTACAATACTGGCTGAGCTGGAGTCCATCCAGCTGACTTTGGGCGAAAGACAGCGTACACCCCAGACTGGCATCATTAAGACAAACAACCATTCAGACTCAGAATCCCACCTGTGGACAATTTAGAGTCTTCAATTATCCTAAACCTGCATGCATGTTTTTTTGCATGTGAGATGGAAATAAGCCGGAGCACCTGGAAACAGGAAGGCCAGAGTCAACATACAAATCCCTAACCTGGGAAGTGTGAGGCAGACTTCTAGCTACTGTACTTGAGAGCCAAAATATGACAAACATGCAAACTATGACTAAACTAGAATGGAATTCTGTTGACCTTTGTCAAGGCTGAGGATGTCCAATTCCTGCATCATGTATGCCTAAATTTGGCAATGCCAAAAGATCTGGATTGCAACAATATGATGATTTCTTCCTTGGTCCTAGCCAGATGACTGTGCAGGTGTACCTTTACTGACTTTAAGTGTATTAAAGTCTGCTTTTGATCTTTGCTTCTCAGAGCCTCCCTCGTGCTCTCTGTGTGCCTACTGGAGCAGCTGTCCATTCCACAGAGGTGAGCGTCGATTCCTGGTCAGCAACCATCCTAATTGTTCCGATGAGTCAAACCAAATCCCGGCACCTCACCGCCAGCCCCCAAATCCCTTCCTGTGTGACTCAGCCCACTCTGCCAGCCCGAGCGCCTCCATCCTTTCTTTTCAGACCTTTTATCTCGCTGAGTCCTCAGCGTAACTATTTGTGTTCTCCCCTAACGCACCCCTCAACCTCAAGCTGCCCCCCCTTTCCTCATCCCCCTTCCCCCTTGTGCCTGAGCCTGCAACCGTCGGCTGGCCCTCGGCCTGATAGCCTCTGGCTTCTCCTTGTTGATAATCTCCTTGCTGTGTTTGAGCCCAGATGTGTTGGGAAGGAGGCAGGTCTTGGTTGAAGAATGCTACAATGTGCTTCACTTCTTTCAATTGAAGTGGATTCAACTACAACAATGACTGTTGGGTTTTTTCCTGTCTCAAAATATTCCAAAGGCCCTCCAAAGTTCTGATCCAATATCTAATTCATTTGTAGAAGAAGCTGGTCACAGGTTGGGTTTTTCTCCTTAAACCAAAGTCAACCCAAACATTTTTTTCAAGAATATGTTCTATGCAGACCCAATAGTTGAAACACAGCATTCTGAAATATGATGCGTTTGTGGAATATGTGTTAAGCAGCAAAATCCATCCCTTTTTAGCCATCTCAGGGGGCGGCCATTTTGTCACTTCTATCGACTGAAAATGATATCACGGGGCTTAGCTAACGACCAATCATGACTCAGCTTCAGAAAACAGGTCAGCCGTGATTGGTCGTTACCTGAGCAACTGTGATGTCCGGTGAGGCAGTCTGCTGGGAGGTACTGGTAAATTTGGCACCTGTGATGTTGAGTGTAGAGGGCGACAGGGCCACCGGGTCGTCCACAGTGTTAAGAGGAGCACCATCCCGAAGCCAGATGACCCGGACCGGTTCTGGTGGTCCGTGGGCTACGCAGTGCAGGCTCAGCGGCACGTTGGCCACCACGGACATGTGCTGCGGCTCGGTGGAGAAGTGAGGAAGACCTTGGGAAGAAAGCAGCCTGGTCAGAATCGACTTGATGACGGGTCCAGTGTGCTGGTGCCTCATTTCGGGTTCCAAGGGGACTCACCTTCCAGCAGGATGCTTCCCTCCGTGGACAAAATCTGCTCGCTTCCTACATCCACCGCGCACTGATAGGTACCCATGTCTGAAAGTTGGACACTTTTAATCCTGTGGAGAAGACGATTTGATTAATTAAATGTTCATTTTCAACTTGCAGTACAGTGTTATATCACCGATTTTTAATCAATTGTTGTTTTTAGGGGTTTTTATAGTACAATTGTGCCTTGGAATACACATTTGAATGACAAAAATGGCACTCTATAATATTGTACAGAATCACGCGGCAATGACATAACTAAACAACTGGGTTAGTGGTATTAAACAGCTTGAAACTTCTTTTTTATGGAATACTTCACTATTTGCCAAAGTGCAGCCATTTTATTAGCCATTGTTCACACAGAACAGAGAGAATATGCCTTAATGTATGCTGTGCTGTATGTGTTCACGTAGCAGCAGCTTCATTATTACTGTAACATAGATGCTCATTTTTATTAACCCATCTATGGCGTTTCACATTACATGTTAGCCTAAAGTTAGTGGACTTTAGTTAGATAAAATGATGTGGTTTGGTTGAGCATTGTTGTGTTAAAAGATCAGATATACAATTATTTTTTGTTTATTTGTGTGAGTTTTACTGTAACTTAAACTGGACGCGACAAACAGCTTAAAGCAAACACACTGTGTCTCTTATTTGGAGAAAGCATAGGCAATCAGGAATACTTTTAAGTGTGATTTGGTCAGTTCAAATGTGTTTTAAGCACGTCCACCAAGACGAACAAACATTCTAAATATGCACATCTCCAAATACGATACCCATAAAAATATTATACACATGTACTGTACATACACCACATATACACCCTCAATACAAACTTTTTTTCCTTCTCTCTGTACAAAATACATCCACCCCCCAGCCATATTCAGTGTGCAGCATTTTTTTAAATAGAAGGAATGAACCTGGTTTGTATTTGTGCCATTATTTTGATTTCTGACTCATTCTGTTCCAGTTTCACACCACAAATTGACAAACAAAATTGATTCCTGGTTGTGGGAATGTTCCAATGTGATGACGCATGAAATGGTAATTTTCCTTCCCTATTTGGAAACTTTTGAATTTATTCTGGTAGTTTGTTGTTTTTGGGCCTTGTGTATTAATTGTGATATGATACAATCTATGAATTTCACTAGGTTTGATTTTAAATAGAGTCAATTAACAAGATATTCTTCCTTTCTTCATCTTTCTGAATGGGCCTTATTGTTAATTTTTTTTGCTGATTAAAGTATGTAATAAATTCTTGTAAATACTGCAGAAAACAGTGTTGAAAGAAGGAAGAGAAAAGCCACATCCTGATGGTGTTCCAGTTCCATCACAGTGGTTTTAAAAATCACAAGAGGAGCCAAGCCACAGGAAACGAAACTTGATCTTATTTCACTTCAGTTATTCCTAATAAGATATGGTCAAGCCGCCTACCTGAGGGTGCTGTGCACAATCCAGCGGTCCGAGCCAAAGACCGGCATTTGGTAGTCATCGTATTCTGCGTAGGGAAGCGGCTCGCCGTCCTTCAGCCAGTACACGTTGGGCGGAATCTCGTCGTCGTCGGCGACCGTGGCCAACAGGCCGCATTCCAGCTTCACAGGTTTGCCCACGGACGAGATGACGGTGGCCAGTTGTTTCTCGAACTCCACATCTGTTATGGGGGAGAATAAGGTGCTGCATTAAAAAAAATAATAAAATAAGCCAGTCAAATTTAAATGATTTCAACAGTAACTTGCATCATGGTTACATAGGGGTGTCCAACTCATTTTCCTCATGGACTACATCTTTGTTACGGTTTGCCTCAGAGGTAGCCCCTGCATTTGATTGTTAACAACAAATCTTCTGTGTGTCATGTGTCATCTTCAACACCGCTCATCCTGTACAGGGTCACATGGAGGTGCTGGAGCATATCGCAGTTCACTATGGGCGAAAGGCGGACTACGCCCTGAACTGTCGCCAGCCAGTCGCAGGGCAAACAGACACCATCGGTGAGTGGGAACCGCGCTGCCCGCACGCACCTGAGGCGAGTGTACCACTGCACCATCAGCGACTGCAACAAATTAGTTTTGAAGTCAAATGGCATGTAAAATTGTGACAAGGGAACAACCGGATTTGGTGAAAAAAACTTGTAATATCTGGTAAGTGAAAAAAGACTGCAAATTCGCTTCGGATTTTCTGCCAAAATGAAAAAAAATATATCCCTTTAGTAAGGAACATAAATTAGACATTTTATTTACCATAGTGGGCCACATTATGTTGTATTTCGAGCATACTCTGGAAATTGCCTTTCTTAGTGTTTGAATGCATTAATCAGAACAGAGGCCATTCAAGAATAAAAGGTTTCAGGGTGCTGAGCTCCAGGCCAGGAAAGATACATTTCGCAGTTTTGTACATTTAAACCCAATTTCTATGAAAGAGAAGCATAACACTTTTTGGGAAGGTTTATGACTCAACAATCTAATATGATAAACATTATATAAATGTTGAGCCACAGAAAAACAGTAAAGGATTGGATTTATAAAACTACTGTAACTTTTCTAATTCTGGGTGAAGACAACTCATTTTGATATATACATACATACATATAATATATATATATATATACATACATATATATATATATATATATATATATATATATATATATACATATATATATATAAATATATATATATATATATATATATATACATATGTATACATATATGTATATACAGTAGGAGTAAAATGGCTACAAACATGTATGATATCAGAGGTGGGCATTCGTCAATGCTTTAGTCCATCTGTGAGTTCTCATCAGTATTTCAGGCCCGCCTATTCGGTCCGATTCAGCCAAACAGCCTCGACAATGGATTTACCGTACCACGTCACACACCTGACACACAGCCAAATAAAGATATAAAATAAATAAAACAGCATTATATACCTTTCAGTCCCACAAACCACAATGACATGTCCCAATATTGTGTTTATTTCACCGATCACACTGTGCCTGTTCATGTGGTCTTTTGGTGTTTTTTATTATTTTTTGTACTTATTTGCCTGCGTGAAATTATGTTCTCGAGGCCGATTGGCTGTCACCAACGAGAGATGGACTGGGCCCGCGTGGGTGGGCCTGAAATACTGATGAGAACTTAGTGACGGACTGACAATGCCCACCTCTTTATGAAACACACGATTGGCTGTGCATTTGATCATTCCTTTTGTTGTTAACAGCAAATTGAATTTAAGATAAGACGTAAGCGTGCTTGCAACATAGAGAAGTCTAAAACTATTGTTCAATTTATTTTATGACAAGATTTGGTGAAAAAAATGCTTATGATTGCGATTTCACTATCGATTTCCTGCTAAAATGAAACAAAATTAATTTAGCACGAAACATCATCATATCAATCAGTGTGAACGATTATCAGGAACACAACAAACAACACAACTAATTGCACTTGCTCTGGTTGAAAGCAGCAGTTATCCGGTACGCGTGCACGCACACACGCACACACTGATAGATGACGAGCTGACCTTGATAGCTGGACAAAGGCCACTTGTGAGCTGACAAGCAGCAGCAGAGTGCAGCTCAATGCATGTTTGCTGGTGTTCAAAAAGAACATTTCATAGTATGGTGGGTTCCAAGTGTTCAAAGACAGTTTAATTGTTATTGTTACCATTAGATTTGTTCCTTAGTGGTAAAGAAGCAGCAGTTTGGTACAGAAAGATAACTTGGGTGGATTTTTTTTTAACAAAAAGAGGGCCTATGCTTGTAAATATTTTCATTCATCCAGGTCATTTCATTCTCATGGCACTGAAACGACTAATGAAGTCACCGTCGGTGTTTTTCGAATTGAGTGGCAGACAATTGATGCATTCAGTGCAAAGAAGCCATTAGGAAAAGTGCTTTCTGCCCCAAAAAGCAAGAGGTCGCCACCCCCCGGCAAAGACAGGAAAAACTCACTCACACGCACACGCACCCCCACATACACATGCATTAATCCACAAAGTTTTCAGAGCGCCACAATAAATCTCACATGAGTGACGTGTGTACAGACTTTCTCAAGACGCTCGACCCGCCGCCCCACCTCCCCTTCGTCTACTTCACTGCCGACCTTCCACCTCTGACCCTGGGTGACCCCCACCACTGCACATCTTACGTGTGTTGAATACCCAGAATTCAACAGAGGAAAACAAACACACAACATTACAAAAACATGCTTGGGCTTGAGTTCCCCTCGAACACATGCACACAAACCAAATACTGTATGTTGCCACGTTGCTGAATACGTTGCTTAACGCGTGTTACCAAGTGGGTTACAAAGTGTTATCAAATAAGTGTGCTCCCAAGTGTTCTAAAGTGTGTTACCGGATGTGTTTTACATACAAAATGATATATATAAATGATTGGAGGTGGGGAACACCGAGTGCCCACTTCAAGATGCTGATGTGCTTACACTGTTTTGAGACTGCGTGTAGCATGTAAAGGGAATAAAAGGAGCCACTTTGATTGGCCATGATTAAAGTCGGCTGTGACCACGCCGACGGAGGCGCAGAAACCCCCCCACCCTCTTTCGTAGATCTGCTGGCCTGTGCGCATCAGCAAAATGTCAACATCGGGTCTAACGTACCTCCGTGCAGAGACATGCCAGGAGCTGTGCCGGATTTACGCCGGTCTTGAACACAGAGCCAATCATGGGTTTTTTCCATGTAGTAGCAAGCTGCACGACAACACCCTAGTACAACTGACGTGCGTGAGTACCCATAATTCAATGATGGGTAACAAACAAACATGTTGTCAAAAACAACATTTGGGCATGACTTACACTTAAACCACTAAAACGGGGCATAATGGCACAATGTGGAGACACATGCTTTCCATTAGACATCAACCATAAGCGTTTTGTACATACAGCACACTGCCAGACAAAAAAAAATGCTACATTTGTCATTTTAACGATCCAAAAGCTTGTTGGTCCAAGTTGGTAGACGGAAACACAAACAGAAGTCCGGTTGAAATGCTAGGCAGACCAGCCCATAGGCGATTACTATTTGTTCCAGCCAGACAAAAAGGTGGATAGACGGCAGAAGGTTACCCTGGCTGCAGGCGGAAAGTGATAAGCGGACCAGGAAATTTTTGTAAAATGCCCAGCTCTGCCTGTTTCATCTCCATTAGAGAAGACAAAGAAGTTAAAAGAGACTCTTTCAGAACATAGAAGAGGGTTTCAATTCAACTCAGCGGGATATTACTGTTACGCACACAAGTCACAGTCACGGTTTGATGTTGACAGCATGCAACCTAAAGTTAACATAACACACATATAAGACGGGTAACATACACACACAAACAATAATGAGTAACGACCTTATGATGGGAAAAGTTGAGCACTGCATTTCACAATGCATCCTGGAAACCAAAGAGTTTTTTCCACAAGAGCCGTTGACAGTTCGTGTGAAGTGCGTTAAGTTGTCGAGCCTTGGTCTAGATTACTATCACTACTTTATTTCTTCAAACTACATTCCATACAACAGTGGGGTCTTTCAAAAGGCCTAGACTTGTTTGTACCCTTCCAAGTAAACAAAAAGGTATAGGCATGGTCCCTTTGCAGGTTCGGACCATTTATGCACCTTTTCTAACTATAAACAATACTTATTTGCACCTAGGGGTTCAATTGCGAACCCCTGTTACATACATCACAAAAAGTTCTACTACTTTACAACAAAAATGGAGCACTACTGTACCCTTTTTTTTCTGACGGTGTACATACAACATGTAAGGGACATGAGTGTTCATCTGACCTTCCCCCAGCACAGAGCTGTTGTACAAATGTATCGGGATGAAAGTAACAAGCTCAAAAGGTTTTTTGATGGAATGGCGTGCATGTTCCTTTAAATGCTCCATTTTTCCTCCCTTGTTTCCAGCAAAACTCCCTCTGGGTCTCACTATGTGTGTTTCTCTGCCAAGCGCCACACAGGCAAACATGCACCCGCACTGTGCCTTCTTCACCCCTTCCTCCCATTCAGCCTCACCATTCATTCATTACTTCAACCATTTATTTTTCCAGGCCATTATTTGGACTCATCTTCGCCCTCCTCATCCATCCATGTGTCTATCATGCTCCAGTGTGAGTCACAGAGGCCGCCTACGATTCACAAGCAGACCCTCCTCGTCCTCCTCTTTAAAACTGAGGCTCCACAGAGAGCTCTGAGACATCGGGGAAAAATGTTGAAGCTTATTGATTTACAAGTGCCTTCGGTCACCTGAGGGCCATGTGAGTTTGGCACAGGGGCTCAACACACACAACTTGCTTGCTTGTTGAAGTTGCTGCCAACTTAAGGGTAACAAATGTGGCTTCTTTGTGTTATTATAAAATTATAACATTACAGTTAGGCAGACATAAACTTACATAACTTTGTGAATGCGATGCATGTGGTTGTTTTGGTCTCTGTAAGTGTTTATATTTGCAACTGAGCACTTCAACATTCCTAGGAAATCACAAAGTCACAACATGCGAACTGTTTTTAGAAAAGGACGGCTATTCGTGGCATTTTCCATTCATTTACAATGGGAAAACATGATTTGGGTGTTTTGAGTTAAGAGCATGGTCACAATCACATGAAATGTGTATCTCAAGGCACCACTGGGCGTACCCTGCCTCTTCTTGCCCAAAATCAGATGGGATAGAAGATAAGTGGCATAGAAAATAGATGTGTGTGCGTCTGCGTGCGTGTGCGTGTACATACACACACGAGCCTAACATGCATGTTTTTGGAATGTGGAAGGAAACAAGGAGTACCTGAAGAAAATCCAGACAAGCACAGGGA
Source organism: Filicampus tigris (assembly GCF_054856515.1). Lineage (NCBI taxonomy): Eukaryota > Metazoa > Chordata > Actinopteri > Syngnathiformes > Syngnathidae > Filicampus > Filicampus tigris. The sequence continues at coordinate 23,229,143 of NC_141223.1, read as the reverse complement.
GAACATGCAAACTACAAATCAAGACTGGAGCCGAGATTCAAACCCCAATCTAGAACTGGGAGGCGGATGTGTTAACCACTTGTCCATTGTGCCAGGAAATATGAAATGTTCCTAAACATGAGGAGCTCCTCAGCACTTTCAATCTATACAAAAGTAGCTCACTGACGAAAAAAAGGTTGAACACCCCTGCTCTCAATGGCACCAGTAATTCTTGTTTCACCTGCTGAAGGCTACCAAAACATTGCCCATGTCAATAAACCAATAATCCCATTTTGACAGCAACGTGTATTAGGGCTGCACGATGTTGGAAAAAAATGACATTGCAATTTTTTGGGGGGTTGCGATATATATATAGCGATGTTAAAAATAGAATTTTCACCAGATGACTTGAATAGATTTGTTTGGGAATAATTTGGTTAACTCACCATAGCATCATTGTATTCATATAATATCGTTTAATCCAGAGTAAGGGGGTTCATCTGTGAATGATCATTGCTGTATATAAAAGGGATCACAGAGGTCATGTCTCTCTGTAACGTAATAGATTATTTAACATTGTATTTCACACTTCAATGTAAACAGCAGCAAAATGCTAAACATATTTTAAACAAACAAATAAAAAGAGCAGGTGCACTAGACCCTTGAGTCATTTAAAAAAAATAGAAGAAAACAAAAACCTCTAAAGCAGCAGCAGAGTTATGAACACATTTAAACTAAACTATAAAATATTAAAACTTAAAGAGCAGGTGCGTTAGTCCCCTGAGTTTTTCACAAAAATATAACAATAACTAAAACGGTCTGTAAAACATATTGCATCCGTGATTTGTCGGTGCTGTTTGGACTTCTTATCATAAGGAGTTATGCTGGCGAAGGCGTCTGTAATTGTTTTTTGAGTCGAAGTTTCACCTCGGGTCCCACTTCTTAGTTTGAAAAGCGTTGCCACATATTGTAAAAGTTCAATAAAAATATATTATGTTTATTGTTAAATATGAAATGCAATCGTATAGGCCTTCAAATCAATACAATTGAATTGTGCGTAGGCAGTGATTCTTTTGGCAAAACTTTTGAGGGAGCCCGCGAACCTGTTGCAACTCTTGCATCTTTAAAGTTTAGTATTTAATTAGTGATTCTTCTGCATACCACTAGAGGGAGCCCCGTAACAAGTTGACAAAATAGTTAAGAAACAACTATGAAGTTGAAAAAAATTAAAAAATTAGAACTCTGTAAATATGCGCAAAAGGTTCAGTAAATACCAACATGTGTAGGCATTTGTTTAGTTTTACATATTTTTATTTAGATTTTAGTATTCGACTTGTAAATGTAGCCTACTGTTGTTTTTTTAATTTAACCATCATTATAATTACTTTACGTATAATTATTTAAAACTGAACTACATTATTTTAAAGGGTTTTTACTATTTCAAATTTATTATAATTTTTGGTATAAATATATTTTTTAAATTTTCCCTGCTTGGGACTCAGCAGTCTCGTATGTGGAGCTCACGATCCAGATGTTTACCTGCCTCACCTCTCACAATCATCAAAAACTTTCTCCTCCTCATTTGAGGCCCAAAACCAACGCTAATTGACTTAACCAGCTCGTTTCTCTTTACGAGCTTCACTCTTTAAAAAAAAGGGGGGGGGGGGGGGGGTTGTTAACGGCACTTTTCTCTTTTCGCGTACCTCGCAGGCAGGCCACTTTCGCCGGTCCAGCGGCGACCACCAAGACGACCACCAGGAGCGAGACGAACCCACAAGAGCCGAGCGGTTCCCCCCGAAAAGTGGGCTCCTTTTTCAATTGCGTCATCGCCCTCTGAAGTCCCATCATCTCGTCATGTCGCACTTTTTCAAGTGGAAGAAAGTCGTCCGCGACTCGAACCAAGTCCACTTGTTGTCCACGCCAAATAAGGAGATTACAAAGTCAACAAAAATAAAATCCAAGTCAACTTTTGTCGACTTTCGAGAGCGACTGGTTGTGGAGCGCCGTTCCGTCACAGTGCGCGTACATTCCTCCACTCCCTCCTTCCTCCTTTCCACTCCTCCTCCTCCTTCACCTCTTCCTCCTCCTCTTTCGAGCAGGACTCAAATTCCACAAGTCAGCTTCTTTGCACCCTCCTCCTCCTCCTCCGTCTTCTTTTTCTTCGGAGGATGCCCGAGCTCCCGCAGGCTGTTGATTGTCTACACACACAATCGGCTGTTTAATTGCACCACGGAGGTTCCACTGAACAGAACCACCGAGTGGGTAAACTTGGATCTACTGTAGCGCCGACCACGCGGCGACAACATCACAAAGAATCCAAGTTCGCGTAAAACATTTAACGTCCCTTTTCGCACATTTAAAAAGAGAAACTGACAGATGATCAAGGACACCCTGAAGCGGTTCATACTTCTTTTTATCTTGTGTACCCTTCCAACCTTTTTGTCATATCCTAAGTACATCCTCATTCGTGATTCTCCAAAAGTAGAACGTAATACAACTGATAATTACAAGAAAATCATTTTATTTGATCTCCTAATTGGAACATTTAATGTCTTCTTTTTAACTCAAATTAAACGCTAAATAAATGTTTTGCCTTGAAAACAATATGAATAAAACCCAATTCCAATGAAGTTGGGCCGAAATGTAAATAAAAACAGAATACAATGATTTGCAAATCTGTTTTGTGCTACAGTTAAATACACTACAAAGACAAAGACTTGCAACACTTTCCATAAAGGCTGGGACATGCTCAAAAAACGCTTATCCACAGGTGAACAGGTTAATTGGAAACAGGTGAGTGTAATGATTAGCTACAAAAGGAGCATTCCCGAAAGGATCAGTATTTCACTAGCAAGGATAGATAGGGTGAGGTTCACCACTTAGTGAACAACTGTGTGAAGAAACAGTCCAGCAGTTAAAGTGGAAGTCAACCAAAACACATTTTTTTCGAGGATATGTTCCCAGCAGGCCCACTAGTTGAAACACGGCAATTTGATTAATTATGAGTTTGTGGAATATAAGTTAAGCAGGGAAATGCACTCGTTTTTAGCCATCTCCGGGGGCGGCCATTTTGTGTTCTGTCGACTGAAAATGACAACACAACTGCTCACAACGACCAATCACGGCTGACCTGCTTGCAAACGCTTGCATAGAACATATTCTTGAAAAAAATATGTTTGCGTTGACTTCCCCTTTAAACAACAACGTTTCTCAATATACTGTACAATTACAAGGAATTTAGGGGGTTCATCATCTATGGTCAATAACATCATCAAAAGATTCAGAGAATGTACAGAAATCACTGCACATGAACAGCAAGACTCAAAACCAACCTACAATGCCGTGACTTTTGAGCCCTCGAGTTCCACAGCATTGTGTAAAGGATCTTGCCACATAGGCTCAGGAACACTTCAGATAACCATTGTCAGTAAATACTGTTCGTCGATACAAATGCAATTTAAAACTCTATATGATAATTAACAACACCCAGAAATGTCTGCGGCTTCTGTGGGCCTGAGCTCATTTAAGATGGGCTGACTCAAAGTTGAAAGTGTGCTGTGGTCTGACGAGTCCATACTTCAAATTGCTTTGGGAAAATCACGGATGTTGTGTCGACCATCTGCATTGTTATCAGTACAAAGTTCAAAAGCTAGCATCTGTGATGGTATGGGGTGTGTTAGCAACCATGGCATGGGTAACTTGCACATCTGTGAAGTCAACCATTATTGCCCAAAGATACAAACAGATGCTGGAGCAACATATGCTGTCATACAAGCAACCCCAAGCCACATTCTGCATGTTACCACAGCGTGGCTTCATAGTCAAAAAATGTAATATGAGACTTGCCTGCCAACAGTCCAGGCTTGTTTTCCATTGGAAATGTGTGGCACATTAGAAGTGAAAAATATGGCAAGAACCACCACACACTGTACAGCAACTGAAGTTGTACATCAAGCAAGAATGGGAAATAATTCCACCTACAAAGCTTCAACAATTCAACTGAATATACTTGTAGGTTGAAAAGTCTTTACAAATCATCGTACTCTGTTTTATTTACAACAAAATCCCAACTTAAATGGAATTGGGGTTTGTGCTGGCATTTCTTCAAATAAGTCCACTTTAAACAGACATCTAAATGTTAAATATCAGTAACAAAAACAATCAACAAGAATAATATTTCCACTCACTAGAGCAGTTACCTTTCCTTTAATGAGTCATCTAAGCTTTGATGAGACATTTGCTGTTTGCTTGCCTTTCATGAGCTTTGTAGTTCCATTTTCAGCTAGCAGTTAGCCACTAAATCCATCACATGCTCCTGCAGCCTTTAAGGGAGGGTGCTGTGCCTTTCACCCACAGGAAATGGATTCTTCACCCTATCCAGTCTGTGACTTTTCTTCAATGTCCTAAAAATGTTGGCTGAAATCAGTGCAGACTTTGGACACATGCGCTTGTAAAAGCTTGACCATTGGACCACTGACAACATCAGTAGTGGCAAAAAGGGCATCAAGTAGGAAACATCTGTGTGAGTCTACGTTTACTGAACCAATAATAATAATAATAGATAACAACCAACCATGACTCACCTGTTTTCTGAAGCTAAGCCATGATTGGTCGTTACCTGAGCCCTGAGCAACTGTGATGTCATTTTCAGTTGACAGCAAGTGGTAAAATGGCCAAAAATGGGTGGCTTTTACTGCTAAAAGTAGAAGTCAACCCAAACAAGAATATTTTCCCAGCAGGCCCATTAGTTGAAACACGGCATTCTGATTAATTTTGCGTTTGTGGAATATAAATCAAGCAGCAAAATGCACTTGTTTTTAGCCATCTCTGTAGGCGGCCATTTTGTGTTCTATCGACTGAACATGACATCACAACTGCTCACAATGACCAATCACGGCTGACCTGTTTTCTGAATCTGAGCCGTGATTGGTCGTTGTGAGCAGTGATGTGATGCGTTGACTTTCACTTTAAGTGATATTCCACAAATATAATTTTAATCAGAATGCCATGTTTCAACTAGTGAGCCTGCATAGAACAAATTCTTGTGAAGAATATTATGGGGTTGAGTTCCATTTAAAAAAAAACAAACAAACAAAAAATCCTACTAACTCCTCCCTCAAAGTTGTGTTGCACTTGACCATGCACAGATCACATGACTTTCATCAATAATTGCTATGTTGTGTCTCTCGTTTGTGTGTCTCAACCTCCAACCAACCCCCATCCCTCCTCGTTCCCACGCTGGGGGCCTGCAGGTTGGGCCCTTTAAGAATGGCCCCGGGGCCCTTTAAAAGAGCCCCATTGTATACAGACTGGCCTTTTCAATAGGCGCTCCAGCACTGTTCCCAGATAGGAGCAGAAAAGGAGGGAGAAGCGAGGAGGGTGAGGGACAAGAAAAAGGGGTGTTTTGAGACTTCCATGGCTTTTGGGGATGTGTGTGGGTGGGGGGGCATGGGGCATTCCTGATTGCAAGGTTTACAGGGGATTTGGTGGCGAGGCTAAAGTGGATTATGAGGTTTGAAAGCACATTGTTGCAGCAGTCAGGTTATCAGGCCTGGACAGCAAAAACACACAGGAAACTTTGGGCACACAATGAAATCGAACCTCTATTTGCAGTCAAACTCCCTGCCAGCCACTCCACAACAAAGCCCCGAAACCTGCTTACACGTCACAGGTCCGCTTAACAATTCAGAGACTCTTGTGCCCCCTAATGGTGACTAATGTTTTGACCATTAGTTACCGCTATTCTGCCAATAATACTGACTGCAAAAAGCAATGAACATTTGATCAAATTTGAATTTATTATTCATTTTAGATGCATTATGCATTATGTTTTTATTTTCTATGTAGTTTTTCTTTACTTTTACACATTTCCTTATTTTGTATACAATATGTACCTATTTTTGCATTTTAGTTATTGTATTGTATTTAGTTTGTCCATTATTGAATCATTTATATGAAGGGGGTGCCCATTTGAAAGGAGGTGTTAACTTGTATAAACATGTTACTTATGGTTTATTAATTATGTGTTGTGGCTTGATTTCGATTCACAGATAAAGATGACCATATGTTGTTATATTTTAAGGGATACGTTTTCTGGGGGTCGTTTGTTTTTTTTCTTCAATACTTTTGTCTGTGTAACGTGAGCCCCGAATGTGTGGCTAGCGTAGAAACATCTGTTTGGTTTTATGCCGTACATGTGTTCAGTTCAGCTAGCAAGAACAGTGATGAGTAATGGCTACTGGCTTTAAAAAAAAAAAAAGAAGAGAAAAAAATATGGAGAGTGCTTCTGTTTTTCATTATTCACACACAAAAACAGAAGATCGTCTCCATATATTACTTTTGCAAGCAGTGACAAGAAGAAAATTTGCACATTTGCACTTGGCAGCAGAGGCACATGCTGCATGAGATTTTTCTGGATTTTGACATAATGAAAGCGTATTTCAAATATTTCGATATTTGTAATTAACAGTGGCGAGCCTTTAGAGAGCACTTAACTGATTTAATCCATCTTAAAACCACCACAATCACGTCAAAGTTATTCAGCATTATTATCAGAGATGGGCACTTTACCCCTTGTCCTCCGTCCGCGACCTGGGTACCCTTCCGTTGTCATCCCTCCATCCTTGTTCATAAAAATAATCGCCCTCCGACCCCGACCGTCCTCGTCCTTGTCAGCAAATCTGTCCTTCTCGTCAGTACTTCCGTCCTTACATTGCGTCGTTTCAATAAAAATAATTATTGCAAAATAACGGAATGTTCTTTTAGGAGGAGAACGAACACATCCGGGTCATAGGAGTGTACGACGGAGCTGGCGTGACCCGTCAGCTTTGGATAGATTTTCACATGACCCTTAAAGTGATGGTTAGGCCGGGATGGCCAGGCCGGGATGGCCATGTTTTCACTAACAAGTTTATTTCATATATTTTTTGATATGGAAAATGAAAAGATTTGTCATTTTCTATTCTATCAATAAATTTGGGAGAAATGAAGAAATACGTGACTCCATGAATAACACCTCTTGTTAATGAGGCCGCGCCCCCTACCGTTCTATCCATGTTTGGTCGGAGTCACTGGAGGGACCGATTAAAACTCTCCATTGGAAATCATTGTACTTTCATTGCTTATAACGTCCAAAAACAGTGATCAATTGGCACCAAAATTTATTTGGACATCCCTACCAGTGTTGGGGGTAATGCGTTACAAATGTAATGCAGTATAGTAATACATTACATTTAGGCAGTCACGACAAAATATAACATGTTACTCAAATTTTTTTGGTAATATTATTATAGTTCCTGAGATTGGTACCGCGTTACAAATTTCAAGTCCACAACACATATATTGACATCATTTAGCAAGTAGGGCAGTTCATTGTATCACTTAGATTGTAAGCTATTACTTAAAGCAACACTCAAATACAATATTTCTTGTTGGAGCTATTACTTCAATCAATACCCAAATACAAAGTTTCTTGTTACACTTTAAGCATCACGCAACAAAGTAGGGGTGGGCGAATCGATCCAAATATCGATTTTATCGATACTAAGCAAGTACTTGGATCGGACCAATATTATTGTCCTGGGATCGATATTCGCTCATCCACCAATTTCCTTAAAGCCATTTGCACTTTCTGACTTTATTTTCAAAATATTGTACAATGGAAGGTATTGTAATTGTCAACTTGACATTGTATTTTCGTTACATTGCTGTTTTTTTTGGTTTGACTCTCTTGACTTTTGTATTTTAATTTTTTAGTTAAAGTTTGCATTGTAATTATTTAAGAAAAAACAAAACACACACGCATATATATATATATATATATATATATATATATATATATATATATATATATATATATATATATATATATATATATATATATGAAACATAATATACAAACTCAAGGGGGATTATAACATTTCCAAGCAAAAAGTATCGATTCCGATACTACCCGGTATTTACTTGGTATCGGATCGATAGCAAAATTCCCAGTATCGCCCACCTAATATATATGTGTGTGTATATACATATATATATATAATAAATATAAATATAATAAATAATAAATATATAAAAATAAATCATGAGGATTTATTTTTACAATAATACATTACATATGAACAGTGTGTTGAATGTGTACTGTATACCGGTATCCATCTTGTGTCTTTTTTATCTTTCCATTCCAACAACAATTTACAGAAAAATATGGCATATTTTGGAGATAGTTAATTGCAATTAATTACGATTAATTTGTCAAGCTGTGATTAACTCGTTTAAAATGTTTAATCCTTTGACTGCCTCGAATTACAATTAATTTTTATTTAGAATTTTTTTTTAAAAAGCTGTGATTAACTCGATTAAAATTTTTTATCGTTTGACAGCGATCGAATTGCAGTTAGTTAAATTTTGTTCACGAGCTCTGATTAATTCTATTAAACTTGACGCTCATCATTTGACGTTCCGAATTACAATTAATTATGATTAATTTTTATTTTTGAGGTGCTGCGATTAACTCGATTAAGTTTCTTTTTAATCGCTTGGCGGTGTTCGAATTGCAATCAATTACGATTTGTTCCATCCATCCATCCATTATCTGTACCGCTTATCCTCGCAAGGGTTGCGGGGCGTGCTGGAGCCTATCCCAGCTGTCTTTGGGCACTAGGCGGGGGACACCCTGAATTGGTTGCCAGCCAATCGCAGGGCACACAGAGACAAACATCCGCACTCACAATCACACCTAGGGGCAATTTAGAGTGTCCAATCAACTTACCATGCATGTTTTTGGAATGTGGGAGGAAACCGGAGTACCCGGAGAAAACCCACGCAGGCACGGGGAGAACATGCAAACTCCACACAGGGAGGCCGGAGCCGGGATCGAACCCACGACCTCTGAACTGTGAGCCGAACGTGCTAACCAGTCAACCACCGTGCCGCCCACGATTTGTTTTCAAATCTAATTAATTCATTTTTAGCTTATTGGTGCACCGGTCTCCATATGTATACAGGTTTTTAAATCATGCAATATAATCAGAATCAGAATCATTTATTAATGGCCACACAACAAAGTTGGTGGAATTTGTTTTCAGTACAGCAGTAAGGCTCACATTTCTCCTGTGTCAGTCCCAGCATCAACAAAAAAACATAGAGAATCGTCACATTCATTTTAGTGTACAGGTTACGTCAAGATGATGATAGATTTAAGGTCCTTATGGCTGTTGGGAAAAAACTGTTCTTGAATCTAACAGTCTTTGTTGTGGTGGACCTGTAGCGTCTCCCTGAGGGCATCTGTGTGAACAGGTGGTGAGCGGGGTGTGTGGGATCTGAAATGATTCTTACTGCTCGCTGTGTGATGCGTCTTCGGTACAGAGTGTCTATGGATGGGAGTGTGTGTGACCAATCATTTTGGAGGATTTGTTGATGATGCGTTGAAGTTTAGACCGAGAGTGTCCAAATGACCATACCAGACTATTATTGCTGAGGTGAGGATATTTTCAATTATGGCTGTGTAGAACTGAAGGAGGAGATCTTGCCGAATGTGGAATTTCTTAAGTTGTGTGAGGAAAAACAGTCTCTTGTTGGCCTTTTTATATGTTTCCTCAGAATGCTGTTTCAATTTCAGTGAGTTAGTGAAAGAAAGTGAGTTTGAGAAATTTGAAAGACTCTGTGGTGTTTATTGTGTCTGAGCTGATGGATATGTGTGTTTTAGGTGTAGGTGAGCGTGAGAAGTCGATAATTACCGTAATTCTTTTGTTTTTGATGGATTGAGCTGAAGGTTGTTGTTCCGACACCAAGTGACTGCTTGTTCCACCTGCTCCCGGTAATGTTTTTCGTTATTGTTGGTGATGAGTCCAATTATTGTGGTATCATATGCATATTTGAGGATTAAGACTGAACTTTGTGATGATGTGAGTGTATATATATATATATAGTACAACAACTGTTTCAGAACTAAAGTCACGAGAGTTAAACCAAAAAAAAACAGTGAGTACGAATCAAAATTGTGAGGATTTGACTTCTTTTCTTGTGAGTACGAATAAAAACTGTGAGTGCCATTGTTTTGTGAATACAGTAAATATTCCCACCTACGGACCTCTGTCAAACGGAAATCGCCTCACCCGGAAAAACAACGTATGCATTACATTTTCTACTTTTATATTACATTAACGATTGATTCCTGACAACGGGAGTTCCGGTATCCGAAACCCGGAACCAATAGCGAAGCCCGCAGTAGCGTAAACTCAAGCACTATACTGCGGAAAAACTTTGACCGCTCCGCCATCATTAGATCAAACGGAAATTCCCTCACTCGGAAAAAAAAACGTATGCATTAAATTTTCTACTACTATATTACATTAACGATCGGTTCCTTACAACGAAGTTTCGGTATTGTATCTGGAACCCGGAAGCCATAGCGAAGCCCGCAGTAGCGCAAACTCAAGCAGTTCCCACTCGAGACTATGGAAAAACTTTGACCGCTCCGAAATCATCGGCGACATGTAAGGTACTTCTTTGGCATGCGTTTTGCTGGAATTGCAAAAGATTTGAAATGTATTCATTTACACGTTCGTCTGTAGCTCCTGGCGTCCAGACGAAGAAGAACGGTAATGGCCGTGGAAGAGAGAGTGAAATGCATCCGATTAAGCGAAGCTGGACACAAAGTAAAAAACATCCAGGAGACACTTGGAGTCAGAAAAACTCAAATCTACGAGACTTTGAAAAACATGGAATCGATTCTGGCTCAGTACGATTCCAGCAGTTTGCCTGCTCAAAGGAAATTGCTTGCAGCTCGACGGACGAAGTACAGTGGCGTAAATGAACGTGTCCTTTTGCATGCACAAGAATCACCAGACATCAGTGATGATCAATGGGACAGTTACTTGCAATTAGCAACAAAACTGTATGATACACAGACAAACATTTTCTTACAGCAAATAATGAAGCCAACACAACAACTCAAAATAGACTAATTTTTTCCTAAGTCTGAGAAAAGTCCACATTAAAATACAGTACAGTTTACTCTACTTAAGTACACTGTACTGCATTGGTGTAACAGTATTTTTTTCAACAGTATTTGGACCATGTTTGTATACTGTACTGTATTTTGTCCATATACCTGTACTTTATGGTGCAGTTTTTGTTTAATAATTTTTTATTATTATATTGTTTGTGTTGTTAACTTGTTACACATGTAGTTTGTTAACATACTTGCACGTTTCTACAGGACATGTACCGTAGTCGTTTCCCACATAAGGAAATTCCGTTATAAGGAAAGATTGGACAATGCAAATATGATTCCTTACTAGAGAATACTTACTGTACAATTCTCGGTTCTACGACTACGAATCTTCACTACGCAGTATGCACGAATTGCCTACTGAGGACGAATCACTTTTATAAGTACGATTCCTCTCCCCGCGCATGAGTAGAGAAGAAAACAAAGATGCAGGTAAAGTCATCAACGTGTGTATACAATTTATTAATAATTATTTCATACAGTCATTCTATCTCAAATAATAGCTTTGGACTCACAGGCTAACTGCTATAGTTTGAAAGCTAATGACGCTAGCATTAGCACGTGACGAGTGCTAGTTAGCAATGAAATGTCAAATGTGAAATAATTTTACACACAAAGGTAATGCCAATACGACTTTATTGAGTCATGTAAAGCATGCATCCGGCCATTGGTAAGTTTGGTCTCTTGTTTGCCTTTGTTAAAACATATTCTCGGCTCATTGTAAACATACACATACTTTACAAGCATACGCGACAAAGTAAATTTACAACGAAGCTGGTGGTAAATAAAGCAGTGACGCGGTGGATTATGTACAGACATTACGTTGTATATTTTTTGTCTGGCTTAAACAAAAGTTTGCGGGTGAAGAGGGCGTCTTGTGTTGCATGGCTGAGATGAGCGGTGGTGTTGCGGTTCAACTGGCTTACTGGCTCCCAATTCCAGATGTGCCGTTAGGGCAATGTCAGTCCAGTAATTTTGTGTTTCCTGTCTGCAGATTAGTCACGAGCTACATCAAAATTGTTCAAATGCAAAACTGTTAAAATCTAAAATAAACACTTAACCAAACGTATCGTTTACAACACCCGACTGGCTGCAAGAAATTATAAACATAGTAAAAATTAAAAATGTAAAAGAGAGCGGTATTTGGACCCGTAACACAAGGCGAAAAAAAAGAAGCAGCACCTTCGGAGGAATGCTTTACATACTACGCCACAAGCTGGCACACTTCACTCGGCGCAGAATTTGTACTTCCAGAACTAAAAAAATTATCCAACGAGGACGCAAATTAATATGGTGCTCAATGTATACGCCTATGTCAACTTTCTTCTGGGAAGCAACTTGACATGGTAACGATCGTGTTGTTTTCAGTTAAAGTTAATACATTACACGCCCTTGGGCTCATATTACACTTAGACTTAGAGATTCTAGTTGTTGTTACGGCATTGATTGCTCGCCTGTCAACCCAAAGAACCTTCTGAACCAGCAAAGAAAATATTGGTGTGTACATATGCGCGGCTAACGATGGTGTGGCTTGATTTTTGTATTTATTTATTGTTTTTAAATGACACATATTTGACCAGTTTCCACAGTAAAGCTTCCGCAATAACACATTGTGCACACTATCACAATTACACAACTCTGGTGTTAGCCAGCTCCAACCCTCAGCCTTAGCATTGCACTGAAGTCACAATCAGACAAGTAAAAGAATAAATGGACTATTTTGACTAATTTACATTGGATAATTTTCCACAGCAACCAGATGATCTCTCACTCTCTCTCTCTCTCTCTATGGCACACTAATGTGCCACGGCACACTGGTTGAGAATCACTGTGATAGAGTACTGTAGTTGCTGATGACTGCCGTAAATTATGGCATTTAATGCATCAAACTTGTCCTTTGTTGTTCACAGGCACTAGTGGCGATGCAGTTATTGGAACGAATGAAATCAAGGATTTCTGAAGTATTAAATCAGCGGCATTTGCACTATTTCCAGTATGTTGTAGATCAAGAATCATTCATTTTAACGGCTGCCTCCAATATGTTGAACATTCCAGCAGAAGTTGTGGAGTGTCTTTTATCACTGCAAAGTAAGATCCATGCAGCTGTCTCCCATGAGTATCGCTCTGCTTTTATCAGTGCTGGACAACGAGGACGACCCAAGTTCATTATTTCTGAAGAGCTTCTGTCCAGGCTCATCGAATTCCCCTTACCCGTGTCTTGCATTGCAAATCTTTTGGGTGTCAGCCAAAGCACAATCTTCCGGCATATGCTTGCACTTTGTTTATCTACAAGATCTACATACAGCAATTTATCTGACAGTGAGTTGGATGATGTTTTGCATAACAAAGAGAAGGATCCCAAATGCAGGTTACGGAATGGTTAAAGGCTGTCTGCAAGCAGGTGGACATAGAGTTCAGTGGGATCGCATCAAGGAATCCATGTAAAGAGTGGATGCTTCAGGAATTGACGAAAGGTTGACACGGCTGGGTTGCATAGTAAGGAGGACATACTTTTTACTTCGTCTTTAGTCCATGTGGACACAAACCACAAACTTGTAAGGTAAGACATTTGTCTCCTTATGTTTCTTGAGTGGCGGTGACTCCTAGCTTATTGTCATTTCATACTTTGTTTTCAAGGTACAACATCGTCATATTTGGTGCAATAGATGGGTACTCGAGAAAGGTTTGTCACATTTCGTGTGCTGAAAAGGATCTCTCTACGTGCCTGTGTTCATTGTTCATCAACTCAATCCATGCCTGCCCCCTTCGTCGTATTTTATGCCATCATTTTAAGACTATTGAACCAGACAATAATTATAGGTGCACCCCACAGGAGGAGAGGAGCATGGAAAAACTATTTTTAATTTTAGGAACAGAATGTCTCTATTTTATTAATACTGATTAATTTCCATGTCTTTCATGAATGTAGAAAATAAAAATGATTATACTAATCCATAAACGCAGGGACAGTGTAGATGTACTATGCCAGAAAGCTTGTTTTAATTACTTCATGCTAGTGGTTCGCAACTTCTCTCCACACTGCTTTCTGCTTTTACCACTGTTGCCATGACTCTTGCTTTTTTCCCCCCCTTGGAATCAATGAAGATTGAGTTTTTTGGCCTTAGAATTAACCACTCTCCAGTTCATTCAAACACTCTGTCTTTATATACAGATTTTGTATCTGGAAGCAGCAACAAATAATCGCTCCAGCACAGCTCATTCATTTTTTATGAAGGCAGTAGGAAATTATGGCTGGCCTTCCAGGTAAACGATTGTATGTGTGTATGCAGATGGCCTGTTGGACTTGGCAGATGTTGTTCATCTGTTTTGTGCCCAATATGTGTTCCTTCCACGTCTGGCTGAAGCTCTTCAGACCTTCACAGAGGGCTGGGACAACCATCCTTTATGCTCTGAAGGTGGGCTCTCGCCAAACCAGCTCTGGATTATGGGTCGCATGAGGAACCCTGGTGACCCGAATGAAGTTTTGCAGGTTTGTTGAAGATCACCCTCAACTCACAGTACAAAGGCAAAGTGTAGTTGACACGTTTTGAACCTTAAGATAAAGAGACCAAGATTTATTCAATTTTCATTTTGAATGGGGTCTCGACCTTCAACATTGCGGTAGGAGTAAATTGTAACCAAGGATCAAGTTGACTATTGATGTACCTGTGTGTCACAATTTGTGGAAGAGGTCACAAGAGTCAGCAAAAGATTTTGAGAGGTGTACATGACATTCTGAGGGTACACACTTTCTGGTTGAATATTTTCTTTTGTCACTGCACTATACCTTTGTATCTCTGTGTGTGCATTGGTATGTTTTTTAAGTATTCATAATTTTCCCTCATAGTTTCATGGACTCTATACACGCACCATTCCTGCATTTAGGGTAAGACGGTATACTAACTTCTGTTTGCTAGTCTAACGCAGGGGTCACCACCCTTTTGGAAAATGATCTGAATCTTAGGTACAAATCTACCTTCTGTAGTATATGTATGTATGATTAGTAATGATATATTAATCACTCGCGTTATATGTTTAAAGAGTAAGAAAGTAGCTGCACGATGCGGAGCTGATTGTCCATTGTGACGTGCAATGGACAGACTTGAGTTTCTGACCTTCGAGGATTAGTTCCGGTGCAGATGTCTAGCCGAATTTATAAACTCTCGAATTCTTTTGTAGTAGCAGAATCATTCGTCAATGTGTATAAATAAAAAGCTGAGTTAACTTGTACTTAACAGCCAGCTCGCCACATATTTGGCTGGAGGAGCTGTTTGATTTAAACATACCTAAGTTGTCATATATTTAGAAATTGTTTTTTTTTTTTTGCATAGGGTGCCCCAGTAGCTTCAAACAAGTGAATACTGGAAACAAATTACTCATTGCACCGGAAATGCTTCATGTGCTGCTGTGCGTATGGTCCACTGCTTAAGACATTGGCGAGATTGCGATATTGACCTAATGCTGTATCATTCAATGTTTATTCCCCTCCAGAACATGGAGCAATTTAGAACAGACTGGGAGGCGTTTGGTGCTATGCATGACGAACCATATGGAATTGAAGTTCAGGAAATAGCGTGCCCGCTGACTCCATATATTATGGAAACTGTACAGTCCATGATCAATCCCATAGCATTATCACATTCATTTGGCAGGGACATTTACATAACAATGGTTCAATGTATTCATAGTCTAAGGCAGGCACAAGAAATGCTTGACATGTAACAAAACTAGGGTTCTAGTGATTAACTCAAGCACCACTGCGATTCGATTTTGAGTCCCAATTTCGATTTGATTTACAAAATAGATGACTCGTTTTATAAACAAAATGTTTATTTTAACATACCGGTATGCATTTTGTCCTTGTTACTAACAGTATATTTTTTAACTTTTAAAAAAAATCCCTGAATTTAAATGAACTAATAAATCCGACTGTTTAACTGCATTTTTGTAACCATGCCTGCAAGCTGAATTCTCACAGTGATTGTGAGTTAACAAAACCCAGAGAATCTTGTCCCAAACCCGCTGATTTTCTCGGTTTCCTTTTTGAAAGAACATATACAGGCGTTGTGCATTTTTAGCTAGTAATAAGGTTTGTGCTTTTCGACCTTCTTCCTTTGGATTTCCGTTGCTGTGATTGGTCAAAATTAGTTTGGTAAGTGTGCACAAGTATTGGTGAAAACTAAAGTTTGGTAAAGCCTGATTCACACGGCAAGATTTTAAAATTGTCGTCTGACTTCCAAACTCGAGAGACCCAACATGTGAGGACAAAAAATAAATAAAAAAATCACGCTTATAACAGCTTTGGTTATAAGCTGTGTGGTGTGCAGCCAGACGGCAAGATAATACCGGGTATTCACATGTGAAATGGAAAATCTCGCAAGACCCTCGAGGTTAAACCAGATTTCGGAATAAACGAATGGAGGATGAAGAGGCAGCAGGGGTCTCAGATCATGTCTTGACGGTAGTGCTAGTTTGTGCATTATTTTTAGTAGAAAAAAAGTGACACAAAAAGGAAAGATCTTGGGCTCTGTTGCGCCATGCCTGTTTTCCTTTTGGAATCCTACCGCCACCCTGCTTTCTGATTGGCTGTACGTTGTCGGGAGGGGAGATTCGGAGTTGAAAATGGACCAAATAATCTTGCCGAGTGAACACAGCCAATCAGCTCAAAGTATTGTGCTGAATGTCCCGCATTTCCCACATTATCAGTATGGCTCTTACCAGGTTAACATTTATCGTATTAGTGAATCGATTCTTTTATTTACATCGATGCCTGTTTAAAGCAGTTTAAATCAGTGAATCGATTCTTTTTACATCGATGCATATTTTAAGCATTTTAAATTGATCGATGAAACATTACATTCCCTAACCAAAACATTGTATTTGATTGAACTGTATAAAAGCCAATATTTGCAGACAGTGCATTTTGAAAGAAAGGGTTGCACTGACATCTGTGCGGAGGGAGGCTACCCTCTCGTCCACCGGCGTAAACCCCAATGTACAGGCGCCAAGCCGGGGGGTAATAAGTATGCCCACACCTGCTCGGCGCCTCTCACCCTGGGCAACTCCAGTGTGGAAGAGTGTCCAACCCCTCTCGAGAGGACTGGGACCAGAACCCAAGCTGTGCGTGGAGGTGAGCCCGACTATATCTAATCGGAACCTCTCAGCCTCACACACCAGCTCAGGCTCCTTCC
The DNA here is from genome assembly GCF_054856515.1 of Filicampus tigris. Classification (NCBI taxonomy): domain Eukaryota; kingdom Metazoa; phylum Chordata; class Actinopteri; order Syngnathiformes; family Syngnathidae; genus Filicampus; species Filicampus tigris. The sequence continues at coordinate 23,211,959 of NC_141223.1, read as the reverse complement.
CTGCCAGAGAGGTGACATTCCATGTCCCAAGAGCTAGTTTTTGCTGCCGGGGATCGGACCGCCAAGGTCCCCGTCTTCCGCCGCCGCCCAGCTCACACGGCACCCGACCCCTTTGGCCCCTCCCACCAGTGGTGAGCCCATGGGAAGGGGGACCCACGTGTCCTTTTCGGGCTGAGCCCGGCCGGGCCCCATGGGTGCAGGCCCGGCCACCAGGCGCTCGCCATCGAGCCCCACCTCCAGGCCTGGCTCCAGAAGGGGGCCCCGGTGACCCGCGTCCGGGCGAGGGAAAACGTGGTCCGTTAATTTTATTCATCATAAGGGGTCATTTATTAAACAGTCGCCATTAAATGTAACTTTAGAAAAATGCACATGGATGTAAAACTAGAAAGATGCACTTGGATCTGAAATCGTTCAGTACAAACGTATTCCAACAGGAATGAACAAAAGTTTAATAAAAATAAAAAAAGTTCAACTTGAACCAACTGTTTGTGTTTTGGGACGTGCAACAACTCGGCATAACGGCAACTGACTGTCACAATTGTTTTTTGTTTTTTTTTCTTAACACGGCCATCACGCCCTGTCAAAAGTTTGACCATGCCATTATGGCAAGTGTTAAGTTTTTTTTAAGTCACTGTACGTGTCCAGGTGAGCTGACGGGAACGAAACAGTTTGCGTGCATGTACTCACGGTTGGAAAACACACACTGTGTTGTGAGTCACAATCATGGTAGAATTGAATAGATATAAAGAAATTATTCTTTGCATTTGGCAAAACAGGCTTGTGTCTCTGCCCGGTCATCCACTGCATGATGCGTCCAACAGTCAGTTCTTCTGTCACTCCAGTGTTGCCATCTTAACTTAAGAGATAGTAACAATGTTAGTTTTCTTCAAATTTCTGAGTACAAGACCCTTGCTTGGATATAACCCATTTTTTCCCCCGTGGGGCCTTAGATTGGCAATGGCAAGGAATTTGTGCACTGACCAGCAATTAAACCTGCACTGCAGGACAACAGAAAATGATTACTGTACCTCTATTACACTCCTTTGTGTAAAACGCATCAGAATCCTCAATCTCTTGAAGGTAGTCCTGAAAGAAGTTCATTATTTTGACTTCTTTCTGATGATTGGCAGAACCGATGTCGCTGAAGATAGGGCATCTTCTCTCCAGAATAAAGGCTGCATTTGCCTTTATTCAGGAAGTGCATTTCAGTCTGCATTATTATAAATCTTCCATAAAACAAAGTTCAATTAAATGCTGTTTAGAATTACAATATTTACCACATCTTTCCCTGGAAAAAAAAAATCCAAGGTAGAGGTCTTGATGATTCCTCATAATTCCGATCAACTCATACAATTGTAGGCCTTTCCTCAGCTAGTCCAGCTCATTGTAGAGTGAAGTACTACAGTCCTAATTGACAATTGTTTGAACAGGATAATATACTTTAGTAATAAACAAGTAACATGTAGAAGGAAAAAGTACATTTGCTGAATGTTTCCACTCTTTATCAGAACCCAGCTATATGGCCAAATGCTCAAAAGTTTAGTTTTATGTGCGTGAGGGGCTATGTAGGGGCATGGTGTGAGTATAATTGATCATCTTTTATGACCTTGTGGGGGTGGGCCCTGGGAGGTGGGGGGATGATTCTAATCGTTAAAGCACAGAGCGAAAATGTCTGTCTGCAAAGCCCTACAAAAGTAAGTTAGACTGACTAAAGTAGTGCACCACAGCTTTGCGCGAAACCAGTGCAGCAACTTGGAAAACATTATGGACATGACCAAACATGTAGCCTAATTGAAGTCAAGATATATGACACATCCTTTACTATTGACAAATGTCAGCAACATACAGAATCATTCTTTTTTTTTTCCATGGACACATTCCCACTGTAGCCAGAGTTCACAATATCATCAACCAGATCAATTATGTTATCATCACTGGCGCCGTTTATCTGAAAACAGGTGTCAAGTGACATGAAATTGCAACGTATCATCTATACCCAACAAAAAAGCAAGTGATTGTGCAAGCCATGTGGTTTATGCAAGTATTTTGTAAAAGCAAATGTAAAAAGTAAAATTTCACCCTCTCAATAAGATGCAATAGTTCTGAATCTGTGACATCACTGGCAGACACTTGAATGCTATCAGAGCACAGGTATCTGAAGCACCACTCACGCAGAAAGTTTGGGCAAGGTCCGCCTTGTGCCAGGCTCGCTGCCATGATCTCTCCAGCACTCCTAACCAAAACAAAAACACCGAATATACATTTCAAAGAACTATTTCTAATAATATTTGAAAAAAAGTCAATGAATTTCAATACGCACCTGAAATAATTCGAGTCCAAACTGGTCAGACAGTAGGCAGGAATCTTCCCTTTACTATATGTCCCTCCAACAAATGGCCTGTTCTCAATCTCTGTCAGCATTTCCGATTTCTGTTTGACATATGCGAATACCCACACACCTTGTTGACAGTGCCAAGTGAGTCTGATTTGAAAAACATGGACACACAAGGAACTTTCACAACTCCATTAAAGAGAAAAAGAAAATTACAAATCCTGTAAATAAATTTAGTGCTGTGATGGATCCCCTTTTCTTCTTGTTAATATTTGTAGTTGGCCTTCAAACGATTTGGTATGCACCTCCTTTTGCCTTAAACTGAAATTAAACACAGTAGCATTTGAACCTGTGAGGAATTCTCTGGTAAGGGCACCAGTATCGATGCCGGCCTCGCCATGGAATGTGCCCCTCAATTTACATTTGGGTGATGCGTTTTTCTGCCGTTGCCACTGTTGCATCAGCCCGTGAAACACAGATGGAAAATATGTTGTCATCATCCACCTGACAAATGATCCAATTCAGGATTTCACCAAAACTGCAATTAAAAAAAAATAGGACAAAAACAGTAAATTGTATAATTATTTCTGGTTCAATGTCGAGTATTTAATGAAAACCAAAATTAGACATGGATTTACAATGTCTAGTATAATAACAGGCCTCACAAGTCAGATAGGGACAAATGTTTTGGGATAGTGTAATCTTGGGTACAAATGACATATGTACTTTGACCGCATTCTCAAACTGATACTTTGCAAACCTAAGGAGTGTTTCCTATTGCAATTAATGGTCATCCAGCTATTCCAGTTACAGATTATTTACCTTTGTTTGATCCTTGTGTTGATATAGATTAAAGTCTTTGCAATATAATAGTAGTGAAAACAGTCACATTTTTTGATGACAAAATAACAGTGTATTAACCAGGAAAGCACTTTGCAGTGTACAGTAATGTCAACACTGACTGTGGTTACTGCTAGCCCTAAATAGCCACTTTCTCCAAAGGTGCAGTGCAGCTTGTTTAAGAGGAAAATATGCATGCTCTTCAAAGTGTATATTGTTCAAATGTGATCTTGTTCTACCATATCTGACCCAAAGTAAAGCATTACTTTTGAAAGGTATTGATTTGATTGACTGGTACTGATCCGCTTGAGTCCTGGTTATCATCCGAAGGGCTGCACACAGAGAACAGCTTGTCCTAAATTATCCTAACACATGCATAAATACACAGTACACTTTTGCAGCAATCATCTCATATGTAATTTATATAATTGAATGAGGAGTTAAGTCAAACGTTTTGTTTACAATATGTTCTATGCATCCCCACTAGTCCAAACACAGTATTCTGATTACCGGTAATATTGCATTTGTTAAATATGAGCAGCAAAATTAATCTCACGGGCGGCTGTCTTGCAACGCGCTGTTGACTGCAAATTACATCACAGTTGCTTAGGGCTCAAGTAACGACCAACCACGACTTAGCTTGCAAACAATCAAACTCAGAATACAGGTGAGCTGTGATTGGTTGTGATCTGAGCCCTAAGCAACTGTGATGTAATTTTCTGTCAACAACAAAATGCAAACTAGTCGCTCCCTGAGATGGATAAAAATGGGTGGATTTTGCTGCTTAATTCATATTCCATAAACACAATATTCATCAAAATATATCAGATTATCATCCATGTTTAGACTAACGGGGACACACAGAACATATTGTAAATAAATTATTTATTATTATGAATAAATTTAACTCAGGTGTACATGAAAAAGGTAGCAATGGAATAATTCATATTACCGTAGTGCGCATGTGGCTGCATGGATTTCTATTATGTCCATGTCAAATGAATTCTTGCAGACAGGACACTCGGCTTTCTTCAAAAAGAATTCATAGGGCATGTGAAAAAAAGGGTGCAATTAGTCCAGAGATTATTATCCTAATTTAAAAAAGGCAAAACAAGTTCACCTTGGCTGGCTGGTTTGAGAAGAAATCTGGTAATTCTTCAGGTTCTTCATGATCGCTTTCCTGGGTGAGAAACACCACTACTTCAGGAGTTTAGATCATAATACGGAACATATAATTTAATTCAGCTATAAAATGTAGCCTAACAGAATCATTTTACATACCTCTTCAGCACAGTAGCACCAATTTATAGGTTCTGTCTTGCAATCCTTGATGTGTAAAGGAAGAATCTGGAGTGGAACCATTTCCTTACTTACAGGCTTTACATTGGGCTTTTGGCATCTTTTCAAATACCTTTGCTCCAAGTGGTAGTGGATTTCTATCCAATTGTTCTTGTAATGGCGATATGTAAAGCATGTACTTTCCATTTCCGCTTACATTTTCTTAATCTGCCTACCAGTGTCACCTTGTCTGGAAGGATAATGGCCAAGGCACGCCGACCACCCCCACCTGAAATAGAAAAAAGTATGGATACTAACCAAGACTGTTTATACAGTAACTACTCCTAATTCGTGGTCCCTGTAGATTTGTCGTTTGATGACCCAGTAAAGGGGTAGGAGTCAAGAATTTACTAATATATTGGAAAAAAACAACTTCATTACTGTGGCTTTTCACACGCTGGAAATGTGCACATTATGCCACAGTATCGTATTTAGTTTTATAAATTAGTGCCCGGCCTAGCCAGTCAAAGATGCCGTTAAGACAGTGATATCTGTCTTCACTAATGAAGCGCTGTACAATCAGCAATCACGTAGCACAAAAAAGGTACAAATGAATAAAATACGCAAAACATGCAAGATAGTGGACTTGTACACAGACAAAATTTTAGTGTGACAAAGAATATTGCGAGAAACCTTATTATGAGTGTATTTCACCTGCAAAGAAATCCACTGCAGTGAGATGCATTAACAAGACATGGGCTCCTTTAATAGAATTTGTACTTCAGGAGCAACATTTAGAAGACAGTCAGGATGAGATTGCACCAAGTTTTGTGTAAGCACACACTGGCTGGAGAGTTAAAAACATACGGTGACGAGGCAGCTTCCGTGCATTCCAAGCGATATTGGTTTTCATCAGTTTTGCTATGCAAGATTCAATGACAAGCCACATGTTTTTAAGGGTGAAAAGATTTATTGCCAACAGCAAAAAAATGACTTGCAAGTAGTGTCACCAGCGCAGGTTATGTTTAGTTTTTTTTGTTTTATTTTTTACTTGAGTTTAAGATTTGAAATAATTGTAATTATGGGAGGATTTTTCAGAGAAATTTTGTGAGTTTGACTTTATTAGAGACATATTCGTATGCACTGCAATGTGTTAGTCATGTAAATACTGAACTTTATAGATCTTTCAGGGTTCCTTATTTCATATGTTTTCTTGTGATTTTAATGAAATGAGAATTGTTTAGTAGAATGTGTATTCAGAGTTGATGACCATCAAAACATATTCAAGAATGTAAAAATAAATCAACAAAAACTGCAAATGTACTCTTCACACTTGCTCGATCACGGTAGGTGAAAAGTTTAGTTGCGCAATCGTAAATTTTCATACTTCAGCAGAGCGGTACTCGCAAATGTGTAACATTTACAAGTGTGTAAAAGGTATGTTCTTGGATTTCATTTTTCAAATTTTCACCCTTACTCCAGATGGTGGTTATGGTACTTAAAAACGTAAACTACATTAACTCGACGCCACAGTCTATATAGCTTATTTATAAAAGAAAAATATAATTAACCAGTGTATATACGGTACCTACATACCTGTGGACTTTTATAGCATCCAGCCACCATAGATAGTTGCTAGTCTTGGGTACGCACTCACAAGCAATTCTGACAACTAAAGGTAAAAGTGTAAAGGTTGAGTGTTTGCATGGTAAGTAGGAGATCTGAGCGCAGGGAGGCAAAGCAAGTGTGCAAGGACATACAAAAATATAAATCACTGGTGTCGGGTCAAAACCTCAGTACGTCAGACTTTGGTAAAAGTCGTATTTAAAAAATAAAAAAAATCGTACTATTGGTCAGTCCACGTGTGGGTGTTTGTAAATTTTTTTGACCAATCTTAAGTGTTGAAAACGGCTTGCTCTCTTTGGTGGCACAATAATAATGCTTGAACAAACATGCCATATTTGGGATGTTGGGATGTTGGGATGAGAAAGTGGCTATGTTGGAGGTTCAAGGTTTCTGTCTGACGCCGGCAAAATATAAAGGAAAGACGTGAAACAATGAAAATAAACCAACAAATTCCAACAAACATTAAACGTAACAAACACTGGGAATAAACTCACCACCACAGCAAAGACATGATCAAAGAATGAATGACGTCAACAATGCTCTGACAATGATGACAGAAAACGGACCAAAATACAAGAAAAATGACGAGACAAGGTACACCTAAACAGACACAAGTGGCTGGAAGGAGCTTCTTGTTTGAAGAGGAAGTCAACTCAAACATTTTTTTTCCAGGAATTTTTCTGTGCAAGCCCACGAGTTGAACCAGGGCATTCTGATCAATATTGCGTTTGTGGAATATGTGTTAATCCACTCGTTTTTAGCCATCTCTGGGGGCGGCCATGTTGTCTTCTGTCGACTGAAAATGACATGGGTCAGGTAACGGCCAATCATGGTTCAGATTCAGAAAACAGGTCAGCCGTGATTGGTTGTTGTGAGCAGTTGTGATGTCATTTTCAGTTGACAGAAATGAAGGGTTAATTGGGCCTGAGTGAGAAGAATACAACTACTGTTACAGACATGAGTATTTTTTTCATGCCTGCAAAATAACTTCTCCAATTATACACTTGGGTCAGCATTCACACCAAAGAACACGCCAGCCTGGACCAATGCCGACCACACTTGCAGTCCTGCTCGAAAGCTACTGACTGCTGGACTCAGGTTTATGACAGATACCGGTAAGTGTAACTGGTGGTGGCAATAATATTCACAGTCCAGTTCTAGTCTTGAACTCGCACGGGCCATCTTCTGGCTGAGATCAATGCACATAAATAGTGCTGTTCATAAATTGGTAGTCTGTCTGTAGCGCGGAAACCCATTAACATAAAAATTACTTCCATCCATTGCACATGAAAAATGAAATAAATGGACATACGTGTTTTTCACAGGCCAGCGACGATATATTTTATAACACTACATGGAGCCTGGACTTTGAGGGATAATTGGAGCAAAGTGCAGAGCGGCTGCCATCTTGAACCAAGAAAGAAGAGAAAATAAAATAAAACAAAATAAAATATAAGTGAACTCCCTGAATTAAGCTATTCTCAAACAGATTGATTTGTTGTGAATGTGAACATGTGACTACAATTTACAAAAATCACGCATTGAAATTTGTTAGGGAAAACCCAGTCAGATGCATGATACACGTATATCCAAATTTGTATTTATTATATTAAATAATATGTCATGTCATTAGTACGTTGTTTTCGATCAAAACCGCAAGCCCGTGAGTCCAAAGCTATTATTTGAGTTAGAACAATTGTATGAAATAATGATAAATAAATTTTGTATACACCTGCTGTGAAGCTCCGTCCAACTCGCTCGCCATCCAGTATATCGCAGGTTAAAGATGGCGGCTAAGTATTTATTTATTTTAAAAAATTTATTTATATACATTTTCTCGAACAGGATGCATTCTTCATAACACATTTGTCTTGATACAGTAGAAACAGAAAACGAACATTTGCTAGGCTTTTTCAAAAATATCTTTTACAAAAATCGCTTTATTGGACAACACAAGAACATAAAGAAGTAAAACAATTTGAAGGCAACAATCATTGAGATTCTTCACATTCAAACAAATTATATTGTTTTGCAGTTTCCACGAAACCATTTATCCTTTCACTTCTTTCTACCATTAGAATTAAAGATTGGAGATATTTGTTTCACAAACATGTTAGTGACAGGGACTTATTTCCCCATTTGCGGGAGTGAATATGGTATTTACCTAGTATAACTATTATATTTATCAAATTTGTTAGCGGAGGGGACTCGTCTTTGAATAAAATAATTTGTCCTTTATTAAAGGGAGTGATATTTACGATATTGTTTTTGGCCAATCAAACAAATATTTATGGCGGCTAAGTATGCACGTACTCACGTTTTGTATGCCATACAATACGTGCTAATGCTAACAGTACAACGCGTCATTAGCTTGTGAGTCCAAAGCTATTATATAGCTATTATATATAACAATTGTATGAAATAATGATTAAAAAATTGTATATACACGTTGATGACTTACCTGCTGTGAAGTCGCGTCTCCTGAGAGCGCCGTCCGAGCCGCTCGCATTCGCCATCTTTGTTTTCTTCCCTACGCAAGCGTGGGGAGAGGAATCTCTGATCGATTAGCTCCCCTTCGGACCTGCCTGCGTTCTGCGTGACGTCATCCTAATTTGCATGTTATGCAGATTCGTCCTCAGTTGGCAATTCGTGCGTAGTGAATATCCGTAGTCGTAGAAGTGAGAGTTGTATTCACAAAACAATGGCACTCAAAGTTTTTATTCGTACTCACAGGAAAAGAAGTCAAACCCTCACAATTTTGATTCGTACTCTCAAGAAAAGAAGTCAAACCCTTACAATTTTGATTTGTACTCACAAATTATTACTTTTACGTATATGAATCTTTAATCACGGATATGCCTTTTACTATTATGGATACGAATGTTTAAATCACAGATATGCCTTTTTGACAGCGATCTTACTCCGTAGAGACTCAGAGAGTAGCAGGAGGCGCTGGACGAGAGAGCGGGGAGGGGGGAAATTGGTGGAGGAGCGAAGTATCGACCCAGGTCAATAGTATCGATCCGATCCAAGTACTTGCTTGGTATCGATAATATCGATATTTGGATCGATCCGCGTAACGGTTTTTGTATTCGTCCAGTACCGTCTCGGTGCGGGCTTCACGGTTCGGTGCATGCAGTCATACGACGAATACGTCTGTTGGGAGGAAAAGAAAAAAAAAGTCAACGCCCGAGACTAAGCGACTGCCACATTTGTTGTTCAACTGTGTGTCGGCGTTGTTCGACTTCCGTGCCATATGTTGAAGGTAACGCTTCAAACATGCTGTAACGAATTGGGTTATCTGTGTTGTGGTCGAATTTGTGTTTTGCCGTGAAGTGTTGTTTCGTTATCATTATCAGGCTTGTGCAAAGCTTGGTGATGAGCGGATCATTTAAATCAGGTGTGTTGCAGGCAAGGAGAGATGGAAAACAGGCTGGATTAGGGACTAATGAGGACTGGGATTGAGCACCCTGTGCACACCCAGATTGACAGACTGCTCACCCAGTGAGATTCATGACCAAATATATATTTTTACAGTTTTAGTAAATTATTAGGAAATTATTTTTTTTAATTTGTGTTTCATTGCGTTTTTTATTTTATTGATTAAGAATGGCATAATTGTGGTTTTCTAAGGAAGATCTGAACTTCATATTATTCAGTACGTCATTTTATTTGAAAATACGATTTGTCGAGACAGGAAGATTGTGCGAGGTGAGAGAAATATTCAGGGCAGGCCCACCCTGATTTTTCCAGGCCCACCCATTAGCCACGTTCTGGCTCCGCCCTTGATTGAAAGTGTCCAATTGATCTACCATACATGTTTTTGGAATGTGGGAGGAAACCGGAGTACTCAGAGAAACCCCACACAGGCACAGGCAGAACATGCAAACTCTACACAGGGGGGCCGGATTCGAACCTACGACCTCTGTACTGTGAGGCGGACGTGCTATTTTTTTTTTTCTTCTTTTTTTCTGCTGGTGACTGGCCTCCAGCTGTGGCCCGCTTTATAATCCTTATTTTAATCTGCCGGGGTGGCAGAATGATTGTGGATGTAGGCCTAAAAGGAAGGGCCTAAATCGTGGGGATTATTCGCTCTCATTCTCTCTCACCCTCTCTCTCATTCTTGCTCTCTTTTATCCTTTTTTCCAGCATCCCATGTTCTGGCCTTCATTTGTGTACTTTGGAGCAGCCATGAACACAGTTGGCGGCGTTCACCGAGGCTACCTCAGGAAATACGGTAGGCTGCTCGGCGAACATTCACCCCACAATCCTGCACAGTCTCAGAGGCTGTAATTCAATATCTTAATGTCATATTTGAGTACATTTAGAGGCCACATGGGTCATTTCTGAATCCGATTCAATTTGAACTGTGTTTTAGTTTGCTTCTGCCAAAAATGTGCTTTGCAATCTTGCTTCTTGCTAATGTTAGAGTTCTTGGATGGCATTTGAAACAGCTAAAGGTCAGTATCATGATAAAGTGCCTTGTGGTGCAATGTAACATTTGCACACATACCAGTAAAAAGATAAGTCTCTTAAAATGTGTTCCTGTTTCATTCAGTTTATACCATCTTTTTCATTTTTATTGTGGCATGTCCCACACATTGCTCTGCTAATAAAAGCGTGTAACAAATACTAAATCTAAAAATTCCTTTAATGGTTTTACTGTCCATAACAAGGTACAGTTGTGCTGAGTTTATTCCGTAACCATGCCCGTCACTAAAAAATACATCTCAAATCTTTTTACATTGAAATGAATGGAAATGCCATTAATCCGTTTCAGCCATCCCCCCGGACCGCCCATAAAAATGTTGGAATGTGTACTTTAATGTCAGTACGGCACTAATACTGTATTAGTCATTCTTCGCAGAGGATAAAAAAAATGTATCACTGTGAGTGCTGTTACATTGTCCGTATACATGTGTTGTAAATCACTTAAGTTCAGTCTATTGCTTAAAGGGTTATAACACTGTAACATTGATGCTATTCAGCATTAGCATTAATGTAGCGGACTGAAAGGCTACCCTATGTGGTTGCTTTATACACACAAAGTTTTTTTCTCTTTGTTTGATGTTTAGTTTGACAGAAAACTTCAACTGGGAGTCAACTTCAACCAATAAACGGAGGGACAAAATGTCACTGAGTGCACTCCCTTGGTGTTTTTTTTTTTTTTTTTTTTTAATACAACGATGACATGATTCTGACTCAGGACACTTTTGGCCCACCCTGACTAATCTCATCATTCTGTCAGGAAGAGAACATTGCAAGCTGGTAGTTTGTAGACTCATAACAACAAACTTACTTTCTTTTAAAAATACATAGAGGGTGTCTATAAATTGTTTTTTTGTTTTGTTTTTTTAAACACATCTGCTGTTTTTTTTTTCTTTTAAAAATGTAGATATTGAAAGGTAGTTGTTTTTTTTTGTTTTGTTTTTATTGGAGAGAAGATTTTTCCGATCGACATACATCCACCATCTGATAGGGTTGCCTTTCTGTCCAAAGTGATGAAGCCCCTCGGCAGAATCGGACCTCACCCACCCCTTTGCACGCCACATCAATCAATTAATCAGAAATACAGTCTAGACATTTTGAACACAAAAAAAGATAAAACATGCTTTTATTTTGAAAATAAGGAGTTATCCCTACATTTTTGAGACGTTAAGTGTTGCTAAATTGCTTTTGTAATGCATTTTTTTTAATTGCAGAGACTTTTTGGGCACCTTTTAAAATTGATATTACAACAGTAGGTGGACAGAAGAATTAGTTTAAACATTTTGAAGTACGAATAGTGATGTGTGTCCTAAAACATTTGTCAACATGCTGTTAAGTCAAACCTTTCTGTCTGTCCTCTCTCGCTCTTTGTCCAATCCCACTCACGTTTAATCCTCCATGTAGAGAAGTAGAGCAGATCTTCATCATCATGGTTATTACAGGATGAACGGCTGTCTGGAACGCTCGCAGTCTGACGTTGTCACGTGTGTCCTGTCCTGGAAATGGACATCATTGCGTTGTCAGAGTGTTAGTCATGCATGTCAGGTTTGTTGAGAAATGGGCATTGGGCATGTATACACACAATAAGGATGGTGGCTCTCAAAATGGCGTAGGCATGGATGGCATCCATGGGCTGTAGTTTTACTTTTTTTTTACACTTACACTTAATTTTCCCCCGTCTTTTTTAAATAAGAATTAAGATTATTGAGTAGGGGCAGGCTTCTTTGTAAGGGGTCCCTGGAACGAAAAAGTTTGATCATTCGGTATAAGCCTGCACCAACGCATTGCAAACCCCCCAGTCCGCCGATTTACAACTACTCTCCTAAAAAAATCTGAATTTAATCTTGAGGCATTGCAATTTTTTTTCTGAAAGCAACACTGTGTCATCTGTCAGTTTTTGTTAATTATGGTGGCACCATGTGGTCAAAAGCGCTGGTGTAGCTAATATACAAGACTCACAGGCATATATTGTTTATCCTTTTTGGAAAAAATGCTAATATTCTTCAGTATTTTACTGAGTAACTAAGAGTAGGCTACGAGTACTATTTTTCTTCCTTTGTCTGCTTGACTGAAGTATACTGCCTCCCGGTGGCCTAGTGGGCATACCGGAAGGAACAGCACGATGAATCAGCTGATGGTGTAGAGCAGGGATGCCCATGACGTCGATCGCGATCGACCGGTCATCGCAAAGGCATTGTGGGTAGATCGCCAGCCTATAATCTTTCTTCACTACTGTATTGCTACGTTCATGCTACATTCACACCAACTGCGTTGGGAGCGTTTCTGGCGGCCCATTGGAGTCAATGTAGTTCGCACGGTTGTACGTGGTTGCGTGCGGGGCGGCGTGAATGATGCGTTTGGAGCGGTGGGACGCGGAGCACCAAAAATCCGCCAGTTCGCTCCATTCGGCGCGTATAAAACAAGTCAACTTTTTTGCCATTTCCCCTCGCTGCATCAAGTCAGCATCAGGCATTCTACGTCACACAAAGCCACACAGCGTCCTTTTCACTCGGCAGCTTTTTTTTTTTTTTTTTACAGTTCCTGAACTTTACCAAGACAGCAATATTGATAGCATTAGCATAGTGTGCAAAGAAGTTGACTTGTTTCATACACGCCGAATGGAGCACATGGGCGGATTGTTGGTGCTGCAAATCTGCTTGAGGCTGGCTATCAGCAGCTACTGACCGGACTATGCGTCCCTGGCTGATTCCATTCAGTGCAAGTCATCCGAGTAAGGTTGGAAGGTAACAAAACATTTTGTTGTTGTATTGTGCTACATGCAGGTTGATGCAGTCATGCAAGGTACACCAGCATATACGGCACATATAAAAATAATTATCAATATGTTTATAAGAATGCCTTTTGCATTTTTAGTAGGTGTCATAAGTAGCTCTCAGGCAGAAAAAGTGTGGGCATCCCTAGTGTAGAGGTACACTCGCCTGAGTTGAGTGTGGGCATCGGTTCCCCCTCAGTGACTGTGTCTGTGTGTGTGCCCTGCGTCTGAAAAAAAACAAAAAAAAAACCTGTGGACATTTCTGGAGCAAAAACATCCAAATGAAGTTGCTCAGAGTCTTTCCATTCCTTCGGCAGGGGGCTTCATGTTCAAGCAGTGGAAGGACAAGTACGTGGTTCTCAGCATGGAGGGAAGCCTGCTAGTGTGCCGCGACGGCGAGTCCCCGCCCGACCAGGTGGTGGACCTGCGGAGCCACTGCGAGATGATCGTGGAGGGTCGAGAGATCCTGGACCTGCCCAGGCTGCCGGCGGGGGGCCGTAGGGACTGCTGCTTTGCCCTCATCCTGCAGCAGAGCAAGTTCCTGCTGATGCTTGCCGACAACCCGGACGACTGCACGTGAGTCTCGCCGCAATATCCGTCCATCCATTTTCAATAGGTGGACTCACTCAACAGATACAGACAAACAACCATTCACAACTGTGGACAGTATAGAGGTCCTCATAACTCACAGTTAGACTTCTCTAGGCTCCATCATAACCGCCAATTGGCCAATAAAAAAACGGCAGTGAACAGCCGCCGGAGCGAGAGCAGGAAACAAGACTCCCAAAACAACACCCTAAGAACTATGGGACAAATTTGAATATCAACTATAATCACTGCTCTGTATTAGATATGATGCTCTGTATTAGTAATGAAACATATTGAAGTGACAAAAATAGTGCCATCTACATAGGAATAGGAATACATAGATCTTGTTTATATAGAATGACTGGTCACTTTTCCTTTTCGCAGTCTGTGGCTGAGGCTGATAAGGAAAGTGAGAGAGGTGAGTGTTTTTTTTTGTAGTAGTGATGTTCGCTATAATACCAACTGTGGCCTGTCTGCGTCCGTTTCCAGGGTGTCATGTCACCCACCGGACTGAAGAGGCAGTGCAGCATCACCCGCTGCATCACCGACAGGGACCCGCTGCCCGACTCCGCTAGCGACAAGGGCCCCGGCTCGCCCCGGCCGAGCGAGGGTACTCCGCCGCCATCGGCACATGCCACAGTGAGGGGCGGCTCACTGAGAGAGCGAAGTCAGGGTCAGTTTTTGGACATTTTGCAGGCTTCGTCACACTTTCATGATCATCACCAATTGAAAGCAAATTTGCAAGGCTTTATCTTTTATAACCAGACGCACAAAAAAAGTCTCAATTACCCAAGCCCGAAAACAAACAGAAAGTGAGGAATTGGGCATTTTGCTCCTAAGTTTTCATATTTTCAGGCTTTGTATGACATTTCCTTAGTGAGTTAACTTAAAATAAATTATATCAGCAATCGAAACAAAATTTGCACAGTTTATTATAGCGAGATGCACAAAAAAGTCACAGGAACCCCAAAAACTATGTAGTGGGCTATTTTGCAGTGAAGTGGCAATTTCACTGTGATTTTGGACATTTCTGAACTTTATACTTGGATAACATATACCAAGAGAATTTACAAAAAAATGATTGCCAAAGACAAGGAAATTCCTGATTCTTTTGTAACCAGACACACAAAAGTCTCAACAAGCCATGCCCAAAAACAAACAAGAAATGGACATTTTACTGCGAAGTGGCGATATCTAGGCTTCTTATAAAGTTTTCCTTGAGAATTGGCTTACAAAAAAATTGTATCAGCAGGTGAAATGAAATTTGAAAGCATGTCTCTTATAAGGAGATGCACAAAAAAGTCTCAGGACCCATGCCCAAAAAACCCGAAATGGTGGTGGGCGATTTTGCTGTAAAGTGGTAGTTTTACAGTGATTTCGGACATTTTTGGACTTCATATTTTAATAACATTTACTATTTAAAAAAAATGAAAATTGCATCACAAATCGAAACAAAATTTGTAAAGCATGTCCTTTGTACCCAGATGAAGAACCCATGCCCGAAAAACGAACTGGAGGTAATTTTTCTATGAAGTGGCAATAATGGACATTCCTCTGCTTTGTTTAAAGTTTTCCAAGAGTACTGTATTAGCTTACAAAAAAGTGTATCGGCTATCAAAACAAAAATTGTAAAGGCACAAAAATGTCTCAGAAATTCAAACCCGCAAATGAACAGGATGTCATTGATTTTGCTGCGAAGTGACTCTTATGGTGATTTTGGACCTCTGAAATTGTATCAGCAATCGAAACAAAATTCATAGCGCATGTCTATCATGACAAGATGCACAAAAAGTGTCTATAACATGCTTGAAAACTGATAGAAGAATTTTCTGTGAAGTTTCAACTTTAAGGTAATTTGGGTTGTTTTCAGGCTTTGTATTTGAACAAAATTCCTCAAGATGATTGATCCAATCATAGAATAGAAAGATGGGTAAAATTATATTGTTTTTTTGTATTCTGTACATATGAAAAGAATTATCTCATACTCAAGAATATGATACGATTCCTCTCACTTTTCCATCAGCCGGCGGACCTCGGTGGCCCATGCGCAGCGTCTCAGTGGCCCCCCCTCACCGGGTATCGGATTGCCTTCGCCACAGCAACAGCAGCGACGCCCGGGCAGTGCGGGCGGTGTGCCTCCTGATGGGCGGGGCGGCGGCCTCCTCGGCCCTGAGCTACCTTAACTCCTGCTCGCCGTCCTCACCATTGCTCGACAGAGCGCCCGAGATGGTCCACGCCAGCTCGGGGGGCTTCTCTGAGATGCCGGCTGGGGGCTCGCTTCACGCCTGCGGCCAGGGCGTGGACTCTGACGCGCACTTCAACAGCTTCGACTTTGAGGGTGACTCTGATTTTGATGCGTTTGACTGCGGGGGGTTTGCCTTTTAAGACACTTTTGTTGGCAGCACATTAACGCAGGGGTTCTCAAATCTTTTGCGTCCAGGGCAGGAATTTGATCAAAGATCACCTCATAATCTTAAAGCTAATTCAACATACAGTGCTGTATTGCCATGTGAACCCCTCAACGCCAGAGGAAGTAAAAAGTAAGCTATTTTCGAGCAAAAAAAAAGTTGTAACAACAAACTTTAATTACAATACTTTTTTTTTTTTTCCAAGAAAAAAAGTTGTGATTGTCACAAAAATTGTGCAACGTCAACATGAAATTAGATTTTTTTTTTTTCCAAATCAGAGTACAACTGAGAACTAGCTAGTAAATGTTGCTTCACGCTAGTCAGTCAAAGAGTGCACATTGGCCGGGCCACAATTCCACCACAGGCCACTGAATTTGATCAAAGCCAACACAATAAGAGACACTTTTGGCCACAAGGGGCCCACATGGTCGATGTTTTACAAATCAAACACGTTTTATAACAAATAAGGGTTGGTGCTTCACAGCGGGCCCGAGACGCTTGGGGTCCACCTGAAAGTCTTCCCATATTCATTCCTGATTCATGCACATAATGTCATGCTCTGAGATATGCATTTATGAACCCCTAAGGGTTCGGGTACCTAAAGGGAAGTCTACCCAAACATGTTTTTTCAAGAATATGTTCTATGCAGGCCCACTAGTTGAAACGAGGCAATATGATCATACACACGTTTAAAATATAATAGAACGTTTTGGCATCTTGGGGTTGGTTCCCCCGTTAATACTAGGGAATTTTACATGAAAGCCGGTGTTCTTCCTGTACGATGCTCCTCAGGTAAATCATTCATGATCCAACCATTTTCCAGAGCGTTTGATGAGCTGGAGCCTATCCCGGGTCACATCTACAAACAACCATTCAGACTCACATTCACACCTATGGACAACTTAGAGTCTTAGAGAGAACCTAACATGAATGTTGTTGGAAAGCGGGAGAGAAGACCTGAGCCCAGAATCGCACCTGGAACATTTTTGACTGAGGCAAGATGTGCTAACCACTAGTGCACTGTGCTATATCCTTCATGTTATTTGTTCTTGAGTGAGCCCTCATGTGTCTCCACTGTAAACATGACCTTTGGTGGTTCCGTTTACCATTCGATGTGCCCTCCATTTTATATTAAAAGCCGTCTAATTGTAGTGAGTCGTTTTCTGACAAGCAATCACACAATTTCAATTTTCAAGGGACCAGGTGTATAATTGATGCCACATTATAAATGCATTGAAAGTGTGTGTATATATATATATATATTTGGATGCATCACGTAATGGAGTTACGTGTCTGTCACAGATTTGATTGAGTGAGACAATGATGATGGAAATCAACTCAAGCTCTCTTTTGATCCATAGCCAGGCCAGGAAAGGGGTTAAGCCTCTTTGTTGTTTCACAGACAGAAGATTGTTTTCCTCAATTATTTTTTTTTTTTCCTGCCAATTTTTTTTTTTTTTTTTTCAACCAAACAGTTGTATTTCAGGAAATGCAACTCAGGAGTATTTAACTATTTAAGCCTGTATGACTTTTTCCGCCCATATTAGCATTTTTTTCTAAAAAAAAAAACAAAAAACGAAAAACATCTTGGCCATCACATAAGGATTTACATTTTTCTTGGAGAAAAAACCCCAAAGAAAACACTTTTAAATCAGAATAAATTAGATAAATTAAGATCACATAAGATTTTCTTTTCATATTAAAAAAAAAAAAAAAAAAAATACACAAAATCAATCCCTCTTGAAAAATGTGTGGCTTTAATGCACGGCTTTTAACCCTGGATAAATAACTTTATTCTCATAGCATGATGTTTATTCTCATCACCCAAAAAAACAATCTAATATTGTTACAAGTTTACAACTTCACCCACATATGACTTTTTTTCTTGACAAACATCTCCCCACACCCAAAAAATACAACTTAGATTTTATAATTCCAGCTACCGTATTGGCCCGAATATAAGACGGCCCTGATTATAAGACGAGCCCCTCTTTTTCAAGACTCAAGTTTGAAAAAAGTTTTTTTTGAACACCAAATTAATTTTTGTACAGAAAATAATTTTAGTACATCTGAAACAAATGATTATAACAATATATTTGAGGGAAAGGACATGTTATTTTGCCTCATTCAAATCTTAAAAATCTGAACATTTAAATGTGTAAACTAAAGTGCAATCACATTCGTAATTGACTGGCTTCTGGTTTTTGAAATGTATATAAACCAATCTAGTGTGATCAAACAACAAAATTGCAATAACTGCATTAACCATCAAAGTGAAGTCTAACTGTAACTGTAGTCTTGAAACAAATCTGAATAAGGTAAAACATTGCAATAAAATAATGCAAACTGGTTTAACTTGAGAGTAGCTGAGATCTGTCATGACAGAACATTACTCTTCACAAACTATCTGCCGGGCTGTGCACACGTCATCCTCACGTGACAGGGGTGGGCCTGGGGAGTCAAGTTCAGCATTCGCTTCAATGATATCTGGCGCCATCAAGCGTCGTAAATGGGTATAATGTCTAGACCCCGAATATAAAACGACCCCCACTTTTTCAGTCTTATTTCAATGCAAAAAAACACCGCCTTATATTCAGGCCAATACGGTATTTTAACTAAAACACATACAAACACACGCACACATAAGAACGAGAAGGTTTCAGCTGTTACATTCCAAATAAAATATTTTAACTTTTTCATGGTATTATTTTGACTATTATTCTTCCAAAAAGTATGTCTTTACTTTCATATTGTTGCCATTTCTTAAAAAAAAATAAAAAAATACAACTTTCGTAACACTGCAACATGCTCTCAAAAGACTTTTTCTTAAGTAAATGTATTTTTCTTAAAAAGAAATACTAGGAAAATAATTGTTTCATATGAATTTTTTTCTTTAAAAACACTTTAATCTAATATTCTACCTCGTCAGAAAAAAATATGACTTTGATTTTATGCTTGTGAAAAAGAATTTGAGTAATGCAACATTTGAAATAATAAAAATAAGAACAACAACTATAGGGTTAATCTTTTAGACCTCTGATGAACTTAAGCTGGAGTGTAATTGTTTTGGCCCATTTCGATTGAGGTCAAACTTGACTTGTTTATTCTGGCAGAAGGAATGCGGGCAAAGGTGCAATTTGCAAAGAGTCATGTGACCACCCTGACCTGTTCCTCCTGCACGTCCCACATGAGAATTCTCCCGCCGTGTGTGCGAGCGTTCGTCATGGAGCTTTCTGTGGCCGTCTTGCTGCTCGGGGTCCTGCTGGCTCTGCTCTGGTTACTTTACAACAAAAACCAGAGCGGCGGGAAGGGTGGGCTTCCTCCAGGCCCGCTCGCGCTGCCTCTCATAGGAAACCTGCCACAAATTGACAAACACGTTCCTTTTAAAAGCCTCCTTAAGGTGAGATGCTGCAGCACCATCATATTAACAGTTACACATGTTTAAAACTAGGGCTGAACAATGAAAAATAATTGTGATATCCTCAACATTGCGATATAATATGCAATTAGTCTTTCAAAGTTCTCTTACTTGTATTATTTAACAAATGCAAGCAATAAATTAATCAGTATTGCAATAGACAATGGACATATTTATCCTATATCAAAGTCTTATCGGTTTAGTTTATGTTTCGGTTAAATACTGCAATTAGAGTTAACTAAAATTTAAACATTTTGATTTTGTCTTAAGCGTTCACTACAACAACTTTTTAAAAACAATTTCTACCACATTTGAAAAACATAAGTCAGTCAGTCATAAACCAGATTACAACAATCATGCAAACAAATCTGTGGGTTAACTTCAATTTTTCATGCGTCATGAGTCCATGATATTTAAACATGTGGACTGCACTTAAGCACTCAATTTATCTACACTAAATAAATAAATCATACATTTAATATAAAAAAAATAAAGCCGACAACATTTTTTTTCTAAACTGCATTCTTCTGGATTGTGATACTGATTGAATGAAAAAACTCTATGGCTTTTTTTCATGAAAATCAGAATTTTCTATCAAATTAAATCACAGAGGTAAATGAGACTGTTTTCTTGTTTACATGTGGGATGTTTTTAACCAACCCAAAATAAAATTTTAATCTCGTATTATTAGACTTAAAGTGGAAGTCAACTCAAACTCTTTTTTTTTTTTTTCCAGAATATGTTCTATGTAGGCCCACTATTTGAGATGACAATTAATATTGCATTTGTGGAATATGAGTTAAGCAGCAAAATCCACCAGTTTTAGCCATCTCAGGGGGCGGCCATTTTGTCACTTCTGTCGACTGAAAATTACATCACAGTTGCTCAGGGCTTAAGTAACGACCAATCACAGCTCACCTATTTTCTGAGGCTGAGCCCTGGGCAACTGTGATGTCGTTTTCAGTCGACAGAAGTGACAAAATGGCCACCCCAAGAGATGGCTAAAAACGGGTGGATTAACTCTTATTCCACAAACAAAAAAATATTTACCAAAATGCCTTGTTCAACTAGTGGGCCTGTATAGAACATATTCTTGAAAAAAAAAATGTTTGGGTTGACTTCCACTTTAAAGATGACACTATTTCCTGAAAATATGAATTTTGCTTCACAAAAAGTATTACACTTGTTTACTTGTATGATAGTGAACATTTTTCTAGTCTTCAGGCTGTTTATTGACTCTATCAGTTAAACATAAAAGAAAATGACCCCTTGAAAATGTAACCAAGCCAGGACATAACTTCCTAACAAAGTCCACCTAGCCTAATGTTAACAAACAATGCAAATTGACATATGTGGGCCAACAAGTAATTGTATCCAATCTGTATGTTTTTATTAAGATAAATATAGCATTTAACATTAGTTTTGTAACATTGGACTGTTTCCAGCTAAGTGAAACGTACGGCCCAGTGATGACGGTGCACCTGGGCTGGCAGCGCACGGTGGTCCTGGTGGGTTACGAGACCGTCAAAGAGGCTCTGGTGGATCAGGCCGACGACTTCACCGGCAGAATGCAACTGCCCTTTCTCTTAAAAGCCACCAGGGGCTACGGTGAGCTGTGTCCTAAAAGTTTACTTTCATGCGATGAGAAAACTGGCCTCAAATTTGAACTATTGCTATAGTCGGCACTACATTTCATTGTTTCATTGAAAAGTGTTTCGCTGCCATCCATGCACATTTACAAACCTTTTTGGGTGAGCATCAATTACTCGCAAATGTTCGGGTATAGTCTAAAACATTGAACGCAAGCATACAAAAGCGTTGCTTAATGTCAGAAAACTGGCATTGTACTGTATATATTTGAGGTCATCTTAGTGTGATTTGAGTTTTTCCTTTGTCAGGTTTGGGCATCGCCAATGGCGAGCGCTGGCGTCAGCTGCGACGTTTCACCCTGACAACACTCCGGGATTTCGGGATGGGCCGCAAAGGGATGGAGGAGTGGATCCAGGAGGAGAGCCAACACATGAGGGCCCACATTGATAATTATACAGGTGCTTTAGGAAATCCACTCTGTAATTACCTAACTCAGTGCTTCTTCAGCTTTGGTCCCAGACCCTAAACCCTGGTGCCAACGAGCCGTAGTAAAAAAAAAAAAAAAAAAGTGCGGCAGTTGAGTGTTTGTCAAATTTATCATGCAATGGGTGAAGTTAGGGACAATCAAAATATATACCCGACAACGCCACCTTGGGAATTTACCCAAGGAAAGTTAAGCTAACCCGTAAGGCACTCAGGTTCGTTTTACTGAGAGCGAGCATGAGGCGTAGTTCAAAATAAATATACAATTGTTATTCAAACAGAATCAATAACTTTGAAATGAAATAGTAAACAAAACATGTCATTGACACAGCAGGGCTGGAGCTTACCGGTGGCGCACAATAGCGCACGCACGAAAAGTAGAATTCCCGGAAGTCAGAAACAGTGATCTATTAACAGACACAGCAAAACAAGAATCCCGAACCTGGCCGCCACCGCAAGCCTCCAGTCCTGCAACAAACGAAGAAACAAAAACACCACAGCAAGAACCAATAAACAATCGGTTAAAAATCGCAACTGGCAAATACTCTTAAAACAAGTGTTAAAAACAGCACACAAAAAGGAATCAAATGTTGACGTCGAGTGTGCCCAGGATAGTATCTATATCGAGCACCGGCCAGGTTATATCGCCACCTCCCAAACCCCCGGGGTGCGCAGTTTGGGTCGGCCGCTCAACGGCGGCGCGGCATGCGAGCTACACGAAGACGTAACAAAAAGAAGATCCAGTTAAAACAGTCCAGCGTTAGGTGAAGCACGATAAAAGCAAAGCAGCCGTGTCTCCGGAGCAGCCGACTCTCATGGGCCACCGTAGTCTATACCCGCTAGAAAATGTCCAGAGGAAAATAAATTTTAACTCCGTCTTAATTACTGTAGTTAAATGCAGTGGTAAACGGGTGGCCATGTGCCATACATACCGATCGGCTGTGTAGATAACAATACCAGCCAGGAGACAGGAGGGAAGCAACAACCGCTCCCTGGACTCAATTAAGAGCGGCAACGAGGGCAAACCTGCATGCGTGCAGGTGACTGGGATTCCCCCACAAGGGCTGCAGAACGGCTAGGTAAGACACCTAGTCTAAAATTAAATCCAACGATTTTAGCTCCGGGTACTAAAAAAAAAAGATTTAAGGAGCCTCTACATTACCTGTATTGGCAGGGCACACGGACGGAGGCAAATGAGACAACCCAGAAGTGGGCGGACCTCAGAACCAAAGATCAAGAGGAGGGCACAACAAGGGAAACCTCAATTGCTGATTGGCTAATTGATTAGGGCAGGGCTGTGCACTTACCACCAGGGGGCAAATGCATCTCATTCTGCCACAATTGCAATAAATTATGCGGCTGTATTATTGAAAACAATGCTCTCAGCACATACTACAGAGCCCTTGACTGCCTCTGATGACATCAGTGTGTGAAATCCATGATGTATTTCCATCAATGCACTTTCTTTTTTCTTATCTCACCCCATCCAGCCACCCCTTTCGACCCTTCGTTTTTGCTGAGCTGCACTGTGTCCAACGTGATTTGCTGCTTGGTGTTTGGCCAACGCTTTGACTACGAGGATGCCAACTTCCTGCGGCTGCTCGCCATCATTTCAGAAATGATACAGTTTTTGGCCAGCCCTCTTGGGCAGGCGAGTGGCACTGCAATGTATCGACAACAACAACAAAAACACACAAAAAGCAAATTATGTTATTGGGAATTCAATATTAGGCACACGTTACTCTTGTGAGACAGAGACTTGGGTTTCTGTGGCAGGATTTTCAGTAACTATTTATGCATCACTGGACAAAATGGTCAACTTTTTACAGCCTGAAAAAAAAAAGAAGCTTCCCGCTGATAGTGTAAATTCACGTATTTATGAGGCTTAGGTTTGTAATAACTTCTCAAATTTGAATACATTCAACTGTCTCAACATTGGCTGGCTTTTGATGCCTCGCTGAACAAAGTACTAAAGTACTGAACTTTGTTCGACCTATAAAACACTTCTGGCTAGGATTTCTGAATTGCGTATTTGGCATGTGTTACTCCTTTTGCTGTGATTTTGCTGGTGTCTGTTGAAATCCCACCCTCCCTCACATTGTCACTGGATGAAATAGTTTTTTTTTCAACCTATAAAACAATTCTTGCTGTGATTTCTGAATCACACATTGGGCACCCGCACTGTACTGCATTTTAGCTTAAAGCTAAAATTTCTCCCAGAAGTCCAATAAGAAACTTTTTATGAGTCGTGTACAGTATATCAATGACTGGATTCTTCAACAGATGTACAACATTTTTCCTTGGCTGACCGAGCGCCTTCCCGGTCGTCAGCACAAGGTGTTTAGCCACATGGAGTTGGTGAGATCTTTTATCAAGGAGAAGATCCAGCAGCACCAAGACTCCTTAGAGCCCTCCGCGCCACGAGACTACATCGACTGCTTCCTCAACCGCATCGAACAGGTCGGAAAGAACATCCAAAGTCAGTTGTGAGGACAGAATGCAACAGCTACGCTTCTTGTTGAATTGATTTGAAGATTTTACTGATGACTTTTAAAGCACGTATTGGTCTCGCAACAAGCAGTGTAACTAAAGTATTAACCCTTGGAATGCTCACTCTTTTCTTGTTATGGAAGTAGTGGATCAGCAGTATCAGTTGTGACCGCATTCGCCCCAACAGGAGAAGCACAACGAGTCCAGCGAGTTCTTCTACGAGAACCTGGTGGCCACAGTAATGAATCTCTTCTTGGCGGGAACCGAGACCAGTAGCTCCACCATCCGATACGCCCTCAGCGTGCTCATCAAACATCCCGGAGTACAAGGTCCAAGTTCCCGCAGGGCAAACACACGTGGCTAGGACCTAACAGCCCCAAAATGTGGCGTTTAAAGACCTGTAATCCAAAAGACTTCTTCAGTTCTAAATTTGAGAAGAAACCAGATGCCTCCATTCAACGTTTTCAGATTACATCATTGCGTTCATCATGTGTTCTTTGGTGATAAGTGTTACATTTCTTGTGAGGGTAAAGAAAAGTTATCTAACCTGGCTAACATAAACAGCTGACGCTTGGGATTTGCATCAGAGGTGTACGGCTTCCTGGTGTGATGTGTTTAAAAAGTGTTGGGCCCACACATCTGGGCTACCATTCTTCACTGGCGGAAAAAAGGCGGAGAATAGACACAGTTTTACTTTGAAAGTTTCCTTGCCCATCTTAAGACACGTCACACCAGGAAGCACGCTGACCAATGCTGAAGCCAAAACGTGCAGCCAGGTGCGCAAACTCCTCTTTACCCAATAAATATTTGTCTGAAGCCAAGATACCTAAAATTGATTTTTTTGGTAAATTACCACGACCTGAATGGGTTTGTTTTGGGGGTTGTTTTGTGCAGAGAAAATGCAGCAAGAGATTGACGCAGTTATTGGACGAGAGCGATGCGTCAACATGGAGGACAGGAAGTCCATGCCCTTCACAGATGCCGTCGTCCACGAGGTGCAGCGCTTCCTGGACATCGTCCCGTTCAGCTTGCCGCACTACGCGCTCCGTGACATCTCTTTCCGAGGTTACGTCATCCCCAAGGTACTCCTCGGCGAGCGGTCCTCGTGCCCTGGTTTGGTTCTTGTTGTCCGAATGTCAGTCTTCAACAGAACACCATCATCGTGCCCCTGTTGCACTCTGTGCTGAAAGACGAGACGCAGTGGGCCGAGCCTCAGTCCTTCAATCCGCAACACTTCTTGGACCACAACGGCAACTTTAAGAAGAACCTGGCCTTCATGCCTTTTGCAGCAGGTATGTGCGTGCTTGATGCCGCTGGCAAAGGGTGTCTTGACTCTGTGCACTATAAAGGTGGCCTGGACTGAAATGTGCTGTCCTGTGACAGCAACATTAAAAGGCTACAATGACATCTTAAGACTATCTTGGCATTCGAGACCGAAATGTCTTGTGCAGTGTCTAAACTCTCCGGCTGCTTTGCTACATGCGGCGCAGAGGGTGCCTTGAGTCTTGAGGCTTTCTGGAATGAAACGTTCACACCTTCCAACGTGTTTTGTTTTCTCCTTAATTGAGATAACTGTTGTTGTGATTTGGACTAAACAAAAGTTGATTTGATTTTGATTTTTCTATATCCCATTCATCAGAACTACATCCAGTTTTCTTTGGGTGGGCAGAGCGTGTCCGTGGGTGGGCACTGACCCACTTTGACACCCCTCAAAGTGTGCGTGTGTGTGTGTGTGTGTGTGTGCGTGCGTGTGTGTCCTTTCAGGGAAACGAGCGTGCGTAGGGGAGTCTCTGGCTCGCATGGAACTGTTCATCTTCCTGGTGACGCTGCTGCAACATTTCAGCTTTTCCTGCCCGGGTGGTCCAGATAGCGTTGACCTGACCCCCGAGTACAGCAGCTTCGCCAACACACCGCGACGACACCAGCTCGTTGCCACGCCACGCTGACACCCGCACCGGGTGCACCCACAACCAGTCGATCAGGGAATTCACTATTCAGCTTTACCACAGTGCGTGTCAAACTTTTTTGGGGTGTGGGGAGAATTTTTTCCAAGAGCCCTCCTCATAAACCTGGCATGTGCGCCATAAGAATACAAAATGTGCCTGTTTAGAGAATAATTTTTTTGCGCGGGGAGAAAAAAAATTATAATCTCATGAGAATAGTCATACTAACTTTTCATCCTATGTGTTATTGAAAAACAGGGAACCCTCAAATATACTACATGGAGTACAACATTCATTTCCATTTTCATTATTGTATGCAACTATTCAAGTGAATCTTCGGAATGTTTTAATGCTGCTGATGCTAATGTGACCTGGAGATGTCAAATTGAAGAAATGGCAGCACCCGGTCACTTAGGTATATCATCTATTGAGAAATCTGCTTTTATAAAGATGATAATGATTACTTTTGACCAAAACGATTTGTTTAACAATATGTATTGTAAATCGTTGTAAGAGTTACAAAGCATGACATATGTTTTAAAGTAAATTAAATAAAAAATACTCCCCTGCTACCCTGAATTGGAATGAGCAGGTGTGCCTAATAAAGTGTCCGGTGTGTGTCTCTCTCGCCACCTGCTGGCCAATTGCGAAGTGACTCCAAAGTGCTCAATCACCCAAATGTATCTGCTTCAAAGTTCGAAAGTGGGCGTTGACGTACAAGACAATGTTGCTATCTGATTTGTTTGTTTGTTTACAATATGGCTTGCAGTATGAATGTGGGATAAAGGTGCATGCGGGTCAAGGTTACATAGCGCTGATCTGAGATTTGCTACAGGACGACAGAAACTCTTGGAGCGCAGCAAGCATGGAGCTTGTGCTTCTTTTGGGCGGAATTGTGCTTTTGCTGTGGCTGTGCTTGTTGAAGATGTGTCGCAGTCGCAGCAACTTAACAGCGCCTTTACCTCCAGGACCTCCTCGTCTTCCTCTCGTTGGAAACCTGCACCAGCTGGACAAGAACGCGCCTTTTAAAACCTTCCTCGAGGTGAGCACCACCACCACCACCACCAACAACAACAACAACAAAGAAGAGAATGCGCCGACTTCTTGTGCAGTTTACTTTTACTGCTCGACATAATAGGGCTTCTCGTTTTTGTATCCAGAGACACGGGCCTTAGTCGTCTCTCAGGAGTTTCAGGGTCTTGGTGGTGTTTATGTAGTGTGTGGCATGTCTGAACAGGAAATACTTTTTGTTTTGTATTTGCAGCTGAGTAAGCGCTACGGGCCCGTCTTGACGGTGCATCTGGGCTGGCGGAGAGCCATTGTCCTGGTCGGTTTCGACACCGTAAAGGAAGCGCTTGTGGATCAAGCTGAGGACTTCACCGGAAGAGGACCGGTTCCGTTCCTGATGCGGGCCACCAGAGGCTATGGTAACCTGTTGCAGTGGCAGTCTCCACGAGCTTTAACTTATGGTCCACAAAATGATATTCAAGAAATGTTTGTTGAAATGTTCGTTTCAAAAAGTACGTACCTTAGTACGGGGCATGCCAATAAAACTGAAACAAATACGCCTCCCTACGTTAGCTTTAGGCCAAATAAAAGCTCTGATGTAATTGTGACATATACAATGTCACACCAACCTGACATCCCTACCCGAATAACGGATTACTATTTTTAGGTAGATGATTCAAACAATAACAAAAAAAAAAAATCTTAAATAATTTTTTCAGCATTTTTTTTGAAGATGTGGATTCCATTTTTGGAAATACGATATTTTATTTTTCTCCCGTTGCTTAATATGCCTTTTCCATGAATTGGGATTTTTATGAAGCTGTTTGCTGTTATGCACATTTGTCTTTACCGTTATGCAGGGTATTTCAGTGGGCCACTACCAATCTAAAGATTGCCTTTACTTTGAATGCCGAAAATGTTAAATTATCAATCACGTTTTGAAAATAGGATGTAAAGTGTGGCTGTTTCAGTATGGTAGACAATTACCCATTTAAAACAATTTTTAAAAAATGGATTAGAATTGTGTTTTCTTTTTGCCTGTCGTTTCCGTTATTCACTTGTATGAAAATGACCCATACCATAGATGGATGGATGGATAAATATAAAGGCACCACTATACTGCATGTGCCTTAAGTGAATAAGAAGTCAGTTCTCCATTGCATGTGTCATTTAAGGTTTGGCCATCAGCAATGGCGAGCGCTGGCGCCAGTTGCGTCGCTTCACCCTGATGACCCTCCGGGACTTCGGGATGGGCCGCAAGGGGATGGAGGAGTGGATTCAGGAGGAGAGCAAACATCTGGTGGCCCGCTTTGACACCGCCAAAGGTTTGTAGTAGCCAGCTATTCATTTAACTACAGTGAATGCCCGCCCATTTGTGGCCCTCTGCGTATTTTGGGATGCTTTCTGTCACGCCCTAAGATACCACGAGATATAGCGCCAAAGCCCTGGCCCTGAAATGTCACTTAATAGGAAAGTAAGACTCAATGTCAAGTATGTCGAAGTGATAAAACCTGACTGAGTGTCAGTTATCATGCATATAGTTCCCTGCTTTCTGTCAGTCTGTGTCTGTTCATTGTTGTTAATCTCATTCCCTTTGGTCGTGAGTTTATTCTCTATTTTTGTTGCCATTGTTGACGCATGTCAGTCATGTTTCCCCACGTTATGAATTATTTTATGGTGAGTTTATTCACAGTTTTGGTTTGTTATTTTGAATTTTGTTTTGGTTAGAGTTTGTAATTTAATATTTTGATTCCTATACACGCACTTTGGTTTGCTTTTTTGTGAATACTTTTTGAGACTCCTGCACTTCCGCCTTGCTTCCCTGCACTCGGGTCCTCCATTTATGCCACCCCACCACCACAACAAAAACCCTCAATCCTGACAGAGAGACTACAGGAAGCTAAATTTGACCTGTGTTGAAAAAAGAAAACCTGATAACCAACATCTCTTACCTGGAAAAACTCCCAAATTGTGGCGCTCCAAAATGAAGGTACCACTGTAAGTAATTTTTTTGGTTCTCCAGCCACGCCCTTCGACCCGAGCTACTACCTGAGCTGCAGCGTGTCCAACGTGATCTGCTGCCTGGTGTTTGGTCAGCGCTTTTCTTACGACGACCAGCACTTCCTGCACCTTCTGCAGATCATCTCTGAGACCATCAGATTCGGCAGCAGTCCCTGGGGGCAGGTGAGAGGAAACGGAGGGTTCTCAAAACGTTTTGGATCCAGATTTCACACTTTTGACCCCATGTATACGATTTCAAACCACAAATATTTTGTTGAAGCCCGCGTGAGTGCGAGAGAGATTTAAATTGGTTGAAAGCTAGTAGTAGGAAGCAGTAATTGAATAGTTTAAATGGAAAAGCCGTCAAGCGGCAGTTGGATAAAAATAGAGCAACTGCGGATTCTATAAAAAAGCCTTTGCCGACCTGCAATCAAGTGGGTCGACATGATCTTAAAGCGACACTTAGGTGATCTTAACATTGGCACTTATATAATAGGTTTGCATGTTAAAATGACATCAGTACTAAAATGTTCGGCCCAAAAGACTCACTGTAGTGATTTATGGGCTTTTTTGTGATTAGGTTTACGACAAATTGCACCGCCCCTGGCTTATGTTATGTTTTCGGTCTCAGCTGTCTACGTCACGGGAGGGAGCCAAGCGCGGTAATATTGCTCGCTTTGTCAGTTCTGTTGTCTAAAACGGCGACCGATCGCCACCAAAATGCAAATGCACATTACTACTCTTGTCTACTTCAACCTGTGAAAGTATGAAAGTGTTCTGCACAATAGTTTGGATTTATTGACAGAAAACGTGATCTCATCATGATCACCTCCACAAAATCAAAAATACCGTGGCGATCGCTTCTCCATTTTCCTGATCAAAAAATATATCAAATGAACTTTTTTAAGGAAAGCAGCGAAGACGAAAACAGAGAATTCTCATCCTGTTGCTTTCCATTGCAGCTGTACAACGTCTTCCCTCGTTTGATGGAGTGGCTGCCCGGTCAGCACCACAAAAGGTTTGCTAGGATTGAAGAGCTGAGAGCATTTATCATGGATAAGATTGAAGAGCACCGGAACACGCTGAGCCCCGGGTGTCCCAGAGATTACATCGACTGCTTCCTGACCAGACTCAATCAGGTGTCCGCTCAAAATCCTCCTCTTCCCTGTCCAAAACCATGTTTTTTTTAATCACGGCTTCTTGCATGGTTTCTTTAGGAGAAACACATCCCCACCACCGAGTTCCACTACAACAACTTGGTGTCGACTGTGCTGAATCTGTACCTGGCAGGAACAGAAACCACCAGCTCCACCGTCCGATTCGCCCTCAATGTGCTCATGAAATACCCCAAAGTCCAAGGTCAGACACAGGAAGCTCTCACAAACGTACAGTGAAACACATTACAACATTTTTGATCATATACGGTATACTGCATACAATATTAAAACAAGCTTGGCTACTGAGTTGTCACTCTTTCTGTGGCCTCTGATTGAGTAAGCACCGAATACAAGAGTATGCTTGCAGCCGATGTTAGCAAACTTACATTCAAATTTGCGGGCACTTTACCCTATTTTGCCTGTCCGTCCTCCGTCCGAGACCTGGCCACCCTTCTGCGCTCGTCCTTCCGTCCTTATTCACAAAAACAATCGTACTGTGACCCCATCCGTCATCAAAAAGGAGAGATGCTAATGTTAGAGGTTTAATGATTCATAAACATTATTTAAAGCTCATTAGCTGGCTAATTTCCTATTCACATCCACTTACCGGCTGGGCGTATCGCGAGTCGAGCCCGGTGAGTTGGGCATTTACTAAAACTTTGTGGTCCGTTTCTCGCCTTCCGTTTTTTTGCCAAACTTTTGCTTTATAATGCAACAAATGTTCAGTTTTTATTGCATTATTTCTCAATAAAATAATTATCGCAAAATAACACAAGGTTATCTTAGGAGGAAACCTAAGATTTATACTTCCAGGGCGTACAGCGGCACTGGCGGAGATTTTTAGGTTCCAGTGATGTCCCAGTCCCAGATAAGGGCATACTTTGCATACACAGGGATAAGGTATGTAAATGTTAACAATTAGCTAAAGGGGAGGTCAACCCAAACATATTTTTTTCAATGATATGTGCTATGCAGGCCCACAAGTTGAAACATGGCATTCTGTTTACCGTAATATTGTGTTTGTGGAAAATGAGTTAAGAAGCAAAATCCACCTGTTTTTAGCCATCTCAGGGGCGGCCATTTTATCACTTCTGTCAACTGAAAATGATATTGAAGTTGCTCAGGGCTCTGATAACAACTGATCATGGCTCAGCTTCAGAAAACACGTGAGCCAATTAGTGAAGAGTCATTAGTGAACTTTGTCATGCTTGATCCAGACATGTTGTATGTGGACATCTATAGCCAGTCTATTTCTATGCATAGACATCTATGGAGACCGAGCTGCGGAGAATAAGGGGCGCCCCACTGAGGCCCTATCTCTTGTATTGCAGAGGAGCTTACTGCATATGTCAAACTTTTCAAGAGAGTCAGTGTGGAAAGAAAGACATTTGCTCCCCAGATATTGCAGGACTAAAACAAACAACAGTTTGTCTACTTTGGGGCACTTTTTCTAACACCCTAAGATGCTTTAAGATGCAGGAGCATTGGATAAGACAACAATATTCATTGCATATATTCCAATCCCTGTGTTTCCAGTAAACAAACCCTGTTTTTTGTTTTCCCAAAAGAACAAACTTATCTCATGTTATACATCAATAATGATTCCCAAAGATTCACATTTTAAAATGAACCTGCAGCTGTTCTGCTCTGTAAGCGTAAAACACAGGATGGGAGAGATTGAGA
Source organism: Filicampus tigris (assembly GCF_054856515.1). NCBI lineage: Eukaryota > Metazoa > Chordata > Actinopteri > Syngnathiformes > Syngnathidae > Filicampus > Filicampus tigris. The sequence continues at coordinate 23,179,853 of NC_141223.1, read as the reverse complement.
CAAGAAATCGCTTTCTAATCTCTTCAGCAAAAATGTGGCTGACACTTTTGTTTTCTCTTCTTCTTTCAAATTTACAGTTATACACAGTACTGTGTCATCACGTAATGGCCCAGTGCAATTACACAAAATAAAGAACACAATTGAGTTATAACCAGGGTTATAATAGTTTGGGATTTTTCCTTATGGTTGTTTTTTATTTTGTTTTTACTTGGAAAAAAACCCCAGTTATTTTTAATTAGTTTTTAGATCAGGTTTGTTAGTTTTTTAAATTTTTTGGGAAAATTCCAATTTATTTTGTTTTTATTAGTTTGTATTTTTTTAAATACAAAGAGGATTTGTTGAGTGCAAGATAAAACAAATAAAGGTCACAAAGTCTCATATAGTAAAATACAATTACCAAATGATGGTTTGACATTCCTATTTCTGTACAGACGTACAGCAATACCATAATAAACATTTAAAATGAACCCCGAAAGCAAATGTATAACACCCGTATTAAATGATGAAGACAAAAACTAAGGATATTTTCATTATACTGTAATCGTAGTTTGAGTTTTAGTTAGTTGTCTTTTTTTTTTGTGAATGAAATGTTTTTTTCAATTTTAGTTTTAGTTATTTTGTTAGATTTAGTTAAATATAATAGCCTTGGCTATAACTGGACAAAAACATGATGATGGGGATATTTACTGGACTCTGGTCCCTATTTTCTGCTAATAATGAAGGTTTATTGTTTTTAATTTTCATTCATCCCCCGACTTACTTTCTTTGTCCGGCAGAGAGTATGCAGCAGGAGATCGACACTGTGATTGGACGGCGTTGTCCCAACATGGAGGACAGGAAGTCCCTCCCCTTTACTGACGCCGTCCTCCACGAAGTCCAACGCTTGATGGACATCGTGCCCATGAACGTCCCTCACTACGCCCTCTGGGACATCTCCTTCAGGGGATACCTCATTCCGAAGGTCAGCATCAAATCTCCGTGCTGAACATGATGATGATGATGATGATGATGATGAACATTTGTGTTTGCCATCCACAGGACACAATCATCATCCCCTTGTTACACTCGGTGCTCAAGGAGGAGAAGCAGTGGGCCACACCATGGAGTTTCAACCCTCAACACTTCCTTGACCACAATGGCAACTTCAAGAAGAATCCGGCGTTTCTTCCGTTCTCCGCAGGTAAAACAGGTTCCCACGTAGCGATTTTTGACTCAGGTTCACACATAGCGATTTTTGACTCAGGTTCCCACTTAGCGATTTTTGACTCAGGTTCTCACATTTTGACCCGGTCAGTGCTGTTTATATTCAGCAACTGAAATTCAAGTGTTTATTTGTTCACTGACAAATATAGTAATTCACCGACATTGTGGGGCTTACGTTCCAGACCACCTCTGCAATAAGTAAAATCTGCAGCGTAGAAATAACCTATGTAAATGCACCCTTGTCATGTTTCTATAGCATTAATGGCACTAAAAAGTTATGGTCTTAAAATACACACAAAAAAACACCATATATTGATAAGAGCAATGGATAATGCTAAAATGGTGGAGAGTGTACCAATCCCGCTGTATTTACTTCCCAGAACGGCAAGCCAAACTTTAAGTCAGGGGATTGAATGACTTCTATCATCAAAAAATGGCAAAGAGTGAAACTGCAAGGAGCACCTAAGAACAGAGCTGGGCATTCTGCCTATCTGCCTATCTGTCTATCCGCCTATGAGGATAAACAATAAACGGGATTTCTTTTTAAAAAAAGACACATTAAGCATAAGCGGGAATGGATTTTGTAATCGTCTGTAACCTGACATTTATGATTACTGTTTCGTGCCGAGTAAACACTGCTGCTATGGAACTTGGACTCCAAGGATCCAGACACTACGGCCGTCCACATATGAAGGGTGTAGCCTTTATTTATGATTCCCGAAGCCAAAAACTCTGATGGATAAATGTGAATGTTGGGTCAACTTGTGCGGACGTCCAAGTTTAATGCCAGGTTTTACCTTGCCCTTTACCGGTACCTACGTATGTAGTAAACATTTCAATGGGGACCATATGGCGTTACCTGGGCATCCCTTGCTTTTTGTTTTTGATGTTTTGGCATGTGCATGTGAGGCTTTGTTAAGATCTTTGCCATGTAAAAAAGCCACTAACGTTCCAAAAAGGTTTGAGAACCTCCTTAGACTTAAAGGGACACTTGGGTGAGCTTAACACACTTAATAATAATATGTTTGCATGTAAATATGACATCAGTACTAAAGTGCCGCCCCCCCACAAGGCTCTGTCGTGATTTAAGGTATTTTTTTGTGATTAGATTTACGACAATTTGCCCCGCCCCCTTTTGGGGCGTGGCTTATGTTATGTCTCAGCTGTCTACGTCACGGGAGGGAGCCAAGCGTGGTAATATTGCTCGCTTTGTCAGTGGCGACCGATCGCCACCAAAATTCCAATGCACATTACTACTCTTGTCCACTTCAACCTGTGAAAGTATAAAAGTGTTCTGCACAATAGTTTGGATTTATTGACAGAAAACGTGATCTCATCATGATCACCTCCACAAAATCAAAAATACCGTGGCGATTGCTCCTCCACTTTCACAAGCTGAAGGGGACAAGAGCATGAATGGGCGCACGAACCCCAACTGGTTATATTCCAGACATTTAGCTACTCTAAACTCGTGTCAACTCCCAGGAGGGAGACAGTGGCAGCAGCGCAGGCAGATTGGATCTTTATGCCCCCCCCCCTTCTCTCCCCTCCTAACAGTAGAAGAACGGTACAGCTGAGAGCAACAACTAGCTTCAGGCCGTTAAAACAAAAGGCGTTAGCACAACAACATTAGCTCCATACTGTCCGCGCAGCGTGTGGAGGTGATCATAAGCCTGCGTCTTCATCCCAAGCAGTCGCGCGCGCTGTCCGACACCGCTTGCAGCCGTGAGAGTGAAGCGGTGTCAAGAGTGAGGTAAGACCTCATCGAACACTGGGGCTGCCTTGAACGTGCGCATCCGACTCCACAACCGAGTGTGGCCGCATTGGAACGTACCATTTCGGCTGTTACGTTCCATTGGACGGCGTGTTGTCGGTCGAAAAAGTGGCCATTCCTCATCCAAATAAATGTGCACGTCTACTCATTCCCACTTCAGTCTCTGTAAATATCCTGACTGGTGTTAAATGCCTCGCCCGTCCTAACTGGGATCAGCAAAGAAGCAGTGTTCTTTTTTTTCCTTTTCTTTTAAGCAAAGAAGCAGTGTGCGCTCGTCCCAGCATAAATCTATGTAGCTCTGCACATTTCCTCATTCTCATATAAATAAGCCACGGAGAGGTTAATCCTTTTGATATGTTGAAGTGGTTATTAGTAAGGATGTCCACTTACATTTTGGTGCCAATTGATCGCCGTTTTTGGACGCTATGAGCAATGAAAGTACAATGATTTTCAATGGCGAGTTTGGAATCGGTTACTCCCATGACTCCGGCCCAACAAGGATAGAACGCTAGGGGGCGCGGCCATTCCCCTTATTAACAAGGGCATTATTCATGGAGTTGCTTATTTCCTAATTTCTCCCAAATTTATTGATAAAATAGAAAATGACAACTCTTTTCATTTTCCTGATCAAAAAATATATCAATTGAACTTGTTGGCCATCCCGGCCCCACTGTCCCTTTAAGCGAAAAATCTGGGTTACTGATAGTGTAGTGTAGTTCGCGTAGCTGTTCCCACTCAACTGTGGTTGTTAAGTGATCAGTCCATGGTATATAGTAGTCCACGTTTCCGAGATGAACTCACGACCCTGAACAGGAGAAGCAGTTTAGGAAACGGATGGCTTTGAAAGGCAAAATGAAATGAAGAAATGCTTCAGGTTAGCCCGCCTGTTTGTTTCTGTGGCTACTTCCGCAGGGAAAAGGGCTTGCGTTGGGGAGTCGTTGGCTCGCATGGAGATTTTCCTCTTCGTAGTGTCACTCCTGCAGAACTTTGTCTTTTCTCATGCCGGCGGACCAGACAGTGTGGACCTGAGTCCCGAGTACAGCAGCTTCGCCAATGTGCCGCGCAGGTACAACATCGTCGCCATGCCTCGCACTTGATTTTTCAGTGAGCAACACCTTGCGCATGAGATCTGTATGATATGTTATCTGGTCTGGACCAATATTAAGTCAGTCTAGTCACAGTTGAGGTTTTTGACACTGTATAATCAAATAAAGTTGTGACGTTATTGACTGGCTGGTTATAATTTAGCAATTATTGTGTGTGTGTGTGTGTCTCACTACATAGAAGCACATTATTTTGCTACCTGAATGCATTGATGCCAACTTAGCACTTTTGTTGCTAGATTCAGCAACTACCCTATCAACTACAGTATATTTAGAAAAAGCACCTAGCATTTAGCTACTTTTTAATATTTTAATGGAAACTTTCAAGCAAAAATAAAGTAACTCAAATCACATTTGCCCTCCAAATGAACAGAGATGAGCACTTTACGCTATTTGCCGGTCCGTCCTCCGACTGCGAGCTGGGCACCCTTCCGTCATCGTCATTCGGTCCTTATTCATGAAATAATCAAAATATCGTTTCACAACTTCCTAACCTCACTCTTTCCAAAAATAAAAGTGGAAATGGGAAACTTAACACGCAAGAACTCCTCTGTAAAACTGTCTTTGTATTCATCCATCCATCCATCCATTATCCATACCGCTTATCCTCACAAGGGTCGCGGGGCGTGCTGGAGCCTATCCCAGCTGTCTTCGGGCAGTAGGCGGGGGACACCCCGAACTGGTTGGCATCTTTGTATTCAAAGCAACTTTATTACTTCTTATTAAGAAGTACCAAAGAGAGAATCATTCAATCATCAGTTCCTCATGATTGACTGACGCACTCATGATTCTCTCTTTGGTGCATATTGCCACCTACTGTACATATACAGTCAATGCAGTCTAGGTCGCGTTCCATCTCTCTTCAGCAAAACGGGCGTCCGTCAACAATGGACTCTGAGGTCTGTTCAGAGTTATCCAGGTTAGTGATGATTACACAGACGGGCGAAAATCCACTTCTGTCTGTGCTTAGTCCGTCTTTTTTTATTTTAAGATTCCTCTCTGTCGTCTAACGTCAACAAAACGGGCGTCCGTCAGTGACGGACAGATGGCCCGGTCCCTTGGTCAGACACAATGCAAATTGAAATTCCACTAATCCATTCCAGCCCCCAAAACCCCACCACAACATTTAGCTACTGTACATGGTTTTAAAACGTAAGTCAACCCAAACATATTTTTTTCAAGAATATGTTCCCTGCAGGGTGACTAGTTGAAACACGGCATTCTGATTAATTTTGCGTTTGTGGAATAAGTGTTAATCCACTCGTTTTTAGCCATCTCTGGGGACGGCCATTTTGTCTTCTGCCGACTGAAAATGACATCACAACTGCTCACAACGACCAATCATGGCTCAGAGTCAGAAAACAGGTCAGAGGTGTTGTTGTGAGTGCAAACGAGTGCATTTTGCTGCACAATATTGCACAAATACAAAATTAATCAGAATGCCGTGTTTCAACTAGTGGGCTTGCTGGGAACATATTCTTCAAAAAAAAATATTTCGGTTGACTTCCGCTTTAATAAAGGAAAATAGCACTGTATTGTACAAAAAAATATTATAGAATGGATGTAAAGAACTGTTTTTTTTTCCCCAATTAATTTGAAGGGAAGCGAATCCGAATCTCCCTTGTATGTCAAATTTAAGTAAAGGTACCACCGTAATGTCAAAAGTGACTCAAATGATTTTCAGACCTACAACTCCATGTCGTCAGTGTTACCAGTATGGAATGTCGCTCCCACACGAAGAAGAAGAGGAAGATGGCTGCTGGTCGTTGGCTAAATGTTGGGCAGGTGATATTTATGCTTTGTGGGCTTCTTGACATCCGGCGCCGGTGACATGTTGCTGTTTGTTAACTGTGGCAGGTATTGAGCCTAGACACATGAAGAGACATGGCATCAGTGTAGAATTGTCATTTCTTGGCTTTTTATACTTACAGTAAATTTGGCTCACTGAGGTCGGTGTACACCAGAGCTGGGCATCTTCCAAACTGCTTATCCTGTATACAGGGTCACGGGGACGTGCTGGAGCCTATCCCAGCTGACTATGGGCGAAAGGCAGACTACACCCTGAACTGGTCGCCAGCCAGTCGCAGGGCATGCACACAGACACAGTCACTGAGTGGGAACCGATCCCACGCTGCCCGCACACAATTCAGGCGAGTGTACCACTACACCATCAGCGACCCACCCAGAGCTAGGCATTTTACAATTTTTTCCCTGTCCGTCCTCTGTCCGCGACCCTTTCGTCCTTGTCCCTCCGTCCTTATTCATAAAAATGATCATCCTCTGACCCCGTCCATCCTCGTCCTTTTAAAGCACAGTTACATTCCATAGGGAGAAAAAAAAAAAACGTCAGTTTTTATTATTTATTTCAAGCTCATTAGCTGGCTAATTTCTATTTATCGTCTGGGAGCATCATGAGTGGATTGAATTCTTTACAATCGTTTAACTAAGATAGCTTTTGGCTGCCAGCAACCACCGTCGTGATGTGATGATCAAGATGATGATGATGATGATGACGATGCGGACGGGAGCAAGCCAGGGGACATAGCTAGAATATTTAAGATTGCCTAATAACACAATACTATTGGGTTGTGTTGCACCTTTTCACTTTTAATTGCGTTATTTTGCATTGAAAATAATTATTGCCAAATAAGGCAATGTTATTTTAGGAGGAGAACGAACGTCTTCCACTTCCGAGTCATAGCTTTCAGTGTTTTTTTTCCCTTGTCGGTGAAATGGGCATCCACTAGAGGGCATACTATGCCTGTGAGAACACTACTGCAGGGAGGGAACACACATGAAAAAGAGCACTCCAGTGTTGTGGCGGGCTTAGCAGGCAGTCTTGCTTTTTAAAAGAAGCCAACCCAACACGTCAGCCGGTACTTGACCCGGGTGGGGACGATTAGAGGGACGTAACGAAAACCTACCTCCGTGCTTGCTCAGTCCGTCCTTTTTAAAAGAGTTCTCGTCCTCTGTTCGACCGTCCACAAAATGGGCATCCGTCCGGGACAGAGCGTTCCGTCCCATGGACAGAATGCCCACCTCTGGTGTACACTCTAGTTTGTGAGCTGCAACTTGGGCATGGGGCTCCGCAAAAAGATTTGCAATATACAATTTTATATCATTTAAAAAAAAACTACATATGTGCAAACATATGGGCATGTGTATGACTAAACTGTACTTTCATAAAAACCTTTTTCTGTACTTATCACAACATAACTTTTCTGTCTTGTTAACTGGCAACTTTTAAATTCCTATAGCATTTTGGGGTACATGTGGTAGTTATGTTTGATTGGCATTTGGATTATGAGGGGTCCTCAGTAATTTAAAAAAAATCCCAAAAGACTTTTTATCTCGGCAAAATACGACTTGTTGTAAATGTTATGACTTATTTTTCTTGAAAAATATGCCTTTATTCTCACAACATTACATTTTTCCAAATTTTGATAAAAAATGTTGTGTTGCAGTAACAAATTCCGATGGCATTTACAGGTACGCATGGTAATTGTGTTTAATTAGCATTAGGATTATGGGGTCCGTGATAAAAAATTTTCGCTGCAGGGGGTCCTGGCCCCGAAACGTTTAAGAACACTTGATCTATATCAGCTCGTCCCACTCACCCCCGCCTGTCTACGACGAGGGCCTTTGTCATGGCGTCTGGCGGGACGTTGTTCGCCCTCACGGGTCCAGGCGGCGGCGCCTTCCTCGTGCATGTAGGGAAACGCCAGCAGCTCCTCGCATGACAGTCTGAGCGAGGGATCCATCACCACGCACGACTATGCACAAATACAGATATTTCCCTTCAGTGCTGTGCTGATGACAGTCCCATCTATGTCCCACTAAGCAAAAAGAAGGCCACTTTTGTCCTCTCCGGAGGAAATCAAAGCCTGAATGGCAGTGAACTTGTTGAATTTTCATGAAAAGAAATCACATGTTACGGTGGTGGTCCTCGTATATCATGATCTTACCCTGTTGACTTGGGCCCCCTGGCGTCTTACCTAAAGCCAACAGTCTGGGTTTTAAATCGGACAGTGATTTTAAATTGGACCGGCAAATTAGTGGTCTTGTTAAATCCAGCTTAAGCAGCTGACTAAAGTTCTAACTAAAGCCTCTCATTTCACAACTGCACTCGGAAACAGTCATTCCCGATTTCATCTCGGTTGGATTACTGTAATGCACTTTACTTTCTCGAATCAGACTGTCCTCCCTCAAGCGTCTCCGGTTGGTCCAAAATGCCGAGACTTGCCTTCTAACCCGAGCTCGTAGGAGGAAGCACATACACTGACTTCGATTCTGGCTTCTGTTCACTGTCTCCCTTTTCACTTTACAATTCATTTTAAGGTTCTTCTATTTGTTTTGAAATCTTTAAATTGTCTTTAAATTGTTAAGTTGCGTTGGATTGTTAGTGACAAAAACATGCGTTAGGTTCATTGAAGACTTTAATTGTCTGTAGGTGCGAATTTGAGTGTGAAAAACTGGCAACCGGTCCATTGTGTGTGGAAAAAATTGCACATACCTTCATGACTTGAAGAGCCAGGGGTGATGCACTAGAGAATCGCTTTTCCAGAGTTTCCTATTTACAAGAACAAATGTGATAACATCAGAGCTCAATGTACAGTATGGTTGGAAAAATAAAAAGGTTCAGTGCAGACGTGAATCATACTCTGGTGTCAGGTTCAGGAATACTGACTCCGCTGAAGAAAATGTTGGATTGGAACACCTGCTGGTGTCGAGGGATGAGGTCCCCTGCAACGAGGGAAGGACTATGGACCAATTCCACAGTCTTGCATGTGGTATCTTTCGGGAATGGGTGGCGGCGTACCAAGAGTTTTGCGGATGAGGTAGAGCTGGTCCACGTCTGACTTCCCGGGCCAGAGTGGACTCCCGCTGAGCAGTTCGGCGAAGACGCAGCCCAGCGCCCACACGTCCACAGGGGGGCCGTACTGGGTGTCTCCAACCAGCAGCTCAGGGGCCCGGTACCAGCGGGTTGCCACATAGTCAGTGTAGTCGTCCTCTGGTCCCGCTGAGCACACAAGAACATGTACTTTGTCAGACACACAAAACCAAATGTGCAATGCGGTACATGTTGTATATCGTCGCTGTCCTGTGAAAAACACGTATGTCCATTTTTTTCTTTTTACGTGATTTCTGCGTTTTTACTAAATTGGACAGCGACGATATGAGGGCTTCTCAAATTTTGGGGTCCAGAGAAATTTTTCCAAGGACCCCCTCATAATCCTAACCTAACGTACAGACAGACAAGATATACTTTACGCATAAGGAGCAAGTCTCAGTTTCTCAGCTCAAGCTGCAGTAACATTCGTTCTTCACAGAGGACAAAGAATATATAACTGTAAGTATGTACTGTATTGTTATATTTGTCTACATGTGTTGCATGTAAAGATTTGATGCAGAGTGTGAAAGCTGCTACAATACTGTCTACCACCCCTAAACCCAACAAAACCGGGAGGTCGTTTTCGTCCTCCTCATTCCAACAGGAAAAAGTCTGCTTTGGCAACCATGTGACAGGGGCTTATGTTCATAGTGAGCACTAAATAAGACAACATCGCGGAGGGATTACAAGGGCTCCTGAGCGTCTACATGACAGCATGTATGGTAACACTACACGGAAACCCAACACGGGATGTTTCAACGGTCCACAGGGCTCACACTAATTGACTCGGGGTGAAGCATCGAAAGTGAGGAGGCGGTGCTTAATAAGTCATTAGAGTTGGTAAATGCACGTAAAGGCCACACACACGCACACCCCCACACACGTGCACGCACAATGGACCCACTCAGAATGCGAGCGAACCCAAAGTCACACAACTTGATGACGCCAGTCTTGGTGAGGAGGATGTTCTCGGGCTTGACGTCGCGGTGAATGCACTGCAACACAAACACAACACGGGTCTCATGTTCGTGCCGACACTCAACACCGCGCCGCATTCACGCCGCGCTATTTATACACTCACTGGCCAATGATCAGTGGAGTCACATGACTTGAGTCAGACTTAAATTGCTCATACAGTATGTGACTTCCCCCATCTCTGCCAATAACCAGTGACGCGAGATCAACTAGAAGAGCTGTGTCAAAGATTGCGTCTAGAAATGCAAGGTGGTCGGGTAAAAAGCCCACAATGCATCCCACAATACATTGAGAAGATTTGTCTACTGACATTGTGCTTGTGGCAGAAGTTGACGGCCTGCAGCGTCTGCCACACGATGCTCTTCAGCTGAGCCTCTGGAACACTGTGGAAGTGCAACACAAGGAATGTTAACGGGAGTGTTTCCCCAACCTTTACTGAGCCAGGGCACATATTTTGCATCAGAAAAAGCTCACGTTTAGTGATGTGTGCATCAATACTGAAGTATCGATATATACGATGCCAGCTCTTTATGTTAAAATCGATTGTCGAACCAAACATTGTTACGCTTGATACTTTAATCATTTGAAAAGTAAATTGAGGTCTCGTCTAAACGATGCACTTTATAGGGACTCTAAAATACTTGTCGTAAGAGTAAGTGTGTAACGCGCAATCGCAGGAGTTGTTCAGTTACCTGGTAAACAAGGGCACAGCATAAGTCATTTCTGGAGCTATTACGGCTCCTCAAACAGCCAAGACTCACTTTGTGATATTTGTAAGGAGTTGTGGCAAGAAAACTTTGTGGAACACTTTGCACAAAAGCGTCTATCCGATTGGTATTGCTAATACCAGCAGTACCAGATCGGAAAGGAAATTGGTATCGAATATCACTTCTCATGGCAACAATTGTGGTTGGGAATCACTAAACTGGAGGAACACTGCACATCGTTTCAACTCCATTTGAAAAGAGAAAGGGCTGTTCATCGCCATGGTAGCCCTCGGCCTGTCCCTCGGGGCAGCAAGCACCGTAGTAACCAAGGGCGACTACGGTTTCTGCCGCGTGGCGTCATGGAGAAAAAAAAAGGTCGGACGGCCTGAAACAGCTGACTTGTGTATGACGTTAGTGTATATAAGTGAGTTTCTACTCACACTCAAGTATACATTGCAAACATTGAGCCAACTACTAACCTTCATTACTTAACAGCGGCTGTACTCTCTACCTTCATGGTTCTCAAACTGGGATCCTGTGGCTCCGCAAAATAATTTGTCATAAATTATATTGTATCCTTCAAAAAGTGCATATATGGGGGACTGGTGTAAAACAATAATAAACAAATTACTCCTCCCCACTGGAGCTTTTGGCCAATTAAAGGCTCTGTTGTGATTGTAAAATATGACATCCCTACACTAATAAAGTATTTTCTTTTTTTTTTTTTTTTTTTTTTTTTACAACAAAAGGGACATGATTTACGAAATATTTTTTTTTTTTTTTTTTAGAGCTAAAGCATTTTTTTCAAGACTTGAAAGAATGAAGGCACCATTTCCAGAATAACAACAATCAAGATTCAAAGTTTATTTGTACTATGCAAAGTAAAAAGTAACAATAGCACTAAGCAATAAAAATCCTAATTTGTTAGTTTTATTGAAAGATATAAAAGAAATGAAATGAAAGATAATACTGAAAGAAACGGGCATAGGTAATGTACAAAATAATGTTTTAATGACAATTTAAAAAAAGTTCATCCGTAATGCAGAAGATGGAGGTAATTAACTATTGAAGCGGCCACTTGATCATGGGCTTGAACCCTGGACCCTAAGATCAAAACTAGTGTTGTTCCGATGCCATTTTTTGGCCCCGATACCGATTCCAATACCCAGCTGTGCGGTATCGGCCGATGCCAATACTGTACCGATACCAGACCTTTGTGAAAAAAAAAAAAAAAAAAAAAGATATATATGAGCATTTTTTTCTTGTAATTCTAAAGAACTGCAGACCCACTTGGATGTAAAACCATTGCTATCATGGCTTGGTCAGACTTAAAGACCTTTGTGAAACAGGAAAAAAATAAGAAATAATATACACGAGGTATCTTTGAGAGGGATTGTGTCGGATTAATTACAAAAGCTATAGGACATTATAGGTTTGTTTTGAGTACTGTATTAGTGAGCCATCGCAACAACTTCCGCTCCCAAATTCATTTTCAAAACCAAAAACAAGCAGTGCACACACATGAAAAAGCAGCAGGGAGCAAGATACAAAGCGCTGCATTCAACGTTCTTTACTAGTACAGCATCGGGAAATGGCATCGGCACGTTATATGTAAGTACTCGCAGATACCGATACCAGTGTTTTAATGTGGTATCAGGATACCTCTCGATACCAGTATCGGTATCGGAACAACACTAATCAAAACCCTGACGCTCTACCAACTGAGCTAAGCAGTATGTTGAAGACAGTGATACAGTAAAACAAAACCTGTAATATAATGAGAATGAGACGCAAACTAAATTTACATTTTAATGTGACTTTCTTAGCTCATCAAACTGGCTTTTCATCATAATGTTTGGACTTTATTTTTGCAAGATTATGACTTTTAATTCATTTTCATGAATACGAGCGGGGCTCAAACAGACACTATTTTATTTGAAAGTAAGCTTCAACAAGGCATCTTTTTTCAGTGCTCAAAATGATTTTATTGCATGCAGAAATTCAACGTTGTGTTCTCTGTACCACGAAGCGGTAAAGCAAATAGATGGATTTCCGAAGGTCCCATTGCAGCACGTTACTCACCCTCGTGGATGTTTTTCCAGCGCGTTGAGGACCGTCTGCTCGCAGAACTCAAAAACCAGGTGGAGGCGTCGTTTCCTGCGGAACACCTCCAGCAGGTTGACCAGATTGACGTGTTTCAGCTGCTGCAGGACAAGAAGAGAATGCAACGTCAACCAAGATGGACAACGTGGACTTACACAACGTGAGGTTGACCTACATCTCCCCTTAAAAGTTGCAGATAGTTAACCCCTGGCACCAGTTTCGTTTGTGTGTGTAACTGTATGCAAAGTCCTTGAAACACAGCGCCACCTACAGTATCTTATGTTGTACGTCATTATCTGCTCACCTTCAGCATGCGAATTTCCCTCAGCGCAATTTTCTTGATCATGGGATCGTCTTCGGATTCCACAAACTTCTTGATGGCAACGATTTGGTCGGTGTCTCTGTTTCTGCACTTGAATACCACGCCGTAAGAACCTTCTCCGATTTTGGCCAGTTTCTCGTACTTCTCCATCGGGCAGTGACTGGTTAACATCTGGGGAAATAAAACAACATTGTTTAGTGTTTAATAATGTGTTACGTTGTATCGATAACAATTATCCACTTGTTTGAAGCTGCTTCTTACAGTCTGTTTCCTAACAAAACAATTAATTCACAGTGTAGCTAAAAAAAGAAATGCTCAACAATACTGTTCAACAGAAAATTTTAATCACAGATGACTTTATCTGTGGCTAAACCTATTTTTGACCCTGATGTAAAAAAAAAAAAACTACTACTTTTACTACATTTTTCACATCAGGTTTTTGAGATATTTTAAGTTTGACCTATATAAACTGGCACAATGCGGATTTTACCATGTGTTGTAATTTATTTGTATGTTTCAGAAAAAAATTCCACCTCTTGTTGAACCCAACCCTTAATTCACAAATATTACGCTATACCTGTATTACACATTATAATATTATTATTATGAAAATTGGATGTGCAAGAGAAAAAACAAGGGCAGATTCTGAAGCTCCCAAAAATATATTTAGAAAAGTTTACTTGCATCTATCTCTATTAAAAAATAAGTACAAATTTGTTGACCAGCTTAATTAATTAAATTAATTCAGAAAACAGGTGAGCTGTGCTTGGTTGTTACTTGAACTGTGATGTAATTTTCAGTCAACAGCAAGTGACAAAATGGCAATTAAAAATAAATACATAAAAAATATTTGAACTTTAAAAATAAATTGCAAAATAAATGTGGAAATAAATACAAAAATACATATAAAAATAAAATGAAACATCAATTTATTTGTCTTTCATTTTTCAATTATATATATATATATATATATATATATATATATATATATATATATATATATATATATATATATATAAATATATATATATATATATAATATTTTCTATTTATCATTTATTTATTTTTTATTTGGACGGTTTTGCTCCCTCATAGTTTTCATAGGTTTCAATTGGTCAAAAATAATGGGTAACATTTACTCTGAACAGTATTTTATCGATATATTTAAAGGGCTGAAGTTGGAAATAAGAGGACCGGACAAAATCACCAGCTTCGTAAAATGTCATTACATTTCCATTCACACAGCTAAAAAGTCTCGAAAGGTAAAAATGGCCAACCTAGAACGCCCAAGGCGTACTCACCTGTCCACTGCATGGACGAGTCAGCAGAGAGCAACTTCGGTCCCCGAGAAGTCTTCCAAACTATCTCACGGAGTGATGTGAGCCGTGCACGACACGGCTGTCTCACTCTGCTCCGTCCGCCTCTCGCTCGGCCTCCCCCCCCAGAAAACACTTGAGTAAGATTATTCGTCGCCGTTTTTACATAAACACAAACCGTGCCAAACAAACGGACGGCGATTGAGGGTTGCTTCCTAGAAACAACGCATAAAGAGCGACAAGAGGCGTAAAATGGGCAATTCACGTCGCTATTTGCGCGGTAACCATGGAGACAGACGGCAGACAGAAAACATTGTTTTAGGAATATTAGTCATTCAGTCTTGGTTTTAGTTTCTAATGTGAAATACGAAACAATATACACAATTCAGTTATTTATTTCAAACGCAAGTTTAATTAAAAAAATCTAGCAATATATATGAGTGATATTACACAATTGGGGGACAATTTAGGCACACATTTTTAATCTATTTGTTTGTTTGGTTCCACCATAATTAGATTCGTCCAGCTCAATTATGAATGGTACACTAATTTGGCATAGCCCTACGGATACTCATGAGTTAAAAAAGATACTCTAATGTAAAAATCCGAACTGCTTATCCTAAACAGGGGCGCGGGTGTGCAGGAGCTTTTACCAGCTAACTGTGTGCACTACTTCCAATTCCAGATAAAAGATTCTAATATTGTGTAATCAACGATTCACAATTATTATGGTAGTAGCTGGATCCCTCTCATGGTACACGAAAGAGTCACAGTACAGTTCAGTTGTATTTAATGTTTCAGTTCAATATCCATCCAACCATCCATCATCCAAATCATTATCCTCACGAATGTTACGGGGGTGCTGGACCCTATCCCAGCTGTCTTCAGGCAGAAGGTGGGGTACACCCTGAACTGGTTGCCAGCCAATCGACAGACAAACAAACATTCACTCACAATTACACCTAGGGACAATTTAGTGTTCAATTAACCTACCATGCATGTTTTTTACTGTGAGGCCGACATGCTAACCTGTCGGCCACCTTCCGCCCTCAGTCCAGCAGTGTTGATTTTCAAACTATGCAGTTGCTTGAAGTGACACTTGTGTGAGCTTAACATTGGCACATATATAAAAGGTTTGCATGTAAAAATGACATTAGTACTAAAATGCCCACCTCAAAAGACTCTGCAGTGATTTAAGGGCTTTTTTAAAATTAGGTTTATGACAAATTTCCCCGCCCCTTTTTGGGGCGTGGCTAATGTTATGTTTTCGGTCTCAACTGTCCACGTCACGGGAGGGAGCCAAGCGTGGTAATATTGCTCCAACAGACCTTTTTGGCTGTTTACGTTCCAAATTGGACGGCGTGTGGTCGGTCGAGAAAATGGGGCCATTCCTCATCCAAATAAATGTGCATGTCTACTCATTCCCACTTCAGTCTCTGTAAATATCCTGACTGGTGTTAAATGCCTCGCTTGTCCTAACAGTGATCAGCAAAGAAGCAGTGTTTTTGGTTTTTTTTCAAGCAAAGAAGCAGTGTGCGCTGGTCCCAGCCTATGTAGCTCTGCTCACTTCCACATTTCCTCATTCTCATATAAATCAGCCACAGAGAGGTTAATCCTTTTGATATGTTGAAGTGGGCATTAGTAGAGCTGTCCACATACATTTTGGTGCCAATTGATTGCCGTTCTTGGACGTTATGAGGAATGAAAATACAATGATTTTCAATGGAGGGTTTGGAATCGGTTACTCCGGTGACCCCGGCCTAACAGGGATAGAACGCTAGGGGCACGGCCATTCTCCTCATTAACAAGGGGAGTTATTCATGGAGTCACTTATTTCCACATTTCTCCCAAATTTATTGATAAAATAGAAAATGACAACTCTTTTCATTTTCCTGATCAAAACATATATAAAATGAACTTGTTAGTGAAAACATGGCCTTCCCGGCCCCACTGTCTCTTTAATATTCAATGCGTGTAAAAATATGTACATACTACAGTATATAGGTTTAGGAACAAAACCGCTGTCCCGTTTTTCATCAATACTCAGTGTAAAAGGTTTAAGAACCGTGGACACGTTACATTGCACATAACCTCAGATTTTTATTTCAAATTGTGTTTTTATTTTCCTCCTCATTAGTAGAATATGCTAGTCTTGTATTACGGGTATGTGCTAAATCCTGCACCGAAAATCAGTAGGTGCTACCTGACACACCCACCAGGGGACAGTATGTAACCGCTTTTTAAGCATGTGCAATTAATTTAAGTACTTTTCCCCCAGTGAGTTGTGTCTGTGATGTTTTCACTGTCTATAAAAAGGATTCTTTTTATAGGCATCATTGTGTGGATGTCCTAAATGCTATATATGTATATATGTATATATATATATATATATATATATATATATATATATATATATATATATATATATATACATACATACATGTATATATATATATATACATATATATATATATATATATATATATATATATATATATACATACATATATAACATATATATATACATACATGTATATATACATACATATATATATACATACATATATATATATATAACATATATATATACATACATATATATATAACATATATATTTACATATATATATATATATACATACATATATATATATACATACATATACATATAACATATATATATACATATATATATATATATAACATATATATATACATATATATATATATAAAATATATATATATACATATACATACATATAGACATACATATATATATACATACATATATACATACATATATATATAACATGTATATATATATACATACATATATATATAACATATATATATACATATATATATATATATACATATATACATACATATATATACATATATATATATACATACATATACATATAACATATATATATACATATATATATATATAACATATATATATACATATATATATATATATAAAATATATATATATACATACATATAGACATACATATATATATACATACATATATACATACATATATATAACATGTATATATATATACATACATATATATATAACATATATATATACATATATATATATATATACATATATACATATATACATACATATATATACATACATATATACATACATATATATACATACATATATACATATATATATATATATGTGTGTGTTTATTTATTTTAATATAGACACATACATGTGACTATTACTATTATTTTTATTTTTTGATTATGCCGTACAATATGCATACGCATACAATACTAGCACACATGCTTTCGATGGGAACGGCAACTCATTTATTTATTGTCTCACACATCTCTGGTTGACTCAGTGGAAATGTTGTGTGTATCATCTTTGTCTTTCTTTCTTGTTTGTATTACAGCGGATGTTTGAGGGGATTTTGTCTCGCCTCTCCTGTTGTTAAAGACACCCATTCAGTGTCAGCGTCAGATGAATGGCACATTCTTTACACTGGGCAGATGACAAGCGACACTCATGGGAAAACACAGCCAGACCAGCCTTCCCTCAAAAAAGTGCCACATCAAACAGTGGCGAGGGCAATGTAGTCACTGTATGTCCTTCAAAGTCGATTGAGTTGCTCTGCTTCCGTGATGAATCACTTTATAAAATGATCATTCGTTACTTTTATGGGTCATTTTACAACTCAAGGGGATAAAAGCGGTTTGTTTCTTCGTTTAGTAGGAGGAAAACCGACTTCAAATATTAAACCAATAGAAGTGTGCTGACATCGGCAAGTTTCAGTGCATGTGTTTCTGTTTTTGCCACTAATAAAACCATTTTCCGAAAACATCATCCTGCATGAAATACATTCAACACATCTGCTGTTTGTAACGATGTACGTAAAGTGTAAATATGAATATGTATCTGATGATGGTGTGTTGATACATGACTGCGTATGAGCTAGCAATAACAATCTCAGTATTTTGCCCCACCATTACTGATTGTATGTCAACATTTCATTCTTTTGTTTTTTTCCTTGCGTGTTTGGTTGTTTTAGATGTTTTATTATTACATTACATTCTGATACATTGGATAGTAATTGGAAATTATACAATGTCTATTACTTTGACAACAAATATATATTTTCTAATAAAAAACAACTTTTGTTCATTTATGCCAACCACGTACAGTAACAGGCAAAACAATAAAATGTTCTTCCACTAGATGACAGAAGGTACATGACTGTGTATAGCCACTTTTTGTGAATCGTTTTTTTCCCCGATGTGAAATATGTGCCTTGGGTCAATAAAGGTTGAGCAACACTAATCTAACCAACCTAATATCACATACGTAACACAACGTTCCCAAACTAGCCCATCCAAAAAAAAAAGCCTTATTCCAAGGTAACACCTTTAACTACCTACCTACTCCTAACCAAACCTACTCACTAGCCTAACTGAACTACCTACAACCTAATCAATTTACAAACCTACCTTCTAAAATTTTCCTTGGAATTGAGAATCCATCCAGTCCAATCTAACCTACTTATTGTACCAAATCTAGTTATATAGGTAAGTACATTGTTGGTTAGCTAACTAAACAAAATTATTCTAACTCAACCTGACCTAGCCTAAATACAGATCTAACTTACAAAGTATACAAACCTACTTAAATAACTTACTTAACCTAACCAAATGAACCAACTTACCTACCTACCTTCTGGAATTTTTCTCAGGATTGAGAAAGTATTTATATTTCTACCCTACCCTAACCTTATCTAACCTAATCTACCCATAACCTAAACTACCTAACCTAATCTAATATAACCTATCCACCTACTGACCCTACCCTAAACTACTTAGCCCACTTACCAAACTAATTAAAAAACCTACCTAACCAAACATACACACCTGAACCTAACTGAACAAACTTCACCTAAGAAAACACAATCTAACGTAATCCAACCTAACCTACTTAAATACCTACGTAACTATCTCCTAACCCAACATACCTACTGAACCTAACAAACCTCACCTAAGAAAACACAATCAAACCTAATCCAACCTAACCTACGTAAATATCTCCTAACCTAACATACCTATGACCTACCTACCTAAAAACCTACCTGCCCGCCTCCTAACCTTCCTACCGACCTACCCAATTATCTGCCCAACTTACCTACCTAACCTAACATAACCTAACCACGAACCTCCCTCCCGAAGTCTTACTTACCTAACTTAACCTGACCTAACCTAACTGAACCGAACCTACCTACCAGACCTAACCTAGTAGCAATAGCAGTATCAGTGAGAGCACCATCAGGCCCCGCCTTGTTATCTCTTCCAAAACCTCCACTTTTAGATCAGGGCCTTCATGCTCTCTGGCCTGGCAGACGTTGGGACTTTCACAGGCACCGGGTAAATGTGGTGGTCAGTCATCGAGACGCCGGTGCTGCGCACAGCTTGTTGACATGTCAGTCATGAAGCCGACCCACAGATAAACCTGGTTGGGGTGTGTGCGTGTGGGGGGGGGCAGCCAATGCCAATGCCAACCATTCAGTAAAGCCTCCACAATGTGCGCGAGGAAGCAGCAGGCGGCAGAGCATATGTTTTACACTGCAAC
Organism: Filicampus tigris; assembly: GCF_054856515.1. NCBI lineage: Eukaryota > Metazoa > Chordata > Actinopteri > Syngnathiformes > Syngnathidae > Filicampus > Filicampus tigris. Next base: position 23,159,837 of record NC_141223.1, on the reverse strand, counting down.
CGTTAGCCTCATTTCCTGGGCGGAAAGCTCTGCGCGCGATTAGACGAGGAACCAGAAAAGACTCAAGAGTGAGAGGAGGCGGAGGGTGGGGTGTTAAGTTAGCTGAGCTCACAAGATCCCACAAATCACTTTGTCACCAGCAAGCTGTGACAAGCAGAGGCCGAAAGTAATCCCCCCCCCCCCCCTCCAAAAAAAGAGGCGTATAGAGGAAGCCGTGTCACTGGGAGGCGGAGATGCAACAAAACTGAGTTGGAAGTCAAGCGCATGGATAGACGGAGGACACGCGCGGATGCACCCCTACGCCCCAGTTCTGCTGCTAAGTCTGGAGGAGAGAAGGTGTGTCAAAGTTTGGGAAAGAGCATTTTTAGCCATTGCGTCGGAGGATGTATGTCAAGCTGCAGCAGGTCACATGTTGTTGTTGTTGCTCAAAAAAGGAGAAGATGATTTTCATAATGGCCTCTACGCCTGCTTGTGAGTGACTTTTAAAACAAATAATTCACAATTCTGAATGAGCTCATCCGATAGCCCATTTCTGGGCTCCCTAGTTCAGTCTTATTGGACCTGACTGTGTGTTGAATAGTCCCGGGTGGTGTGTTAAGATGTGTTAAGGAGCAGAGGAAGTGGTGCTGTTGTTTGGCTGAGCGTTTTAAAAAAAACATGTGAAGAGAAACCGCCTGGTGAGCCGAACAACTCTGAACCGACACATGGAGGGAGGGCGGTCGACTGTAAGGAGAAGATCCGAATAGAGTGTGTGGAGGTTATCTAAATATTGGAGTCGGCTAGTGTGTGAGTGCAAGGCTTTTGACAGCTCACACGTCATTGTGTTACCTGCCTTGCTGAGTCAGGGGCTTCCAGTAGCCCGCCCTTCAGAAGACCCAAATGTTAGGAGCTATTCACAGTCCTGAACCTCCGAGACTCTCCACACTGCTTTAATTGTTCTCCCCGAGGGTAAACACCTTGCGTCAGTTGCACCTTTCCGCCCGTGATTCACTTCATCCAAGCTCTCCAGGCCGGAGGCAGGACTCAGCCGAGGCACATCTCCAGCGGTGCGTCATGAAGCTGGCCCTCCTGATCGCGGTGGCCGTATACATGGTGGCTCGGGGGAGCAGCATGTCCACGTGCAAGACTCTGGACTTGGAGATGGTGAAGAAGAAGCGCATCGAAGCCATCAGGAGTCAGATCCTCAGCAAGCTGCGTCTGCCCAAGGAGCCCGAGGAGGACCAGGAGGGAGACCAGGAGGAGATCCCCTCTACGCTGATGTCTCTCTATAACAGCACCAAGGAGATGCTAAGGGAGCAGCAGACCCAGGTCCAGATGGACATCTCCACCGAGCAAGAAGAGGAGGAGTATTTCGCCAAGGAGGTGCATAAGTTTAACATGACCAGTGAGTACTACCTTGTTTTTTGCCTTCATCAAAGATGGCTGACATACTGATAAGCATTCTAAAAATCAGAGGTGGGGAACTCGAGTTAGGTGACTTTAATCTAGTCAGACTTCATTTTTGAGACTAGGGAATTGCTTGGGTAAAGTTTATGAATCACTCAACTTGACTTGGTATTCTTGAAATTGGAATAAAATCAAAACCTTACGACTTGACAAGTTGGCGGTTTACATCTCCAAATTAGCATTCTCATCAAGTTAATTTCGTACATCGCGTGCGAATGTGGCAACCCGCCACTCTGTGGAATCTAAAGGCTAGTATGCGGAGTCTAAAGACCATTTAATGAAGCAAATCCTGTATGGAGGGAGCTCTGACGACGATCACGGTTGGATTCGAGGTCAAGTTTTGTGATAAAATCATGAAAAAGAGAATAGCATCCTGTTAACTTCACAGTTTAGCCATCTGATAGCGGGTCAAACTAACTAAGCTTCAGTTCAATTTAACGTTTAATTGAGTAGGCAATAAAGTAATATACACAATACAAAGTCCAGTTTAGGACCATTAAAAAAAAAACATGATCGTGAATGTGTTGGGCCCACTAACTACTGCAAGTACAGAGATGTGACAACAAAATGGTGTGGCTTCAGACTTAATAATTATGACTTGCTTCATTCAGGTTATGACTTGAATCAACTTGCTACAATTTTAGTGGGGACTTTCTAGCTTTAGATTTGCTACAGTAACTTGTAACCTATATATGATTTGCACATGTGAGACTTACCACTTCAGCTAAATATAAGCTTTACTTTCAAACATATTCCAATTTACAAGTCAGGTCCTTGCTGCTGAAAAGGCACAAAAACTGCTCAACAGGTACAACTTGTGCTTCTTGTGGTATTTATGAACGTGGATATGTGCATTTTAAATGGTTTAAGTGTCACGGCTGTTTTATTTCAATTTGTCCATAGAGTACAGACCCCCACCAAGGCCAAAGTAATCCTAAATATGCCCATGTGACTGTTTGGAAAAAAAAAAATCATGACATGACGGACGTTATCGATCCACTCCAGCCCTGTAGCTCACTAATGTCACAAACAGCATGCTTTTTTTTCTACCCAGCTACATCTGTTGGATCTTGTGGGTCAGAATTGGACAATTATTGGACAATATGAGCATTAAAAAGTAAATCGGCCACGCAGCAACCTTTTCTTTAACAAGCTGAATTTGCTTCTTCTGGTGGACACTGCTGTGGCTCAGCAGGTAGAGCGGGGCGTTCTGTAACCGGAGGGTCGGCTGTTCAAATCCCGCTCTGTCATGTGTCGTTGTGTACTTGGGCAAGACACTTCACCCACCTTTATCTCCAGCACCACTCACAGTGGTGTACGGCTGGGTGTCAATGTTTGTTGGTGGTCGGCGGGGCCGTAGGCACACACCGGCACTTCCGTCAGTCTGCCCCAGGGCAGCTGTGGCTACAGAACATAGTTTACCGCCACCAGAGTGTGAATGTGTGAGCGCATGAATAATGTACCCATTATAAAGCGTCTTTGAGTGTCCAGAAAAGCGCTATATAAATCTGATGCATTATTAGTATTATAAAATAGTTGACAATTGTCAAACAAATGAGGAAGATGCCATTGCTACTCTCTTCCATGGAGTTAAATTGGGAAAGAAATCATAATCAGTTAAGATCCTGATCAAAGTTGTTTTATTTTTTGTCACACTCCTCCACAAGGTTTTGGGGAAATCAGGCGTTTGTTTTTTTTTTAGTCCACGGTCGTGCCTTGGCAAGGTAAAAACTATTTGTGTCTTATCGATGTTCAAAAGTCCGCTAAAAATGTGAAAGCATGCCAGCCGAATGTCATCATTTGAGCATCTGGTTGAATATTCACATTTCAACGCACCACCTCATGTTAGATGGCCGGGATTCAAATGTAATTTGGCCCGTAAATGATCTTCTGATCTCCACCCAACATCTCCAGGCAATATGATGGCTAGATCACACGCTCTACATGTTAGCACCACCAAGCATCTGGCCTCACAATCTTTGACCATAAACACATCTTCATTTGTTTGTATGCGTCATTGCGCGTCCACGTTTGCCTCCCTTCTCCGCCACTTCAAAAGAAAAGCTCCATCCAGAAGGAGAACAAAGGAGCTTTTAAAAATGATTTTTTTTTTTTTCGTTAGGGCTCAGATGGAAAAGAGCAGACTGGGAAATTAAGACATGACGTGCACTCATTCACCCGGCTTCATTCCCTCTTTCATTTTCTCCTGAGGGATTGGGGGTTTCCTGTAACTCGAGCGTCAGGTTCTCCCTTGCATATCCTGTCACTTGTTCTCCATCACGGCTTTTTATGGACACTTTCCATGTAAACCCTACTTCAGAAGTGGCAAAAGTATTCGCACTCTGCACTCAAGTAGGAGTACAGATATTGGTGTCTTTGAAGAACAAGGCAGTTCTACTGGCAGAAGTACTGATTCAAGTCAACGTAAAGGAGTACAGACTGAAATTTACGTAATAAAACCCTGTCAAGTAAATTCTGAGATTTGTTTTAAAATAGATTAGATGTTTGGAAGATAATTGTTGAAAACGTGAAAAGACTGAGAACTACTGGTACTCTTTGCATTACCTGTTTGTAGACTTAACAGTGTTCAACCGTTCATCGCCATTTCAGTTTCTGAATATTTGGGGTATGGCTAAAACGGGGCCCTGTGATGCACTTGAGCGCTTGGCATGAGTTGCCCCACCCCCCCACTATTTCCAAACTTGAGGCTTTGTTCGCATAAGTGGTTAAACTAGCCTAATTTTGAGGTTACTCGGGCCAAACGCACACCGAGCAGTGTGCCTGAAAGCGACTAAAGTGAAACCTTGCCAGAAATTACAGACAGCAACTCTTTGCTGCACACAATGCAAGCAAATAAGCACCACGTCAAGAGCTCAACCAAGGTTGACTTGACTTCTCTCTATCTAGTATATCATTTTCAAGGTTAATGAGAGAAACCAGCCTATTTTGATCAAGTAAGGAGTAGAAAGTACATTTCTCTATTTTCAAATGTAGAGACTAAAAGTAAAAAGTCATCAGAAATCATTCAAGTAGAGTACCGATACCTGAAGAAAAACCAACTTAAGCACGGTAACAAAATAGTCGGACTTGGTTACTTCCCACCACTGCATCCTCCACCCAAGTCATGCACGCAGTTTGGCCCTCAACCTCTGGGTTATTCCTCCACGTCAGGCTTCCTGAGCGGGCTATCAGCGTGCTTGCATGTTGGCGAGCGTGACGGGCCAGCTCTGCAGGAAGGAAGGCAGGCTGATGGCCGCTGAGATCTCCAGGGTGACTCAGGTCCGGTGCCCGTGGGGAGAGCATGTTTCCTACCTCTTTGGAATGCCAGAGAACAGTCCGGGCCTCGGCACGGCTTCCTTTTAAAACAAGCCCTCTTCATGCTCGCTGGCTCGTGCTGGGCCCCAGCCAGCCGCCTGAGTGTACGTGTGGAGGAATATTTTGCAATTGTAAGAAAAACACAGGAGGAGGCAGAGGGCGTGGGACACTAGCTAACCTCTCTCTGTTCTTTTCATCAACTCTCCTGTTTTTCAATTTGTCCTCTGTGTTGTTTCTTTCTTTTTACTGGATGACTAACACTTTCCACACACACCATTCTTCAGGGATGTGAAATAAAGGATGTAATCATTTTATTTTGTGTTTTGGCAGAGGTGGGAGACTCAAATTAAGTCGGATTTATGTGGTCAATTATAGGACTTAAGACTTGCCTGGCTAAAACTTGTAAAATACTCAATTTGACTTTAACCCTGTATTTATGAGACTCCATTTGTCAATTGGGCCAATTTAAAAAAATTGTCAATTTTAAATCTGAATAGATCGATATTTTAACTGTTACCTGTTACGATCCCCGGAAATGAAGGTATAAAAATCAGGCATTTAGCAGGTTTGGTTGTACTCTGTGTGGTGTGCTCCGATAAGATCAACACAGGACTCCACCCACATACAGATGACGTTCTATTATGGATCTAGACTAGGCTAGTCCTTCAATGATCTAGCATTTTCCTGACCAACAATGACAAAGACCAGACTATCTTCTATTTGTAGATTTGAGATCTAAAATGATCCTAGATTATCCTTTGGTCTGTGTCCCTTAACACATTTAAGAGTGAATTTGTCCCAAGAAAGGATCTGTATGTGTCAGTGCCGATAATCTTAAATGCGTTCCATATTTATGACCACAAGTCTTCGTATGTGGGGAAAGCCGATGACTCCCAAGTCATGACTCAGAGAATTGTAATGTGAAAATTAGAAAATGTAGCCAATCAAGAAGCAAACTGACTGAGGAACAAGGAAGAGAGGCAGAATTGGTAGGATTTTTTCCACGGTTCGTCTTTTTTTTTAGATGAGGATTTTTACGTACAAAAATGGTCACAAGAGTACTCTCATTCCCTTCGTGTGTCCTCCAAGTCTTCCATGATGCGTCTTGTGTTTCCCTTTTCTTACTGTTTCTTTTTCTTAGTTTTTGCTAGATCACATTTGAGCACGGCGAGATTTCCGCCTTGGAGGACTAGATTCTAGATCGATGATGGAAAAAAATCTTGTGCACGGTGTGTTGTGCCAATGTTATCGGAGCGCACCGCACACAATACGATCAAAACTAGTAAATGCCTGATTTTTTATCTTCAAGTTTGGGGCCTGTAACAGATAAAAACATATTTTAAGATTTGAAAAATCCATATCTGTACTAGGCCTAAAATAATATGGCATTTGTTGTCCTCTGTCAGTAAAGATATAACACAAAGATAACTAAGCTTCTTTATGTGTGCACCAGGCCTTAGACATAAAGGTACATGACTTAACAAATCTTGCCTGCTTTATATTTTAAAATGCATTTACAAAATAGGGTTCTATTTTTGTGACCTGAGCAAGTCCGACTCGCCGAGCTGCATAAATCTTGCGCATAGGCAGGTTAGACTGGGTGTTAGTAATTTGTGTTGGCACATTCAAAAATGGTTGGTTTGTGCCATTGTGGGTTATGAACACGAGGAAAATGTCAACAAAGTCAAAAGGGTTAGGTTTATCTTAGGATAAATGTATTTTTATGACCCTAAGGTATTTCCATGCCAAAGTGGACCTTTGTCAAAAGTCGCTAAACTTCTTTACTAGATCAGCCATTTGAAAACATGACCTCATTGGTGCAGGGAATAATCCGCTTTTAGCCCTTCACATCTCAATGATTTTTGTTTCAACTAAACCATGTCGGCGTGTATAATGCGTGATGTCAGGGAGTTTGGGGGCGCGGGGGGCATAGGGCGGCGGTGGACAGGAGGGTGGAGCTGCCTGCTGGAATCTATTTCCTCCCACTGGTAATTACAGAGCTGCCTCCCTGCCTGTCACAACAGCTGTCCCTGGCTTACCTGCAGATCAGTGCTCAAAACCTCCCACACCCAAGCACCTGTGTGCATGTGTGTGCATGTGTTTGTCAGTTTTTGTTTTGGGGAGTAAGTCACATATGTGCAAGTAAGAGAATGGCGTATTGGACTGCGTGTTCTAATCCCTGCTGATATCCAGCAACTTCGCAAAGCCATTGAAGAGGGGTGGGCCAACTTCCCATAGGCCACAATCAACACAACATTATCAACCCTGACCCTATGCAAAGATGTTTTGCATTACACATTTTAGAGTGAGCTTTTATTGTGAGCAGCCTAAGACCAGGCCTGTACAGAAACGGAGATCCTCTATTTCTTTATAGCTGAATGCATTGTTTACATTTTTATAATCCGCCCGCGGCCAATAGCTTTCCGGTTGGCTTTTTCTAACCATGAAGAATAGTGACTAACGCCGCCGATGGTATGGAGGGGTATTACATTTCACGCATGCGCAGAAGGTACTTAATGGTCAGCGTCACTGTCTGTCGTCGCTGTGTATTTTTCCAGTGCGATGTGCCGACAGTAGGCCCGATGCCACAGCGTCTGTCCTAGGTGGCCAACGTCGGATTGTTCTATCTAGGCCTTCAAATCTGACTCGAGCCAAGTCATATCAAATCATGACTTGAGTCCCCCACCCCTGGTGTTGTGAGTGAGCATGGAGGCAAAATGGAAAAAATAATTGCAATCAGTTCAATGGAGAAGTTCAATCACAGGTCTGTTTTTTTAATTAAAAAGTAGAAGTGAGGACTGGCACTGTAGCCAATATTCCTCAGAGCGGAAGTGACCTCACTTCCTGTTTCACTTCACTTCTCTAACCCATGGCACATTTATCTCACTTCACACAATTACCGCTCGCTTTCACAGCAGTAGTGCTTCTCTGGCATGGGCGGCACCCGGCAAACTGTCATCTGGTTTCCTCTCACAAGCCCTAACAGCTTCTTTTGGGCCTTTTGGACTCACTTGTTCATGTCAGAGCACCAGCACAAATTTTGGTACAAGTGTTACACTGGGAGTCGACCTGCAATCCTGGTACAGCCCGGATCCAGGTCCGGAAAGTATGCGTGAAACGAGGAGAGAAGAGAATCATAGCTTAGGCATTCCCAAGCAAAATAGAGAATTTTGGGCACGGGCCAAGACCAAACAGCATCGATAAACATTCCACTGCAACCCTTTGCCCCCTCCTTTACTTGACTACTAATCCCACATACATTCTTCTTCCTTTTCAACCAAGCTGTGCCTTTCCAGCTCACCTTCACTCATTTCTGCCCAGTGTCATCCTTTCAAAGGTTTAGATTTATGGCAGGGATATCCAAACTTTTTTCACTGAAGACAACATGCAGAAAAGTGGGTAAAGGTGTGGGGGGTGGAATGGGGTTTCACTTGATTTTGTATTTTTGGAAACAGTCTAAGAACAATTCAATATGCTGTAGGTATATATATGTGTGTGTGAGCATGGGTGCGTGTGTTTAAACCTTGTTATCGTTCACAAAGCAAAATGTTATTGTAATTATATTTAAAACATTTTAGATACAGGTATCCTGGAACTTTCAACTTTTGATACACTTTTATTCAGAATTGAAAAAAACAGTGTGGTATTTATACCATTTAAATTTATTTACAATTTTAAATAAAAGGAATGCGTTAGAAATTTCAATTAAATTTGTTTTACTCGAGAGGGGTATGGTATCTTGTAACATTTAACTTTTGAAATTCTAAAAATATGTGAGCTTGGATCTTGTAACATCCAAATCGATAGCCTAACAACATAATTGGCCGAGTCATTTTTAAAATGTTTTGCGAAATTAATAAAAGTCCAGTTTCCTCACTGCAACCCTTGCTGATTACCGTGACCTGGATGACTGAGAATCTACATAGACAAAGAAAAATTACACAATTTTTAGCAAGTACATTGCTATTTTACTGTGAGAGTAAGTAAAAAAGAACTTAAAGCAATTATGCTATTAGGCTAATGAAACATATTTAAATAAAAAGTGTGATACAACATTCAACTTTGATTTCCTTTTTAATTTTAGATTAGAAAAATATTTTCCCTTTTGATGTGCGCCCAGTGCGGCGTTATTAATAGAATATGTGGTGGGCCAATTAAAGGAAAAAAAATTAAAGGAAAAAAAACATGTAGTGGACCGCAAATGACCCGCAAGCCAGATTTTGGACACCCCTGATTTATGATATGGTTCTGTATTATGTCGGCCTCTGAAGGGAAGTGGGGAGGGGTAGGGGCGTTGCCACCATCCCCCCCGAAAAAAAGAGGAGAAAGAAAACAAAACACTCTTTCTTTACGCTCAACATTGCCACAGGTGGAATCGATTCCTCTTTGGCTGCCGTCACACTCTGCATGCGTGCACTTATTCAATTTTACTCATGTGTGTGCGCAGCTGGGAAAGGCATTGGTATGAAAAACAGTTATGTTATGTCATGCGTACATTTGAACCCTGCCGTGTTACCAGTCAGTGAATATCATAAGGTAAACACATGAATCTTAACTAGAGGGTACATAGCCAAAATTTACTATCGGATGTAACTGTGATACTTGAACCTACAATTACCAGAAGAAATAGAAATATATGTGATGTGATATGAATGAGATATCAGCCATTGTGACAGGAGTTAAATGTAAATACTGTATCATACACCGGAGGTTCACACAACACTAAATATGACGTGAATATGATACATTACAGGGACATATATAAGACAATAAAATGATGCAAATATGGTATATTAGAGGTACGTAGATCATTAAATATGAGGCCATAATATGTAAAATATGGCACAAACCCAATTCCAATGAATTTGGGACATTGTGTTAAAGATAAATAAAAACAGAATACAATGATTTGCAAATCATGTTCAAACTGTATTTAATTGAATGCACTACAAAGACAAGATATTCATATTCAAACTTCTAAACTTCATTGTTTTTTAGCAAAACATTAACTTTCAATTTTATGGCTGCAACAAGTTCAAAGCTGTTCAAAGCTGGGACAGGTGTCAAAAAACAAGTCAAAAGAGAAGTTGAGGAATGCTCATCAAAAACCTTTTTGAAACATCCCAAAGATGAACAGGCTAACTGGAAATAGGAGGTATAAAAGGAGCTTCCCTGAATTGCTCAGCCCTTCACAAGCAAAGATGGGGTGAGGTTCACCTCTTTGTGAACAACTGCATCATCAAAAGTTTCAGAGAATCTCAAGAAATGGAAGTGGCAAGGCCGATAACCAACATTGAATGCCCGTGACCTTCCATCACTCAGGCGACACTGCATCAAAAAACCGACATCAATGTGTAAAGGATATCAGCACATGAGCTCAGGAACACTTCAGAAAACCAATGGCAGCAAATGTAGTTCGGCGCACCATCTGTAAGTGCAACTTTGAACTCTACTATGCAAAGCAAAAGCCATTTATCAACAACACCTGGAAGCGCCGCCGGCTTCTCTGGGCCTGAGCTCATCTAAGATGGACCGATGCAAAGTGTTCTGTGGTCTGACAAGTCCACATTTAAAATTGTTTTGGGAAATTGTGGACATTGTGCCCTTGGGGCCAAAGAGGAAAAGTGGAAAAGAACCATCCGGACCGTTATGGCCGCATCTGTGATGGTATGGGGCTGTGTTCGTGCCAATGGCAAGGGTAATTTACACATCTGTGAAGGCACCATTAATGCTGAGCGGTATATACAGGCTTTGGAGAAACATATGCTGCCATCCAAGCAACGTCTTTTTCATGGACGCCCCTGCTTATTTCAGCAAGACAATACCAAACCACATTCTGCACGTGTTACAACAGCATGGCTTGGTAATAAAAGAGTGTGTGTACGAGACTGGCCTGCCTGCAGTCCAGACCTGTCTCCCATTGAAAATGTGTGGCGCATTATGAAGCGTAAAATACGACAACGGAGACCCCAACAATGGGAAATAATTCCACCTACAAAGCTTTAACAATTACCTGTAGTGTAGTGTCCTCAGTTCCCAAATGTTCATTGAATGTTGTTAAAAGAAAAGGTGATGTAACACAGAGGTAAACATGACCCCGTCCCAGCTTTTTTGGAACATATTGGAGCCATAAAATTCCAAGTTAATGATTATTTGCTAAAACCAATCAAGATTATCAGTTTGAACATTAAATATGTTGTCCTTGTAGTTTTTCAATTACCATTAAATATAGGTCGAACATGATTTGCAAATCATTGTATTCTATTTTTATATATGTTTAACACAACATCCCAAATTCATTGGAATTGGGTTTGTACGTTATTAGTTTATTAATGACAAACATATATTACATATATATATTAAATATGATGTACATGGTACCTTAGAGGTGTATAGACATTCCGTAAATATGGTACATTAAGTACAGCATATGCAACATTAAATCTGATGTAAATATGGTACATTAGATGTCTAGAGGTCCATAGACTATTAAAACAATATAAATGCAGTGCAGTTGAATTTTTATGACGGAAATATGATGCATTAGGCATTTTATGTATTTACAGCATTTAATATGGCCTGCATACAATGTCATGTAAATATGGTTCATTACAAATAAATACAGTACCTTACAGTTAAAGCAAAGGAAACCATTCTGGACTGTGATTTTAACCGAATTTCGTTTAAAACCTTTCATTTCCTTCTCATCTATGCAGCATTGAAGTCAAGTGAAATTGTGCCCAAACTAACCCTTTCTTTTAAATTCCACAGAAAAAAATTACTCTGAGAGCACCAAGAACTCCAAAAGCATCTCATTATCCTTCAACATCTCAGAGATTCGGGGCAGTGTGGGCGACTATCACCTGCTGACCTCCGCCGAGCTGCGGATACTCATCAAGCATCCCACCATACCCACCGAGGAGCGGGTTGAGCTGTACCATGGCGTGGGCCCTACAGCCCGATACTTGGCGTCCCGCTTCATCACCAACCAATGGAAGGACAAGTGGCTCTCGTTTGACGTCACCAAGACCTTACAGGACTGGCTTCAAAGCAAAGGTAAGTTTGTGACATCACACCATCGTGTCAAAACCAGAAGTGGGGCACTTGATTCGCCAATTTTAGGGCTAGAGACGTGCTTGGCTAAAACTTAAGACTTCGACTTGGTATTCATGGCACTCAATTTAGACTTGAAACACAAGGCAAGTCTTTCCTGTTTACAGTTGATAATCTGCATTTTCAACATAGTGTGTCGTGGTTTGTTTTTTGAAAGAAAATTAGTTTTTGTCCATTCCAAAAACAACAACACAGAAAGCTGATCTAACCGCCTGAATTGTCCATCCTAATAAACAGGCTCTCCACCCTAACGATTGATTGGACTACAGTAAAAATGACAGATTAGGAATGCAGATTTTGTCAGATTCTTCAAGGGTGGCTACATTTTTGGTCGTATTATGATCAGTGAGAATACATTATACTATTACTCCAATTCATGTTGTGACTAAAAAAAGATTGTATGACCCAAGGAATGACTTTGCTTGACTTGCTTGAAATTTAGTGGGGACTCAACTTGACTCGCTTGATTTTTGCCACAGTACTTTCACACATGAAAGTCAAGACTTGAGACGTACTTATAAGTTTTACATCTGGAATGTCTGTCCTGGCAGTGGACGAGCAGGGATTCGAACTTCGTCTCTTCTGCGAATGCAGCCAGAGAAGCGCTGACGCCACTTTCAGCTTTTCCATCTCCGGGATCGACAGCGACCGGAGCGACATCGGAATGTTAAAGCAGATGACCCAGCAGCCACCCTTCATCCTGACGATGTCCATTCCACAAAGTGCCAGTGGCCATCTTACCTCACGGAAAAGACGCTCTACAGACACGCGAGACACTTGCACGGCGTAAGTCGACCTCATTGTTCCACGATGCAAGTCAAAATCCAGAATCCATCATTAAGGCACATATTCTACATGAACTAATCTTTAAAAAAGTGGTACAGAAAAGTAAGTAATGTTTCCAATGCAGCCAGACAGAGACTTGCTGCGTAAGGAGCCTCTACATCGACTTCAGGAAAGACCTGGGCTGGAAGTGGATCCATCGGCCGACCGGTTACCATGCCAACTACTGCATGGGTTCGTGCACCTACATCTGGAATGCTGAGAACAAATACTCTCAGGTAGGGAGCGACGGCAGAAGCTGCTCACGTACGATCACCACGTGCGTAAACGCCCCCCTCCCTCAGACGCTCACTGAGTTACAACACTACGACGGTGGTCACTACACCAATCAGACGACGCATTCAGACGCCACGACGCTTCACGACCTCCGACGTCGGTTTGGTCTATCTAGGCCTTGTAGGCTCCATTCTGCAGGCGCAGTCTGGCAAAATTCCAAAAGAGAAAAAACTCCACCCATGCGCACAGTTGGGACTCCGCTTTGCTCTAGACTTGCACCCGGAATGGAAATAGTGCCCACGGCGTTTAACCGTTTTCACCATTCCAGTTTTCCTGATTTTTTGAAACGGCACCCAGTGGCGCACCACAGCCCCCCGCATCGCCCCTCCCCCATTATCTAATAATTTGAGCGCCTGTGTTCGCATCAGCGCCTATCCAGCACAATTGCAATGTGCAGTTAGCTAGCTAGCAATGCATACACCAAGAAAATATTGGACATCTCCCTTTCGTCCCCCATTCACATTTGAGAGGTTTGTTAATAACACTCTTTTCAGGAGTGTGTGAAATTTACAAGACATTTATTTGCACTTTACAAGGACTAATCGTTTTTGAAAACATAATAGACTTGTGTATGAATGGTGTTATACAAATAAACTTGCCTTGCCTTCAGATTCTGGCCCTGTACAAGCACCACAACCCCGGAGCGTCGGCCCAGCCGTGCTGCGTCCCGCAGGCGCTGGAGCCCCTTCCAATTCTCTACTACGTTGGCAGACAACACAAGGTCAGTCCCCGTGCAACACTTGAGACACTTGCAACATGAGAGAGCACCCATGTGCTGTACATAATAGCTTTATTTGGATTTTAGGTGGAGCAGCTTTCCAACATGATTGTCAAGTCCTGCAAGTGTAGCTAAAAGATGACAAGACTGGGAAATGACGAAGAATCCCGCTTTGGGAACCCTGATGGTGAAAAGAAGATCCGAGTAGGAACTCTAGGAAGTCAACCATCGCCATGTTGGAATCGAACTGTTATTCACCTTCCATTGATGTCATTAATAATAGTGTAAATAATTTTTCAATTGCAGTTGTGACTTTTGAAAAGGATTAATTTATTTTGGGATGGACGGACACGTGCAAGTGTCACATCAGGACCTAAGTGATGTCGATTGTACGATGGATGTCTGCCCCAGAGGTCATATAGCTGAAGACATGGAAAACAGCTGCTGCTGTTATTGGTGTTTTCCCAGGGGACTTTGCAGCAGGTGTGTTTACAAAGGACAGCAGGCGAGCGCGCGAGCGATGCCCTGCTTCGCGGAAACTCCCTCCGACTGAGAGTTTTACTTTGCTTTTTCAACCCAAGTCTAGTGTTTAAAGTGTTTTTATGCTGTTGTTCTTTGGTTTGTTTTCATGAATGAATGTCAGCATATCCAAATGAAGCTTTTTTTCATGCTGTCAAAAATAGACCTGTATTTGCTACCATCGTCAGTTTCCATTTCTGGTGTCTTTAACTGGAGACTGTTTTTTGCACTATAGTAAACTCCCGCTTCACAGCAGTGCTTTGTCCCTATCACCCGCCAATTGTGCAAATCCCAGAGGGACGCGCCCCCAAAAATGTTTATAATTGTGTATGAAAATAGTTCAAACTGTAAATGCATTACAACCTATGATCCCAAAGCACTCTAATATCATTTCATTAAAAACAAATGGCTTACAGAGGATTTCCTTTTTTAATGCACTGAAAATGCATGTGTTTGGCAGCTTGTCAAACAATAATAATACATGCCTTGTTTGTTAGCTTGCAGTGCAAAAATATGAGGTGAAGACTCTCTAATTACTTGTTTCTGCTAACAACCCAGGTGAAACTTAGCTCATCCCTGGCGTAATAAGGTCGGAGAACAGTTGCGATGCATCACTTCAACTTATTTCCTTTGACACTAATTACTATTTTCCTATTAGTTAGGGCTTTAGCGCCATCTAGTGACATTTCAGGGAACTCAAAAAGAGCACAAAAAAACATGAATAAGTGAGTTTCAGCAAGCTGAGGATAGGTTCCAGATAAAAAAAAAACACAGATATGTGAATTGGTTTACTGTAATTTCTTCCTGCAGAGTCATGTGTTTTAGGAATGAAGCAAAAACACGTTTCATATTAGGGGTGGGTGATATGGGCTAAACAAATATATTTTTTTCAAAAAACTCGAGAATGATAATTTGACGATATACAAAAAATATTCTAAATCGGCGCTTCACAGAACAATTATGGATAGCGTTTGTGTACAATAGCTCTTGTTTATATTTTAAATTGCTTCATACATCTGCAAAACATAATGACATTCGACGGCAATATTTAACAATGAAGAACTTAAAATCATTCCTAGACTTACATTGATTTTGGGGAATATATATGTCACTCAAATGTTTCCTATTATTTCATAAAGGCAAGTACTGCCAACTACTAGAGCACAACAACTTCTCGCTGGGTGACACTAATACCCTGTCATATAATTGTGCCACATGCGTCACCCTGGAATAAAAGCATGTCATTTGTGGACTGTCCTTAACACACACGGTAAGAGAAATACAGCGTCTTGCACTGTTATTACATATACAATTGTAGTGACAACAAATTCAGCCGTGCCGCAAATGAAGTTACGATGCGGACTACAAGTGGGTAAACTGAATGAACAGAATTGCTCTTCACAGGGACCGTTTTGGCACATCCAACAATGTTATTCTGACCGACATCAGTCTTGTCGACCCCAAATCATTTACAGACTGGGGATGTGGATTTGCGGCTTGATGTTAATTTACCCGCTGAGATGGGACACTTCTCCATATTTGAAATATGTTTGCTCGGCTGCTAACAGAGTGACGTGACCGGGTCCTGCCAGCTGATTCTCCGATTATAAACACCGATTTGCAGAATGAGGATTTCATCACTTCCTCTTACTTTGCGGCCATCGACGGACTCGTTTTTCTTTCCTTTTCGAGGCAGTATAAATACTCAATAATGTAAAATCGCGCACCGTGAAAGAAACATTGACAATAATATCGATGACGATATATATCGCCCACCCCTACTTCAAAGTGCACGTCATGTTTGGATTTTGTAAATATATTAAAGAAAAAATAAACACTGATGTTACACATGTTGTTGTGTATGTGTGAACCGAGATGCCTTTTTTACTCTGGTCGAGCCGTGCATTTTATACTTTGAACCTCAGTGGGGACGTGCCCATCTTAATGTACTGTACCTCATTATACCAGTCCACCATTATTACATCACAACTACAGAAACTATCAATACTATATAACAATTAAATAGACTGTAACAGACACAACTGTTCCACATGAATTAGTGTATGTGGAGCAGTTCAGAATCAGCACTGAACAAATAACATGACAAAAAATAAATTCAATTCAATTCTTCATACTAATTGTATACAGTACATCACACTCACCAGAGTTGCTGATGACGAAATCTGTTCATTTGTCCAGATAGCTACATAGGTTTTTTTGGTGTTGGCTGTAACAGGTTTTGCTCTGAGCAACCAATCATAGGAAGGAGAAATACAGACGTCAATGACCAGCCTTGGGATGACAAATTTGAAATCTGATTGATTGGTGAGAGAAACAATCCATTTGTTAACATACTGTAATTTAAGTTACATAGGTCAGCACTACTCATACTGGAAGCAGTCCGGCCAACACTATGACATGATGAGAATAGATTGTTGGGAATAGATGTTTACAATTCCATGGAACAAAATAGAATTTAGGTTGCAAATGTAGGTCAGTGCTTCCGATAGTGTTTAGGCCAGCAGAGAAGTCCTTGCTGGCCCTGACCGACAACCGCTGCATATAACCCAGCTAACGCTAACATTCCTGGCTGCACAACGCCATTCTTGGCACCAAGTCTTTGGACACATGTCACGGAAACATTTTTATCTGTGTGCACCTCATTCCTAATGGGGCCCCACCTCTCTTCCTAAGAACACTGAGGATTACTGGCAGTCCATGAGGCTGCATTGGGAATGACGAACGCAGGTCCAGACCCGTTGGTACAGCCCAGACTTTAGGGCTGTGACTACATGGAAAATGAAGCACGGGTAAGAACACTGAACCCGCTGACATGAATCCCCCACCACCACTTGTCCACCTCGATTTACGTAATTTCGCATGCCTAGCAAGACGACGACCTGCGCCATCTTGCTCCAAAAGCTGGTCACGTTACCCAAGAATTTCTAAGGAGCGTGCCAACTCTTTTTGAGGGTGATAAACAAATTCATACTAAACAAGACAAGATATGTTGCCAGATTTTAAATGTTACCGCTCCTGCGGCACATGATGGTCTGTGGTGCCTTCGGCAAGGCAGATGTAATTGGAATGTTACAAGGAGGAAAGGGCATCATTAACAAAACCACTACAAGCAAAACAAGCAGTTTTTGGGGGAGGCGGGGTTGGGGGGGGGCAACAACATAGAAATTGTGTTGAAGCTCTCCCTGCGATGACTAAGCATGGCAATGTGAGGAGGCTCATAAATCTGTCACAAATTAATGGAACACTCCCTGAGGGGAGTCAGACTCAAGTGGGCTCATCCTCGAAGGCATCGCTCGTTTCTCAGCAGCTGCTTCCTGGCTTTTGATGGGGGGCCCCTGAAAAACTGCTAACGTCACCGTGAACATGTGGAGAACAGTGGGGAGACACTTACATTTTGAGTGTTTCCACATAATCATAGTCAACAGGTGTTGTGTCACCACTTGTGACTACATGATGAATGAGTTAGTGTCGGTGCACCTCATCCGCAGTGAAGGCACACAGTGAAACCTTAGGTCATAAACTAGTGCACTGGGGGACAGTTTCCCCCCCTTAGGAAGTAACGGGAATAGAAATAATTGTTTTCCAGAATTAAAGTGTTCCATACTTGGAAAAAAAAAAGTGGACTTGAAAAAAGAAGAAAACATCAAGAAATGGGGGTCTAATACTTAATTTAGGCAAAATTATCTGCCAATGGAATAGGAAAAGTTGACTTGGAAAGATTTCTCAAAGGGCAAATCAACCATCTAAAAAATCTTAGCAATAATATGTTCTCTGTGACCTTCACTAGTCAGAACATAGCATTCTGATTAATTTGGCGTTTGTGGAATACGAGTTAGGCTCAGGTAACGACCAATCACGGATCACCTGTTTTCTGAAGCTGAGTCCTGATTGGTCGTTATCTGAGTCCTGAGTAACTGTGATGTCATTTTCAGTCCACAGAAGTGACAAAACAGAAGTGACAAAATGGGACACCCCTGAGATGGACAAAAACAGGTGGATTTTACTGCGTAGCTCATGGTCCACAAACACAATATTAATCAGAATGGCATGTTTCGATGAGTGGGCCTGCGTAGAAAATATTCTTGTAAATGATTTTTGGGGCTTGACTTCCGCTTTAATACAAGTAAACACAGTTATCCTCAGAAGCCCCCACCAATGTCTTATAATTAGTGTATCTATACTACCTTCACCTATGGATTATATTAGAGTAGTTCTTATTTTAATGTGCTATAATCAGTAATAAAATGTCAATAACAACTTATAATTCCTTGTTAAGATGGAGGAAAACGTGCTTGAAGCAAGTGAAATTCTCTTTCCACAAAATCTACCTGGTAAGGAAAAATATATTGGCAGACAAAGAACAAGACCAGTCCAGGGTGTAGTCCACCTTTTGCCTGAAGTTAGCTAGGATAGGCTCTGTGTTGAAAATGGATGGATGGATGGATGGATGAATGGATGGACAAACAACAAGGACATTTTGTGATTTCAAATCAAAATATTTCATCTTAGCTAGATTTTAGATTTTGCAGTTTTAGTAAACTCTGACAACAAAGTAATATCAACTTTAATATGAAGTCAGCAAAAGCTGAATCGAGGCAATTGCACTCTTCCTATTTGTGGAAGATATTTCACATTTAAGACAGAAGGATTCTTCAGTACAAGTATTACCATACATTATAGAAATATTCGGTTGTCTTTACGTTCTTCAGTCTTTTCGGTTCAAGAGCAGGATTTGGATTAAAGGTTACATTTCTTCAACAACCAAGAAGGGTCCAGTTACCTCTATTCAACTTTTGCATTAAGGTTAAACTATTTTGTTTTTTTTCAGTCTCTTGAGTTCGGAAGATGCCTTTTGGATTAAAGATGACATTTCCTTCATAACCAAGAAGAGTCCAGTTAATCCAAAAGGCTTCAATTCTGAAATAGCGAACACAATTAAGAGAATTAATGGAGAGTGAACAGTCAATATACAGGGAATTACTATAGTTGGGTTTTATCACAATGGGGTCTTTAAGAGCATCCATGTGCTACACTTTCTGCTCTCTCATCGGCTGGAACTAAAATGGAACACGGCCTAGCACGTTTTTACCTGTTGTGTGTGCAAAGCTAATCACGCAACATGTGCACCGATTTGACATAGTGCAGGCCTCACAGGATGCTATTCTTGGCCTTCTGACTCACAAACAAGTCGATGACATTTGCATTATAGGCAGAAGTCATTCATTAAACATTGCAGAGAAACTCCTGCTTGCGTGCGATCTTAAAAACACACTTTGATGTAGTGATGCCTGTGGCTATTGATGCTACAGGTGGCCAGTGTGTATAAAAAAATACAAAAGAATTTAAAAAAAACCCGCGGCATCAAACATGCCAAATGCTTTGAGCTTGTTTCGATTTCAGTTGGCTGAGCTGTTTCTATTGTATCTTCATGACATGTAACTTGGCAAAACAATACAATAAAAACAATAGTTAAAGTAATAATATTGTCAATTGGCCAACTTACAATAGGACCAAACAATATCTACAGTACTCATTAATATAAATACTGTACAGTACATTGAATTCCAATCTCTTGGCGCTTCACTATTCACCATTCCTCAGCTCTTCACCAATTCGTGAGTCTAGTCTAGTAAAGTGAATTCACTCTGACCAAGCTTTTCGCTCAATTTAATCTATATCTAATCGACTCCTAAAAAAAACGACTCTATTTTTTGTTACGATTTTAGTAAAGAAAAGAAGCGCTGTATTGTATATAAAAACATAATAAAACGATTTTAAGAAAATAAACCGATACACCAGCCAAACGGTGTGGAGAACGGATTTACCGGTACCACATCACACGCAGGTGCCGCACTCCTGACACGCCGCCAAATAAATAAAAAATAAAACCTATGTATACCTTTCAGTCTGGACACATGCCACGGATTAATATTGCAGAGTTAAATGGAACGTAAGGGCAGTGCCATGTTGGGCGAAATCATGAGCTGCAGACCCCAAGCAATGCAACGTATGCTAAACCAGCAGATTATTGAATTAGGCCCGCTGAGAGATTTTTGAGACCGATTGATTTAATCATTCCAGCCTGTGTACACCATGCCTGAGATGAAAAAAAGGCATCGGCCATTGAGGAAGTGCAGCGAAGCGTTGTCCATCTTCTGACAGGTAGCATTGAGCAACATTCCCAAGTGGTCAGGAGAAGACTGACAGAGAATTGCCATGCATCTCTTGTATTGGGTCAGACGAGATTGTCCATGTATTGCAAATATTGTGGCAGGTGTGTGTATTTTTTTTTGTTGAGCTTTTTTTATTGTCATATCTGTCCTTGATGTGGCTGACTAACAAGAGAAGTAGGGGTTGTCCCTCATCCATCTGTCTTGTCAAACCCCCCACGCCCCCTTCACTCTGCTCACACCTGCAGTTTACCTCCAGATGCTTATCATGGTGTCTTTTTGACAGCCTCATCGCATTTCTATTCTTTTGAATTTTCTCTCAAACATCTGTGTCCAAAAGCTTGGCAGCTCTTTGAAGACACGCACTCAAGATCATTGTGACTTATCATCCCGGCGGCCGATGGGGGCAGCAAACGCCAATGAGGGCGAGATACAACTCAAAGACCACACACAGATGTGCTTTTGAGACACTTCGCATACGGGTTTAATGTTCCTGTCCAAGGATTTTCCTCGTCTTCATCATCATTGTCAGCGCTCACCAGGGTTTAAAACACTGAAGAGAAACTCTTCAAAGAGAAAAGTACAAAGGGAAAGTATTCCTGAGTGCTTATAAAACAAACTGCTCTGACTCACTCAGGCTAGAGAGAAATGTTTGCTAAAAAAGGGTAGGTACCAATTACATCTGGATCCTCACATTCCCACTCCCCCGCCCCTCAGTTCCTTCCATCTTTTCATTGCGGCCCACCGCGGCCCCCCTCTCCACTCTCAGAGGTCCAAAACTGGAAACTGACTGAAAGGGTGAGCAGATGTCCGATGAGGCTCGCAGTGATTGATGATGATGTATGGACACGAGTCTGAACTTGGTAGCGTCCCTACTGGTAACTGGGGCAACAGGCAAAACAATTCACAGGGAGAAGCATCCTTAAGATTTAAAGATCCACAAATCTGGAACAAATCCTCACAGAGTGACAGGTCCACTCAAGACATTTTGTTGGAAATCATTTATCAGTGATCATTTAGCTTCATTTTTCAATTTCACTAGCATGCGTGGATAGACAAATATCTTAAAACATCAAAAATTAGGGTTGTCCCAAACGATTATTCTTCTGCCTTATCGACTATTTTTCCGATTAGTTGATTAGTTTAACAATACTTTTTTTTTTTTTTAATTAATCCAGCAATTTTTGGGTTAACGATTATTAATTTACAAAACCACTTCAGAACACTTTTTTAAAAATCTGTTTATTAATGTAAAAAAACAAACTTTTGAAATTGAATGAACACTCACATTTCTTTTAGGCAAGCATCATGACTTGTGAACATGAATGAGGTATTTCTCTGTCTATGCATTACAGTGAAACAATGTGCGAGCTCATTTTAAGCAGTCCAAATATAACTAAAAAATAAATAACTCTTAAATAGAGTCCAATGAGGAGCACCCTCCACAAATGCAATGGACATCATGTCCTTGACAATCATTAGGACAGGATACTTTGTGTGAGTTGAGATGCACTTTCTGGTGTGCAGTCACGGACTATGGTAAGCAGGCCAAGCAGCGGGAGCAGAACATCATCCTAAATACAATGGGCATGCTGTGCTGCACACAGAGACGGTGAGACCGGGGCAGCAGCGGTTGCGATATATAAACAGATGTCGCGTGTTACCGTTTGTGGCTACATAAAGCAACGGAACCAGTTACGTTACCTGCAAGCACCAACGCAATTTGACTGGAGTGAAATAGCTAACGTCAGCCCCATTATGCACTGCAATGTCATTTTGACTGCAACCCGCTGCTTCAAGAAATGAAACCTAACGATGCACGTTAATAATACGTTGCACATAACAGCAACTTAAGTATTAGTAGTTAATTAGATGAACTTACGATCCTCCAGATTTTTGCTTTCCGTCGTCTTCCAGCAGCACCTGGGTGACCTCACTTCAGGTGTTCGTTCATCACTCGGCTTTACACCAACTCGACTTTACAAAGGCTACAGACCACCATACTTATATGTCCATACTTTGGACTTTCTTGTCCGCTGTTCAGCTGCTTCGTGGTGCGCCGCCATTTCTGCTGTTCTCCTTTCTTTTCTGCTGTGCGCACTTGTTTACAACTGACGGTATGCACGTGTTGACGTCTTTATATCATCGACACTCGACGGTAAGTGCGTGCCGACGTATTAAACGTCATCGACACTCGTCGTCGACGGTATGTTGTGCGGGCCGACGTATTTATGTCATCGGTGACGTCGACTATGTCAACTAGTCGGGAAAGCCCTACTCAAAATATATCATTTTAACATAGTTCTTTGACACCAATACTACTTTCCTACTAGCCATTACGTTGGTGCCATCTTGTGGCATTGTATGGTGTTACAGAAAGAGCACAAAAAGCACCAGTAGGTGAGTTTTTGGGCATGAATAGCGAACCACGAATAGGCAGGGTTTTCTTCACCCACCTCCCCTTCACCCTCTCTTTCCTGCTGGCTCTGAATTCCCAAATGAAAACCAGTACTTCCTGTCCCTCTGTTTATGACACACTACCCTTTGAAGCTGCATGTGTGTGTGTCTCAATGTCTAAATCTACCCCCACAAAAATTATAACATACAGTCGGGATACACCTGAGCAGACCATGCTCAAAGGGGTCGCAACAGGATGGATATATATATATATATATATATATATATATATATATATATATATACACAGTGTTGGGCAAGTAACTTCCAAAATGTAATATATTACATATTACTATTTACTTGCATGTGAAAGTAATAAGTTGCTTTACAATATTACTCTATTTGTAGAGTAATGCGTTACTCAAGTTTAAGTTACTTTTAAGTTACTTTTTCAAAAATCGGGGATTAATTTATTCAATAATGATTTCAAGACCTTAAATGGAAAATGCAAAATTTGCTGCCATACTCTAGCTGGTAAAGTTAACTTATGAGCATATTTAACTATATAGTGTGGTCTATAATATTAAATGTTTCGACTCTATGGTGTGGTGGGACATCACAACCTTTGATCAATATTTGTATCAATAAGATTTATTTTTTAAATATAAATACTTGAACTGATATTTTGTCCAGTAAATAAATAATCAGACAGTAAACCACAAATGAAATTATCATTATTCTCAAATTAATTTACACACTGGGGGCGGCATGGCTCAGTGGTAGAGTGGTCCTTTCCCAAGCGGCAGGTTGTGGGTTCAATTCCCGGCCATTGTGACCATGTTGAAGTATCCTTGAGCAAGATACTGAACCCCCAGTTACTCCCGATGCTGCGTCATCAGGAGGTAGATGAGGTACAGTGTGAAGCGCTTTGAGTACCAAAGTTAGAAATGCGCTATACAAGTGACAGTCCATTTGCCATTTACACACAAATAATAGTGATGCATAACATATAATCGATAATTGGTCTAACAAGATAGATAGATAGATCGATAGATAGAAACACACAGACAGGGCATGTGTAATAAAACCAAAAATATGTATTGAAGTCAAAACTGACCTGACTAAATGCTTTTTCCTTTTTCATTATTATTTTTTCTATTTATAATAATTGAAAGTTCAGTTGGTTCTAATTTTCTTTTACTACAGGAGACAAAGTTTCGAGGTGATTTTGAAAAAAAAGAGGTAAATAAGATACGAGCGCATCAGACTAATAATGGCGTCTATTGTAGTTTGTCCGATTGATGGTGCCGTCGCGTGACGTCATTGGTCACCGGCAGATGATTTGCATTTTGATTGTGAACAGCCAATCAGAATCACTACGTTTTACATAAGGCAATTGATGGCACTAAGTTCATTAAGTCATATGTAAAAAGCACAGTGACTTATTTTTTTGCAGTTTATTCGCTTCGTTTTACTTAGGTTTGTTCCTGCTTGTATTTTGTGTCTATGATTTGCATTTTATTTTATGAAACCGTGACAGTGATTATTGTCACAAACAATAACTTCTCAGCCCTCTTAGGTGTTGTCAATGATTTGAAGACAATCGAATTCCTTAGAAGAGAGTTGACTCGTACACTCACGTTGTTACGTGAAGCTCCAAGAGCGACAGGAATTGTTTATTAAGTACTGCTGGAGGTAATAAGTTACGATCAAGTGATGTTGTGAACAGACCTACTTGTTAAATGTAAATTACAGATGTCAACATGTGTATTATGGGCCCGAAATTTGTAACGCGTTACCAGACTCAGTAACTGTAATAATATTACAAAAAAAATCGGAGTAACAAGTTACATTACGTCGTTACTGCCTAAATGTAATATATTACTGTACTGCGTTACTTTTGTAACGCGTTACCCCCAACACTGTATGTATATATATATATATATATATATATATATATATATATATATATATATATATATATATATATATATATATATATATATATAGTTTTGCATTCGGACGGGCTTCACGGTTTGGTACACGCAGTCATACAACAAATACGTCTGATGAAGGGAAAAAAAAAAGTCATCGCCTGCTGAGACCTGCTGAGACCAAGCGACCGCCACATTTGTTGTTTTAAGAAGAAATAGACCAAAACAAATGGATAGTAGAAGAAAAATGGTGAGTGCGGGAGAAAGCATGGCACTAGAGGAGCCGTCTGCACTATACAAATCAGCCTTTAATATAGTGTATTGTATATATAGTACTAGAGAATGGAATTTCTAGAGAAATTGCATGTGAAGGCGAAGGAAGCTGAATGAAAACCGTGGAATGCGTTGGAATGATGTTGAATAAAATAGAATGACTTGAAAAACAGAAGGGAAACAAGAAAAGAGGAAGTAAGGAAACAATGAAAGAAGGAAGTCAGGTGAGAAAAGAAGGAAAACAAAGAATCATGGAATCAAAGGAAGGGAGGAAGCAAGGAACAAATACATCAAGGAAAACAAGCAAGAAAGAAAACAAAATAGTAGAAAGGATGAGGTGAAGAAATGAGGAAAACAGGACACTAGGAAGCAAGGAAGGAAGGAAACAAGGAATATCGGGAAGGAAGGAACCTGGGGATGAAAAATCGGGGTGTCCCAATACTTTTGAACAACATGGCCTCTTCATTAGGGACACCTGGGGATGAAAAATCGAGGTATCCCAATACTTCTGAACAACATGGTCGCTTCATTAGGGACACATGGGGATGAAAAATCGGGGTGTACCAATATTTTTGAACAACATGCCCAAGATGACCGCCGCACTGGGGAGACCTTGGGGTGAGTATTCCCAGTCTAGCTAATGTCCCTGCCCAAGATGGCCGCCGCACTGGGGAGACCTCGGGGTGAGTATTCCCAGTCTAGCTAATGTCCCTGCCCAAGATGGCCGCCGCACTGGGAAGACGTCGGGGTGAGTTTCCCCAGTCTAGCTAATGTCCCTGCCCAAGATGCCCGCCGCACTGGGGAGCCCAAGGGGCAACAACAATGGTCCACTAGAAATGAATGGTGAATTTTTGTGGGTTTTTTAAGTGTGAATGAGTTGAATGTGTGGGAAATAGGAATTTTGGGGGTGTTGAAAAGCTGAATGTGAGTTGAATGAGTTGAATGACTTGAATTTGTGGAAATTGGGAAGGTGTAAATGTGAAAAGTTGAACGTTCCAATGGAAATGAATGGTGAATAGTTGACTTTTTGTGTTTTTTTTTAGCCTGAATGAGTTGAATGTGTGGAAAGTAGGAATTTGGGGGGCGTTGAAAAGCTGTGTGTCGGCGTTGTTGTACCTCCGTTCGGTATGTTGCAGGGAACACTTCAAAAATGCTAACATCACCTCAATAGAGTTACCGGGGGTAGAAAAAAAAGAAACGCGCTCAACACCAACAACTTATCCCTGGTATTTTTAAGCAGCCTGGAGAAATGAAAGCAGACAGAGCCAACGATATTCGTAAAAACTGAAGCAATCGTCATATATACATATATGCTTTAGTCGAGGAGCTTCAAATGTTTATTAAAGGATTTTGCTGGAGCCCCGTTACAATGTCCCACCCCGGGCGCATATTAGCAAGACCGCCCTCCCTGTTCTATACAATCACACAAGAGCCGTGGTGGAGCATGAGCTGTATTCTGCTGCGCCCTAACTCTTAGAATGAAGTTAAAAGTTACTTGTAGGCAAGTGCTACCTGACTTTATCTGCAACCTCATTCTATCCATACAAGAAAGGTGTGTTTCCTGTGTTTACTTATTATTGTTATTATTATTAATGAACAACCATAATGCGCAAGTTTTTATTCTATTTTGTGCTTTTATAACAGGGAATGTTTTTTGGTGTATAGAAAATTGAATTGTAACTTGCTCTCTGTTAAAAGTAAAAAAACAAAAAACAAAACCTAGCCTTATGCACTTGAGACTTATTGCTGTACCGAACCCGTACCGAACCGTGACCCCCATACCGAGGTACGTACCGAACCGTGACTTTTGTGAACCGTTACACCCATTTTGGTAGGTTTTAAACTCCTCTGCCATTTAGGGGTACACATGGTAGTTATATTAAATTTGCATTAAAAGGGGATTTGAGAACCCCTGTCCTCCACTCTGCAAGAGAAAGTGTCTGAGAAGGCAGGGCGGAGGGGGACGTCAGCATGAGTCATCACCGTCAAAATCCCGGGACACGCTCTCCTCTGAGGACGCGCATCGAGAGGCTCAGACAGGGTGAAAAAAACAAACTAATTAGAGAGGGCGGGGGTGTCAGGGTGTTGTCGTGGGCGAGGGAGGTCAAAGTACGCTGAGTCATCCATCTACGCCCACTTCCTGTGATCGGACCGCCACGAGGGGAAATTAAGTGTTTAGTCTGTGTTTCCTCTTTGCACTATTCCATAAAGTCTTGATCGCACACTTCAAACACTCACTTTACAGGTACACAATAGTGGTGAGAAAAGCAGAGTAACTCAAAATATCATCATGACAATTTGCCAATGATTACAATCATATCTTGATACCACCATGTATTGGAAGAAAAACATCTACGGTATGTATATTTTTTGTTAAGTGATGAAGGGAAAACTGTTATCATCTATCCATTTTCTACAACGCTTGTCCTCATTTGGGTCACACGTGAGCTGTAACCTATCCCAAATGACTTTTTGGGAGACCGGTAGAGCACCTGGACCCGTCGCCAGCCAATCACAAGGCACGTACACAGTAGACACACAGTACAACCATTCGCATTCACACTACCACCAAATGGGAACTGAACCCATGCTGCTTGCATGGAAGTCAGGCAAGTCAACATCTTTACCATCAGTGACTTGGATGTATTAGTGTCAGTGCTAAATTCTGTGTCACACTAAATCCGTTCTTGACCTTTTGAGTTACTCAATCATTCAATTCACCCCGGATAATCGGTAGATATTGGATGGATGGATGGAATCATTCAAAATTTAATTTGTCCTTGCTCCAACATGAGCATTGACCATACTTGTATGATGGATTACTCACTATATAGCGGTAAATCATCTTGATTAAAGAGCTTCTACACACTGGTGTATTGTATTATGAAACGTAAAAATTATTTGGGTAATTACCACTGCTGTTAATTTAGGGCAGCTGTCTCATAAACTTTGCATTGAGTGGCGGTCTAATAAATTTGCTAGGCACTGCAAATTTAGCTCGTTTTCTTCCCCTCTCATCTATGAATGGTCTGGCTGGTCTAGGGGTTTTAGAAGCCAAATGTGGCCCTAGAGACCAAACCCCCGCCCATCCCCGCATTGAATCAAACAACAACGCTAATCTGTCTAACGATGTGGTCAAGTTAATTCAAGATGATGTTTGGCATTTAGTACAAGTGCAACCCCACCAATTGACAGCCATCTTGGTAACGCTGAAGGGCAGCACTGTGGCGCTCATGTGTAAATTATTGGGAGGAGTGGCGACAGTTGAGTTTACACAGTCAGCAGTGGTATCTGATGAAAAACTCATCCACATCATCTCCTGCAGCTTCCCCGCTTGTGTGAGATCGCTGAGAGTCTTCATGAGGGACATAAAAGACTTGAGCCATCTTGGAGAGTTTAAACCATGCACTTTTAGAACAATACAATACAATACAATACAATTTTATCTACATAGCGCGTTTCATAACAGCTAGAGCTGTAACAAACAGTTGATTTCAAACTTATGTGACGTGGGACATTGTTAGCCAACTAAATATAACCTACCACTACTTGTCTGAAAGAATATTAATCCATAACAAGTGGTTAGGCTTGAGGGGGGGAGGGAAATAACCGCTGGTGCTCTTTCAACTGCTTAATTGAACAAACGGTAACAAAACAGTAAACACAAGCACATTCTAAGATAACCTGCCAATGACCTCAACTGACGCCGTCACTCTGCACTCACAGTGGCTAACACTAAAGCCAGTTAACAACTTTATATCCCTATTCAATCACTTCTACATTACTCAATAGGCCAGGCCCGCCCTCTAAAGGCAAACACATACATTCAACATCATACATACTACAGCGTAGTACATGAAGATGGCAACCCCAACTGGACAAAAATGATAACTGCACCTCACATGCATATACTGTATGATGGTATAACAGTATATGCATGAAGCTTACAAAGAATTACTGTAATGGCCAAAATATAATTAATCAATTTTGAGGGAAAAAAATGCTAAATGAAAGTAACAAATGTCACAGCACTCTTGAAAATGTAAATGCGTGGGTTGGATTAAAGAATGGACAAAAAATGTAGCACGCAGGCCATATTTTGCTAACCACTAGTCTAGCATCGTAGTAGACAGTGTAATAAAATGAAGGCACTTTATTGAACATCACACTAATCCTAGGCCGCCACGTGGACAACAAACAGCTCATCTTTCCAACTAGCTTCAGAAACCTCCTGAATGAGATGTATTTGAGATGACCAAGAAGACAATTATGTTGCATGTGATGAACACGTGTTCTCTTCATTTACCTTCTGTCTCATCTCCTCGCTGGCCACCCAAGTGTACAGAATGTGATCTACTTCACTGGGAGGAATCCAAAGTGGAGATTAAAGAAGAAGAAAAAAGAAGTATCTTTTAGGAGGGTCTGGAAGGCGCCCAAAGCTCTATTAGTAGTTAATACTAACTGACAGGAAAGTCCAACAGTAACAGCAACAGGAAGAGGAAACACCCCCCACCACAACATCCTGGATGGTTTGTCAGTGTGAAACTGGATATTTTCAGAAGCTGCATTTGAGCCTCACAGCTGGTATACACATGGCATACAAACATGGCTATTTATTTGTAAAAACATACTGTATTTTCTTTGTGTGTAGTTTAGGCTCTTGTTCACACAACGGACTTGAGAATGTGTGCCATAGTGTTTAATAAACAGTTGACTTTCCCTGAATGGTCTCTATTATGTGGACCCACACACAGACACCAACACCAAGCAAGGAGGTGATACCCCACATGAGCCTGCTGGCTGTCCGTCGGCCGAGAGCAACCCCGGTTAGCTTGCGAGCTAGCTGGTGGCTAGTGTTTGTCGTGAATTGCAGTAGTTTGATTTAACAGGAACTTTAAATGCAATCAGTGTTCAGTTTTACAGTTAAATGGCAAACTGTGGTATTCTACAATTGTTTTGGGTGACTGAAAAATAATGCAGCATATCATTTTAATCAAAACGCTAACCTACTTGACATATGGAGACCAGTGCTCCACTCAAGCAAAAATACCAATACCTAGCTTTGGTCCAATTCAAGTGTCTGTAAAGTGAATGTAAATGTCTTTTCAATTTGACACATTACAAAGAAGAATGTTTGAGCCACAAAAATATATCCCCTTAAAGACTACGGTGCATGGCACATATCTCATTTCGCAGGGCCTTTCCGCGCCACAACAAGGGACTCTAACGCGACCACACCAGCCTGGAGCCCCGGTCCACACATCAGCTAACAGTTCTGGTTTTTTTTCTTGCTCTCCTTCTTTTCCCTTCTTCGCGCTTCTGCCTTTCGCACCGTGACGTGCGTGCACTCACAGCTGACATTGAGGCCCTTTAAAGTAGCAATGCTAGCATATTATCTGAAGGTAATATGTATTTTTGGGGTATGGGCAAAGAGAGGTAGAAAGAAGATGGCGTTAATGCACAGAAAGTCAACATAAATAAGGAACGGGGACTTTGGATGCCAGTCCAACCTCTATTTTTAATTTATACATGTCGCACCCGAGTAGTCGCAGGACCAGCCAAACTATGGAAAACAGGGTGCCTTATAGTCCGAAAAAATACGGTATAGTAGTGTTGTGGACCCACACCCCAGACTCACTCATGATAATAGGGGTCCTCTCTGTGGGAAAGCTTAGCCCATGTGTGCAGTGCTCAAGCCCATTGGGAGTAAAACAAACCCGCTACAACAACACGCCGTCACCTCTGGTGCGAAAACGCCGACCGCACGGGCAGATGAAAGCCTCACGGAGGCCCCGTCGGCGCGCCACTGTCGCTTTGAACGGTAATCCCGGGGGATTCTCGCTTGTTTTATGAGCTCTGTTGCTAACTGGTCGCCGTCTGGCACTTTGGTACGAGTATGCAGCGTGGTGGCAAGCAAACACACAACCACCCTGTCTGACTCAAAGTGAGCTGTTTCAACAACCCCTCGCAAAAAGCACGGCTCCATGGTGACGGATGCAAGAAAGTCTTAAATGTGTCACAACGAACATCATGAGGCTTTTGAACTTTTAGGTCGTGTTTATGAGTCCTCATTAAAACAACTGTTAATACTGATTGAGGTTTTAAATAACTCAATTTGTTGTTGACAAACTGGCTTTTAAAATGGAGAATAATAGAGGTGACAAAAGCCCTCACACGCTGTACTTATGCAGTAGTAAAATTAGAAATGCCATTTCAACTCCTGTAGGCCGACTTAAATGTTTAAAAGTATAAAATGAATGTATGAGATCTAAAGTCGTCTGTCATCAACCGTGGAAGTTGGAATTTGCCCTTGGGCTTGATTGCAAACGTCACAGCTCAGCTGTTTTCTGGGTTTGGTCTTGTGACGTCCAATGATTTCATCTCAATTTTCTCATAAATTTGACTCAGTGATAAATACGTGTCTGTTTAGTTAAACACAAAGCTATTACTCTGTTGTATGAATGGCAATTGGTGGATATTCTGTACTCATTGTACTACTGGTACATCCAGTGGAAGAGAATATAATTGTTCTGCCCATCAGATAAACAAAGATTGGTTCGGAATCACTGTTCTGTAGAGATGTCACTCAGTTTAAAACAGGCTCCATACTGGATTTGATATCATGTTAAAAAGAATCCAAATTGGATGAAACAGCGAACCTAGCAATGGGTTCAAAAAAGCTTGAACCAATGCTGCGTTATTAATACCCAGTGCATTGGGCTGAGGATTTGATTCAGCATGTTGGGTCAAGATTTTGATCCAACACAGTTATTTTCTAGTAAGAGAAAATTATAATTACTTCAAATTGAGTACAGCTTTTTTTAAACGAGTGTGAAATCAACTAGGATGGGGGTTCATATGCCTCCTTCCCTCAATCTCACTCGAAAAAAACACCAAGCTCCTTCTCACGTATTGCGTCCTCATGCGTAATTGTTGTACACACTCGAAAAGCTTGCGATGAGAATGAGACGGAGCGGAGGAGTGGCATGAGGTCTGTGAGAATGTGACCGGGAAGGAAGGAGAGGAGGAAGTGAGGAGAAGAAAAAAAATCCTGAGAGATGACATAGACGTACTAAAAAGCAAACGTAAAATAAAAATGGTTGGAAATATAAAGTGGTTGATTATGCTAATAACCACAGGCTCAGACTTGCAGCTGAGCTCATTCGGCAGAATTGTTTTCCATCCTAATTTAATTTATGAGGAATCTGGGCCGCTTTCACTTCCCGGAGCAATTACTTTGTATTTGTTTTAATTATCTGCCACTTTCTACCTTTTTCTTTAACAAGGCCACTCTATGAGGAAAGGGGTGCTGGGTGACTCATAAACCCCTTTCGCACGGCCTATAATGTTACACTTTTCCCCGGATCTCTGTTCTGGGTGAACAAACAGCAGCACAAAAAGGGTGGTGTTTTTTTTTTTCTTTTTTGGGGGGTGTTTGAAATCAATCTGCAAATGTGCTGTCTTCGCATATAGTATCAGAAGTGTAAAAAGAAGTTTGGCGGTAGCTGAGTGAAAGGGAATACGGTAATCCCCCGCATATTCACAAATTCACCTATTTGAGTTTTTCAAGATTATGGATCTGCATTTATTAAAAAGGATGAATATGTAAATTGAGTTTGGAATGACATCAGACTCTTGGGATCATAGTTTTTCTTATATTTAAGCAGGCTTTAAGCACAGGGGCGACTGGAGATACAAGTTTAATTTGTTCCATGACCACGCTCGTATCTTAAAACACTTTAGGAAACGCCCTCTGATCTCTAATTGAGTGTTTTTTCATTATTCAAAAATGTCCTCAATTGTAGTTTAATACTGAAGTCATCGAAATTATGAAGAAATATTGATGGAATTATTTGTTAAACATAAAAAATTTTAATCAAAACAGAATGTTTTATAGACAGATTCTTCAAAGTTGGCACCTTTTGCCCTGCTTTGCACATATTGGGTATTTTGTCAGTCAGCTTTATGATGTGGATGTTGCTTTATGACTTGGAATGAATTTCAGTTTACAGCTGTGCATTATCAAGAGATAAGGGTTGAATTTCATTCCCTCTTAATGTGTTTGAAGCCATTGAATTTGAAGGTGATTCCAAACTTTTGACTCCTATCTATCTGTAGATCGGCCGATACCGATTCCGATCACATACCTGTATATTTTTCCATTTATTTATGGTGACTGCTATTATGCAATAATATCTGGAAAAAAACTCAGCCATATTATTGCCGTAATTTTGACAAAAATCTATATATACTTTCAAAAGCATGAAGAAATACAAAGCTGTTGCTGGCACAATACAACAATTACTCAGTCACAAAGATAATTGAAAAAACAGCTTTTAGTAACACGGTTTTTAACAGATCAAAAGAATCAGCAGTCTCAAAATACTTAATTATGCAAAAAGTCAAATAAATAACATGCCACCTAAACATTGCATGGTTCAGAATATAATCAAAGTAGAAAAAATAGTCACATGCAGGCTTCACTCGAATAAACTATTCAATGAGTTCCTAAATTGAAACGACTCAGGAACTTGGTTTCCTGTGCATAGGCAAACTATCTTGCGCATTTGTCAACGAGAAAAAATTAACGCATCATGTATAACACATTTTGGAATACATTTGCCTCGTTCGAACATTGTCATTAAAAGCAGTACGCGAGCGAAAAACTCCCTTGTTAGACTCAACTTCGACACAAGACTGACATCCGAGCTCCATTTAACACTTGTAAAACTTAAACAGGACAACAGGCCTTCTTTTGCTGCTGCTTCAATGCAGTGAGCCTTGTAAACTCACCGTAGTCTTCCAATTGCTTGTTCTTCGAATGTCGGATTAAGTTGGTCGTGTTGAAACTTGTGTACATGCTCCCCCCGGGAAGTATCTTTTCATGGCATATATTACAAGACGCAAACCACACACAGCACACCACACGAGCTGCGGGTGAACGGATTCTTTGATCGGCAATAAAAGGCTTTGATCGAATATGCCGATCACGTCATTTTTCACGAAAATCAGCCGATCATTATCAGTGCCCGATCGATCGCAGCCTGGATAGATAGATAGCCTGGATAAATAGATAGATAGATAGATAGAAATAGATATACACACACACACACACACCCACACGCGCGCGCACACACGCGCACACACACCCACACACACCCCCACACACTGTACATGAACATACAGTATACAGTGGTACCTCTACTTACAAACGTCTCTAAATATTTTCAAGTTATGGAACGCCTCAACAGGAAAATATTGCCTCTTGTTACGAAAGAAATTTCAAGATACGAAAGGTAAAAATACAGTTTGGGCTGCCAATCGCAGCTCCGGAGTTTCCTGAACGCAACATACTCATAGCTGCTCGGCCAATGGCTAGCCTTGCATCTTCCTGGCATCCCATTGGCTAAGAGGGACCTCTACCCTATGTGTCTATGTGTGCAGATAGAAAGGTAGATAAATATATATGTGATAGATATGTCTATGCCGCGTCCTCGTCATTCGCCCCTCGGGCCATGAGGTGTTCCGATAGTTTGACGTGAATTAGAAATGAGGAAAAGAAAAAAAAAGAAAAAAGAAAATCGTTTTTTTGGCCATACAAACAAACAAGAGATAATAGAAAAGTATGAAAACGGGATGCGTTTGGTTGATCTCGCCAAAGAACATGACAGTCGCCACGTTATTAAATCAGTTCTTTACAAAACGCCAGGCAAAAAACACTTCTGAGAGAGAACATGAACCAAAGATGGCAAAAAGCGATGAGGACAGCAATTAAAAGGTAAACGACCATCATTTTTATTCTTTACTCTATAAATTGCTGTTCTTTCTACATTATGCACAACTCTTATTTATTGTGCAATAATCTAATTGTAACATTGTTACATGTTTTGATAAATTTTTATGCTTTATAAAACATTAATGTCTGAATATTAGGGGGCTTGGAACGGATTAGGGCTTTTACATGGAAAACACGTCCCTACTTACAAAATTTTCTACTTAAGAAATTTCTTCTAGAACCATTCAATTTCGTAAGTAGAGGTACAACTTGTACCGTATACAACTACTTTCCTTATTTCAGAATCTTTTATTTTGGGGGGTAGAAATTAATTAAATTAAATAAATAATAAAGCACTCTTGTAATCTTAATGTACCCCATGTGAACCGAATTTGAAACTATATATTTAAATTGGTCATCTTATTTTCATAGCCTGCGCCACCTTTAATTATCCTTCATATTACTTACAACATCCACCCCATAAAGACTGGAAGTGAAATAAACTGATCCTTTATTTAACTGGCTTTTAAAAAAACAGCTTTTAATGTGGAAAGGTTAAAAAAAAAAAAAAAGAAAGCCATCATAGCTGACTCCTTGGGCAGGTAATGCGCCACATTTCTTTTTCCTTTTACATGAAATTTCCGTGCTGTGCCTCCCCTGTGGCTCAGCGTACAATGTGTCAGCTCAGGATGTTGATTTACTGATCAACGGGAGGTTGGCTGGATAGATTCATTTATGACTCAAAAGGGTCCTAAAAATGCAGACTTCTCCAGCAACCCAAAGTCCATGCCCAGCGAGATAGAGGGGGGTAATAGCACACAGGGACGGGTGGCGCAAGAGACGATAAAATGTTTTCCTAATTCCTAAATTTAGTTTCTGAAGTCCTGCCCACTGGAGGAAAAAAACACATGGTTTACATTGAAAGTGCGACCCTACTGCTTAAATTGAGCTCTCACTGGTGACCTACTTCATCAGAGGAGAGACAAGGACAAGGAAAGGAAGACTCAACAATAATATCTGACATACCAGTAATTCAAATGTTAAGTCGGCATTCAGTTTATTATTTGGTAGCCATTGTTGTGAGACAGGATTTTCAGAAAAATTACTGATGAACTGTTCCTGAGTCAACGTGTGTGTCTAGAACACTACATAGGAAATGACACACTTCCTAAATTGTGAAAACATTAATCATAAACTTCCTTAACTTTCTTTAAGATGCAGTTAATGTTTTTTCAAAGAAAAAACTTCCACTCTGAGCCATTCTTTTAAAAGTCTGTTTTTCAGTCTTCAAAATACTGTTGTATAAAACAAATACAGTTTTCATTCGCCTTTAGTCAAAATTGTCCATTATTAACTATCGTGGCAGAAAGGCTACCGGAATTGTGATTTTTGTTTGTCCTGCAACAGGCTAGGCGAGTGACCAGTTGAGGGTACACCGCCTCTCGTCCAAAGTCAACTCGGATAGGGCTAATATCAAAAGATTGGTTAAATTTCATTTTTGACGTGTGGTTAGGCACTTCTTTTTCAAATTGTATTTATTTATTTTTGGGGGTCCCCTTTAAATAGCAACATAAGATTTGTCTGGTTGGAATACCTACTTCAACCTTAGAAAAACAATTTTGAAAATTGGATGACGGCTTCCGCAGAACTAGATTTTTTTTTTGTGGCAGAAAAAAATGTGCCTTTTTGGGGGATGTTTTTGTGTGAAGAGATTACTATGGAAAATCTAGTCAAAAAACGTGTTCAAATTAGAGTAAAGCATGCAGTAAAACTTCATCATTTCTCAACATATCGCTTTGACCCTTTCATTGTGCCTGCTACCCCTTCTCTGATTGGCTGACAAGAGATCAAGGTCGCATTTATAGTGTATGAACGCAATATGAACGCTTACACAAAAAAATATGATTTTTTTTTTTTTAAAATAGACGTCAGCTTTCAGTCCTGCGTAAAGATGAAAATGACTCTCTACAGCTCTGATTTGCAGACGCTGTGTGCAGAGGTTCAGGAGTAGAAGTCCCATTAACCAAGTAAATATTCAGACAGTTAATTTGCAATTTTTTTCATTGTTCAGTGAAATAGTGCTTTTTTCAATTGTATTTTTTAATTCAGGTCAAGGCAACATATATACATATATATACACATATATATACAGTATGTGTATATATATATATATATATATATATATATATATATATATATATATATATATATATATATATATATATATATATATATATATATATATATATATATATATATATATATATATAGGCTAACATCTTCATTTCAGATGTCAAAAATTGTTTGCGGCTCCCACTCTTTTTGTTTCTGTGGAAACTGGGTCGAAATAGCTCTTTGAGTGGTAAGACCCCTGCACTACACTGTGTACTTTAAATTAAAAGTCTAGCTGACTAAATAACACCTTCAGTTAATAAGGTGAGTTAGTCATGAATTAGTGAAAGTTCAGTGGCAGTGGTTTATACAAGTACCACATATTTTGAATGTTTCACTGACAAAGTTGAAAACAAGAAGGATAACACACGCATGTGTTGATAAGCGCTGTTGGATCAAGTATTTACGATTGCATAACCAGCGATAAGATAAGTTGGGATCCCTAAAGTACCGGTATGTAAACTTTGGAAAACTTATCTTGTCTTTCAGCTCAGGAGAGGAAGCCTCTGAAAAACAGCCCCTGGGGAATCAAGAGAAAACACTGTTCGGCTTTGGTTTTCCGTGCTCCACAATAATAAATAGTGACGAGGTCTACATCAGGCCTATGTAATATATACCGCCCTCAATCTAAAGGCCTCATTCTTCACTGGCCTGCGGCCCAGGAATGTCACTCACATTCCCGGCAACCTTCATCTGTCTCTGTGTTCGCTTGCTCACTTTATGTTTGTTTAACTTTCTCAGGACCCCCCAGAGGCTCTGTGCTGGACCATCGAGCACCCGAGAGGACAGCAGTCTTCCTCCTCCGCTACCCGGCTTGCCAGATTCCCTCCCACACCGTCTCTCCCACTCACTGTCTGCGTTTACTCTCGCGTGGGGTGCTCACGTCCGCTCCTGTCCCTTCGTAGTCTATTTTTTTCACCTACTAGTAAAATACGTTCGACAGGAGACATGTTACACTGTATGAAATGGTGGGGAGTAACAAACGCACCTTCATTTATCCCGTGACCAAGCATGAAACTCAATTTACTGGTGTGTCAAATATTTTTTCCTACTGAAATTAATTGAAATGCTATTAATCCGTGTGAGTACCATGTATGTTAATAAAAGAAGGTCTTGTGCACAAGAATCAGAATATATATACATGATACCTCAATTTAAAAGACCCAGAATCAACGGACCCTGGATTCAACGGACAGAAAATAGTAGAGGTGGACATTCCGTAACTGATGGACGCCCATTTTGCTGGCGTTAGACAACAGACTGGAAACTTAAAAAAAAAAAAACACGGACTAAGTACGGACGGAAGCAGATTTTCGTCCATCTGTGTAATCATTACTAAGATGGTTAAGTCCGAACGGACCTCACAGTCCATCATTGGCAGACCCTCGTTTTGCTGACGAGAGACAGACAGGTGACCCGGACTGCATTGACTGTATATGAACGGCAGGTGGAGGTATGCACCAGAGAGAATCATGAGTTACTCAGGCTGACTAAGAATGAATATAATAGTTTTGAATACAGAGACAGTTTTACAGAGAAGTTCTTGTGAGTTAAGTGTTACATTTCTATTTTAATTTTTGGATGGAGTGGGGCTAAGAGGTTGCGAAACGGCATTTTTCAGCCCGCCACACTCCATTTCAGAAGGTGGCAGTAATTCACCAAAGGTTGTATGACAACCGCTAGAAGACAGAAGTAGAAGACAGAAGAAGAAGAAGACAAAAACATTATTCTATTGTAATGGACAGAGGTGGGCATTTTACTAATTTTTGCTGGTCTGTCATTCGTCAGTCAGTGACAACTTAATTGTAATTGTCAATCCGTCATTTGAGTCCGTCAGAAGTCAGTTGGTCCGTCAGTCGGTCCCCCCAAAAAAACATCAGAAAAACGGGCGTCCACCAGTGACCGATGTACTTCGATATCACAGACAATTGGCTGTAACAGACGACCACTTCCCCCATTTAGTCCGTTAAATCGAAGTTTCACTGTAATTGAACTTAGACAAAAGTACATTTCAGAGTCTGTACGTTTTTCACCTCTAGCACAGAGTGAGAGTACTTTTGCCACCTTGGTTATATGACTCGGAGGGAGACACGAGTCATCGTTCTTCTGGCTTAAGGGAAAGTTAATGAACTCACACTGTGGGGTTAGTGAGTGTTCACCAGGGGGTCACCGGGAGTGACTCACCTGGCTGCTGGGCCTCTTACTCTTGACTCTGGGATGTGCTTTGTGAGTCAGAGCAAGGAGAGCTGACTGGTCCATACTCCTCCATGTCACAGTAATTTATGAAACTCCTCATCGTCTCCTCATTAACAAAGAAACCCACAAACTTTTAAATCAAAAGTCTACTTTTTCTTCCCGGGCGCCACTCTAATTAGACTGTCCAGCGGAGTTCTGGCGTGGAAAGGCAAGCATCTCTGTTTTCGGTTGCGCTGTATTTGGCAAATTACTTATTTTAAGGCGCCAGGGTGTTAGATGCCATATACGTGCGTGTGCGCGTACACAACATTAGGGATACTGGCCTTTCGGGTGATATTTTAGGATTAAACTACAATGCACTAAAACCCTAAGAGGTGACCTTCTCTAGACTGCACGTCCAAATACTTTCCACGCAACTTGCCATTCCCTTGACGGAGAACAGCAATTTGTGAAAATAAAAGTACTGAACCACTGAACAATTGGACATGCATTAAAAAAAAAAAGTTTTGAGGACCAAATTAAATTCACCAATCGTGACATTTCACCGGAAAGCCCAATATCCCTAACCTTTTGTAGTGGATGTGTGCATGTATTTGTGTGGATGCACACCTGTGCTTTGTTTGTCCTTTTCACTCGGACATCTGTAGAGGCCGGAGGCCACTTGCTGCGCTCAGATGGCAGGAAACTTCTTAAGCAACATCCTCACGCCTGGAGGCACCTGGAAGAAGACCAAAATAAAAAAATATGTGTGAAGATGTACTTTGTTAGTAACAAGTTCTCAGGCTTATTTTTTGTTGTTTTTTGATTTCACAGGACTCTTCAAGGCCTAAAATTACAAATGAGTAATTTCACAGTACTCTTCAAGGTATAAATTTCCTCCAAATTAATAATGTTAGCAAATTATATGGTTTGAACTAGCATTTTAAAATGTGGTTGAGCATATTTCATATACACGATGATTTCTACTACGTTAGTTCAATCATCCCAACCACTGTTTTATTATCCAATTAGACTTAATTGGTCAGGAAATTATGATTTATTAAGTAGAAATAATGTATCTTTGTTCATATATCCATACCAGGGGCATATCGTGAAAGGCAAAACACTTAAATGCTCTTCCACACAGGATGGCGGAAGCATATACAACAGCTTTGTGTTCAACTAAACAGGCCACGATTTCACATTGAGAAATCAAATATGAGGCCCTCATTATTTCAGTACAGTACTGCATATATATTTTCTGACATTTTTGTTTAGTGGCGTGACTTGGCTCAAATAAGGTTGGGAAATACTACTTTTAGTTTAGGTTTTCACACGATCTACGGTTACTATATGTCTTTAGTGCTCCCTACTGGTTTGTAGCAAAATGCACAACTAAAATAAAACCGAACGGGGTGAATATAGAAAACAAAAAGTACAATACCAGGTTCCTCCTTTTTAGAGTCTTTTGCGTTTTGTGTTCTCAGCAACGTTGAACTAACACATTCATTCTACAGTTAGAGTGAAGTTTCCATGTCACTAGTGCTCCCTGCCGGTTTATAACGCGAAATACAATTAATATTTACGTTTTTAATTCAAATTTGTCTCAGAAATATTATTTATCACAGACATTTGTTTGAAAATAATGATTATGATAATAATAATAAAAACTATACCTGTATGTGTCCTTTTTTTTAGTGTCATACTTTGTTGTTGTGTGTTCTATGCAATGTTAACGAACACAGTCATTGATTTTACACATCATTTGAGTTAAGAAATTATTTTTCAGTATCCATTTGACTTGTTTTTTCGAAATAAACACACTTTTGGGGAAAAAAATGTTAATTCATCTTGAGCAAGGAAAAAAATCACTGTCGTCACTTTGCTACCTTTGCGACAGTCCGTCAATGGCGCACGCGTCGGAATACGGCAGCGTGGAGAAGATGGCGGATGGAGTAAGCGATGCCGAGCTACTCAAGGAGAAGGCCAATAAATACTTTAAAGGTGAGTTGGCAGCGCTGTCAATTCGGCGGCCGAACGCAGACGAGAGCGTCTCCATTGTTTCCTTTGGGGGGCAAAATGTTGCCTTTTAAATGCTCCTGATCACAGCCCCACGCCAATGTGAAGCTAGGCCAGCAAGGCATGCTAGCGCATGAAGTCCATTCATTGGACTCTTGAAAGCGGTTAGCTCACTTGTCTAGCTCCAAAAAATACGTTCCTGCTAACGGCGTCTTACACCGCGTGAATCATTGTCCCGTCCAAGTCAAGTTCACTTCACAGTCACTTTGGACCCGAAACGGTAGTTCAGCCACATGGCCGATGGGTTGGCAAGATTTTTAACACAATTTGACGTTACTTGGTGTGCGTAGAACTTGCTAGAATATTCCGTTAATCAGCGGAACCATCATGTGATCAGCGGCGTTCAACTGCAGCCCCTCGTCGCCAATGAAATCATTATTATTGAGCTGGCTACACTTAAATGCATTATTCACCGAACGCCAAATAAACATAACTATCACGCTCCCTAAATACAGTAGGATTTGAATATTTGCCTGTTTTCGGGGGGGGGGGGGGTCGTAATGTTCTGAGAGTAAAGTTGGGGAGTAAAGAGAATAAAGTCAGAGTTTAACGAGTGACTAATGGTAATATTCTGCCTTTTGATTTGGAACAGACTCCTTTATTCTCTGAATCTCTGAAAAATAGGATCATATACCATTAAAGAAAATGTGCTTTTTGCTGTCTGGGAAAAAAAAGACTATTCGAGCAATAACACTCTTTTAAAAAAAATATTATTTACATAGCAGGATTGTCGGATTTGTAATGAACCTCTGCCGATTACCATGATGGCAATCTGACAATTATTCTTCACAAACTTAAATAACAAAAAAAACACATTGTATCAATCCTTCTGTTTTCTTTTTTAAATTGATTGTAGTTTGTGACAGTAAATTATTTCAATAATTGTGCTACTACATGATCTATATCGGAGCTGTTAATTGGCCCAAGGCAATGATACAGACAGTAATTGGTTTGTTTAAAGGGACACTTGATTTGGCTGAACATCAACACTTAACTTATATAAAAGTCTGTATGAAAAAAAAATGTCAACACTAAAATTCACCCCCAAAAGAATCTGTAGTGATTTATGGGCTTTTTTGTGATGACTAAAGCCGCAAATTGGCCCACCCACTTTTGGCACGTGGTTTTCTTTCTTTCCCCATCTCAGGCTATCAACGCCATCACAGGGAGGCTTGATTCGTGTTGTTCCTTGTTTTGGTTTGTCACGTTCTGTTGTCACCTAGTGTCTGATAGTGATTAATTGCCACTAAAATTCATTTGCACATTCCTATTCTTGTCCATTTCAAACTGTGAAAATATAAAAGCGTGCGGCACAGTATTTCGTTTTTATTAACATCAAATGTGAGCTCCTATGAGGAAAAAACGT
Source organism: Filicampus tigris (assembly GCF_054856515.1). Classification (NCBI taxonomy): domain Eukaryota; kingdom Metazoa; phylum Chordata; class Actinopteri; order Syngnathiformes; family Syngnathidae; genus Filicampus; species Filicampus tigris. The sequence continues at coordinate 23,117,245 of NC_141223.1, read as the reverse complement.
AGTTTTCTTGTGTTACTCCACTGTTTGTGTTAAAATATCAATTTATTGTAGAATTGCAATGTAATTGTACACACTATTACATTGTTTTTTGCAGATAAAGACTATGAAAATGCAATCAAGTACTACTCGGAGGCCTTGGAGCTCAATCCATCCAATGCAATCTACTACAGCAACCGCAGCCTGGCGTACCTGCGCACTGAGTGCTACGGCTACGCCTTGGCAGATGCGACCAAGGCGCTGGATATTGACAAGAACTACATCAAAGGCTATTACCGCCGGGCAACCTCCAACATGGCACTGGGCAAGTTCAAGGCTGCGCTCAAAGACTACGAGACGGTAAGGCGGGCTGGAGAAGAGGAATCTGAAAGGCCTCGCCAGGTCTACACGTAGCTAATCTCCACACTTTGAAAGACGGATTATACCACTAATCCCTTTATAATGCCAAAGTGTCGAGCGTGTGAGAGTCGGTGTCATGTCTTGCGTTGGCATATTAAGAGTTCAATGTTGCCCACTCGGCATCCATTGCAGCCTGATCATCCTGGAAGGGGGATTCGCCCATCTGTGGTCCCTTCTCAAGGTTTCTCACTTTTCCCCAGATGTTTTGTTTTAGTTTTTCCTTGCCCTCCTGAGGGTTAAGATCAGGGGATGTCGTGTATATGATCTGGTGCGTATGTGAAGCCCTTTGAGACTTTCCTTTGATTAAGGGCTATCAATAAATTTGACTTGACTTGACTTTGACAAGAGTAATGCAAGTAAGCAGCTTGAGGCCCTCTGCAATTGCTTTCAAGAAATACCTTGTCTAATGAAATCTGACTAAAAACAAAGCAGTTCAGTTTTACAATAACAATACAGTTTTGTTGAGTGATTAAAATTTTGGGGGCGGGTGCCAACTACTCACCGTTTTGCATCAGGGTTCTCTCCTATTTTCGGGTAAAACGGTAATAAAACGCTGGCGTCGGGCCAAAACCTTGTACATCCGAAATAGTCACTTTTCAGGAGACCTCAAAAATGGGACATTTGTTCAACCATTAGCATTGCAACGCGAAAGAGAGCAAGCCACTTTCAACACTCTAGATTGGTCAGTAATGTGTAAAAAAAAAAAAACGTGTGAACTGAACAATAGTGTATTTTTTTTTATAAAAAAAATGAAATTCACCAAAATGTGACTTAAGAGGTTTTTGGCCAACGCCAGCCAAAATCAAATGAGCTGCTTTTAAATGTGTGTTGTGTGACGACAGGTAGTGCGTGTTCGACCAAACGACAAGGACGCGAAAATGAAGTACCAGGAATGTAATAAGATCGTCAAGCAGAAGGCCTTCGAGAGAGCCATCGCCAGCGACGAGGTCAAAAAGTCAGTCGTTGACTCTCTGGACATAGAAAGCATGAGTAAGTGTGGGAAAAAAAATTGTGAAAAATACACTTGCTGCCAGACATTATTTCATTTAATGTCAAATCACCCCCTGATGCAACTCCAACAGCATTGGTGCACCCCTTCTTTCCTTCTGGGTTATTATATATTGTCGCAGTCCAGTGAAAAGCACTTATGTCCATTTTTTTAAAAATATACATACTTTTTTACATAAATGGGGTTTCCACATTACATACACCACATTAACGTCATTTTTTTTTTATTGCAAAATTGGACATACGTCTTTTTCACTGGACTGCGATGATATATTTTCAGCAATCAGTCCAGTAATCGGTTATCAGAAAATTGTGTTCTGTTAAATATCGGAATGAGCATCGGGTTCAAAAAATCCATATTGGTTTGCTCCTAGTGTATAAAAATGTCCTCAGCATTTGAGCTTTTTTTTTTTTCCACTGTACTGTACTATATTCTTATATACTGTTCTCCTTCTCCTCTTGTTGCTGATGATGGTAGTAGCGGAGCAGAAGATTTTGTTACAAAGTCATGCTCAGAAGCTTCTGCATTACACACACACACGCACACACCCGCACACGCACGCACACACACACACACACACACTCTGTCCACTTTTAAAACCCGGTTGAAGACACATTTCTATTCGCTGGCTTTTGATGCGACCTGAGACCAGATTTTTTTGTCTCTTTTCCGTCTATTGTATATTCTGTAGTGTTTTATGTTAATTTATTGATTTAACTTGTTGTATTATGCCTATTGTGTTGTTTGTATGTAAAGTGCTATGTGACATTTTGTGCGGCTCTATCTGTTGTGAAATGTGCTATACAAATAAAATTGTATTGCATTGTATTGTATTTGCGACATCCTCGCTCTGATATTGATGCCGCTCTCGTGTCGCAGCCATCGAGGACGACTACACGGGCCCCAAATTGGAGGAGGGCAAGGTCACCCTGAAGTTCATGAAGGAAATGATGGACTGGTTCAAAGAGCAGAAGAAACTGCACAGAAAGTGCGCATATCAGGTAAAGTGCATTGAAAAGCACTGAGAGAGACAAGCAGACGTGCAGTAAACTGTTCTCTTTTACAGATTTTAGTGCAAGTGAAAGACCTTTTATCCAAACTCCCAAGTCTCGTTGAAGTCACATTACAAGAGGTGAGGATGTTTTTTTTTTAAAGGATCACAACATTTTAGTAGATTACTGGTATACTTCTCTGGTGGTGTCATAATTCCCCATTGTGAAAATATCTTATAATAAAATGCCTATAGGTGTGAATGTCAATACCCGTGTATTTGTGCCCCATGATCAGAATTGTGTCGAGTAGCCAAAAGTTGTACTCAAGATTGCTGCTACTTAAGAAAAATATCATTCAACTAGTAAAAATGAAAAGTAGTCCACCTAATAATTACATGAGTAAGATTAAGTAAATACAGTGAGAACACTGCTCAAGTACTGAGGAACTTCCCACCATGCTTAGCGTCTATTATGAATAGTATTTTATCTCAAATTATTGTCGTTTGGTTTTCCCAGTTGTGTAACAGTAGTTGTGTGTGTACCCCAAGTTAAGGTAGTGTTGAGTGTAGTGAGCCCCTGTTTGTTTACCACTTTACGGAATGTTCATGGAAAGTTTGCTACTGGCTTTTCTAATTTTGTGCGAGTCAACGTCGCCACAATACAATCAAGATCAGCGATTGCAGTGTAACTCAATGTCAAAGAGTAAGAGGAGTGTTCATTCTTAATAAAATACTTGAGTATGTGTAGAAAGTATGTTTGGCATGAAACTAGTCTGACAAGTACAATTTTCCCAAAAATCTACTCAAGTATGTGCAACGAAATAAATGTAGTGCGTTACTAGTCTCCTCTGCTTGTGATTGGCTGTTGACCAGTCCGTGGTGTACAGTAACCCGTATCTGTTTATAAACCGACGAGTCGACGACCCCCCCCCCCCAAAAAAATCGAGTTAGCTCTAACTTAGAAACAAATTCCTACATTGATTCTTTTGTTTCTGCTCTCGATCTCTGATGTGTTGTTTTTCCCAACAGGCAGAAAAAATGACCATTTGTGGCGACACGCATGGGCAGTACTACGATCTCCTCAACATTTTTGAATTGAACGGTCTGCCATCGGAGAGCAATCCTTACGTATCCTTTATGTCTCGAAATGTCGCTAATCCTTCTGTCAGCCATATTACATAGTGGCTCAACTAAGGTTAGGCCTAGGTGGAAGTGTCCTGAATTTCAGCACGTTCGTATCACATCACATCAACTATTTGAGCTATAGGATGCCCAATTTCCTTAAAAAATAAATAAATGTGTATGTGTGTAAATAAAACATTAAGACAGATAGAATAGGTACAAGCTTTCAGAACTAAAAAAAAACTGCATAAAATTAAATAGAACTTAATTATGCCCATGGTTACAAAAAAGAAAAAAGACAGCGCTGATCCTCTTAATTCCTATTATGTTTTCTGTTTCCAGATATCGAAAGTACTGACCTATTGGGAGCTTTACACACCTTGTGACTGCACAAGCAAGCTGTAGATAAGTCAAATCGTAATATGCTGGCAAGTCTTACTATAGCTAATCAGTGGAATATTGCTTATCTGGTAAATTGAGGAGGAAAAACTTGATGTGCTAGAAAAAAAATGACAGAAAGTTTTTAATCAGCATGCCAATTTTAGTTTAATCAGCATAAAAATCTAACTCAACAATATGTTTTTTGCAAATTGTTCCTCAGTGTAATATAACAATACTCACAGGCATATATTCTTTATCCTCTATGAAAAGTTACTAATAGAGTATCTTACAGAATTATTTACAGTAGTAACAAAAACAAACTTTTTTTGAGGAGGGGGTTGCAGGCTGGATTGGATTAATGGCTTTTTCATTCATTTGATTGGGGAAAAATGATTTCAGATAACATTTTTTGACTTACCAGCATGGTCAGGTAATTAATCAAACTCATATCACAAGGCACCACTGTATTTACTTGTATTTCCATTTGCAAAAATGTTCTTAACTGGGCTGACCTCAGCTGTTCAATGGTGACTTTGTGGACCGCGGCTCTTTCTCCGTAGAGGTCATTCTCACCCTGTTTGGTTTCAAGCTGCTCCTCCCCGACAACTTTTACCTGCTTCGAGGTGAGCGTTAAGGCGGAAGCACGCGCGTCGGCCAATTTTGCTTCGATAGCCTAAGAATGCCTACCCTCAGGTAACCACGAGACGGACAACATGAACCAGATGTACGGCTTTGAGGGCGAGGTGAAGGCCAAGTACACGGCACAGATGTTCCAGCTTTTCAGCGAGGTCTTCCAATGGTTGCCGCTCGCGCAGTGCATCAACAGCAAAATACTGGTAGGCAGAGCCACAATGTGGAAATTGACATTTACAGAGTTCGCCCCACTATAATGTTTTGGGTTTTTTTAAACACAAGAAGCAAACGTAGCAGTCTGAATCTTCACTCTTTGTGCCTTCTGGTCAAACATCAGTGACTCAAATGCACGACACCAATCACATAAGGTCCATAATTGCCTTTTTTACCTGCAGTACAGGAATGGAATGAGTGGACAGACTCTTGTTCTGGTTTTCTCTCGGGATTCACCTTCTTTACCCCTTGTTCACTCTTCAAGGGGCAGCGTGCAAAGCACCTAATGCTAAAATCCGCCATTTTGTCAGTAGTATTTAATCTCTTGTAAGTCTGTAGTGAACAGCCCTGATCTGACTTTGTTTTTGTGCCACAGGTGATGCATGGCGGGCTGTTCAGTGAAGACGGCGTCACACTGGAGGACCTCAGGAAGATTGAGAGGAACAGACAGCCTCCAGACTCGGGTACAGTGTTTCTTTGTGAGCGTGAGTGGTAGGGCTAAACAATTTAGAAAAACAAACTTTTTGGAGAAAAAAAGGATTCCCCCCCTCAATATTGCTATTTAATATGCAATTCTTTTTCAAGGTCCTACTCCCATGTATTTTTTAACTAACAAAGCTATAAATTAATTACAATACACTATCAGATTTATTATACATAAATATTTTGGTCTAATAAGTTAGTCTTACACTAAAATAAAGGCAAACGAACCATGAATTATTATGAAATAGAGTTTATTTATCTACTTCAATTAGAGTCGGTAACTTCCTAAACACTTTAACTTGCAGTCTTTTAAGCATTCTCTGGCAACTTCCAAAATTCTACCAAACGACTGGTGTAGACGTAATTCAGTAATTTGAACTTTTCACGTTTCATAATAGTGTTTTTTTCCTCCAAATTGCAGCCATTGCGATATGGAAATCACATTCTACTATTGCAATGTCGATTTGAATTTGATTTGTTCAGCTCGAATGTGTATGGTGGGGGTGACATGACTATATAATGACACATATAGTGATGTGAGTGTGTGTGTGTATGCTGAGATTTGTTGTGTGTGAGCTAATTGTTAAAATGCATCTTCGTCATGTGTTCATGTGTCTTGTAGGTCCCATGTGTGACCTCCTTTGGTCGGACCCCCAGCCTCAGGTCAGTAGAACCTCATGTAACCCAACATCCACCAACCCCCGCACCATACATCCCCCCCTTCGCGATGACTTAAGAATTTACTGCCAGGCAATATCAGATCCTGTTACCCTGACGTTTCAAAAAAAAAAATTGAGAAGAATCTAAATAAGTTCCTGGGATTGAATGGCTGGACTGTGAAAACACAAATAAATTAGTCAGTGGCAGTGAATGAGGTAATGACGGAATGAACGCGTGTGTGCAGAACGGCCGGTCGATCAGCAAGCGAGGCGTGAGCTGCCAGTTCGGGCCCGACGTGACGGACCGCTTCCTGGACCAGAACAAGCTGGAGTTCATCATCCGGAGTCACGAAGTCAAGGCCGAGGGCTACGAGGTCACTCACTCAGGGAAGTGCATCACCGTCTTCTCGGCACCCAACTACTGGTGAGCGCCGCTGGTCCTGTTTTTGGTCACCGAGCGTTGCTGGACATTAAACGTTGGTCTGTGATCTCCTGCCTTCCTACAGTGACCAGATGGGAAACAAAGGAGCTTTTATCCACCTCAGGGGATCCGATCTAAAGCCAGAGTTCCACCAGTTCACTGCTGTGGTCAGTATCATGTAGATTTACACTCCATGAGGTGAAAACTCCTTTTATTGTGTCGAAGCATGGCGCTCTTTCCTCACCATCAGTCCCTCTGGTGCACAGGCCAGTATCCTGCATGTTTTAGATATTTTCCTCCTCTACACCTGAATCAAATGATAAGTCAACCCAAAAATGTATTTTTCAAGAATATGTTAAATGCAGGCCCATTAGTTGAAACACGGCAATATGATTAATATGAAATATGAATTAAGAAGCAAAATGCACTCGTTTTTAGCCATCTCAAGAGCAAGTCTGCTAAGTGTTTAACCACACTTGTAGCCAGCCGAAGCTTGCTGCTAGCTAGCTGGTTGTGGCTTAAGTAGCACGAGCTTGACACGACTGCCCATGTCGTGCACTTAGGTGACATAAGCGTGTTGAGGCAATTTTAATGTGCGTCTGTCCTGCCCAGCAAAGCGTTTTGGGACAGTCTCCGCTGTTTACTTAAAACTTAAAAATCTGTGATTCTCAGTTTTGCAGTTCATTGTGTTTTAATGAGGCACAACATGTGAATTCTGAAACCACTTATTTCAAGCCTTGATGTTGATTTCTTATGGATTACTTCTTCCTAACTTTGTCTTCCAGCCTCATCCGAATGTCAAGCCCATGGCATACGCCAACACGCTAATGCAGCTGGGGATGATGTAGAACCTGAACGGAGTCGGTCCACCGAGAACAGTTCACACTTCACGCTCTTCAGTGATCCCTGACTCCCACTTGGGCCTAAGGGATCCTGCTCCCCCTCATCTTGAGGGAGATCCCTTAGACCCCCTCGCCTGGCCCACAAGGTTACCACTTCCTGAAACTGGAAAACACTTCTGTTTGGTCACCTCGTACATGAATTCAACACTCAGAAACCTGGATGTGTCTACAATTTTTTTTGTTTCAACCATTTTAAATGGATCACCTATGTGGTCCGTACCAAAGATCTGTAATGGAATGTTAGTGAGGAGCGACTCTCAAAGAGTTTAGCGTGTGCGCACATCTAAGATGGTTCAAGAGCGACATTTCCGTCAGAGTGTTTCTTAACAATACGTCTTTTTTTCCACGTTGTATTACTTTTCAGGTATACGAGATCTCCGTAAACGTTATGATCCCAGCTCAAAAAGAGAGACTGACTCTGGGTTCACACATAGGTGCTGTTTGACATTTTTGACGTGTTAGCTAGAACAGACGTGGTCAATGTTTAATTTGCACTGCTTCTTCTTCTTACCGAAGAAGATACTGCTGCTCCCTTTCTGCCCCTCCATCTTTTCAGCCCGGCAGCTCGCACACTGCCCCCACTCTCCGAACCCAAACATTCGACATGTCACCCAGTATTGTGGATTACACCAGTACCACACAAAACAGTAAAAACGTCCAAAATGTAACCCTGTCTTGAAAACGCACAGCCGCACTGTCTGATGACCCTCTACTTTTTAGGTGAAGAAATACACTGATGTGTATGTATATATACTGTATCATTTATTGAGATTCCATGTAATGTTTGGAGAAAAAAATAATTAAAAAATCAGTCCAGAGATTTTATAAATGCGTGTCTTTTTTTGAGGGGGATAATAATAATTAAGAATCAATTTATTGTATTGATGTGTAGTCATTCGGAAAAATTGTAAAAACTTGCCTTACACACGGGATCCAATGGATTATCATTTTCAGTTCACGTCAGTAGTAGTCACTGATGTTATGCCACCCGGAGGTACCCTGGTTTGTAGTGTTAACAAACATTAAAAGGTCTGTTAACGCCATTTTTTTCATGTATGTAGACATCCACAGAGTGAAATAATTACCCAGCCTATTTTGATGAAGCAAGGAGTAAAAAGTGCAACCCTGTTTTCAAATGTAAGGAGTAAAGTCAGGGGGAAAAAGTGAAGTACAGATAAGTAAGTACAGGATGGATGGAAGATGGATAGATAGTAGTCACAATTGCTCCTCTCCGCAAATAGACGCAAACCAACAAAGTGAAAAGAATACAATGCAACAGTTAAGTGTTAGATGAAGTAATATATATGGTAGTTACTAAGTTTCCCTACTTTAAAGTGTGAGTAGAGTCTCATTTAAACATTCATGCAAAACCTCAAGATTTATCTTGAAAAGAATTATGCTGCCAAATTGTACAAAGCTACGGTGTCAGTCGCCTGTATACGGCGTCAGCAAGCAGCTGATCTGGTCACGTAAATATGGCGTCAACTATGTGCACCGCGTTGTCAACACTGCACGAGTTTCATCTTGTCAATCCGTCTGCACGCGCAGATAAAGCTGACTCGACGTCGACGACACCGAGTAGGACAACATGCCCAAATATTGTTCGGTGCCAAACTGTAAGAATGACTCGACGGGCGACAGCGACCGAAAAAGCTTTTACAAGTAAGACAGGTTGGATGAATGTTGTTTGATGTGAAGCTGTTTACGGTCGTCTGGGTGACCGCGCGTCTTTTTCTTTTTGTTGTTTTTTTAAACTTTAAACTGCTATTCAATCTGTATATTCACACATTTATTGCGATACAAAAACACGGACGGGTAAAGACCATTTGAGGACTTGTACGCGTTGGTTCGTCCTGGTTTTTGACCTTAGAGAGTGCAGTTTCGTGACACTGTACCATCACTTTTGTTGAGTTAAATGACGTGACGTATAACTTTTGGAGTTGAGAGATACCCGAACGAAGTGGCCACTTTACATATGTATTTTTGTGTGTCAGTGTGTGTATGGTTGGGGGGGGGGGGTCGTGTGTGTGTGCGTGCGTGCGCGTGATTATTTATATATATGTATATATGTATGTATATATGTATATATATATATGTATATATGTACATATATATATATCTATGTATATATGTATATATATATATGTATATAGGTATATATGTGTATATATATAGATATGTATATAGGTATATATGTATATATATAGATATGTATATAGGTATATATGTATATATATATATATGTGTATATATATATGTATATAGGTATATATATATGTATATAGGTATATATATGTATATATATAGGTATATATATATATGTATATAGGTATATATATGTATATAGGTATGTATATATATGTATATAGGTATGTATATATATATGTATATAGGTATATATATATATATATATGTATATAGGTATATATGTGTATATGTGTGTATATATATATATGTAGATATATGTATATAGATGTATATGTGTATATATATATATATGTGTGTATATATATATATATGTGTGTATATATATATATATATATGTGTATATGTATATATGTGTGTATATATATGTATATATATGTGTATATGTATATATATGTGTATATGTATATATATATATGTATATATGTATATGTATATATGTGTGTACCCTAGATTTGAAAATCTACCAGTTCCATGCATAACCTTAAATTCCACTTCAAATGTACTACTTTGATATCCCCCTTGTCTCATTTTTAATTTCTGGCTCCAGATACAACCTTTTGTTTCATCTCTAATCTACAGCTTCCAAATTTATGTTGCAAATTTTGTTACATTTCAAATGTACTGGTCCCATGCTGGTTCCTTATAATGCTCGTATTTACTGCTTTTATATTTAACCTGTGTTACATTTCTAATCCAGTAATTCCTATACGATGGCTATTTAAAATGGTAATCCGCCTGTTGCGCGTCTGTACTTGTACTGTACTATTTTGTACTTGGTCCTAGGTTCCCGCTGCAGGATCCCGAGCGGCTGCAGCTGTGGCTGAGAAACATCGGCCGGGACAACTGGACCCCCTCTCGGCACCAGTACATCTGCCACGAGCACTTTACGCCGTCATGCTTCAAGGTACGCTGGGGGATTCGCTACCTCGAGAGCGACGCCGTGCCCACCATCTTCCGGAGGGTCGAGGTAACGCGAGAACAAAACGCGACCAGACGCAACAACACAAGTGTAACTGCCACTTCCATATTCATTTGGGGTGATTTTTTTTGTTGTTGTTGTAATTTTAATCTACATATGCATAAACAAGATCAATTTACCTTTCTAATCTATGGATTCCATATGCAGTTTATAGTTACTTTTCTAATCTAGTAGTATTATACAACATTAAATTAGTTTTAAACTTTACATTTATTTTCTTATCTACTGGTTCTGTGCAGTACCCGTGTTACACAGTATACAGTACTAACCCTTACTCGTTCTCCTCGAGTAGTCCCACATAAAACCTTTTATTTACTGTGCATTTCCAATCGACAAGTTCCATTTACAACCTCTATTACATTTCTAATCTCATAGTTCCATGCAAAGTTTCTCTTTAAATTTCTGCTGTTCCATTTACAACCTGTGTTACATTTCAAATCTGCTGATTTAGTATACAATCTATAGTTACAATTCTTGTCTAACAATTCCATCTACAGCGTTACCTTACATTTCAGATATGCCAATTTCATGTGTAACCTTTTGTTACATTTGTGATGTCCTAGTTCCATATGCCTCTAGTTGCATTTTAAATCTACTGCCTCCATTGCAACATTACATTCCTAATCTAGTAGTTCCATATACAGCCAAGTCTTTGATTTCTAATCTACTGATCCCATAGTTTCTTTTCTACTCCTTGTTCCGTATACCATCTGGTTTACATTTCTAATCTACCGTGTTCCATGTCTAACCTTCAGGTATAGTTAAAATGTTTTTTTCCCGTATACAACTTTTTGTTTTGTTTGGTTTTTAACATTTCCAGTGTACTGATCCCATAGTTGATTTTCTCGTCTCCCAGTTCTGCATGAATCCCTTTGTTATATTTCCAATCCAATAGTTTCATTTAAAGCCTGATGCATTTTAAGTTCCTCTACTTCAGGACTGGCCAACCTGCGGCTCGCGATCCGCATACGGCTCTTTGACCGGTTTTATGCGGCTCCTGAAGTCCTTTTCAAAAATGATTTTAGCTGGGCGCAGCGCGTCATTGACACTCATTCATTGTGTATGTAGTGAGGGTTGGGGTGCACGGAACGGTGCGGTAAAAGTCCCTTGCCATCGTCCTGGTCTTGTTTCGCTGCAAAATAATGAGCCGTTGTTCTTAAAATGTCATTTTGCTCTTCAGTATGGCATTTCAGCGTTTCACTTCCGGGTCCGTGTGACGCGGCCAATCGGATGCCTGGATTCGCAATACAGGCACCCGATTGGCTGTGTAGCCCACGTGATAATATGACACATCTGAAGTTAGTTCCGTATTCCACTTGATTTATATTTCTAATTCCATGTCCGAAAAAAAAATCTGATGTACTGATTCCATAGTTACTTTTTTAATTTACTGTTCTACTGTTGGATAGAACTCCACTTAATCTACCTGTTCCATCCATAGCCTTTTGTTACGTTTCTAATCACAAATGCATGTATGACCTCCAGTGAATTGTCAATGCAAATCAGTCTTCCGCATCTTTTTAGAAACGCAAAGTGATGGATGACAACGAGAGGAAAGCCAAAGTGCTTCGCAGGGAAGCCGTCTTGGAAGAGGACCCCAGCATGCGGGCTGCGGTGGGCGGGTCGAACGCGGCCGCTAACCTCCCTTACCTACCTACGTTACCTACCATACCTCCCTTAATGCAGCCAGTGGATGGGCACCACGACGGCGAGGTGGTCCTGCTGCCCGGCGATTGCCAAGAGGAGCTGGCGGACACCTTTATCAGCCCCGCCCATAGACTTGGGGTCCAAGAGATGCATGCAGAGGAGTCGAGCCAAACTCAGGTCATGGCCTACTTGGAGTCCATACAGAACATCCTCCCCGGCCACCTGCTGGTCTCCTCCGACACGGTGCTATCATCCGCTCTGAGCCTTGAGCCCATCGCGTCCACGTTGCCTATTGTGTCCAAACACGCACCCCCGCCAACACCATCGATGCCCCTGTCGCTTGAGGCGGACGGACGTTACGACCAGCAGGATGAAGATGACGACAACGCAGACAGCCGGGACCACCAACTGGAGGAGCACTGGTGAGAATTGTGTGAGTGTCCGTGTGTGTTCGTTTTGTTTTGTTTTTTCCAGCTAGTACAGTAATCCCTCGTTTATCGCGGTTAATAGGGACCAGAACCCCCCTGCGATAGGTGAAAACCCGCGAAGTAGAGGTTGACTTCTTCTTCTTCTTCTTCTTCGTCTTCTTTTATTATTATTATTATTATTTCAATTTTATATTATATTTATTTTAAAGTTTTATTCTGGGGGATATACGCCTCTATTATGCTGTTGCAAACCCCCCGACATGGTTCCCATCCTTTAAAATACTTGTTATACAACAAATTTAACTTTAAAAATGCAAAATGAAGAAATAAATCAAGCTGCAAGTCAGAGAAATGTGAGTTTCAACCGCGGCAGCGGACGATTACGACAGAACATTCGCTAATAACCACGTTAAAGTTTTACTTTTTGTCTTATCTTAAGTAGAATGCAATGGTGCGTTTTATCCAAAGGTACAATCCTGGTGTAATGCACTTTTAAACGCTTGTCGTCGTCGTTATGCAAAGCGAAAAAGTCACTGCTGCTGTTGCTGCTGCTTTTTCGTTGCCCCTCCTTCTTCTTCGTCTTTTAAAACGAAGAAGAAGCGCGGTCGCCGGAAGTAAGCATGGCTTAACTTTTTCTTTGCACAATAACATCAACAAGGTCCTTTGAATCAAATGCAACGCGGGATTCTAGTTAAGATAAGCTGTTTTGAGACAAACTTAAGACAAAACTAGCAAACACTTTACCATTTTATTTGCCAATGTTTTGTCATCCTTGTGTTGAACACGTCGTGCTCACAACTTATGAACTCAGCTGGTTACTATCCTCTGACTAAATGAACGGCACATTTGAATAACGTTATGAGTTTCCGAACAGAACGTTGTTCAAAACTGCTGCTCGTTTGTTAGCGTGGACGAGACTAGCGAGAGGCTGCGATGATGCGCAGCCAACCAGCTCACAGGATAAATCCACCCGTGCTCCCGTTGGTCGATCTCACGCCGAGAGCCAATCATGCGCCTTTTATGAGTGCCCGCGGGTATGTACAAAGCCTCAGAGTCAACTCATATCTTTGAAACAATGCGCCTTTCCACAATATGGCTGTATTTTTATTTTTATTTTTTGATAAATACTTTATGAAAACCCGCGATGCAATGAGGCCGCGTAACTCGAACCGCAAGGTGGTGAGGGATTACTGTATTTCGCATCGGAACTAAAATTTTGTATAAAAGACTGTGGACGATTATGGAAAAAATAGTAATCATGATTATTTTTGATTGAGCTTGAAATCACAAATGTTTAAACTTGCCGTACAATAATGACGATAATGCAGCACTTTATCAATTGAGGAAAGGGTGCACATGGGCATTTACTCTAGAGGCTGACATTTTTTGGGGAATCCTGTGAGATTCGTGCAGGATGGGAGTCAACCTCCTTTTATTCACAGGATTGGGACGGCACAGGGTAGAATATTTACGGGACCAGACAAGAGTAAGGGCGTTCATGACGAAGAGGGGGTGACACTGTTTGTTTTTTTTCCTCAAAAATGGGAGCGTTAGCGGGATGGGATGGGAATTGTTATCACCGGGACGAGACAGAGTTTTTAAAAAAATATATTTTTACTACGGTTCAGGACTGGACGAGACTGTACAGGATTTTTTTCTGTGGGAGGGGACAGTAGTGAAAATCCACTACCGTGTCACCCTCTAATTCATTCAGTTTTTTTTTCCTTCATACAAACGTAAAACCTATAAAATCTTGTTCATGCACTTCATACATACAGTATATCATCCACATCCACTAATGGTGAGTTCTAGTACAAGGGTGGCCAAGTCCGGTCCTCAAGAGCCACAATCCAGCCTGTTTCAGGTTTATCCCTACGGCAACACACCTGTTTCAAATCATCAAGGCTGATAATGAGCCTGATGACTTGAAACAGGTGTGTTTCAACATCAAGGCTGATAATGAGCCTGATGATTTGAAACAGGTGTGTTGCCGTAGGGATGAACCTGAAACAGGCTGGATTGTGGCTCTTGAGGACCGGACTCGGCCACCCCTGTTCTAGTAGCTAGAAGTAATTTGTAAGCTAATAAAACAGCCCTGCCCAAAAAATAGCACATAGTGTGTGCAGGAAACTGGAGCATACGGGGCAAATTGAATGGTATCACTGTCTTCAGTGCGAAAAAGTGATCTAGAAAATATTGTCATTCTTGTTTGTTCGGAAATGACTGCTAGAGCGAAATGATAGCTAGAGACATGAACGAACATGTGCGAGCGTCCTGCTTACGGTTACTCATGCGCGTTTGCATTTGCTGGGCGGGCCAGCTACCACAAGCACCGTCTGAGCAAGGAGCAGCTGGAGGCGCTGGTGGCCGAGCTGCAGAAGAAGGTGAAGGTCCTGCAGCAGAGGCACCGGCGCCACCTGGACAAGCTGCTGGGCCTGGAGAACGCTGTCAGTCAGCTGAGGCAGAAAAACATCATGACTGAAGAACGACTGCAGCTCCTGGAGAGGGTGAGGATGCGCTCTCACATAGTCACTCTCAAACCCATCCCATTCACAGTCTTACACCCTCACTCTCATAAGCAGTCTCACACAAAGTCTCACACAATTCTATCATATATTCACTCACATGTCCTTCACGCATTCACTCTCATTCATCTCTTACAGTCACGATCTCTCACAATTCACGCTACACTCACGTGACACACACACCCCTTCACTCTCATAAAGTGGTATTCATTCTTACAAAACTTCTCTCACCCACGATATCGCTCATGTTCTGTCACACATTCTCTCTCACACAGTCATTCTTACGTGCTATCTCTCAAGCTGGGAATTTGTCTATGCTTTAGTCCGTCCATGAATTCCCGCCAAACAAAGAAAAAAATAAAACTGTTGCATACCTTTCGGTCCCATAGATGCAACGACGTGCCCCATTTTGTTTTTATTTCACAGATCACCACGCTGTACGTGCGTGTGTGAGTGTCTGTTGTTTGTATTTGATATTTTTTCTTTATTCGGTGGCGTGTCTGCTTGTGCCATGCATGCGTGTGACCTGAAAATTATATTCTCTTGACGCCGATTGTCTGTCGCCGACGAGGTACGGTAGGAAATACCACCCAGAAGTTATAGACGGATAGACGATGCCCAGTTCTGCTCACTCCCACCATACTATCTGTTAGGGCTGCTCGATTATGAAAAAAATATTAATCACGATTATTTTGGGAATAATTGAAATCACGATTATTCAAATGATTATTTATTTTTTGCTACAAAACAAGAACAGGTTTAAACATGTCTAAAAATATTATTAATAATTATAATAATAATAATAATAAATATTAAAATTCTTTGAAACGCTATAATTTAAGTTCATTTTGGACCCAACAACATTTATTAAATGAATTATTTTTTTTTTTAAAAAGTGCAAATGTATAAATTAAAGTATGGTTTCCTTGTATAAACAAACGAGTTAACTTGCTATTATGCACTTATAAATTGCCAAAGTTATGCACTTATAAATTGCCAAAGTAGTAAACTGGAGTAAAATGCCAATTTTGACAGAATAACAGACATGCTATTCATCTATACATTTAGACCTTTATCTGGAGCTTTTTTTGTTTTGTTTTTAAAGTAATATTTACACATAGTAATCAAAGTTAAAGCAATTTGCTTATGTTAAATTATACATTTAATATGCTGATTGGGTCAAACTAATTTAAATGTCGACTGTTACATACTAGTACGTAATCTATACAATACTTCTAAAGTACAGTAGGCCATATATAAACTGTATTACAATATAATTACCAATAATATGGTTGCAAATTGCATTTGAAGCAATTTGAAACAAAAATGAACACAAAAAATTTGACTTCATATTATAGACTACACAAGAAATTTAACTTAAGTCACAGTAATAATGTTTAGCATGGTTTCTATTTTTGTGCTAGTAAAAGGAGTGTATATTTGCATAAGATATATTATTTAAAACAAATCCCTCGTGCCGATTGCGGGCGACGCCAAATCTAACTCGGTGTTTTCTTGCTTTGGTGTATCATAACATCATCTTAAACTAAATGATGGTTGAATAGATTCGTTGTGTTGCTGGTGAATGCAGAGACCGCTTGCACTTTATACGTCTTTGCTCGCCGTCTTCCACTGCAAACCCAAAATGTAACCAAATAAGCGATTTCGACTTGCCTTGCTTGTTTTCAAGTCGTTCCTGTGGCGGGTCTTGTGCCATTTTTAGGTCTGTTACTCTTTTAAAACGTTGAATAGGAGTGTGTGCAGTGTGACTTGCGGGGTGCGGGCTGGCTGGCTGGCTGGCTAGTGGCTAGCTAGCTAGCTAACTTGGAGAGGGCGACGCGGCAGAGTAACTCGTGTGCGCAGGCCTCAAAACAACTCAAAATTAGTATTAATAATCTTTTTTTACGATTATGCCAATTTTGTAATGGTGGAGTGAATTTCGATTAATTGCACAGCCCTACATCTGTCATATATTCACTCACCACACTAGCTATCACACACAAGAACTTTCTGTGAATGTCTCACCTCTCGCACGCGTATACACATTCTCTCATACATCACGCACACTCGCAGTTGCCATCTCACACTTTACACATTCATCCCACCCATTCACTCTCACGCTCTCTCACACTAGCTCTCACACTCACTACCTCAAATTTCTCCTTTAAACAATTTTAGGAACACGATCTCATACATTCATTCTTAAACTCACTGGCATACACTTTCACTCTCACACATAAATACGTGACCACAATCTTACACACATTTTCTCGCTCTCACAATCACTCTCATGAATTATTCCACCCATTCACTCTCACACTCTATCTCCTATACATTTGTTCTCACACACTATCTCATTCACACATTCACTCTCACTCTTGCTTACACATGCATTCACTTAAACACACTTTCACACATTCACTCTCACACAATCGCCACACATGCATACTCTCGCACACATACACACACTCTCACACAGAAACACACACTTTCTCACACTTAGACTCCTTTTCTCACATGCACACTGTCACATTTGTCTCAGCATATCTCTCCCCACGCACGCAAATCACTCACGGCCACAACTCTAACTCACACACGCTTTCTTGCTGTCACTCTCACGCTATCTTTCTCAAGAGTCAAGATGGTGCTGCACAGCTCTGTATATATTCTTCTACATGCTGACTCCCTTCAGGCGTACATCCAGAGCAGCGCCAGCATGTGCGACCCTGGCGAGACTGTGGCCATCATCTACGAGGACGACGATGCAGCGTATTTCTACACTCTCAGCGACGGCGAGGAGAAGATGTGAATGTCACATCATGTCTGAGTGCCGCAAGATTTTTTATTTTTATTTTTTTGCTCATTAATTAAAATGTGGGTCACACTGATTTGCACAATCGTGAATGATATCGGGGGACTGTTCTCAATGTGTGTGTGTTTTATGGTTTCACCCTTATTATTTTCCTGTAACCACTTTTTGTTTCACCTATTTAAGTGTCTTTATCACAACAGAAATGTCATTAAAACTAACTTACATTCACATGTACTGGTTGTGTTCATCTTGTTTGCAACATGTTATGACATTTCTACTCTATTAATGCCATATACCACAAATCTATTAGTTCCAGTACAATATATGGATTAAATGCTGCAAGACAACTATTTTTTTTAATGTTCTCCATTGGATTTGGTTAACGTCTGATATGTGTGACCACTAGTGGGCAGTAAAGTCTTGTGTTTATTGTTTTGCCTCAATCTCAGCATTGTGAACAACACATCCATGATCCACACATATCACATCATATCCACCAACGGCTACTCTCAAAGGTCAGTGAGGTTCCGTTGCTTTTCTCCCCCCTTTTTTTTTTTAACCAAGAACCTGGTCTCCCATCCAGCTTCCGTCCCGACCCGAGCGTTGCGGCGCTGGGCTGCTATCTGCTCGCTCGCTGGAATTTAAGGGAGGGATTCTTATTCCTCTTTTCATCTGGCCTGAAGCTTTATCAGCAGGCATTAACTCACATCTTCCTCTGCAGCGCTGAGCTAATGGGCCCGATGTTCCACCAGAACACACCCAGACACACGCACACACACATAAAGGTTGTCGGTACAATCTGACCCGACAAAGTCAACACACTGCGTTCCGTCCTCCCTTCTTTGTCTGCACTTGAGCTTCCCATTTGTAGTCTGTAAAACATACATTCATTTTTGCGGTTAAATGCATGTCATGTTAATAACTGAATTCCAATTGCTGCAGTCGTATTGTGTGAACAGCCCTGGCAGGCCCTGCATTTAATACTTGGGCTTTCAGTAGGCAGATATCCACACAAACCCACTCTTATCACGTTGCAATTATAGAAAACATCAATACTATACAAAAAGTATATACATTATAACAGCTGGCAACTGTGCCACGTGTATCATCCGGAGCGGTTTAGAATTAATGTTTGTCTAATCACGTGACACAAATCATGAATCATCTGAACAAAATGCATTCTATTCTCCAGAGTAGGGTGTGACCGATATAGCTGATTTAAAATCTGCATAAATAGTCCGAAACTCAAAGTGTTTTTACAAAATTACGCAGGGGAATTCATCTGGAGTGGTTCAAAATGAATATTTGCCAAAAACAAAAGACAATAACATTAATCATTTAAAGAAGAATTCAACCCTCAAATTTTCTTTACAATAATATGTTCTATGTGCCCCACTAGTCTAAACACGACATCCTGCTTACTATAGCATTTGTAGAATATGAGTTAAGTAGTAAAATCCACCCGTTTTTGTCCATCTCAGGGAACGGCCATTTTGTCACTTGTCAACTGAAAATAACCTCACAGTTGCTCAGGGCTCTGGTAACAACCAATCATGGCTGAGCTTCAGACAACAGGTGAGCCGTGATTGGTGGTTACCTGAACCCCGAAGCAACTGTGATGTCATTTTCAGTCGACAGCAACTGGCAAAATGGCTGCCCTTTAAGATGGCTAAAAACGAGTGGATTTTGCTGCTTAAGTCATATTCCACAAACGCAATATTAATCAGAATGCTGTGTTTAGACTAGAGGAAGCGCATCGAACATATTATTGTCAAGAAAATGTTAGTGTTGACTTCCCCTTTAAACAGAATAGGTTATATTCTCCGGAGTAGGGCCAGACAGGTTAATAGGCCAATATTAGCTCTTTTAAGATCGGCAAAAATCATCTGAAAAACTAGAAGTTGTTTTACGGAATTCAGTCTTACTCCAGGGAATTTTGAGCAGTTAAACAGTCACGTTGACGTGATGTGGTTATTTTGGGACAAGTTCAATAACGTGTCGATGTACGGTGGCAGGTTGCTGTTTATTACTTGACTGACTATAACTGAAAATAAGCCAGTGCATATCTCGTCATACTGATAAAGGTTACCGTGCCAGGTTCTGATTTAAAGTGGAGTGGTGGGTGGAGTAGCTTCCCACAGTGATGTATCTAAGTACAGAGTGAAAAACAGAGTCTGCTGGTTTTAGTGTTGAGACAGAGGCATGTCTATTGATAATGCTTACACCAGCTGTTTCCTACACAGCAGGGCGAAATTTGTTTTGTTTCCTCATGAGTGTATCGATGTGAATTTTGAATTGTTCTTATCTAACCAGATGCCCAGATATTTGTGTTGTATGAATCTTGTAATACTGTGTCCTGTTTGCGTGTTGGTGGACTGATGATTGTTTTCTAATTATTCTTGCCTTTGAGAAAATCATGTGTTTGGTCCTATCTACATTGAGGTTTCAGGCTCAGAAGTGATTGTTGTAGTCTACCAAAGGCTTGCTGGAAGATTTTAATAGCAATGTTTGCAGTGTTGAAAGAGCAATACAGTACTCTTTCATCTGTGTAAAGATGACCGTTGCAGTCTGTTATGGAGAATCTGATCTTATTGATAGTCAGTGAATGGGACAGGACCTAGCATCGAGCCTTGTGGAGCACCCTTAATTAATGTCAGAAAAGCAGATTGAGAATCACACATTGTTATAGATATTTTGAAAATCAATTCAATGAGCAGCAGTCAAATTTTTGTAATGTATTTTTTGAAATAAGAAAATTAGCACACTTTAATATTGGACAGTAATAACAACTAAATAGATTAAGAATTCGTTTTTGCTATATTTATTTCTTCAGTTCAATGGATTTGGAGCTGCTGCTCATATGTGAAAGCCTTGGCCATGTGGTGGTCATACAGGTATACATGGAGATAGTCACTAGTCAGTGTGCCACAGGCATATTAGTTCTTCACAGAAAATAAAGAATATTTGCCTTTGAGTCTTATTATATATTATCTTGCTATGTGTGTTGCTACCATGTTTATGTTCAAATATCCGTTGCTTAAAGGGCTGTAACACCGCAACACCTTTAGTATTCATTAGCCCAGCTTTGGCGTTTTGCCTTGTTTGTTAGCATTAAGCTAAGTCGACTACTATGGCGAAACAAGATTTGTGGCTACAGTTGCTTTAAGTAGCATTCTCGCTGTTGTAGAAGAGAACGTTTATTGAGTCCCCATGAGAAGACATAGTGCGCTTGTGTATTTTCACTGGCAGTTGGAGTTGGGGGAGGGGGTCAGGGGGCTTTCCTTTTCATTCCAACTTCAGGTGCCAGGCAACCTCTCTGCCCTTCACATTCCCCAGTTTCGGTCATGTGACCACTTGTCAGCAGCCTCCTTTGCTTAGAGCCAGTCTAATGTGACAGGAGCCTGGTCTAAAATGACTACAACACACACTCACTGTTTGTACATCAGTACAGTACATTTAATACTTACAGTATAATTAAACAACAAATATAATGCTTGAAATGCGTGTAATGGAATGGCACTGTTGAAATCCGTTGGGAATTAATTGCCTTTTGTGCAGTGAGAGTCAATGATTACCTCAACGCTGGTTAAACATGCCTGAAGGTCCGACTCGAGTCAGTGGATCACAAACACACACGCAACACCCCCCCAACACACACACACACACGCACACACAACAAACACAAACTATACAAGGCAAAAGAACAGGAAATGAAACACGCTATGTCATGTTTCTGTGCAAGCTATTCCCATTGTTTCACTTTGGGCATCATATTCTCACCACATACAATTTAATAAAAAAGGGGGAAAAATAATGCTTGATTTAATATTATAATAATTTACCGTACATTTCCATCTGAAAACTGTTTAAATCAGGCTAAGGAGCATTCAAACATAATATTCTGCATCAAAATTATTTGCATTATTCGGACCCTTTTTTTAATCCTTCTCCTTCCACATTTTTCAACCGGTTCAAACCATTCCAGTTTGAAAACAAAAATCCCATTGAAATGAATGGGTTTTGCTCAGTTGTTCAACTCATTCAGGACATCCTGAGAAGAAATGTTCACACGTCCAGGTTTCCCACATTTTTCATTGTTCCACATTTTCCATGTAACCATTGTCAAATGAATGCATTTAACATATTGGCACCATTCTTACACATTTCTTCATCAATTCAGACCACAGAACTATCTTATCACATTTCCCAAATGTGGGAACATTTTCACTGTGAAATTCACAAATTAAAGCAGAAGTCAATCCAATCATATTTTTTTCAAGAATATGTTCCCAGCAGGCCCACTAGTTGAAATACGGCATTTTGATTAATTTTGCATTAATTTGTGGCATATAAGTTAAGCAGCAAAATGCACTTGTTTTTAGCAATCACTGGGGCTGATGGCTGATATGACTGAAAATGACATCACAACTGCTCACAACAACCAATCACGGCTGACCTGTTTTCTGAATCTGAGCCGTGATTGGTCGTTGTGAGCAGTTGTGATGTCATTTTCAGTCGACAGAAGACAAAATGGCCGCCCCCGGAAATAGCTAAAAACGAGTGGATTAACACTTACTCCACAAATGCAATATTTATCAGAATGCCCTGTTTCAACTAGTGGTCTTGCATGGAACACAATGTCTGCGTTGACTTCCACTTTAAGACTTATTTTACATAAAGTATGCATTGGATTTCTCCTTCCACATTTCTCAACCAATAAAAACAATTTCACCATCGAAATGGACATTTTGGGGAGTTTTTATCATGTTCCTTCACATTCCCACATTCTCACAATAAATTTCCCAAATTAAGATTTATTTTACATCGTGAACTCCTACTTCCACCGTTCTTTTCTGAGTTAGACCATTGCAACGTTGAGCTTTTACATTTCAACAATTGAATCAATGCCACAGCATTTCACTTCAGCATTATCAGCATTCACACAGTACACCTTTTGTAGTTACTATCATTTCAATAGTACTTGATGGACGCGGTTTCTTGGCTCTGTAATGCTGATGTTGTCACAACGTAGCTTTAATTACAGAGGCCACGTCACACTGAGTCTTTGTCGACGGCGACACCGATACACGGGCGTAACTTGACACACTTGCCTATCAGTCGTCCATCAATATTTTAGAATCGTGACACTTGTTGGGTGTGACACGCTGGCTCCAACCACATAAAAGCTCACAGGCCACTTTAAGGGACCAAATCTCATGAGATCATCGACTGTGTATTGACAATGGTGACTAATCAAGTTAAATTTGATATTTCGGTTTTTTTTGTATTAAGGCATTTTTTTTCTGGCTCTTTAAAATAGTTAAACATGCCCTGGAAAAAATGACACAGGAATATTACCGCTGTTCCTGAGACACAAACTAAACAGGAGGGTTGAGAATATCTTCATTATTGTGGTTGTATCACACAGTGAGCTGTTTCTAATCATTTGACCCTGAAACTCAGGTGCGGGCAACTCTGCTTTACGAGGGCCGCTGTCCTGCACGTTTAAGATGTTTCCCTCCTCTATCGACTCAGGTGTGTTGGAGGTGGGAAACATGTAGGACCGTGGCCCTCGAGGATCGGAGTTGCCCACCCCTGCGGCTATCTTAACCCTCCTAGACTAATAATACCTCTATATCAATCAAAACTGAGCATTTAGCACCAGCGGAAAGTAATGGATTACATTTACTTGTGTTACTGTAAACTTTTTAAAGTAGAATATCTGTATTTTAAGGTTTTATTTAATCTATTGTAATTTGAAAAAAAAAAGCACATGGAAACTGTTACAGTGGTTATTGCCTTTGTCTTCTTTTCTATTACAGGATCTACCACTCAGTTTTATCCATATTAGTCCGTGTGTTCATTATTGCATTTTGCATTTGTAAAGGTATTGCTTCCATGATATCCAGTTTCAGGCTTTTCTTTAGTAGAAGTACACAGGATCGTGTCATTAAAAAGGAACTTTTTCCAGTGTTAAATGGTTCACCTTTAACTTTTACTTTAGTGCCTATACTTTTGACTTGAGTGCACAATTTTATTACTCATTCCACAAACGATCGCGCCTCTGGTGTATGAAAAGGCTTTATTTGAGTAGTTCTCCCATGATTTATCACCACATAAAACTAAAGGTCTCTGTGGGTACACCGGCAACTGTTAACCGATTCCATGGCACAGTATTGAATGTCAGACGTCATGGTAAAAATTAAGAACAGAAGGATATTACCTTACTTAAAACATGAGTTTGTTTATTGTCACAAGATACAAGCACAAACAAAGCAACATGGTAGACATTGTTGTGGTATGGACAACAGTGCATGTTGTATCACAGTACATGTGGGATGAGATTAGATTGATGATGCTTTTACAGACTTGTTTATTAAACACTGCCTTGTTGATAACCCCTTTGGATTATTTCAAGTTGTCTTGGAACGCGTCCCGGAAATTTAAGGAGACATTGTGGCTTCTGGATCACAATATTCAGCACGAATGCAGCGACAGTCCTGCCTGTGCCGATTGTTTCTACAGGCGAAAATGGCGATTAATGTATCTTTGCTGATCTATCTACGCCAGCGATGTATAGTGACAGGCAAAACAGTTAAATGCTCCTCCACGAGATGGGATTTAATCAAACAAAAACTCCCCCCCATAGCCACAAATATACGCAATAGGGTTGTTATGACTGTAAAAAAAATGTCATGTACAGTATCGTCACCTCATCATACATACATAATTGTCCCTGCAATTAATTGTTAAATATAATGTTCACAGCAAAATTAATATGAAATCAGAAGTCATGGAAAATTGTGGCACACAAATATTTAAACGTACAACTATTATTCAATTTATGTTAAGAAGCAATTTACTGGAAAGAAAATGTGTTAAACTTAAAAGTGAAGAAGAAAGCAATTTCAGGACAAATTGCCTGCCAGAATGGTGCAAAAATTATTTATTTAAAGCAAAGAATGTATCTTTGTTCATCTATCTGTCTATGCCAGTGACATATAGTGACATACAGAGCTATGAAATGCTCTTCCACTATATGGCAGAAGGTACAATTAATCTGTGTTTCCAACTGTTGCCTTTTTTACATCAGAATTAATAGCTTCATGTTCAATTAAACAGGCCCACGTTTCACACTGAGGAATCAGTATACTGTACATTTTTGTTTGGTGGGGCGCCGTCCAATTTTCAAATGTAATGTGCCTTGGCTCAATAAAAGTTGGGAAAAATTGCACCAAAGACTCAAAATTGCCCTCAAAATTTACGAAAACATGGAGGTTAGATTAGTGGATATTCCAAATTGATGTTCGGTTCATTGAAGACTCAAAATCGTTGTCGAGTCTCAAAGAAAAAAACGGGAATTTACAGGTTTACTGAAGACTCAAAATTGATGCTGACAAAACTGTGTTAGGTTCCAGCAACGTGTAGTCACAGGCAAAACAATTAAATGCTCTTCAACCATTCTGTAAAAAAAAAAAAAAAAGTTGAGTGAACTCAAAATTCCAAGGCAGCAAACTTCGATAAAATTTTAAATTGGGCAATTCAGCAATGTTTAAGTTTTGTTAGTGTGAAAATTAGCTTTCCCACATTTTCAACAAATAAGAGTTTGCAGAACTAATCGTCCCCAAACTTTAAGCTATAGGTAAAAACAATGGATGGATGGATGGATGGAACTCTTAAAACAACTTCCTTGCTTTGTTATGCTAAATAACATTGTTGCCATAAATGTCGATAATTTAAATTTGAAAGTTTTTCCAACTTAAATTGCAGTATTAGCCCCCAAAAATACACTTTTTTTTCTTTTGTTTTCTTTTTTTTACAGTGGTGATGTCAGAAGGTACAATTGGCCTGGTTAGTCATCATTTTATGTAAGTACTTCTTTTGACTGAAAAAAAAGTTGCTTGGATTCATTTTAAATTTTCCTTTAATTCCATCTCAATGCTGCTCTTGTCTATTAATGTCGAGTGATGTGCGATGAGATTTTTCTAAAATATGAGTATTGGCTCAATAGGCTTTGGGAAACTTTTGTCTAATCAGTCATTAGTGAGTGTTAAGCAAGTCACATGTGAGACTTACAGTTCGATTAAAAATGTACAGAAAAGCGACGATTGTATGAATTTTCCATCATCTCCTGGCGGCGACGGCCTTCCAGTCTTTGTGTCCACGTCCTCGCTCACACGTAGTCTTTCCTCTCCATCCCCTGGCCCCCTGCCGACCTGGAGGCCGAGTACGCCATTCGGGAATTGTTGTAGCGGGCCTCGCTTGGCGGGCACGAGCAGCAGAGCAGTCCGCCGCCCAGGATGAGCAGGGCGGCGGCCGCCCATCCGATGTAGAGCGCGGCGCCCAGTTCCCGCCTCTGGGCGTCAGTCACCAAGGGGTTGTAGAAGTCCCGGATGATGGTGTTGGCCGACCAGGAGACGGGAATGAGCTGCATGACGCCCGACACGATGAAGAAAACCCCGGAGACGATCATCACCTTGGCTTTGGAGGCCTCCTCTTCGATGCAGTTGGTACACTTGGCGCCGGTGATGGCGATCAACACGGCCATGATGGCGAGCAGGATGGAAATGACGGTGAGGGCGCGGGCGGCCTGCAGGTCGTGCGACAGGGCCAGCATGGAGTCGTAGACCTTGCACTGCATCTGGCCCGTACTCTGCACCACGCAGTTCATCCACAGGCCCTCCCAGATGATCTGCGCCGTCACGATGTTGCTGCCGATGAACGCCGTCACCCGCCACATGGGCAGGGCGCAGGCCACGATGCCGATGATCCATCCCAGGATGCACAGGGAGATGCCCAGCAACTCCAGGCCGACGGACATCCTGCAGGCTCTTCCACCAACGTCACGCCGGAGAAACTCTTGAGGAAGCTGGGGCCGTGTGTATGCAGCCTTGACGGGAGCACTGTGCTTTATAAAGTAGGGTCAGGTGGATGGGAGGAGTCCTTGGAGGAGCTGACATCAGCGCACAAGGGGGGAGGAAAGACGCGGAGAAGAAGAGACTCCGCGCTCGGCTTTCACAATGGGCCACAATGAGGCCTTTTATCACTTAGGCAAGTGTGGAAGGCGGATAACACTTTGGCTAATAGCATATTGGATGGTTTAAAGCTGAAAATCACAGGTTTCATCACTGGGCTTTTTATACAGTCATCTTTAGGGCAGTGGTTCTCAAATTGCACTTAGTGGGATGGACCTTTAGGGTCGGCAAAGAAAGTTGCGATACAGTACACTCCGACAGTTTGTTTCGTTTCGCAAATTATTTGTCCGCCTTTCCATTGCAATGGGTGCCAAAAAATGATTCCTAACAGCCCACTTCTCAACACCCTTTTGTCTGGGTTTTGGTTGAAATCGTACGGTGCTGGTGTTCAGTTGTAACTTCCAAGTTAAGCGTCTTGAACTATCCCCTCAAAGTTGCAAACTTGCAGTTGTTGAACACAACGATTAAGACAGACCAATCCGACGTTGGCCAACCGTGACCGACGCTTACCTGTGGCGTCAGGCAGACTGTCGGCACGTCACGCTGAAAAAATTCTGTAGCCTACACTGCAACGACGGACAGCGACGCTGACCATTAAAGTACCTTCTAGGCATGCGTGAGATGTAATACCCCTCCATAGCATCGGCGGCGGTAGTCACCATTCCTCATGGTTAGAAAATGCCAACCGGAAAGCTATTGGCCGAGGGCGGATTATAAAAACGTAAACAATGCATTCAGCTATATTCTTCGCTCACGATGAACTCCCACGCAAAGTAAACCATCACATTCTTGACACAGTGTCGTGAAATACTCCCATTATCAACCCTCGCTCTTGTATTTGTAAGAAGATTAAGGCACCAAAGGCGTGCTCACTGTTTATCCGCATTTGTCACTTCCCGTTCATGCTCCGTGCGCTGATTTGCTAGCTAACAACCAATCAGAGTGACCAAATGTCACGACGCCGATTCAATATGCTGAAACGCTCACCAGACGCTTCCTGACGGGCTCCGACGGCGGTCACTGCACCAATCAGACGGCGCAGTCCGCCGCCCCGACGCTTCCTTACCTCCGACAGCGGATTGGTGTATCTATCTAGGCCTTAAGATTCAGATTTGGCTAAGGACTCAGTCCCAACTTATTGAAATATTGTGATTGAGTAAGTCACTGCCGAAGGCCTCATGAGTACATGTGATCACCTAGGGAGCATTTGATTGGTTAGCAATGAAAAAGGAAGGATGTCCAATGTGGATTTCAAAAGGAAGGAAGCTTTATTGTCAATTTAGTTTTGGATTTAGGGAATAAATGTCATATGCACATTGAAGACATTTACAGAAGCTTGGGTTAGAATGCATACAGCGTGAGTTGTTGTTTATTTTCAACTCACACAGGGAGGTTAAAGGCAAGGACTCTGGAACTTTCTCAACTTGCCCCGGTCACTCTTAAAGCATTCACATGCCAGCAAACAGTGTTTGATGGCCTTTAATCACTGTCTGTCTGCGGGATGCCCTTGGAATTCTTTGGCCGAGTGACCGTCTCTCTAGAAATGGAGTCCCCTCCCTACCACCACCACCACCACCACCAAACGACTGCCTTCTGTCCTCCCCTCACCCCCTTCCCTTTTCTCAACCATGAAGCAAGTCCTTTGTTTAGGAGCTGACAAAGCAGATGGACATATTTCTTATCTGGGAGCAAACAGCCCGGTAGACGGCTGCTCTGATGCTGTAGACGCCTCCGTTCACCTGGATGTACTTGTGAAGAGCCCTCAGTCTGTACGAAAAATACCGTTCACATTCCAGAAACAAGTTTTGAACTTAAAAACAATGATTGAGTAGAGGCTTTGGTCAAGTTACGGAAGAGACAATACCCTTACACAAACTGTTAGTACAAAGTTGGAAGAATTTAGTTGTCTCCAAATGCTTTGAAAGGAAGATGTAAAATGCAGGCACAGCTAAAGACTCAAGTCCAAACTCAGACCCATTGTACCAGTGCATATTTTTGTACAGTGTTCACATTGTAAAAAAGTCATTAATGAAGATTCAGCCGTCCCACCATCCAAACAAATCTTTAATACAAAATAATAGTAGTGTACATTACTTTTTTTTTTTTTTTAGTTTGATATCAAAACGGTGAATTTGTATTAAGAAAATTGTCTGTGGGACCAAACCCTTCCGCCAGTAGCAAAAAACTGTTGCTAAAATTGACGTTACCCAGAGATGTTCATAAAATTTTTTAACAGTAGTTTAAACTAGGGATGCAGCAATCCCACTTTTTTCAGACTGACTGCATGTAGAAGTACTTACATTATGAGAAATTACCGATACCAAGTAACGATACTCAAAAAAACTCAAAAATGTTCCATAAATTTAGCCAGGTTTGGAACACAGTCAAATCTACAAAGTTCAAGACCGTCCATTAAAAGCCGCATTAGACGTAGTTTCTCTGCTCATAGCCACTCGGGGGGATGGATCTGCTGGGCGGGTATATGATCTTTGACGGTGGCCCGTACCTCTTCTCGGGCTGAGGGGGGCAGCTGGAACACAGGATGCCCCCGCCGAGGAGCAGGAAGGCAGCGGCGGCCCAGCCGGCGTACAGAGCCGCACCAATCTCCCTTTTCTGGGCGTCGGGGATGACGGGATTATAGAACTCCATGATGATGGCGTTGGCCGACCATGACACCGGGATGAGCTGGGTCACGGATGCCAGGATGAACGCCGCCCCGGCCCCGATCATCACCCGAGCTTTGGCCCGCTCCTCCTCCACGCAGTTGGTGCACTTGGCCCCCATCATGGCCACCAGGATGCCCACCAGGCCCACCACGATGGCGATGACGGTGAGAGCCCGGGCGGCCTGCAGATCGCCGCTGAGGGCCAGCATGGAGTCATGGATCTTACACTGCATCTGGCCCGTGCTTTGCACCACGCAGTTCATCCAGATACCCTCCCAGATGGTCTGCGCCGTGACAATGTTGACCCCGATGAAGGCTGACACTCTCCACATGGGCAGAACGCACGACGTCAGGCCCAGGATCCATCCCAGGACAGCCAGCACCACTCCGAGTATCTCCAGTCCCGCCGATGGCATGTCTTCTCGTTGTCTTCTCGTTGTGCTGTCAATGGGCCCGCTCGCTCATATAGGCAGTAGAAGGTGGAGTCTCAAAATTCAAACTGTCAGGCTCTGTGGTGGAGCGTCCCAAAAAAAAAAAAAAAAAAAAAAAAAAAGCAGCTATGGCTTAGGAAAACGGCCTCGGCTTAATCATTTAACTCCTCGGTAGCGCTCCCACCTGTTTTGGTGGAGGGGAGAGTACACACAAAGTGGCTATCTCAGATCTGGAGCGGTTAAAGAATAACAGAGGTGGTCAAAAACCTGCCGATGAATGATTGAAACTGAATATCAGCACCCGCGGGGGTCTGGTACGCCAACTTCCCCTTTTTTAGCTAGTAGAACATCTATGGGTCAACACAAGCCATTCTACCTCGGATTTGGAAGGTATTTTGTCCACAGGAAATACTGTGCTGCCTTGAAATTCGATTTGAATGTGAACGCTTATGTATATGTAAATGTCATGAATCCGTTCCAGCCACAAAAATTGTGGAAAAATAGCACTCTACAATATTGTAGATTATGAATAACATACGTAATTGAGTGTAAAGAATCATCATCATTTAATGGAGCAATTCCTGTGCCTGACCACCAGGAGGAAGTACAGTGTAATACAGTCTTCTAATACCGCTACTGTGAGTGATTCAATAAAAGAGTGTAATATTAGTCTTTTCTTTTGTAGAAGATGAATAACGTATGCCTGTGAGTAATGTTCTATGATCTGTCTAAATGTATTACTCCTGTTGAAATATAAATTGCTTAAAAATGTCTAAAATATTGACTTTCTATGCTAACCGCTAGCATGTAAATACCGTTTTCAGTATGTTAGCATTAACCTAAGCAGACTCCCGTGAGGCAGGGCTATGGAGTTATCTAAAAGACACAACATGTAATTATTTGTTTTATATGTGACATAGGACTGTAACTAACAATAACATTAATAATCCATTAATCAGCCAATTATTTTGTTGATGAATCGATGAATGCGATTTTTTTATTTTTTTTTTCAAAACAGGACATTATTTCAAATTGACAGTGCAAAAAATGCACAAACACATAAAATTAATATTCATTCAGTTACTGATTTGGTCCGTAACATGTCAGAAAATCTGCAAAAATGTTGATGATTGTTTTCCAAAGTAAAAGCTGATGTTTGCAAATGTTTTATTTTGATTCAACACAAAGTTTTTTTTCATGGAAGACTACAGGATTCATAGAATACTGTTGAGAGGCTGAAATTTCAAGGATTGAGACAATTTTAAATCAAGCAAGGTTTCTAAATGGTTTATGGATTCTCAAAAATAAATATTGATTAATTTGATAATCCATTAATTGTTGCACCACTAGTTCAACAGGCATGTACATGCCAGTCCGAGCATTATTTTCTTTACTGGGAGAATTGATTTAGCTCTTTCATTGACTCTCATTACATTTGTGTGTTTAATGAAGTGACCTGTCAGTGTGACCTCACCTTTAAGGAAATTTCTTCCTCGGTGAAAAACTTTGAATGTACACACAATTCTTGTCAGGAAGTAAATAGACAATTACCTGTGTGCACAATGGTGCCAGGCGGTGGGTGGGGGAAGTGGGGGGTCTTATCAGTGTCCTTGTTTTGAAGGTCATAGTGTTTTTAAAGGTTTATTTGCCCTCAGACTATTTTATGTGCCTTGTTCTATATGAACTGTTACCAGACTTTTATTGCTCTGCCTTTTTTGTGACCCCTTGAGTGACTTCATTCATTTATTTTAAAATGTGATAAGCAACAAAAGAGTGACTTTTTGTGGAGTTATTGGAGACTTCTGGAGACTCTGAGACTCCCTCAAGATTGGCAAATCTTCACCCCTCCATGTCCAGACTGCGAATTAATGTCATATGTGCAAACCCACCACTGGTTAACAGGTGTCAAACTCAAGGCCTGTGGCCAGATCTGGCCCAATACATTTTTTTTGTTGCCCACTAAAGAAATAAAGTGTGTCTACTTCCTGTTTCTTCATTTTGGCCTCTTTGCTCTTTTTCTGAAGTCTAGTTAGATGGCACAAGATGGCGCCAAAGCCCTATCTAATAGCATTGTAGCACATTGGTTTCATGGAAGATTTGTATGTTGGGGACGAGCTAAGCTTAGCCAG
This sequence comes from Filicampus tigris, assembly GCF_054856515.1. Lineage (NCBI taxonomy): Eukaryota > Metazoa > Chordata > Actinopteri > Syngnathiformes > Syngnathidae > Filicampus > Filicampus tigris. The sequence continues at coordinate 23,085,236 of NC_141223.1, read as the reverse complement.
GGTTCTTAACAGAGAGTCTTTGCTTCATGTTTGTTTTTGGTGGTGCATTTTTTTCTCTCATTTGTAAGTTATTTATTTTTAAGTGTAATATCACATGTTGGAAATTCTATTCACCGGTTTTGGTATCATAGTTTATGTTACATTAATGCCATAAATGTACATTTTATGGTTTGAATTATTAATGTGGGCAATCATACAACTTTTTAAGGCCCTGAAAGACCAAACCGACGTCAGAGGTCGTGAAGCGTCGTGGCGTCTGAATGCGCCGTCTGTTTGGTGTAGTGGCCACCGTCGTAGTGTCGTAACCTGTCTGTAAGCGTCTTGGGGGCGGTTACGCATGTTGAATCGGTGTCGCCAGTCGTAACATTTGGTCGCTCTCATTGGCTGTTAGCTAGCAAATCAGCCCTCGGAGCACCAACGGGAAGTGGCAAATGTGGAAAAACAGCGAGCACACCTCCGCTGCCATAATCTTCTTAGAAAAGCAAGGGTTGACAATGTAATTATTTCACAATACCGTGTCAAGAACATGATGGTTTACTTCGCGTGGGCGTTCATCGTGAGCGAAGAATAGAGCTGAATGCATTGTTTACGTTGTTATAATCAGCCCCCGGCCAACATCTTTTCTAACCATGAGAAATGGTGACTACCGCCTCCGATGGTATGGAGGGGTATTACATCTTATGCAAGCGCAGAAGGTACTTTAATGGTCAGCGTCGCTGTCTGGCGTTGCGGTGTATTCCTCCAGCGTGACGTGCCGACAGCCGGCCGGACGCCACAGGGGCTAAGCGTCTGCCACTGTTGGCCAGCGTCTTTTTGGTCTATCTAGGCCTTTAAGCTTCAATTACGTTTTTCACTCTTCTTGGCAAGGCTCGGTCCCTATTCTCTACGAATAGTGGTGGATTATTTGATTACGACTTTATTTTGAAAAATACAACTTTATTCTCATAAGATTACAACTCTTTTCTCTGAAAAAAATGCATTTGTTATTCCATCATTTCCGTCCCCAGCGCAAGTCTAGGGCGAAGTGCAGTCTTTGTGCATTAGTATAGCTGTCTTTTGTTTGGTGTTTTCACACGCAGTTAGAAGAGGTGTTTGTGCCATTGTGAGCGTGAACGCAGCCGACTTTCTCCTGGCCAATGGAATCGGCTCCTGTCATTCTCTTTAAATTCAGTCCAGGATGGCTGCACAGTCTACATGGCTGGAGTCCATGAAAGAGATCGATGCACTGAACTGCAAGAAGATCTCCACTTGGGGTGATGTAAATTTGGCCAGGGCGACCATAGATCACATTTGTAAAGTGGGCACTTGGAGACCACCTTCACCAGGGTCATTCATGACCATGTGTGACCTATCTGCCCCCCCTCCCTCCGTTAGATGTGCTGCGGCCAGGGGGGGCGATTATAAAAATATATTAAAGATTATAATAATAATGTATTCAATGAATTGATTTCTAAAATGATTCACTTCAATGCACGATGCTGTATTCATGAATGAAATACGATGACTCTGAAACTGAATCTGTACCTCGATCAAATTCACCAAAATCATGTTACACTACCAGCGCCACAACTTAGACCTGCTTTTAGCTGTTCTAAGGTCTATTCTACTTTCGGCCACCCAATTTTTGGGTGCGCCGAAAGCATGTAAAAGAAAATGCCACGGTCCGCCGGAATCTCCAGCACAGTCTGCCAAATTCCCAAACACACAAAATGAGGCAAACACTTGCACAAAAATCAACATCTGCCAGTTTTTACGCCTGAGTGCATGTGTGCCATGAAAATAGAGCCTTATGATTTTTTTTCCTCAATAATAGTTAACTTTTTTATTCCTCTGGCATTCAGGGCTACACATTGTACTGTAGTTATGTATAGTTGACATTAAGATTAGAGGGTCTTTTGGAAAAAAAAAATCTCTACTGTGAGTGGTCAAAAGGTTTTTGTGTAATCTAGAGGCCTAACTATCTATATACAAGCAATTAAAAAGTACATTCGTAATACATTCCCTTTAAGTGATGAATTGTCCCGTATTTTTTGGAAACAAACCTGTATGGTGATTAACCTTATCATGTAACTAAAGCGTGTTTAGTTCACAAAACAACAACTCCAAAAAAAGCCAAGTAGGCCACTTTTGTTTGTTTAGAGTGCACTAACTAGGTCACTCAATAATAGGGCTGCAAAATTTGTTGAATTCAACAATCAACTTCACCAAGTAATGAATCCAATTTTTAATTTTTAAATTACAAAGACGCATCATAAATGGTTCATTTGCCTTCATTTGTGCATCAGCTTGAAAGTCAAAAACACAAAGCCAAAAACAATTATGTACAATTAATTTGATATCTTTTTATTGTCCTACTCACTGGCACATTTGGACTGAAAGGCTTTTACATTTACTATTATTTTACAGAGTCCCATTGAGGTGGGGGGTGTGATGTGGTGGGGGGTTACGGGGACCAGGTGATCAATGAAGTCTTTGTGAGGGTTTCTGTTGCACATTTGGCCGATTATCCCAGACCGGGTTTCAGGACAAGTTACAAAAGGAAGACGAGGCTAACAAGCCCCCCTTTGTCTCCTTGTTAAGTTTTCCCCGAAACTAAATATCTCATGTCGGGGGCTGCAGCTGGTATGTGCGCTCTTTCTGCAGAACAACTAACACAGGTGAGGCGCTTATCATGGTGGAAGTGACTTTAATGCAGAATATCATGAACATAAGTAGTTGAGAACTAAATGGATAGGATACTACATGAATTCATGACTTTAATTGCTACCACTGACAGCTGTTTTACTTTTCTGTCGACTGCGGTCAAATGCGTCTAAAAATCTACATTCTTGCATGACATAGCTGAGCAGATCCCAAACTTTTTAAGCCACGTACCCTCTGCCCCCTGCACATACCCTCAAACACAAAGAAACTAACTCAGCTAAAGTCAATACGGGCCTGAAAATAAAGTTCCCAACCCTTGAAAATAACATTAAAAGAAGCGTATTATAGCTAATAACAGTGAATCCCTGCAGCAAATAGAAGAACCTGCAAGTTTAATTGACACCCCCCAAAAGGTTTTGTAATTGCTTATAGATGCCATAAGATAGAAGCAAATGAAAATCTCATCTCATTTAAAGCAACACTGTTATTGCTTTGTCGTGATCACAAAAACAGCAAATCGATGAGTTTTTAAAGCTAATTATTCGAGTATAGGTTCCCCATAAAATATATGAATGCCGAACCACGAATATGAGCAGGTTCAGTGTGTAATTATGAAAACCTGAAAAATAAAAAAATAAAACACAACATCAAAGTTTCACTACAGTGATTAAAAGAATATGCGGAATACAGTGGTGCCTTGAGATAGGAGTGCTGTCGGACGGCAGTGATCCCAACTGAGCTCACTTCACAACAAGCAGCAGTTTTTCAAAAAGAGAGTTTGAGCCATTTGCTGCCACTCCATGCTGAAGTTTACAGTCAAACGAAATGTAAAACAGAGAAATAGATGCGTATTTAAAACAACCAAACAACTTTAAGAACGCTTACATTAGCTTAATGCTAACACAAACTGGAAAACCTTGTTGGTGGGCTAACAGACAGCAACGGATATTTGAACACAAACAAACTAGCAAGACTCAGGGCCATTTATTTAGTTTTTATCCTCTGCAAAGAACAAGATATTTTTACTGCATCTTACTGAAGACTGATCGGCTTCATGTGTATTCCTATGTCTGTATTATACTGCCCTCATGTGGCCAAGGCATGCAGACCAGAAGGAGCAGCAAAATGTCCATTGAAATGAAGCAAACGCTTTAATTTTTTACATTCTATTTAATTGTGTCAAATACAATATTATAGAGTGCTATTTTTGTTACTGAGAAGAAAATCATAAAATTTTAAATGTTTTTTTGGGAGGGATCAAGCATTTCCATTCATTTCAATGATGAAAAATGAATTGAGATATGAGATATCAAACTATATCAAGACACCACTGTTTATTATTAGCCCAGACCACCCCATTACACTTAAAATCTGGCGCACCTCTTGAAAGGAGACTCCACTGACATAGAATATAAAAGCAAACAATGACCCCCACCACTATAGAAACTTGGGCAAAAAAACCTAACAAAGAAAAACCAACACTCCAATGTCCTTCAAACGTTCTCACCCATTGCTCATTGCTCCCCCCTGCTGGTCACATTGGCAACACGTTCATTACACGTAGTCTCGTCTGTCGTATCCACGCCGAGAAACAGCCGCGTAGTCCACCTGGGCGGGCCCATTGTCCCTCCGGGAGCTACAGGTGCACCACAGCAGCGCCCCCCCCAGGATGAGCAGGCAGGAGGCGGCCCAGCCGAAGTAGAGCGCATTACCGAAGTCCCGCTTCCCCGTCTCCTCCAGAAGCGGATCGTAGAAGCCCGACACGATGACGTGGGCCGTCCAGGACACAGCCGCCAGCGTCAGAACGCCCGCCAGGGTCAAAACGAGCCCCCCGACGGCCACCAGACGCCGTTTCCCCCTCACGTCCCGGCTGCAGTCGGTGCACTGAGCCCCTGCCGTCGCCAAGGCGACGCCAACTACGCCCAGCACCACGGAGACCACCACCAGGGCTCGAGCCGCCTGGAGGTCCCGAGGAAGCCCCAGCATGGAGTCGTGGACTTTGCAGTGCATCTGGCCCGTGCTCTGCACTGAGCAGTTCATCCACAGGCCCTCCCAGATCACCTGGGACAGCACCACGTTCTGGCCCACGTAGGCGGCCACCCGCCACATCGGAAGGCCGCACGCCGCCATCACACCCAGCCATCCCGCCACGGCCAGCGTCAGGCCCAGGATCTCCACGCCGGAAGATGCCATTATTTGAGGAGAGAGGGACCTCTGTGTGCTAGACTGTGCGCCGCCTCGCAGGTGATATGAGATCCCCTCGGCTGCAGGTCCCGAGTCCCACTAGAGGGAGAAACTGATTCGACCTTGTTTATCCGACTTGAAGGTGGAGTCAGGGCCAGGTGGTGTCGACCTGCTGGATGCTGGGAAATACTTCCAGACAGCGAGAGAGAGTGATCGTGAGAAAAACAGATTGATGTTGAAATCGCAATCAATAAAAACGATTATTCATTTATTCTAAAACCTAGCACATAGTTCCGACATCTTAAGGCAATTTAAATTAAAGACTTTTTAATTCCATTTGAAATTGTCATTGGATCATTTTTGGTGGAGAGTTTTGCGATTTGAGAACCATGAAATCCAACTTATCACGTGATGACATTTTAGAAAAATTTTGAAATACTTATTTAAAGCAGCACTGGGCAAGAAATCAACCTTAATAAAAAAAATTCACAACTCTTTTGATGAAACATTGACTAAAAAGTACAATATTTGAATGGGACTTCATGCCCTGAGGGGGTCTGTATCGTTTTTACTGGCACAAAGCAACTTTGAGGAGGATGGGATCAACCCTGGCACACAAAAAAATACAAATGTCCTGAATTGCTTCACAGCATACTCACTTCCTCCTCAGGATTTCACACACTAGGCGCTGGCACGCATGGGAAATGTGGTTGATTTTTGTCAAATACTACCGCTTTTGTCCACATGGCGCCGCCATAATCAACAAAAACTGTCACGCATGTGCCCATACACATGCACACAAGCATATATTCATATGTGCACATGTACAGTTGGCGAGAGCAAAAGGGGTAGAAATTCAAACAATCACAAGTGCATTTTTTGTATTTGCGGCCAGCCCTTCGTCACATGCACGCACTCGCCCACACACGCTTGCTGCACACACGCGTGCACACAAAAATATATTCATATCGGCACAAAAACATTTGTTAAGTAGCCTACTAGTATTTTGGGGGAACACCGTTTGTCACGATTGTTTGATTGATCAGCACATGCACTCACACGCGCAAACGTGCACACACACTCGCTCACACACCCCTCTTGGAGCATTCCCAACTAGGGCTGTCCCAAACGATTATTTTTCTCCCGATTAATCTAGTGACTATTTTTCCGATTAGTCGATTAGTCTAACAATACCTCCTTTGACTAATCCAGCACTTTTTGGGTTGATTATTAATTTAAACCACTTCTGAACACTTTTTGAAATTCTTGGTTTATTAAAGTTAAAAAAAACAAAAAAACTTGAAATTGGATGAACACTCACATTTCTTTTGGCTTTGGGCTGCGTAACATCAATTTGCTTTAACCTTAAAAATAGACAGATAAAGCAAAGCGCATACTGAAATATTATCAGTCACAATGATTTTGAAAAGGCAGACATATATTAGTGCAGGCACGGACTATGGTAAGCAAGGCCAGTGTTTCCTCTAGGGTTTTTTTTTGTTTGTTTGTTTTTTTTAAGCAGCAAAAGCAGGACATCATCCTAAATACGATGTGCATGCTGTGCTGCGCCCGGGGTCTGCACAGAGACGGTGTCAGGTTCATCAGATAGACATTTATGAAAACCACACAAAATAAGGAGATGAAGATACTCTCTTTGAATTTTATGCTTGCAAGGAGATCGGAGAAGAACTGTACAATACAATCCTTACAGGCGTTCTAAAAAAAGTCTCTCCGTCTCCCTTCATTTTATTCTCACATCCCTACATACATGGGCGTTCCAACTCTAAAGGATGGTGTGAGCAAAAGGGCAGTTGAAACGTCTTGTACTTGTCTGTCTATGTGTCTGCAAGTAGGTGGAAAATTACTCAATACATGTGTGGCAAGACATAAGTAGAGAAATCAACAATGTGGCAGGAAATTTCAGCAATCACCTTCATATTAGCAATCGTTAGCGTGACTTCACCTGACCTCCTCGCGGTTGGTTTATGAAAGCATCATAAGCAGCAAATGTATGAAAATGATTGTAATTATCATATCAATAATCATTCCCACAGATGGTGAGATTGAGAGCTTTCTGCGGTTTGGATATAAAAACAGATGTCGCGTGTTACCGTTTGTGGGTGCATAAAGCGTTACGTTACCTGAAAACAGCAACACAATTTGACTGGAGTGAAATAGTTAACATTTGCCCCATAATGCACCAAGCTGAAACACAACACTGTCATTTTGACTGCAACCCGCTGCTTCAAGAAATGAAACTTAACGAAGCACGTTAATAATACGTCGCTCATAACAGCAACTTCAGTAAAACCGGATCATATTAGTTAGTAGTTAGTTAGATGAATTTACGATCCTCTAGCTCAGGGGTCTTCAATCCTGTTCCCCGAGGGCCGGCCTCCTACCTGTTTTCCATCTGTCCCTGCTGCAATACATACCTGATTCAAATGATCAGGATCGTTATCCATCTTGCTGACCTGTTCTCTGAATCTGAGCTGCGATTGGTCATTGTGAGCAGTTGTGATGTCATTTTCAGTCGACAGAAGACAAAATGGCCGCCCCCAGAGATGGCTAAAAACAAGTGCATTTTGCTGCTTAACTTATATTCCACAAAAGCAAAATTAATCAGATAGCCGTGTTTCAACTCGTGGGCCTGCTGGGAACATCCATCCATCCGTCCATTATCTGTACCGCTTCTCCTCACAAGGGTCGCGGGGCGTGCTGGAGCCTATCCCAGCTGTCTTTGGGCAGTAGGCGGGGGACACCCTGAACTGGTTGCCAGCCAATCGCAGGGCATGCTGGGAACATATTCTTGAAAAAATATGTTTGGGTTGACTTCCGCTTTACCAACCCTTGTGAAGTATCAGCACCCTAGTGTTGTTTTTTTTTTTCAATGCTTTCTTTTTGATGGAAAAAAATGAAAAAACACCAAAAAGTACATAAATGTCCAAATAACACCAGGGGGTTAATCAAAACATTGAACTTTTTTTGTGTTACTATGTTCTTTCTCAGTACTACCCTCTCAGATAGCAAAATATTACTCCAGGCTCACTTGACTTAAAAGGATGGTGGGCCGGGATGGCTTTGTTTTCACTACCAAGTTAATTTTGTATATTTTTTTGATCAGGAAAATGGAAAGAGTTGTCATTTTCTATTTTATCAATAAATTTGGGAGAAATTAGGAAATAAGTGACTCCATGAATAACGCTTCTTGTTAATGAGGAGAATGGCTGCGCCCCCTACCGTTCTATCCTTGTTCAGTCGGAGTCACTGGAGGGACCGATTACAAACTCTCCATTGGAAATCATTGTACCGGTACTTTCATTGCTTATAACTTCCAAGTATAGTGATCAATTGGCACCAAAATTTATGTGGACATCCCTACTAATGACCACTTCAACTATCAAAAGGATTAACCTCTCTGTGGCTGATTTATGAGAATGAGGAAATGAGCATAGCTACATAGATTTAGGCTGGGACGAGTGCCCACTGCTTCTTTGCTCAAAAAAAGAAAACACTGCTTCTTTGCTGATCACGGTTAGGACGAGCAAGGCATTTAAACCAGTCAGGATATTTACAGAGACTGAAGTGGGAATGAGTGGACGTTCACATTTATTTGGATGAGGAATGGCCACAGTTTTTCGACCAACATCACGCTGTCCAATGGAACGTAACAGCCGAAACGGTACGTTCCAATGTGGCCACGCTCGGCTGTGCAGTCAGCCTCCTTGCTGGAACTTTTTGTTCGCTGAACATTGACGTATGCTGGCGGCTGCAAGCGGTGTCGGACAACTTACGCGACTGCTTGGGAGGCAACCCCGCAACATGAAGACACAGGCTCATGATCACCTCCACAGGCTGCGCGGACAGTAAGGAGCTAATGTTGTTGTGCTAACGCCTTTTGTTTTTACGGCCTGAAGCTAGTTGTTACTATTAGCCGTCCCGTTATCCTACCTTTTAGCCGGGGAGGAAAGGGGGTGGGGGTATAAAGCTCCAATCTGCCTGCCCTGCATGCTCGCTGCAAGCCGCCATCTCCCTCCTAGGAGTTGACACGAGTTTAGCGTCGCTAAATGTCCGAAATATAAACCAGTCGGGGTTTGTGTGCGCATTCATGCTCTTGTCCGCTTCAGCCTGTGTAAGTGGAGAAGCGATCGCCACGGTATTTTTGATTTTGTGGAGGTGATCATGATGACATCACGTTTTATGTCAATAAATCCAAACTATTGTGCAGAACACTTTTATACTTTCACAGGTTGAAGTGGACAAGAGTAGTAATATGCATTGGCATTTTGGTGGCGATCGGTCGCCGTTTTAGACAACAGAACTGACAAAGCGAGCAACATTACCACGCTTGGCTCCCTCCCGTGGCGTGGACAGCTGAGACCGAAAACATAACATGAGCCACGCCCCAAAAAGATGCGGGGAAATTTGTGTGAACCTAATAAAAAAAAGCTCTTAAATCACTACAGAGTCTTTTGAGGTGGGCATTTTAGTACTGATGTCATTTTTACATGCAAACCTATAATATAAGTGCCAATGTTAAGATCATCCAAGTGTACCTTTAATTAATTAATTTCTCATGTCGGGGCCCTATGCAGGTGCTGAGTTGGCTTATGCCTTGGGTCATCTGGGGCTGCGTCCAGTAATACACATTCATTGTCTGCTTTCCAATTTTGAAGATGTCCCTTGAAAGATGCGCTCGCCCCTTGTCCTCAAGCATCTTGTCAAATATGTATTTGTCATCCATACAGATATTTATTTTAGCGAGATTAACATTTCATAGAATATGTTCATATAGATGGTTCCACCTTGTGTGTTGTTGCCAGATCTTTATTCCAGCCATCCAACTGCCTCACCCATCTCCAGGCAGTGGTGAAAATAGACGATTAACTAGACGGAAAAAATGGGCTTCCGACTTTGCTTAGTCCCACTATGTTTTCAAGTTTCCCATCGCCTACAAAACGGGCGCCCCTTCATAGAAGGACCGGTCCGTCACAGTATGCCCAGCTCTGGTTAAAAGCCTACTTTGAAGCCCAAACACTTGCTTGAAACTGTAAATGAAAGTCTAAATGCTGGTTTGAAACTCCACCCTTGTTTAAAACCCCAAACCTTGTCTTGAAAATGTAATCAAAGCCCCAAATCGTTTTCAAATTCGTAATCTTGTCTTGAAATCCAAACTGATTTACTTACCCTGGTTCACAACACTAATTTTAAGCCCTAAACCTCCAAATTAGAAGCCCTAACATTTTTAAAACCCTAACTCTGTCTTAAAACCATTATTTGAAACCCAAACATTGGCTTGACTCCACCATCAATTGCATTCCTCCAAATATTGTGATGTAATAATGAGCCCGTATCGTTCCACTCCGAGTGGTCACATATGTAGCCTCACATTCACACTTCACACCACCAACAACAAAGACTGCAAGTATTTACTTGCTGCTATGTCACACCTGTTGGAGAAAGTAAAAGACGTTCAGATTTGAGACTTCAGCTCTCCTGCTTCTTTCTGGGGCTTTGTTTTGGTTTGTCTTGAGAATAGTGACTTATATTTGTTGAGCCCTGAAGCCAAATGCTGTGTGACATGGAGTCCATGCCATTTACCATAATCCGCCCCATCTTCATTAATTTTATTGTCATTTACATATATCATTTTCCAGCCATAAAAGAACAATACTGACTGAAGTATGACTGCGATATAATCCTCTCAATGACGAATGTGGTGCCGAATGATGTTTTCGTGATCAGACCATACTGGATAGCCTGATCAGAGTCGCCAAGTGACGATAGTTTGGGGAGCCACCGTTGAGATTTTGTTGCCTGTCGTGCGCTGCGCCTGAAGAAGAACAAACAACAAAAATAAATAATCAAATGGATGTCAGCAACAAGAAAAAACAATACTGTTAAATCAACTTTGGTTGACTTGACCGCTGTCTTATTTTGGTCCTGAAAACACACGACATGTGGCACTACATCATCCTCATCCGCTGCAGGATCTCTGTAGGCCTTTTTGGTCTTGTTCATTTCAAATGATGCAGCCTAATCCTTTAATCCTAATCAACACTCCATTTTCTTTTTTATGTATTGCTCTGTTCTTTCTCAGTACACTTTTTTATAGCAGCTCTTCTTAAATTATCATATTTACACATTCGTTGTCTACTTTCCAATTTTAAAGATGTCCTTTGAAAGACGCCCTCCCTATGTCCTCGAGTGTTTTGTCAAATATGTATTTGTCATCCATCCAAACAATTATTATTTGCAAAATTGACACTTCAAAACCGCCTTGTGTGGTCTTGCCGGACCTTTAGTCCAATCACCCAACTGCCTCACTCATCTCCAGGCAGTGGCAGGGCCAAGTGGAGGCCATGGCCACCCCTGGTCACTCACTGGCCATCCCACATCAGTGCTGTCGTTTTTTAGATCAGTCTCCAGAGCTCTATTTTGGTTAACTGGCAATGGGGTCACATACGGACACGCGATCGGGAGGTGCAAGACGGTCACCGAAGGGGGAGCTATTACAGTTTACGTGCCAATGTCTTACACGAACTCTTACAAGTCTAATTTCTGTTTCTGTATGTCATGTACGGTGTACTTGGGCGTGGAGCGTACCACTCTGACTTTGATGCAAATTACGGCTTCAGCGAGGATAAGCCATGAAAACATTACGTTCCATCCCACCAATGGTGCACAAAGGCGCAAATGCCCTGTTACACCCAATTCTACCAGCGCAAAGTCTATCAAAATAGCAAAAGAAAGAAAACACCTTCGCACACAATTAAACTAAGCTTTGCATGAGACTTGTGCCTGGAAGGAAAACAGGGCCTTCGTTCTTGTCTCGGTCTCGACCTCCAAAAGTCTTGGTTTTGTCTCGGTCTCGACCTCCAAAAATCTTGGTCTTGCCTCAGTTTCAACCTCCAAAACTCTTGGCCTTGTCTCGACCTCTAAAAGCCTTGGTCTTGTCTCAGTCCTGACCTCTAAAAGCCTTGGTCTTGTCTCAACCCTGACCTCCAAAAGTCTTGGTCTTGTCACAACCTCCAAAACCCTTGGTTTTGTATTAGTTTTGACCTCCAAAAGTCGTGGTCTTGTCTCGGTCTTGACCTCCAAAAGTCATGGTCCTGTCTCGACCTCCAAAAGCCTTGGTCTTATGTCAGTCCTGACCTCCAAAAGTCTTGGTCTTGTCACGACCTCCAAAACCCTTGGTCTTGTCTCAGTTTTGACCTCCAAAAGTCTTGGTCTTGTCTCAGTCTCGACCTCCAAAAGTCTTGGACTTGTCTCAGTCTCGACCTCCAAAAGTCTTGGACTTGTCTTGACCTACAAAAGGCTTGGACTTGTCTCAGTCTAGACCTCCAAAAGTCTTGGTTTTGTCTCAGTCTTTACCTTCAAAAGACTTGACCATATCTCGATCTCGATACTCTGTCATGGCTCGGCTTTAGAAAGCAGGTGAACCGTGATTGGTTGTTACTTGAGCCGAGAGCAACTGTGATGTCATTTTCAGTCGACAGAAGGGTCAAAATGGCCAACCCTGAGATGGCTAAAAACGGGTGTATTTAGCTGTTTAACTCATATTTTAATCAGAATGCCGTGTTTAGAGCAGTATAGGCGATGTAACATATTATTGTAAAGAACATTTTGGGGATGATTTCCCCTTTAAATAAAAGGGTTAGCTTTTAAAAACCCTGTAGACCTAGTTACAAGTTGAAATCCAGGTTGAGACAGGGTTCGACATTGACGGTGGCCCATGGCCACTACACCACTTGGAAGGACCCCCGGGGCCTGTGAACCCCACGTCTTCGTCCTAAGAAATGGGTGAGGTAGTTGAATGATTTAAATCTGATTTAGATCTGACAAGAACACACAATGCAGTGCCATCTAACATCTACCTTTGAAGTGTCAATCTCACGAATGCTTATTATCTGGATGGGTAACAAATATTCGATAAAATGCTGGAGGATAAAGGGCGGACACATTTTTCAAGTGACATCTGCATAATTGGCAAGTGGGCATTGAATGTGTAAACATGATAAGTCAACAAGAGCTGATATTAAAAAAAAAAATATCCAAAAGGGACAGACAACACATTGCCACCAAAATCTCCAAGTCAGCAAGGTATGTAGCTGTACTTTTCTTGGTCTTGTTTTCACAAATGTAGCTTTACTTGTTGATGTTGTTATAATACAAACGTTATCTGTCTGGCTACTCGTATCGAACAGCACAATGAAGTTGACGCTCTTGGCTTTGGGCATGGTCCTGCTTCTTGCAGCAGGTGAGTGTGTAGCTTTCATTGGACACAGCCAGAGGCGGTTTAAGGCTTAAGGAAACTAAGCACCTGCTTAAGATCAAGTGATGAGCAATGGACCATTATGCATGGTCGCTGATGACGTATTTCCTGTGGAAAGATTTGGAGGGGTACAAATGTCCAATTTCCATTGATTTCAGGCTACTTGGATGCCCTCTGGAGGGAAAAATAACCTTTATCTTGAAATGTGTTTTTACGTGGGTTTGTTTTATAGGATTATTCAATAGCTGGGGGCTGGTTCTTGTCAAGGTTGGAATGTCATATTGCTGTATTATTGTCACAGGGACGTGTAAAAATTGGCACACATTTGCAAAGTGCCACAATCGAATTTTGAGTCAACTGTTTAGGGAATTGTTAGCAAGAGGGGAAAAAAGCTATTGGAATGTCTGCTGGTTCTACTGTGTATTCTTCCATAGCGCCTACCTGAGGGAAGGAGCTGGAAGAGGTGGTGACCAGGATGTGGAGGGTCTGAGATCATTTTTCCTGCTCTTGTCTTGGTTCTTGCAGCGTACAAGTCTTCAAGAGCGGGTAGGGGGGAAACCAGTGTTTTTTTTCAGCAGTCTTCACTGTTCACCATTGCAACTGGATTTGATTCAGTGACTGCTGTATGGAACTATCTCAACAGTTCCCGTGGCAGGCTCTACTTGCGCAGCAGATTTGAACATGATTTGTAGTGACCCGGTACTACAAAGGAGATTTATACAAGTTCACAGGCCCCAAACTCAAATTTTGCTTTGGCCTTCATGGTGGTGTTTACTGGCCCTGGAAATGACTAACCACTACTCTATGACATTTTGTACACCTTTACAGCTTGCGCTTAATTTCCTCAGGTGAAGCCTTGTAGTGCTATCAATGTGTCACCAATTCGGACGAAAAATGTGGAGATCATCACAAGCAGACGTGCTTGGTAACGGATCAGGCCTGTGCAACATTCACATCCAAAGAAAACCCGCGTAAGTTTAGTTTGACAAGATGTACGTTTGACAATCCATTAAATAGAGTTGACACTTGGATTCCATTGAATCAAAACTATAACAATTATTGTCCAAAAGTCGTTCCATTTACTATAACGATTGTCCTCATTCAAGTCACATGTGAGCTGGAGCCCATCCCTCTGACTTGGCGAAAGAAGCAAGATACACCCTTTTTCTTTAAATGTGTTTTTACGTGGGTTTGTTTAATAGGCTTATTCAATAGCTGGGGGCCGGTGCTTGTCAAGATTGGCATGTCATCCGAAGTTGTGACTTTCTAATGTGCATAGTTCGATAGCAGCGACCTGAGATAAGGAACTGGAAGAGGTGATGACCAGGATGTGGCGTGTCTGAGATCATTTTGCCTGCTCTAGTTTTGGTTGTTGCAGCATGCAAGTCCTCAAGACCGGGTAGGTGGGAACCAATGCTTTTTTTTTTTCAGCAGTCTACACTGTCCATTGCAACTGGATTTGATTCAGTGACTGCTGTATAGAACTGTCTCAACAGTTGGCAGGCTCTGCTTGCGCAGCAGATTTCAACATGTTTACCAGTGAGCCGATACTACAAAGGAGATTTATACAAGTTCACAGGCCCCAAACTCAAATTTTGCTTTGGCCTTCATGGCGCTGTTGGCTGGCTCTGGAAATGACTAACCACTACTCTATGACGTTTTGTACACCTTCAGAGCTTGCTGTCATTTTTGGTTTTGGTTTTGGTTTTGGTTTTTTTTTAGTTTCATGTTTTGCTCAGTGTTCTGTGTCTGTCTCGTCATGATTATTATGTCCACCTGTGTGCCTTCCACTCCCTAATGTTAACCAATCAGCTCCATCCTACTTTGTGTGTCTTGCCCAGGGGTTTCTCGTTGTCTCGTCAGTGTGCTTGTATTAAAGTTGTTAGGTTTTGTTCAGTCCTTGTCAGGTCATTGTTGTTGTAGTCCTTGTTGTCGATGCTGTCATGTGAACAACAGAGTCACCTGTTGTCATGTGAACAACAGAGTCACCTGTTGTCAAGCCAAGCCGAACCTCGTCACCACTCCAATCTTAACCTCGTCAACCCTCCAACCCAAGCCTCGTCACCACGCCAAGCCGAACCTCGTCACCACGCCAAGCCGAACCTCGTCACCACGCCAAGCCGAACCTCGTCACCACGCCAAGCCGAACCTCGTCACCACGCCAAGCCGAACCTCGTCACCACGCCAAGCATCTGAATCCGGTCAATTGTATTTAATTTAATTTCATTAACATCATAAACCAACCCTTGGTTGATTGAATCAAGGCGACTGGACTATTCTTGCTTGTTGAAGATATTTCACCCAAAAGGCTTCAACAGTTCATAATTTTTAGGTATGGAGTTCCCCAATTTATACTTCCTGCCCTACTACCTGTCAACTTGTATGTTTTCCCCGTATTTTATAGTTTTTTTTTTAATCATTTCAAATTGTCTAAGCCGTACAACAATTTTTGTACGGGGGGAAAAAAATTTAAACTAGTTTTTTGTTAGACCGATCTTGTCTTGCCCATTTCGGCTCTAATCCGGAGCGTCCATTAGCGATTCCGACTGCGAACTTCGGCCGACTTTCACAAGCGATGTATATGAGCCATTCTACCGAATTGGTTGAAATTTCTGTCCCACAATGAAAATCTAATTTTAAAAAACAATGAAGTGTCCAGACCTTGCATATTTAGTAATATCTTGTTATGATCTACTTCACCACAAGGCATTAATTGAGATACTATTCAACTGAATGTATAAAAAGTCATCCTTTATGTCACTTCCTATTGGGAGGTGGCTGTCCCAATCTCTAACTCCTAAATTTCAATTCATGAAAAAAAAATGTAGAAAATTTTTGCCAATTTAAAAAAAAAAAAAAAAAAAAAAAAACTTTACTTTGGTTGCTTTTAATGTATGGTGAACGATTTACATTGATTTTGTAGATTTTTTTCAAATTAGAAGTTTTTATGTACAAAAAAATCTGTCCCAACTTTTCATGTCACTACCGAAACGCAAAGAGTATTTGTCTGTAGGCAGGGCTTGGTTTTAGCCACATCCCCAGAAATTTCACCAGTAAGAGGCATTACTTTCATGTTCATCACTGGGCCTAATGGCGAGTAATTAGTTGACAGCATTATTAAGTTATGTGCCCTTCAAAGTCTGAAAATCAGCATGTGGTAAGGACCGTCACTACCGAACACCTCATTTCGGCAATAAAATGAGCACTTTTGATTTTAATGCTAAGTGTACTGTTTTCTATCTCTGTACACATGCTCAAAACTGTCTGTGGTTGCCACGTTATCCCTAACATTGTTGAGTATTGTCAACAACTATCATAAAACGTCGGTAGTGACATAATGGTTTTGGTAGTCACAATGTGTTTTCTTTTTGAATAAAGTAAGTTTTAAATATGTCATGCATGGATCTTTCTGATTTTAACAATATTCTATTTAATATTTCATTGAAGGGAAAAATCAAACCGAAGCATTCACTACCGAAACATACAGGTTTTGGTAGAGACAATATGATGTTTATTTTTTAAATACAGTAAGTTTTAAATAATATAATACATAGATCTTTCTGATTTTAACAATATTCTATTTCATATTTTATCTTAATTTGAAGGGGAAAAATGCCAAAAGGCCTATCAGAGTACAGGCGAAGGGTTAGAATGACCCAGTGAAATCCAAAGAATATTTAATAAAGGAAAGAGAAAGAAATAAGAGATGAAAGGAAGAAGGAAAGCTGAAGTCTACCAATGAAGTATCCAGCAGAGAGCAAAGGAAAGTCAGAAGAGCATGGAGGAAAAGACAAGACCACCGGATGTCTCTCAAAAAACAGAGAGAGAGAGAGAGAGAGAGAGAGAGAGGGAACATACATACAGGGAAATGTATGTTACAAAAATGTTTGTCATTCCAATTAAATTTTCATTTGGAAGGTGAAACCACAGTTTTTCAATGAAGAGCCCTGTGATGGACAGGTGACCGGTCCAGCGTGTACCCTGCTTTTGCCCTAAGTCAGCTGCGATCAACTCCAACTCCCCGCAACCCTGAGTACAGCACAAGGCACTAGAAAAAGGAAAAAATAATGTTTCGTTGGTTAAAATACATGTGAAAAGTTCAAATATAGCAAAATTAGTTAAGTGATTACAATGCTACCCTCACACAAAGTATTACTGCAACAGCAGCAACAATATGGTCACATCTGAAATGTTGCAGTCACTACTGAAAAAACTGATGTTTTAACAAAAATAAAAAGTATTGAATTATCAACCAACAATTTTTGATAATGATTAAGGGTATGTTTGTTTTAATTAATGATGACTTTTGAAGTCAATATGATCAACTTTCTACATTTTACAATGAAAAATAGCATATAAATTTTGATTGATTTCTGAAAAACTAATATTAAATTCTGCTAAAAATTCATTTAGATTGAATTTGATGTCAAAACCATGTATATTAATTTATAAAAATACTCTGTAGATGGGGGATTAGAAAAAAATATGAATCGGCGAGTAGAATTATTTTTATTCTTCTGTAATTGTGTGTTTCGGAGTGATACATTTTAGGAACAGGCAAGATATTTGGGAAAAGCTAGAAAATACTATTTGAAAATTGACTGTACTTTTACTATATTTGTGCCCCTTAGATATGGTGCAACATGAATACAATAAAAGTTTTTCTGAAATAAAATACACATTTCACACATTTTCCAACTCTGAATTTGAACCAATTCCACAGAATGGCCCATATAAAAATAGCACTCGCAGACACACTATTGGGACCCATTAGCTGACCAAAACCATGCCTGATGTAAAATACACTAATCAAGCAGCCAACTTGCCTGCATCAAACAAAACAATAATCATCAATGTCAGGTTATAGACAATAACATAGACGGGCGAAAATCCACGTCCACTTATGCTTAGTCCGCTTTTTTTTTTTTTTGATTCCCCGTTGATTGTTTATCACCTGCAAAATGGACCAGATAAACAGGGGGGGAGGGGGGGGCAACCTTTCGCACTCAAAGAGCCATTTTGTCCTGATTTTCACGGAAAAGAAATCCTTCGGAGCTGCAATCACTTTAATCAACATTAACCTCCAAAAACCGCCAGCTTTTTTGAGTTCTCAGGCACCACTTTGTTCACGTCCACATATTACTACCTACAAAATACATTCAATCGGTAATTTGACGCTTGAATTGATTAAAAGAGTACAAAAACCAGGCCGGCGACATTCGAGTACTGTAGTTCAAAGTTGACGCTCATGTGAAGTCCCCATCGTGCCCCCAGCCTTTGAAACGTCACACCAGCAAACACACCTGCCCAATACAATACATCTTCATTTTGGCTCCAACGCTCACAAAACGCCTTCTTTCAGGTTTAAAGCCACGAGTGATGCAGCAAATAAAAAAAATGATCCAATTAACCACGCCTAAAGTTCATATTAAAATGAAACAGTGACTTACCTCACGACACACGTGAGGGGGGTCTTTTTGCAACGAAGCATCTCATCGATCCATATCAAACAAGTCAACGTAATCCAGCGAACCTTACCATTTTCACTCGTTATTGTCTAAAAATTTTTTTTAAAAAGGCTAGATTCAGCAGACGGAGAACACGTCATCGTGTTGCACACACCTCCGGCCGTGAAATTGTGCTTGATTTGCTATTTTCACTGCTTTAAATTGGCTAGAAGTGCATAAAAAACGTACAGACGAAGTAAGAACAGACCATGAGAATCGCTTTATGATGGAAAAAAGGAAAGAATTTGACCATATTTGGACTGCGATTTTGCGATAAAAATGTCATATGGCTTATTGCCATAATTTAGATCGAACCTGTCCTCCTAACCGTCACCCCACTGTTGCCTTCTTCATAGGCAACGACTTACAACGTCGATAAAATCCAAAATATTGGGGCGATTGTAATATTTTTGGAATATGAAGTGGGCATGCATATACATGTGCACATACTGTACATTTGGGTGACAGTCAAAGCGTGGTTATTCTACATTGATTTACATATGAAGTGGTAACGCTTACGATTTCAATAAAATCCCAAATATTGCGTGTTTTGTTTGAATATTTTCAGAATATGAAGTGAGCATGCATATACGCATGCACATACATTTAGGTGAGCATTGATCACGTTTTTGGTTGAAAGTTTTTCATTGGAAGCTCATTGGAGACACAACAACCACAAAAGTAAAGGGATTGACCTTGCTGTTCTTTGGAGGGGACTGTACAGTACATAGACACACACACACATTAATAATATTCATATACTGAAAGTGTACACCCCCAGGCCCCCTGAGAAAATATTGTAAAAATAATGCGGCACATCTTTGGTGTTTTTCTGAGCGACTTCCAACTGTTCATAGTAAACATTTGAGAATAGGCCCCATATCACATTCTTACCACACACAAATCAGGTCAGTAAATCGGAGTAAAAAAATATATTTGCATTGTTGTATTTATTCAAAGCTGGAATTGTAGCATGGGTGTCTT
Source organism: Filicampus tigris (assembly GCF_054856515.1). NCBI lineage: Eukaryota > Metazoa > Chordata > Actinopteri > Syngnathiformes > Syngnathidae > Filicampus > Filicampus tigris. The sequence continues at coordinate 23,065,643 of NC_141223.1, read as the reverse complement.
TTGAGCATTGTCATTCAAGCAAAAAGTGGTTATGTAGGAAACTATGTATACTACTTACTTACTAAATTTAAGGATTAACACACATCACTCTTTTTAAAGGGTGATTTGGATCCATGGAAAGTGAGTGAAGCACACAGACGCCCCCGCACCCGCCACCCCCCCCCCCCCCCCCCCCCCACCTCCCTTCTGCTGTGGTCAGAAGTTGTTGCATAAGTCAGTTGAGCAGCATTCTGCGCTCAAGTAAGGATTCTCTTGAAACCAAGCACACAGATTACTACTTATGCATCCATGCACCGGTGAATCTGTCAGACAAAGGAAAAGAACATCAACTTTATTAACACCAACTCTGCAACACAGTTAGCATAATGCTCAGATAGATACTCTGAAATCAAAGACAAGATAATTTTCCACTTTTTGCGGTGTGACTTTTGGACCACAGTTTCCTTGACATTTTACCAACCAAAACCAGACCATATTTGCATTCCATGCATTAAGTTTATTTGAACAGATTCACAAACTGATGTCGATCATAATTGTAATGAATTTAATTTTCACACTTACATTTCCTGTGTCTGACAATCCCGCAGATTGTTCCATCTGATGTACACTCCTGCACAGTGAGATCACATGCTTTCTTCCCTGGTTTGGGCATACAGTTAAAGCACTTCAGGCCTTCACCTGAGGAAAGAAAGAGAAAATGAAAAATACTCATATGTTCAACTGAATGTACAGCAAATCAACGAATCATGTGACTCTATATTAGGAAGGGTTCCAGCTACCTCAAACGCCTGGCAACCCTTTAAAATATCAAATTTCTCCCTCACCGGCTGTGAAGAGCAGGGCAAAACTTAAAGCCAAAAGAAGCAACTTCATTGTGGTGTTCTGTGAGAGAGAGCGTTACATTGAACAGTTAGAATCAAATTGAATTGGGTTGAAACTTTAATCCTGCAAGTAACGTTAGCTCAAAGCTGCAGGATCTTTCCCTGCTATTCACCTTTTAGATGTGCAGTTTTCAGTCTCTGCCAGCCAGTGGTACCAGTTTGTTGTCATATATTCTTTTATACTTGTTCCTTTATTTATTTAATCATCATATTCACACACTCAGTTTCTTATCCAAATATGATTCTTTTTAAAGTTAGAGTATTGTGAAATTGAACGATGAACTAAAGTTCACATGTAAGTACCAGGGGTGTGATGTCATCCGCCCTTTTTCCTCCAGCATCTTCTCCAAGATGTACTTATTATGATTGTTATGAGTGATGTTCACACTTCAAAGGGTACCGCATTGTTTGTTCTTGGTAGATTATGTCTAAAACCTTTGATGATCGCTGGTACAATTCATGTTTTTTCCTGTCTCAAATCGAGGCAGAGCTGGTAACGCCTTTGATTATTCGCTTGTGTGTACATTGTGCCATTGGCGGAGTTAGAGTTGAGATAGCCTTGGCCACCTTAAAATAAAAAAAATAAAAAATTGGAGATAGCCAGAGTGAGAAAGGAGGACGTTGAAAAAATTGGTGCCACTATGAAAAAAATGGTTTATACACTGTAGTGCTTTTCTGGATATTTAAAGACACAAATTAATTATTTGTACAATTATTTAGGACTAATACAACACAATTTCTTTTCATAACACGGTGAATAACGATCATTCAAATTCATTCATTCAAAAAAATTGTTTCTTCCACTTTATGCTTTGTGTCAAGGTCCAATTTATGAACATATCACATTACTGATCCTCAAGTAACTGTTTTAAAAATGGTCACCTTACTACAGTTTGCTCTTGTTTTGATTCTGAATGTGGAGATGGGTTTTGCCTGCTGCTCAGTGAAGGGGTAGATTTAGTCTTGTGGGCTACTGGGATGAGGCCCCCCCAAAATCTTGACAAATCCTTAATATTCACCTTATAACCTTTAACAGAAAGCTCTTATTTCACAGTTTATCCCATTACCTTGAAAATAAACATAATAATGTATAATTGCTTACTTGATTCATTTTAGAGTGTTTAACATATTAAAGAGGAAGAATTAAAGAAAAAAAGGTTTTTTTTTTTCTGTATGTGGCCCTCAATCTGAATTTTTGGACACCCTGATTTAGAGCAATTAACCTAACCTGCATTTTTTTGTATGAAAAAATAAAAACAAAACTGACACCTGACAAATGCAATGCTGGTCAGATAATGACATTTTTGTATGATGTCAGAGATTTTAAAGTGAACGTGGATACTATAAAATATCAGTCTTATCACACGTTGATCATATTAACAAATCTGATTCAGAAATGTTGGCATGCATTTTATTCATATAAAGCTGAAAGTGTCATTCAGATGATTGTCGAAGATGGGACGCAGATACTTAGTGTGGTGGTGCCTGTGACCTGATGAAGCTGGAGTTGAGAAAATATGGGAAAAGGAACAAACTCTGTGTAAAGGTTGATGGGAATATATGGAAAATGAGTGATTCCCCCGCTATGGTAAAGTGTTGCAAAAATCGGTTGAGCAGCAGTCTGCGACAAAGGTAGGATTGCGTCTAAACCAATAGCAGCGATAGCTAGACATGCATTCCTGAAGCGAGGGATCTGACAGAGAAAGAAAAACAACAATTAGTAACACCAACTCCGATGCACACTTTGTATGATGTGGATCCTCGGAAATCAAACAATATAATTTCATATTTTGCAGAGGTGGGCCTATGACTGACGTCCATTTTGTAAGCAATAAACAATACACGGGAAACTTTAAAAAAAACTCTGATATTTTGACCACATTGTTTTCTTGAAATTTTAGGTACAAGTGTCAGTTGTTGAACTAAAACAACAATTTACATTCCGAGCATGCAATGCATTTTCATGGATTCCCACTTATATTGATGCTGATGTTGTGAAACACTTACACTCCCCGTATGTAACAAATCCACAGTATTTTTCATCATCTTGACACTCCTGCTCAGTGACACCACACGGTTCCCCCGCTGGTCCAGGATGACAATGATAGCAACTCAGACCTTCACCTGAGGGAAGGAAATCAGCATAAAGAGAAAAAAAAAAACATGTTTAATCATATGGAAGACTTCAATCCTGAACGTAGAGCTACTAAATGAATCCTGTGACTTTAACGTGACTTTAACTTCTGTTTGTCCTTGAAATCCTTGAACATTTTCTTGGAAAGATCAGGGGTGACACACTCACCGGCTGTGAACAGCAGGGCAACGCTTAAAGCCAACAAGAGAAGCTTCATTGTGTTGTTCTGTGAGAGGAAACGTCATCAATCATCAAATCGTCAAATTGAAGTAGTTTGTTCAATTAAATGTTTTAACCATGATCCTGAAATTGTGTAATGTTAGCTCAAAGCTTTCATGTCTGCTTACCTTGGTGAGTTGTGGTTTTTAACTTCTGCCAGTCAATGGTACCAGTTTGTTGTCATTCGCACCTTTATACAGTACTTGCTCATCTTTATTCATTATGTCTGCGAGGTCAAATTTGTATTCATTTGTTCTCGCAATCCAGCCAAAAGAACATTATTAATGAGATGAACACTTCAAAAGGACAACATCTCTGACGGGTGAGGCACTCTGGCTTTGTACGCGACATAGTCATTGTAAAGGGAACATGTTATGAAATATTGACTTTTTAATTGCTTATAATCAAATAGTTGGTTCTCTGATAAACAGCATATCAATTCTTGAAGTAAAACAAAAAATGCCATGTTTATTGTATTCTTTATCTTTTATGTAATTCTAACAATTTCAAACGATTCAATTCAAAAAAACGTTCAATGTAAACTTATACGTTCAAGGAAATTCAGGACATTTTGTTTTCGCGATGAGTGGCTGCACTAGTTGACCTTGCTGAGATATTTCAGGGAGGCAAATTTCGTGGATACCCACAACATGTGAGGAACACCAAATTATACAGTTCAAATAAGAGGAAATTTGAATATTTACTTGGTAAGTCAATTTAGAGTGTGGCAACAAATTTTCTGCTTGTTTTTAAATTTTAAGTTTTTGGCTACTTTCATTCTAGGAGAAGAAAAATAGTCTGCAGCCCTGAGTTTGTAGTTTGGATTTCAAATCTATTTGTAGTAACTCTAGTCCTGGAACTTTTCTGACGTAGCTCAGGTTGCTCGTAATTGTGTGCACTGTTTCACCTGCACTCGAGACACCTCTGAAAACACAAGCTGTAATGCTCCTTCCAGATAGTTTTTCTCTGAGGAATCAGGAAAAAAAGCAACAATATCGTCAGAAAATCCACAAAGTTGTCAAACACATCTGCAGCAGTATCACATTTGTTGTGAATATTTGAAAACAGGCAGTCTCATCACGCACAAATCATTTGAGCAAATCTGAGTCAAAAATATGTGCCTGTCTTTTATTGATTGAAAGCTAAAAGTGTCGTACGGATGACTTCTGAGTGTTGTTGTTCAAGCAAAAGGTCAGAAACTCACAAGCGTAGATTCTTCCTTTGGTGGCGCCTGCGATTTGATTGAGTCGTAGGGACAAAATACAGACCATTGAAAGAACAACACATAGATATGGGGATATATGCAAAGTGAGTGTTTTCTATTTTTCCACCTGCTATGGTCAGGCATTGCACAAGTCGGTTGCGAAGCAGCGGTTTGAAAACTCACGGATGATATTAAACCAAGAGCACTGGTATTTGGGTTTTTGGAGGGTGGTATGAATTGATACATTTTTAATGTTTTCAACATACTGTACTGATGTTCATGCTGATGTTTTGAATACTTACAGTGCTTGAAGTCTACAGTCACGCATAATGTATTTGCTGCTGCACACTCCTTCTCAGCGAAGCTACAAAACCCCATGTGCTGATTCTTACAGCTACAGCACTTCAGCCCTTCATCTGAGGAAAAGAAAGAGCACATTGTTACTCATTTGGTCAATTTCAATCCTGAACGTCAAACAAAGAAATTCATCCTGTTAGTCTATCATATGTGTTCCAGGTACCTCCAACGTCTGGCTATCCCTTGAAATGTTGATCTTCAAAAGTTCAGTAGAGAAACTCACCTGCCGCGAAGAGCAGGGCAATGCTTAAAGCCAAGAGAAGGAACTTCATTGTGTTGTTCTGTGAGAGAAAACGTTTCATTTAACAGCACAAAAGTTTCACTATAATCAATTTTAAATTTGTTTAACTGGTTTAACCGTATATCCTGCTATTATTGTGTGACATTAGCTCAAAGCCACCGCATCGTTCCCCTCTACTGGACATACTTTGATGACTCGTATTTTTTTCGGTTTCTGCCAGTCGATGATGATCAATATGTTGACTTCCTTCTTTTATAACTCCTCATATTTACTTAGCATGTTTACACACTCCATTTCTTACCTAAAGAAATTCTTTTCATCCATCCAAATGAGGCTTATTTAAAAGGATTATTTAAAAGGTGAACTCTTCAAAAAGATAACACTTCTGATCAGGGCCGGAGCCAGAACGTGGCTAATGGGTGGACCTGGTAAAATCAGGGTGGGCCTGAATATTTCTCTCACTGATCACAATCTATCCCGACACATCGTATATTCAAATAAAATGACAAGACTGAATAATATGAAGTTCAGAACCTCCGTAGACAACCACAATTATGCCATTCTTAATGTTCAATAAAATAAAAAAAACACAACAAAACACAAATTCAAAAATAATTTAATAATAATTTACTAAAAAATTCAAAGTATATATTTTTTTTCATGAATCTCACTGGGTGGGCAGCCTGTCAATCTGGGTGGGCCTGTGCACACCCAGGCCCACCCGTGGCTCCGCCCCTGCCTCTGATGAGTGAGGCACTCGGATGACGGGAAGCAACTATGCAGTTGTATACATGACATTCGAAAGGGGAAACGTGGGAAAATTGAATTTTCAATGTCTTGTCTGCTTGCAAACAGTTGGGTCTCTGATAAAACATCACATATTTGATAACTAGAGAATGCAATTTCTGGAGAAATTGCGTGTGAAGGCGAAGAAGCTGAAAAAAAAACTGTAGAATATTTTGGAATGATACTGAATGATGTGGAATGAAATTGAATGACCTTGAATGATATACAATGGCCTGGTATGAGCAGGACATGAAATATTGCAAAAGGGAAGCAAGGAAACAATGAAAGTAGGAAGTCAGTAAAAAAGAAGACAAAGAAGGGAAACAAAGGAAAGAAGGAAGCAAGGAAACAAGAGAGCAAGGAAAACAGCAAGCAAGGAAACAATGATAGAAGGAAGTCAGAAAAAAGAAGACAAGAATGAAGGGAAACAAAGCAAGGAAGGAGGTTAAGAAATGAGGAAGAAAAGACTCTAGGAAGCCAGGAAGGAAAGAAACAAGGAATTGTTTGTAGATGTTGGGCCACTTCCAGGTCACTTCCAGTTGAACTTGGGTCACTTCCGGGTCTCTTCCCGTCACTTCCAGGTCACCCTCTGTCACTCCCGGTTCACTTCCTGTCACTTTCGGGTCACCTTCTGCCACTTTTGGGTCACTTCTGGGTCACTTCCTGTCACTTCAGGGTAACTTCCTGTCACTTTTGGGTCACTTTTGTGTAACTTCTTGTCACTTACGGGACACTTCCTGTCACTTCCGTGTCACTTCCTGTCACTTTCGGGTCACTTCCAGGTCACTTCCTGTCACTTTCGGGTCGCTTCTGGGTCACTTTCTGTCACTTCCGGGTCACGTCTTGTCACTTTTGGGTAACTTCTTGTTGCTTCCGGGTCACTTCCTGTCATTTCTGGGTCACTTCCGGGTCACTTCCTGTCACTTTCGGGTCACTTCCGGGTCACTTTCTGTCACTTCCGGGTCACGTCTTGTCACTTTTGGGTAACTTCTTGTTGCTTCCGGGTCACTTCCTGTCATTTCTCGGTCACTTCCTGTCACTTTCGGGTCACTTCTGGGTCACTTCCTGTTACTTCCGGGTCACGTCCTGTCACTTCCGGTATTGTCCACTCCAACAGGTCATTAAAAAAAAAAAGAGATAAAAAATTATCAGCCCAATATGTTTGAATTTGTGGAGGTGATCGTGTTTTTTTTCTCATAGGAGCTCACATTAGATGTTTAATAAAAACTAAATATTGTGCCGCCCGCTTTTAATAAACTTTCTGAATTTGAAATGGACAAAAGAAGGAATGTGCAAATGAATTTTAGTGGCAATTAATCACTTTCAGAGACTAGGTGACAACAGAACGTGACAAACCAAAACAAGGAACAACACAGATCAAAGCTCCCTGCGATGAAATAAAAATGAAATGAAATGTAGACACAGCAGACCTTCTTTCTTTGCTCCTGCCTGTCTGTGTTAAACTAAACAGCTCTATCCACACTGCTCTGAAAGTGCCCTAAAAAAATCATTTCTTGGTTGAAACAAACCAACCAGCAACCGTGTTGGCTGACCTAGGCTCATAAAGTCCAGTTTTTCATGAAAAATGAGTTTTTAATCACATGCACCATCATCCTCACCTGTAAATCAAACCTTTGGTACGCATTTTAAGATCAACCAGTCGGAAGGATAAACATTTTGCGTAGCAACTCATTGAAGCTGAAATCTGATTGGAACCAAAAATTTAACCCAGAAACACTAGCCAAGACGTGCGCTATGAAATGAAGACAAAAGAATGTTGGAAATAAATGATGACCATTTCATGCATGTTGTAAATGTTGGTCCGTGTTTCCGATAGTGTTTGGGCCAGTAGGGAAGGCTTTGAAATTCCTGACTGCACGGCACACGCCCCTGTGTGGATTTCACTCAAAGAACTACCGGTATATGAATGCAGCAAAATGCTGAATCACTCATGGAATGAGAGCTGTGTGCTTGGGAGGGGAAAAAAAGAACAACAATACGCATCCTTGTGTGCTTTGCCAACTTTCATGTAGATGTTCTATAATGCGCCGGCAAGAATGTTGTTGAAATATTAAGGAGCCAAATGTATCTGTTTGTCATCAATACTTGCCTAGGGCTTTATTGTAAATGAGTAAACTCTTTGTGCAAGATGAACTCTATGTCATTAAGGGCATTCTTCTCATTTACAGAGGTCACCCTGGATCACCGGTCAGGGTGATCATTTCCCTAAATTCCCCACCTGCTTCTTCTCCACAGGTCACATGTCAACAGAAATCAATTGTCAATATGTGACTTTGCCATACTGGCCCAGCAGACAGGATGACGCCAACTTGCAGATTCAAACCCCGAACCTGAGAACCGTGAAGCAAGCGTGAGAACCATTCATCCGCCATGCTAGCAAGTTGGGCCCAAAATCTATTGCTCAACACGAAGTCGAGCGGTGCGCAGCAGATGACGTTCACTTCACAGGATTATTGGCTTCTACTTTTTACGCCATCAAAATGTCGAGCGGCGATGCTGAGCAGACCCAGCACCGCCGTCTCGCACACCTCCATACCACTCAACCAAAGCCAGTAGATTTAAGGTTGATTGCAAAATCTTGACATAGTTGTTGCACCCCCTCGAACACAAACATAACCAAAAAAGGAATTTTATCGGCACATTTCAAGACACCTGTCATCTTATTTCTCAGAGTTTTTAAATTATGTACCCCCTTCAAAATCCCGACAGAGTTGGCGCACCGCCTCTCACCCGGACACGCTCTAAAAATATTAACAGACATCGTTCTGGACATCCATGGTCACCTTATAGCAGCATTTCTCAATTTTTTTAATCCTTGAACCCCTATCAACATTCTGATAGTTGGCGCACCGCCTCTCCCTACTACTCCCCTCCAAAATTAAAATGGGCATCTTACCAGACCTTTCATTTTCGACTTATAGCAGCTTTCCTTTAATTTGTTAAGCCCCCCCGCCCCGTTCAATATCCCAACAGGGTTGGCGCACCACCTTTTCAATGCACACCTTAAATATAAACGTAAGAGTCACTTTTATGGATGTCATTGGTCAAATTATGGTAGTTCTCAAAAATTCTCAACCACGCACAACCCTTCAACATCCAGACAATGTTAAGGCACTCCCTGCACACAAAAATGATTAGGCACAATTCAGAATTTGTGTATCCCCTCTAACCCGGACACAACCTAAAAATAATTACACAGTAATATGCACCTTTTTGGACATCCATGTTGAAGCACCCCCTTCAACATTCCGACAATGTAGGCGCACCCCCTTTTCAACACACACTGTCAATACAAATATAATTAGCAACTTTCTGGATGCCAATATTCACCTTCTATCAGCCTTTATCAAATTGTTTTAAGCCACACACACCATTCAACATCCCCACTATCACAGGCACACCCTAAAAATCATCATTTTCAGATTTGGTCCATGTGAGTGCAAAGCAACGCACTGTTGAAGATGCAAAAATATTTATTTAACAACTAGATACCTTTCCATGGAATCTTTCTTTATCAGGCAAGTGCACATCTGCAGATGATCAAACTCCAAATACAAGGTGAATCATAACAGTTTTATTGGCTCACTTTTGCTGTAATCTGCTTGCATTTGATGGAAGGCCATCAACTATTCAGTGCAAAAAAAAGATTGAGTGGGATTTTTTTTTTAAAAGTCTCAAGTCTAAAGGTTTGGACTAAGATAATGATAATAATGGGACATCAGTCCAAACATTTCAAGACTTGAACATGTGGCTGCCTGTAGAGCTGCTTGTAAAGATTCACCTATCGTGGGAGCGGGAGCCGGTCTGACCGCTTCTCAGACTTGTTTCTAACGGACTATCTGCTGATATATTTCAACCCCTTCCATACGGGGTGCTCACACTTTTTGGGTTCAGAGGAACCTCCCTCTCATAATCCTAATTTCAGTTAAAAAACTAAAACGCAATCCCTTTAATGTCATAGGAAATTTAAAAAAAAAATGCCTTTTTTCAAGGGAAAAGTAGTAGAATTTTTTTGGGAGGGGGCAAAAAAATGTTGTAATGGTATCTGAATAAAATCATATATTTCAAGATTTTTTTTTTAGTCTTTCCAGGAGCAAAGACCTGTTGTGCAACAAATAAAGTAGTTAATTTTAACAATCCAATAATATTTTTTGCCCAATTTAAATTCATTCATTCCAATCATTTAACTAATTATTTAATCAAAATAAGTGTTGGTTGTCTATGTATTTATTTTATCTTCAATAAAGAAATTAAATAATTATTTAATGAGGCAAATCAAAACACAGTAAATAAATGACAAAATACATTTAAAGTAAGCAATTTTAGCAAATTATTTCTAAATAAAGGCAAGTTTATTAGTAGAGCACATTTCATGTACAAAACAAGTGAAAGTGCTTAACAAAAAACATTAAAAGATTTACAGAAAGAGAAAATAATATTAAGACACTACAAAAATCACAATAAAATCATCTAAAATAAATTGTTTTATTAGAATAAATCCTCAAATTGTTTAATTACAACACTATTTTTTTAAAGCAACCAATTGAAAAAGCTAATGGCTAAAAAAAAATATTAACCCAACAAAGATTACATTATTACAGATAAACTGCCATAATTTGTAGGCAGTACTGCCCTTGAAGCTAGTCGATTTCCTTATTTAAAACAAAAAAAAAACCTATTTTTGTCACAAATAATGCCCCTGTTAGCGCTTTCACGTGTGACTCAAAATTGCCACTTGCGCACTGAAACCGTGACGGGGCCTGAACGACTGTTTCACTGTGACGACATCACTCTGCCTGTCAGCACATGACTCACACCTGTAGTGTTTTCAGCCAGGCTCTTCAGTTTGTTTCCTGCAAGTGAAATGCTTTCATTTAGGATAAATCCTTTTTTTCTTTAGGCATATACCGTATACATACACTACTTCCCAATTGTCCCAATCAACACGCTCCTCTGTCCCCTGGCCAAGATGTAACCTTGTTTTCCTCGTTGATGGTGCTTTGTATTGTTTGTAGGTTGTCAAAGTTTTGTTTCTTTTCGAGATGGGATTGTCAAGCTTGTTGGTGCAGTTGTTCACACACAAAACAGGAAGTCTAAGCTTGCCTCACCACAGCCTGCCAACACTTGTCACTCTGGTTCCCTAAGGCAGTTTCTCACGGTTACACGTTTTTATTTTTTGTTGTTGTTTATGAATGAAATCTAATGAATTAACCAGTTTCAAAGATAAAAAAATGATGAGAGACCTAACCACCTTTCACAACTGTTCAATCTACGCACCCATCCAACATCCCAGCTGAGTTGCTACAGGGTTCTAAAACTGTGACTATAGATGCTAACCGTTAGCACATCAGTGGTGTTTTAGCATCAAACTAAGAGGATGGCAGGCAAAGCTATGCGCTTGTTTTAAATGCACAGATGTAATTGTCTTTGTTTTATGTTTGGTTCGACAGTAAACTTTGACTGGGAGTAGCAAAAAACACTTTGAAGACTACTAATTTATGATTAGGATCATCGTTACTCCTAGCCAAACAAAATTGGGCGCATTGTTCTCCATTGCGATTTGTATTCGTTTCATTGTTCAGCCGTAATTCTTTCCTCAACTTTTGAATCCTAACAGAGTCCAAAAGATACGCAAAGAGCTTTCTCCCGTTCTCTGAAAGCATCTCTCCTCGGAGTATTAATTGTGGACATTCCTCCTGCTTGGTGGAACTCAATATGTCCGACAATCCTAGCGTGGATCAAACGGAGGGATTGTAGTCCACTTTTTTGACTCTGGGACACTGCCTCCATTCATTTGTGGGACAATCTGATTTCCTGGGCAGCACTCTTGGCCACACACTTGTTGTCGGGCGGACTCACTCGCGTTTGGGACCGCTCACGTCGTCTTCATTGACAAAACTGGACACTGGACTGGACTTGAAGTTTCACCCACAGGTCAAATTGATTTTTATGTCTTCATTTGGTCGCTTGGTGTCATATGATTATGTACATTACTGCTGCATGCTTTGATCTCAATAGCTAAAAAAAATGGTTGTATTTGAAATGTGTAAATTTATTCCTTTTATTGATATTATGCATTGTGTTGGATTTCAGGTTTTACATAAATAGACGTCAATGCAAATCAAGTTGAGTTTCAGCAATATTTGAAATAATATATCGTCGCTATCTTGTAAAAAACAAGTATGTCCAATTTGACTTTTTCTTTTTTAATTTTCACATTATGGGATGTCTGTAACATGGGGACCCCATTCTCGTAAAAAAAAACAAAAAAAACGTGTTTTTCACAAGACAGTTATGATATGCCGGGTCTTTCATAAGTTTAAGCACCTCCAGAAAAATTAGGAAACCAAAAACACATTGAACCTTTTTGGTTTATTGGCCATTTTCCGAAATAATAAATAACATTAAATAATAATATAATTGTAAAAAAATGATTGTATGACAATATTTGTGTCTGGACTGTGGGAGTTATGTTGTCAGTAGTTTGTTCATTTTGCTGCAAATATAAATGGCAATATCAGAGAAACGGATAATTTTGCAGCTGTCTCTTAATTTTCATATTTATTCAGTTTTCAAAAGTTTGGGATCACTTGGAAATGTCCCTATTTTTGAAATTTGAAAAAAATAGTAAACGCACATTTACTGTACATACTGTATGTACATACAGTATATGTAATGCACATACATGTGTAAATATATGTATATGTACACGCACATACTGTATATACATATAAACACATTTATACACGCATGCACACACACACACGTATATATATATATATATATATATATACACAATATATGTTCACTTTTGAGTAACACTCAATTCAATGCAGCTTCTGCCTTCTCGTGTGTCTGCTGTGTTGTCTTCGTGTACATTAGCATCCTCCTACATTTCATAAACATGCATTTTCAGTTCACTGAAGGCTACCCATACCCATACTACGCATATTGGAGTGTGAATCCTTGTTTGTCCATCTGTGTCCTGTGATTTGCTGGCCGCCAGTCTAAAGTCAGCTGGGATCAGCTTCAGCTTTCCTGCCATGCTACTGTAATAGAAAATGGATGAATGGTATTGTTGGATTTTTTTGGCCAATCAGATTATAACCTTTACGTGTTGCCATGTCTATCTAATCTGCCCAGCGCATTCGCGATCACTGGTGCTGGTTCGTGTAACTTGAACTATATTAATTAAAAAATATATATTAATAAGTATTTGGTTATATTATTTTGTATATTATGAAAAAAAGGAAGAATAAATAAGAATGTGTAAATGTGTACAAATACTTTTAAATATTTTTTTGTTTTGTTTTTACTGGGAAACCCCCCGTCCCCCACCACCACAACCACCACCCAGTTTCGCGGGAAAACATACATTGAATGTTACGATATCACATATATATTGATTTTAAACGGCCCAGATGATGTATGTGGCACAGTTTGCTCTGTTGGATTGTGTTGGGATGTGCCAGTGCTGCTATTAAGAGGTGGATTAAGTCTGTCTAGTTAGCACTGAAAGCACATACCCGGTTAGGTCGTAAGCCTAACCTAACCCTTTTGCTCTTTTACTGTTCTGACTGTGAACCCAAACGTGAACTTAAAACCAATGCTTACATTCTATTTCACGCCTCATGATTTTACATTTATGTGATTTCACCGTTACGTATAACCAACGGCACTACAACATGCTCCATGATGAAAGCCAGTTTGACAGTGCTGCTCTAGAAGGAGGGGCTGAAGTCTTTTTTTAGCTCCTACAAGTGAGTCACCAGGTGACCATTTTGCACTTGCAACAGTCACCTCAAGTGATGAATCATTGCCCGGGGGCACAGCAGACAGGTGTGTTAAGTGTATAAAAGAGGCGCTCCAGCCTCGCCTGGGCATTTCTTCAAGCAGCAACACTCAAGCAAACTTCAGTTGAAATTTGGACATGGTTTCGGCGGGCTTGCAAATGCTGGGCGCCGCTCTGTGCGGCCTGGGCTGGATAGGGACCATCGTAGTGTGCGCCTTGCCCCAGTGGAGGGTGACGGCCTTCGTGGGCGGCAGCATCGTGACGGCGCAGACCACGTGGGAGGGCATCTGGATGAGCTGCGTGATCCAGAGCACGGGTCAGAGGCAGTGCAAGGTCTACGACTCCTTTCTGGCCCTGAGTTCGGATCTCCAGGCCGCCCGGGCCCTGACCATCACCTCCATCCTGCTGGGCGTGCTGGGAGTGATGCTGTGCATGGCGGGTGGCAAGTGCACCAACTGCGTGCAAGATCGGGGCACCAAGGTCAAAATCTGCGTGGCGTCCGGCGTGGTCTTCATCCTGGCGGGAGTGCTGTGCCTCATCCCCGTGTGCTGGACGGCCAACGACATCATCAGGGACTTTTACAACCCGCTGACTTCATCTTCCCAGAAGAGGGAGCTGGGGGCCGCCCTGTTCATCGGCTGGGGGGCCTCCGCCCTGCTCATCATAGGCGGCGCCCTCCTGTGCGCCAACTGCCCGCCCAAGGACGACTACCCCGTCAAGTACCCGCCTAGCCGAGCGTCCGCGCCCAAAGACTACATTTGAGGGGTGTCCAGTGTTTCATCAGCGGCGGCGCGCACATAACGGGCCACACCTGCCGACCAGAACCTGCTTGTTGACTGGAAGGAAGCCAATGTTACATTTCTCTTTAGTTGAGCATTTCCATGTTTTTATACACTCCGTTTCATTTCTTACTTTTTTTTATGATTGTATATTGTCAGCATGTGTATAGAAAGTGTCATAAAGATCATCTGTTCTTTACTATTGTGTTTTTTGTTTGTTTTTTTGCTGTATAACTATTATTGCACAATTGAAAGAAATGAAATGAAATAACTAATCTAAACTAGTGGTTCTCAAACTTTTTATTTACTTCAATTGCCACCTCAAAAACTACATGGGTCTCAAAATACCACCATATATACTCTTAAATATACTGTACCACTCCCTAAAAGTTACCTTAATACTCTTGATTTTACAAAATATTCCCTAAAAGTGACCTAAATACGTTTTAATTTATGAAATACTCCCTAAAGGTTACCTAAATATGCTTAAATCTACTGTATTAATCCCTAAAAGGTGTTTTACTACTTCAATTACCAAATATTACTTAAACCTTTTACCTACATACAGAAAATTATCTCTAAAAGTTACCGAAATCCTCTTACATTTGTTGTGGTACTCCCTAGAAATTACCGTAATACTCTTAATTTGCACAGTATTCCCTAAAAGTTACCCAAATACTCTTGACTTGATTAAATATCCCTAAAAGTTACCTAAATACACTTACATTTACGAAATACTCCATAAAATTTGGTTCACTACTACTTAAATCTGCTGAACTACTCCCTAAAAGTTACCTTAATACTCTTAAATCTACTGAAATATTGCCCAAAAGATACCCAAATATGCTTGAATCTACTTTAATACTCCCTTCATTTAGACAGAAGTAGTCCTTAGCTACATTACATTACAGTGTATCTCCACTATTTGCAGGTTACAGGGTCTGAGCCATACCACAAATTGTGAAAATCGGTAATTGACAGCGCCCCAAAAAGGTTTGTAATTGCATTTAGATGCCATAAGATGGTAGCAAAGCTTAATTTATGTCGAAATGGATGCACGTTTATGTCACAACTCATTTTAACATGCGTGTTTGACACCAAGATGCCACCTGATAGCGCCAAAACAATACTGAGTACAAAAAAAAAAAAACTGAATCAGCATGCACCATTTCCCTGCCCAGATAAGAAAGTGTAACTTGCGTCAGGAAAGCCATAAACTCTGCCAAACAAATCACGTGAGTGATTAAAGTCTGCCAATGCAATGCTAACACATAATGGGGAACGCTTTTGAGAAGCTAACGGATAGCCTTGGTGTCGAGATGTTATAACCTCTTAAGCAATGGATATTTCAAAACAAACAGTGAAGCAACACATAGGGAAATATAAAATACTCTCAGGCATATATTTTTTATCCTCTGTGATGAACGACTAATGTTATTGCGGAGTAAAGAATGCTATTTTTCTTAAAGTGGAAGTCATGTTTTTCAAGAATATGTTCTATGCAAGCCCACTAGTTGAAACAAAGCATTCTGATAAATATTGCGTTTGTGGAATAAGTGTTAATCCACTCATTTTTAGCCATCTCTGGAGGCAGCCATTTTGTCTTCTGTCGACTGAAAATGACATCACAACTGCTTACAAAGACCAATCAAATTCAAATTCGGAAAAATGTTCAGCCGTGATTGGCCGTTGTGAGCAGTTGTGATGTCATTTTTAGTCGGCGGAAAATAAAATGGCCGCCCCCAGAGATGGCTAAAACCGAGTGCATTTTGCTGCTTAACTTATATTCCACAAATGCAAAATTAATCAGAATGCCATGTGGGCCTGCTGGGAACATATTCTTGAAAAAACTATGTTTGGGTTGACTTCCGCTTTAAAATAAAAAGAACATAACTTTTGTCATTTTTTGTGGGGGTGGACTGCAACAGATTTAATGGCATTTCATTGCAACTCAATGGTGAAAGATGATTGCAATTGTTTTACGAGCGTGTCACGGAATGAAATAAGATCTCAAGGCACCAGACAAATATATTTGAATATTTCTGGTGCGCTGTGAAATTTTTATCATATAAAATATGTGCCTTAAGAACAAGAATGGGAACCTTTTGATCTTGGGAGTATTTCTGGCGGTTCAGCATCACTGAAGGTGACTAGATCTGTGTTTTTGTGTAAACTCACCACAGCCAATTGGAGGCCAGAATTGCGTTGTCACACGCCCCCCTCTGTCACCATTGCCGCTTCTCCCCCAACAAACTATAAAAACAGAAGCTCACATCTTCCCGCTCGTTTCTCTGACTGGACGTTAGCCAGCGAGATGGTGTCTCAGGGTGTTCAGATGATTGGAACCTCCATGGCAACGGTGGGATGGTTGCTGGTCATCGTGGTGTGTGCCTTGCCCATGTGGAAGGTGACGGCCTTCGTGGGAGCCAACATCATTACGGCGCAGACCGTCTGGCAGGGCCTGTGGATGAACTGCGTAGTGCAGAGCACGGGACAGATGCAGTGCAAGGTTGATGGAAATTTTCTACAATCATAGATAGCTGTGACAGAACTGAAAGTTGCACAATATTATATATATTATATATATATATATATATATATATATATTGCCTAATAGCGTAGTTGCCTATTTTGTTCTAAATGTCTGTATATTTTCAGTCACCCAGATCATGGTAATCAGCAAAAAGCTGAATCAAGGCAACTGGACTGTTTTCTGTCATTATTTTCCTTGTTTTCCCCAAACTTTAATAGTATGACAAGGCAACTGTTTTTTTTTTTTGTGGTTGGGGTGATAGTTCATGTCTGATCAAATCAGAGGATGACAAGACCATCAAGCTGTCGAAGGACAAAAGGGGCGTGAGAGAGCACAGACAATGGGCCACGACTTACCTTAATAGCATAGTTGCCTTGACCATGACCCGAATGTCCAAGATTCGAGAAACATAAAACATTAAGCAGGCACCTTGGAAATTTTATTGATATGATCATGACAGTAAGTTAAAAATGATTTAGGCAATAATGCCAGTAGGCTGACAAAACATGTATGTGCGTGTGTGTGTGTGTGTCTTTGTGTGGGCATCTGCGTCTGCATGTAGGTATATATAAGCACATTGTCTGATTTTATCAGACAGGAACAAGCTCCCCAACCACAATAAAACTGCTCCGTTATTAGTCCATAATCAGCAAGTGCCATATCATTAGCCAAGTAGTTGCCTAGTCATATTTTAACATTTGTGGGAACATACATATTATTGGAAAGGGGTTGGAAGGGAAAAATAGCATGACATTTTCATAAAAGGAAATGGCAAACATTATTTGAACGTCTTTTACTCCAATTTTCCAACATCATTGAGCCAGGGCATATATTTTACATTAAAAAAGGCTGCTCGGACTCCTCTGGATATTATTTAAGTCGTTTGAACTCTAACAAAAGGTCTACGACTCCATGCTGGCGCTTGCGCGGGACCTGCAGGCCGCCCGGGCAATGATCATCATCTCCATCCTCATCGGGATTTTCGGCGTGATGCTGTCCATCGTGGGCGGGAAGTGCACCAACTGCATGGAGGAGGAGGCCTCCAAGGCCAGGGCATCCGTCTTGGCCGGAGTCCTGTTCCTCCTATCCGGACTCCTGTGCCTCATTCCCGTGTCATGGTCGGCTCACACCATCGTCAGCAACTTCTACAACCCTCTGATCATCAAGACCCAGCGTTTCGAGCTGGGGGCGGCCTTGTATGTGGGCTGGGCGGCCACTGTGCTGCTGCTGATCGGCGGGGGGCTGCTGTGCTGCAACTGCCCCCTTGACCGCCACCAGAACCCCCGCTATGTCCCCAAATTCACCACTGTGAAGTCGGCGTCCACTTCAAGGCAATACGTGTGAAACACTGCTGATGGGACTTGGAGCTAAAAAAAAAAAAAAGTGGCATTAATGGTGAATTGATGCGTTCTACAGGGTGTATCCCACAAAAGCTGTATTCAAATTGTTAATTTGTTACATATTCACAGATTTTTTTAACCTATTCTCCCTCTTTTTATTGAAAAATTTGCCTATTTCTTATTTTATACTCTTTTGGCAATGCCATTATATGCCAGAAGATAGCACAAAAGCTCCGTCTAAGGAAAGATTAGCTCTACAGTGGTACCTTGGTTTATGGACTTAATTTATTCTGTAACTACGATTGTAACTGTTTTTTTTTTTTTTTATTTTCATATTTATAGAATGGATTATTCGCTATATTGCAAGATTTTGGGGTGATTCATTTTTAGGTAGATTTTGAAGAATAAATGCAATTTTTTTTCTTCAATAATGGGATTACGATTTGCGATTATTTTTTCAGCCATCTTGGATTTTACAAACACAAGCAATAAATATCTGTATTCCTATAAACCCCACGCCCCTTACAATTTTTATAGAACTTGATTTGATCAACTCACAATTACAAAGCAGGTCCACTGATAGTGTAGTGGTACACACGCCCGAGTGGTGTGCGGGCAGCGTGGGATGGATTCCCGCTCAGTGACGGTGTCTGTGTGTGCCCTGCGACTGGCTGGCGACCAGTTCGGGGTGTAGTCTGCCTTCGCCCATTGACGGCTGGGATAGGCTCCAGCAACTCCCCGCGACCCTGTATAGGATAAGCGGTTTGGAAGATGACATGACATGACACTTACAAAGCACAAGAAAAAATAGGTGACGTCCAAGCAGAAACACTATTTTTAGTAATGATCAAGGTTTTGTAAAACATCAAATCAATTAATTGTCAACAATATCGCTAGCTATTTTTTATTTTTAGCTTAAATTATCCAGAAACCAGTCAAATATAAATATTACAGATACTACAGTGTAGAATGTAAAGATGGCGAACCCAAGTGGACAAAAACAATACCTGCACATGTGTATAGTATTGGGTGGTCTGGAATGTAACAAACGAGGGATGGCTTTTCCATCAAATCAAGTTTCCACATTGAAATGCCATTCGACTGTTCTAGCCACTCCCCCCAAAAACACCACAATATATAATGTAATATATTTTTTTAAAGTGTTCAAAATAATGTCCTTTTGCATGATCTTCACATACTTCCTATTTGCTTTATTGTGTGTAGCTGGTGTGATTTAATCTAAATAAAGCCATCATGAATTCTTCCACTTTGGTTGCACGTGGTCACTACAAATGAGCTTCAAGCCGTTTTCATTGTGCCTTAAGTTGGGGCACCCGTGAGCTGGAGTCCATCCCGGCTGACTTTGGGGCGAGACGTGGGGGTACACCCAGGACTGGTCACCAGATGACTGCAGAACACAAAGAGACAAATTAGAGTCTTCATTGAAGCTAATTTGCTTGTTTTTTATTGTGTTGGCTGTGAAACAAAGATATACTTTTTAGCAAAAGATCAGGTTTTATTTCTCAAGTTTACCATTTTATTCTCACTAAAATTGGGACTTTGTTCCTCAAATCTGTGATTGATTATTTTCCCCCTTGAAAGTAGACCTACCAGTAATGGTAGTAAGATAAATTTCTTCTCTATACACCGTAATATGTAAAAAAAAATAATTCCCGTTTAAAAAAAACATCTTTTTCTAGAAAATGCACAAAACCGCTTTTAATTCTCTTAAATATTATACTTATTGTCTGCAAAGATTTCAACTTTTGTAAAATACAAAACTTATAAAATAAACTTTTTCTTGAAAATAAAACACTTCATAAAAGAAATTCTCTAATATAGAAATGTTTATCTCAAAAATATATATCCTTTTTCTCAACAGTAAAAATCATTCCTCAGAAGAAAATATAGTATATATAGAAAGTATTTATAGAAATATGGTTTCATTCTTGTGAAAATTAAAACTTATTTTTTTAATTCAAAAAAATATACTACTTCAATATTCTTCCTGAAAATTATGACTTTTTTTCCTTTAATATATAAAACTTGTTTTCTCAAAGCTTTGTCTCAAAATGTAAAAAATGTAAAACTTAACACTTGTTAAAAATTGTGACTTTTTTTCTGGAAAACATACAACTTTAATTCTCATTAAAAGTTTTTTTTTTTTTACATTTTTAACTGCTCTTTGACTTTGCTCATATGACTTTATGCTTGTAAAAAAACAAAAACATTTTTTTTTTAATTCTCAAAAATATACTATACCTATTTTTTGTAAGTTATTACTTTTTTTCCTCTAATGAGGATATGCTGTTTGGATAATGGATGGATGGATGATGGAAGATGGATGGATGAATGGATGGATGGATGGATGTGGATGAAGTTTTTTTTTCTCAAAAATGTCAAACCTTTTTCACAATAATCAAAATATATTCTTGTTAAAACAATTAGTTTTTTATAGACAATATAAGACTCTAATTCTTTTCTTTGTAATCCTCAAAAATATGCTACTCCCCCCACCCCCATGAAAATATCTGGTTTAAGTCTCATGAAAACGACTACTTCTTACAACTATACAACTTTTGTATAGTGGCCACAATATGGATATAATGTGCAGACAAAATCAGAAATGGGAAATCCCGGTTCAGAAAGTAAAAACCCTGACACGGTTTTATTTTAGCCACGGGTGTTGCTACTCAATCGGCAGGTAAAAAAGCTCAAGTTGATTAGAATCACCTGTGGCTCAAAACTGTGGCAGGGTTTTTACTTTCTGGGCCTTAATTTCCCATTGAAGATACCCAACCGATTCAAGACAAGGTTACAATTCGAAATTAGGGTTCCGATTCAGGGTTAGGTTTTGAAATTGAAGTTTAGAGGCAGTTGGCGTTTAAATTTGGGCAGGGTAGAGGTTTCACTGGATGAGGGTTAATATTTTGGGGATTCAAGGCCCGGGTTAGACTTTCATGTTCAGTTTCGAAAATATATACGTACGAATCATAAAATTGCTTTTGAGTTAACGAAACCCAATCAAATTGTTACACTTTTTAATGTACCGTCTGTGAATTGTATCGGTACGCATCATATATACAGGCTTTGGATAACTTTTACATGTTACATATTAATGAACATGACAAAAGCTTCAACTGTACCCTATTGATTTGAATAATAACCCCATGGAATCGAACCGAATCAAATAGTACCATAGATGCGAAACGATTATCTTTTACTGGAGGGATGCACACCACTAATAGACATATATGCGATGTTTTTTTCCAGAACTGTCCAACTTTTGGCAGCTAGCCACTCTAAAAAAATAGGTCCACTAGACTTTCTTCTACTATTTCAAATTCTATGACACTGATTTGGTGGAAACATGTAACCTGCTACT
Organism: Filicampus tigris; assembly: GCF_054856515.1. Taxonomy (NCBI): domain Eukaryota; kingdom Metazoa; phylum Chordata; class Actinopteri; order Syngnathiformes; family Syngnathidae; genus Filicampus; species Filicampus tigris. The sequence goes on along the minus strand of NC_141223.1, from coordinate 23,043,971 downwards.
TAAATAAGACTACCAAGCTGGAATCTTCTGCATCACGGAGTCATAAACACCCATGGTGCGCATACGAAAACACGTTTTTCTCTCAGTGCCGCTCCTTTGACTGTGAGAGGAGAATCCGGTTTGGCGAGAATAACTCACCTGACGACCGCGATTGAGGAACCGCCCCCCACCCAGTCGTCGAGAGAAAGACAGAGGCAGCCGCTGGCTTCCGAACGTCGATCAGTCCAGTACGCAGTCTCTTGGCCATGGGGAAGATCGGCAAGGAGACGGCGGGTCAGATCATCAGTTTCATCGGGCTGGTAGGGGTGGCGGTGACCACCGGCATCCCCATGTGGAGGGTCACCTCCTTCATTGGCGCCAACATCGTGACGGGCCAGATCGTGTGGGACGGGCTGTGGATGAACTGCGTGATGCAGAGCACGGGCCAGATGCAGTGCAAGCTCAACGAGTCGGTGATGAGGCTGACCCCGGATCTGCAGGCGGCCCGGGCGCTGGTCATCATCTCGCTGGTCTTCGGATTCATCGGCTTCATGATCACCTTCATCGGCGCCAAGTGTACCAGCTGCCTGAAGAAGGACGCCTCCATGGCCAAGGTGGTAATCATCGGCGGCTGCCTGATCATCCTGGCCGCCGTGTTGGTCCTAATCCCGGTCACGTGGTCGGCCACCATCACCATCACCGACTTCCAGAACCCCTTAACCATCAACACGCAGCGGCGGGAGATCGGGGCGTCCATCTACATCGGCTGGGGGTCCGCCGCCATCCTCCTGGTGGGCGGCATCATCCTCACCACCTCGTGCCCGCCGCAGAGGCCCATGTACGGATACCCCGGCTACCAGGCGCCGTACGGGTCCGCGTACGGCAACGGGTCCGCGTACGCCCCTGTTTACGCGCCGCCCTCCAGCCAGCCCTACACGCCCAGTGGCTCGTATTATCCCGCTAAACCGTACGCGGCGCCCACCGGATACTCGGCACGGCAGTACATTTAAACAGCGGACCCAAAAACAGACTGCAGACCGTATCTTTCTAGTCCTGCTGACACTATCAAAACTGTGCCAAGACACACACTGAAGATTGTATGTATTCTACTGTAAAATGAGTGGAATGTGGCATTATTGTGAGAATGGGTTCAAAGGACTGGACATTTTCTGGTAAATTGGGGAATTTTGGTAATGCAGTGGACCTCAGCACATTAGTGGATTCGCCTATTTGCAGATTATTGGCGGTAACCTATTCTCCGTTATTCATGGAAACACTCACTCATTCGTGGTATCTATTTCATCATCCAACCCACTTATTTACATTTTTGGCATTATTCCAAATGGAGGGGAAAGAAAATACCCCAAAATATAATTTTTCTCGTGGCAAAAAATAGACTTGTAACTCAATAAAAGTTAGAGCACGTAAATTAAGGTGCCACTGAAATTGCCTGAAATCAGATTTTTTTAGTTGGGGTTATAGTAAAATATACATTGGATACTTGCAGCTCAGCATCCGTGAATTCAACTATTGACTGATTTAAAAATATATATTTCAAAAATAGTATTTTTGGCGGGGTGTTACGAGCTGATCCCTGTTCTTCGGGGAAAATGGAAAACGGTTTATCCCCATTTTTTCACGAATTTGGTTATTTAAAAAAACTTTTTTTTCAATGCATTTATAATGGGTGTCAATCATACACAGATTTTCGGTATTCGGAGGCCGGCCCCTGTCCCTATCCCCCATTAGAAGCTGGGGTCCACTGTATTTATTTATTTATTTTTTTAATTTATAATGGAATGTGTTTCACCTTTGAAAATTCCTGGAATTTTTCAGCCCAAATAGTGCGTGCATTTACACCTACGGACAATTGAATTTAGTCTTCAATGAACCAAACATTTATGTTTTGAAACTGTGGCATCATCTAAATGCCCGTTTGCACTGGAGTTGACCATTTTTCTGCATGTAATTATCCCAATTTAAAAAAAAAAATTTTTTGTACATGTGATCTGTTGATTTTGTGTAAATAACTCTGAATGTGTAATAAAATATTTGACCAGACCTCTTTTGTGACAAAGACAATTTCTTGACAGAATTTGCTGTAATTTATGATATTTTATAAAATGATATGCATTATTGTTTCAGTTAAAGTGATATTGTGGGTAATAGCTAAATTTGCACATTCCCATTTTATATTTTTGTGTGGTTGATGTTCATACTAGATGTTTTTTTAAAGGGAAAGTCAACCCAAACATTTATTTTCAATATGTTCTATGCAGACCCACTAGTTGAAATACGTCATTCTGATTAATATTGAGTTTGTGGAACATGAGTTAAGCAGCAAAATCCACACGTTTTTAGCCATCTCAGAGGGCGACCACTTTGTCACTTATGTCAACTGAAAATGACATCACAACTGCTCACAACGACCAATCACGGCTGACCTGTTTTCTGAAGCTGAGCCATGATTGGTCGTTCCCTGAGCCCTGAGTAGTTGTGATGTCACTTTCAGTCGACAGAAGTGACAAAATGGCCGCCCTCTGAGATGGCTTGATTTTGCTGCTTAACTCATATTCTACAAACGCAATATTAATCAGAATGTCTTGTTTCAATTAGTGGGCCTGCATAGAACATATTCCTGAAAAAAAATGTTTGAGTTGACTTCCACATTAATTAATCAGGAGTTACTTACCATTTACTCAACACTTGAGTAGTTTTTCACCGAATAGGCTATTTTTACTCAAGTAATAAGTTGGAGGGCTACTTTTCAGTTTATTTGAGTCATATTATTCTTGGGTATTTGGGGCTACTCTACACATGTGCACTGTGTAGAAAATTGAATTTGTGTCAGTGTTTTAATAATTCATTTTTTGTATGTCTTGTTTAAACACATTATTATTAGGTTTCCCCAGAGGCCTTGTGTAGAGTAGCCCCAAATACCCAAGAATATGTAAATAGTTTCTTCTACAACTATCCATCCATCCATTATCCAAACCGCAAATCCTCACGAGAGTCGCGGGCGTGCTGGAGCCTTTCCCAGCTGTCATCGGGCCACCCTGAAATGGTTGCCAGCCAGTCTTCAACAACTATATTTTTTAATGTCTGGGATGAAATTTGAACATATGTAGATAGTTGGAGGAAGTCAGGTTTTCTTTTTTTTAATGAAAAAAAACAAAACAAGACCTGTATGAAGTCACATTTGGAATAGCATATCAGTGAGTACAATGCAGGCATTTTGCATTTACACATTCCGGAAGTCTAGTTTCTACACTTAAGCCCACGTTGATACAAACACGTTATTGTTATGAATTTCTTGGTATGTTTCTCCTATGAATTTACACGTCATCAAACGTGTGTGATTTTTTTGAATAGACTTTGTCTTTGACAGCCCAAATCACGCCCTTAAGGAAGAAATTCATTGGAGTGAAGTCTGTTAATTGTCGTGGCCATTTAACTAAATATATAAGTATATCGCCACTGTCATGTGAAAAACAAGTATGTCCCTCCTTTTCAATTCTCATATTTTTACGTGAATGGTGTTTCCGTGTTACAGACATCGCATTAACGTGAACATTTTTTGAAAATTCCCAAATTGGACATAAGCGTTTTTCACAGGACAGCGACGATATGAAATATTTTCTAAACAAAGAAAAAATTAATTCATAAAGAAGAAAATGGTAAAAAACTTGATATAACATACGTTTTTTTAGCCTGATAGCATAATTGCTAAAAAAGTCTTTTTTAACTTACAGCTACAGTATCAATTAAAAAAAATACCAATGTGCTTGTGAAAACTTTTCTTTTTTCTTGTTTTACCAAAACAAATATGACCTAGGCAACTATGCTATTAGGCAAACGAACTATTTTTGCACCACCATAAGGAATAAAAAAAAAAAGAAGAATTTAAAGCTAAAACACTCTTTTGTAGTGATCCGCTCAAACGGGTCCACTTCCACAACAAGGCCATCACACTCCTCCCTGATATTACCGCACCTCAAAAGTTTGTCACTTTGAAAACCGAAAGTGGGTGACGACCCACCAATCAGGTGTCAGAGCGTCGTTTGAATCAAGACTGCTTTCTCATTTACATGAAGTGACGGAGGAACTGATGTTTATCTCGTCGAAACTCCTTGGTCCTCTGTGAGGAATCTGGTCAGGCAGGTTCAGCCCGCCGGTTTCAGTTAAAACTTGGGCTCCAAGACTCCGCCCCACATAGGGTTGGTAATCCTTAAAACCAATTCGAACACTCCAAGCAGATTATTCTTCGTCCTCAGCGACTTGTTCAGCTCCTGTGTCCTGCTTGTGAGAAACCTAAGCACAAAGACGTGGTCATGGTGTCGCTGGGCCGCCAGATGCTGGGCTTCATCCTGGCCATCATCGGCTTCTTGGGGACCATCATCGTTTGCGCCCTTCCCATGTGGAAGGTAACCGCCTTCATCGGCGCCAACATCGTGACGGCGCAGGTCATCTGGGAGGGTTTGTGGATGAACTGTGTCATGCAGAGCACAGGTCAGATGCAGTGCAAGATCTACGACTCGCTGCTGGCCCTTCCCCAGGACCTGCAGGCTGCCCGGGCCCTGGTGGTCATCGCCATCATCGTGGCTGGCTTCGGCATCATCTTGGGGATCGCCGGAGGGAAGTGTACCAACTTTGTGGAGGACAAGACGGCCAAAGCCAAGGTGGCGATCGCGGCAGGCGTGGTTTTCATCTGCGCCGGAGTCCTGGTCCTCATCCCCGTGTGCTGGTCGGCCAACACCATCATCCGGGATTTCTACAACCCAATCCTGACCAACCCTCAGAGGAGGGAGCTGGGCGCCGCCCTCTACATCGGCTGGGGTACGGCGGCCCTGCTCCTCTTGGGCGGGGCTCTTCTGTGCAGCTCGTGCCCACCCAAGGACGGACCCGAGTACCCGGTCAAGTATTCGGGCGCAAGATCCACAGCCACCAGTCGGGCCTACGTCTGAGGACCGACCCTGGCCAGGAAAAGACTTTGAAGTACAATCGAACCTCGGTTCAAGGACAACCCCGTTCATGGACAAGTCGATTTTCCGACAAATTTTGCTCCGGTTTTCGACCCATGCTTTCATCACGGCATCCGCTCGGAACAATCAGTTGTGCTTTCTCTTTTTGTTTTTTTGCTCTAAAATGGCCCATCAGTCGGACTCCAAAAAGTAAACCGTCGCCAAACATGAGAATTGTGTTTGTGCTTCTGATCCCACTCTGCACTTTGGTTTGGTAAAATCTTTATAACAGAGTGTGTTGACCTTTATTTTTGTCATTCTTCTTAACTAAACCCATAAAAACAACACAAATATAATTTGGTTCTGGGGCTGGAATGGATGAATTCTATTTTCCTTCAGTTTTGGAACAAATTAAGTTTGTGAACAAAGGTTTGACTATTCTTTCCTCAACCTCGTGTGTGTTTCCACCGAAACCAACTTTTGGCAAGAATTCCACATTTTATGGCGTGAAATCTGCCTCAGGACTGAGCTCTAATTTTTATCAATATTGTACCAAAAAACTAACAACAACTACAATGGGAAGCTATTTGTACAGCCACATCTTATCTTGTGAATGTGTTTTGTGTATAAAATGTTCTTCTTTCATGATCATTTTTTTTTTTTTACCAATTTTACTGATATTTAATAAATCATTTACTTACAGTGACATCATTTTGTCAATGTCCTTTTTCCACTAAATCAGAATCAGAATTCCAGTCACCTTTAATGGCCAAGTATGTTGAAACACATTGGAATCACTCTAGTACCATAAAAAAACAACATATAGGACATACAGAACTCACAAATTTACAAAATATAGAGAATCATTAAGTAAGATAAAGTGCGTAATCGTGCTGTAATACTGATAACATGGTTGCGGATGACACAATTTCTTCACGTCATCATATATATTTTTATTTACTGCCAGTGCTTTCTTTGATTGCCAGGCTTTGTCAGTTTATATTGAAGTAGATCACCGAGGTGTAGGTCCAGAAGAGGTGGAATGTGAATTGTTCTTCCAGCAAGATGTTCAACCAGTTCAGCCGGTTGCACCACGTCGGCATCCTTGTGAAACCTTTGCACCAAACTAGATCAGGGGTCACCGACCTTTTTTGAAGATGAGAGCTATTTGATGCCACCTCTTTGATAAACACTATTAAAATAAAACAAATGTTCATATTACCTTTAATTAGATGTTATTAAAATTTTTTACTTCCTTTTTTTTATGTGATTCTGCTTACCACATTTCTTAAACGATTTTCACCATTCCACCTTCAATATATTCCAAAATTTCATGTCTTGTGGGCTATTATTTTTCCCATTCTAAAAAAAAAAAAAGAATTTCACACAATCACCCCCACCCCGAAATTTTTTTAAAATCCCCATTAATTCCCAAAGAAACATTCAACAGGGCAGATTTAAATCAGTCCCGTTCCAAATTCAAAATGTTCAGCTCATTCAATTCACCTTGGGAATGATTTTCAACTACAGGAAATTCCCACATAACAAAACTTACACATTTTCACCAACATTTGCACATTTTTCACCAAACTCAATCCACACATGCCATATCTTTCAATATCATTCCATATTATTGCACATCTTTCACAAACATATTGACAATAGCATTATCATTCCACAGTTTCAAATATATTTCTTTTTTTCTTTCTTTTTTTCTTAGCAATACCATTCCATGCTATACATACATACGGCTGTGGTCATAGCTCCTCAGTGTTCTGTAGAAGTAATATTAGTCAATCTTAGCAGGTGAGAAAGAATATATGTCTATGAGCATTGTTTTATTGTCCGACTACATGTTCTGCTGCACCGTTTATGTTCAAATATCTATTCAATGTTTTTTTTTTCTGTTTTGTTGGAGGTATTTATTTACTGCTTTATTATCGTTCCACCAACCCCAGAGTTTCAAAACTACATCTTATATTATCTATTGTACGCCAGGAAAGAAATTGCTCAGTTCCGGCTTGGTGGACACTTTTAGTTTCAGTCAAATGAGTTCCTCATGTCAGACTGAAAACATCCGTCCACAAAAGTTCCAGTATGAATCAGTCTTTCAGCTGTTTCACTTGACCTGGCTGTCATTGCAGCATGACACGCAGTTTTATCACGTGAACACACCCTGAACTCACCGTTGCATTCTTTTTGTGGCATGCACGTTAATGCCTCAGGCAAGTCAGGTACTAATTACGTTTACGCTGATTACAAAAGTAGCACTTTCGACATAAATTTCCTCATTAAGTGCTTATCAAACCTTTCAGTTAACATTGCGTAAAGTGATTTTTTGCCACAAAACAAAATTTACATCGACAATATTTCAGGTTGCCTCTCACATCAATTTTGTAAACAATACAGATGTGCCTAATTTTTCATACCAACTCATAACATTTTATGTACATTTACACACGTTAGAGTGACACTTTTCTGCTGAGGTCTATATTGTACATGAGTATCATTAATTTGTGTTTTAATTTATTGCTTTCACTGTCTTTGTTGTTGTATTATTGTATTATTGTACAGTATTATGTTCATGTAAAGCTGTTAGGAAAATGCGCTCATTTAAAAAAAGTTGTATTATATTGTATTGTATTGTATTGTTTTGTATTGTTTTGTATTGTTTTGTATTGTATTAAGTGTTAGGTGTGACAAAGTCTCTAAATTGTCAGTTTATGGAAACACATATCAATATTCAATCAGACTTGATTTATATAGGACTTTTGATACATTAAAATGTAGCACAAAGTGCTTTACACAAGAAGATATAAATTATTTTTATTATGGGCAAAACTAGTGAAACTCAAAAATACAATTGAACCAAAAATACAATTGTCATTTTTGTTAAAGATTCTACATCAGTGATTCTCAAAGTGCAGTATGGGCTCGCTCGAATGGTACCCATAAAGAATTACTGGCACAAGTACAGTTCAATTGTATTTAACTCAGTACAGTGGTACCTCTACTTAAGAACGTCTCTTCAAACAAAATGTTCAAGTTTCGAAACGCCTCAACAGGAAAATTGCTTCTTGTTACGAAATAAATTTCAAGATACGAAAGGTAAAAATACAGTATGGGCTGCTACTCGCAGCGCCGGAGTTTTCTGAACGCAACATACTCATAGCTGCTCTGCCATTGGCTGTTACCTAGCATTTTCCTGGAATCCCATTGGCTGAGAGGGACCTCTACCGTATGTGTCTATGTGTGTAGACAGACAGGTAGATTGATATAAGGTAGATAGTTATATATGTGATAGATATGTCTATACAGGGTCCTCGTCATTCACCCCACTGTACTGTACAGCAGTGTTTTTGAAACTTTTTTGAGTCAAGGCACATTTATTTCATTGAAAAAAAATGAAATAAATGTCCCGCGGCACACCAGCAGCTGAAATTGTGAAAAAAAAAGCTTATTTTAACAATAAGTGTTATATTGTTTATATAAGCATTTTTTAACATTGAAGAATGACATTATATTATCATGTCTTGAATAGGAATTAAATAAACACATAGAAAAAAGTATTTTATAATGTTTCATATTGCTACTTACACAGTGTGAAACATGGGCCTGTTTGGATAAACATGTGTCACTAATTCGCTTGTCTCTAAACAGAGACAATTAGCTACCTGCTGCTGCTGCTACCACCTGCTGGTATGGAAGAGTACTACAATGTAATAAACACATGATTACGCTGCTACGGCGCTAGACCGCACAGGCACACAAATTAGATAATTTCCCACGGCACACCTGACAATATCTCACACAGTTTGAAAAACACAGCTGTACAGCATTTAATACGATACAATACATTACAATTTTATTTATATAGCGCATTTCATAACAGCTGGAGCTGTAACAAATCACTTTACAAACAATAAACAATAAATAAATAATAATAAATAACAAATAATAATAATAAATAATAATAATCAACCAATTCAGGGTGTCCCCCGCCTACTGCCTGAAGACAGCTGGGGGGTGATCACACAATTATCTGTAGAGATTAGCGGTTAAAGCATGAAGTGTTGATGCTTTCCTTCAAATTATGCCTAAATAGATTGGTGCTTCGGTGAAAGCAAAGAAACATGAGGGACATCTAGTGGACAAAAGAAATCAAATCAGTGTAAGAATAAAACATTCCCTCACTCCTCTCTTTCAGCAATAATAGTATTTAATAAAGCGGAAGTCAACAAAAACATATTTTTTACAAGAATATGTTCCCAGCAGGCCCACCAGTTGAAACACGGCATTCTTATTAATTTTGCGTTTGTGGAATATAAGTTAAGTAGCAAAATGTACTCGTTACTAGCCATCTCCGGGGGCGGCCATTTTGTCTTCTGTCGACTGAAAATGACATCACAACTGCTCACAGCGACCAATCATGGGTGACCTGTTTTCTGAAACTGAGCCATTTTCAGTCGACAGAAGACAAAATGGCTGCCCCCTGAGTTGGCTAAAAACGAGTGGATTAACACTTATTCTACAAACGCAATATTTATCAGAATGCATTGTTTCAACTAGTGGGCTTGCATGGAACATAATGTTTGCGTTGACTTCCCCTTCAAATATATATTTTTTTAAAGAAGACCATCCATCCATTAGCTGAACCGCTTTATCCTCGTGAGGGTCCCCTGGTTCCTGGAGCCTATCCTAGCTTCCGGTAGTAGGCGGGGTACACCCTGAATTGATTGCCAGCCAATCGCAGGGCACACAAACAAACAAACAAACAAACGCTCACAGTCATACCTAGGGCCAATTTAGAGTGTCCAATTAACCTACCATGCATGTTTTTGGAATGTGGAAGGAAACCAGAGTACCCATAGACACGGGGAAAACATGCAAACTCCACACGGGAAGGCCGGGGCCGGATTCAAACCCATAATCTCTGCGCTGTGAGGCGGACGTGCAAACTAGACTGTTTGTGTTAATTTAGCTAGTAAATGTTGCCACAAAAAAAAGTTTATTTTATAAATAAAGTAAATATGCTGGACGTGTGCATCTTTATTATAACGGAACTACTTGTGAACAGAAACAACAAAAGGACAATGGGCAGGGATGTAGTTACATGTTTTTTCTGTAAAATGAATAATTTCTCCACAGTAGAACGTTTTAGGTAGCTCCTCTTCTGAAGGCATATATATTACATCTTAACAGCTTGTCTTCTTGTCTTCTTGTGGACGCGCGCATTTCTTGAAGCACGTCTGTATTTATGTTATTATTTTGAGGAACGTGTGGACATGGTCTTAAACTGTCCACTGGAAGTTTAATATGGCCGCTGATGGCAAGGAATTCTATGAGGATCTGAAAAAAAAAAGGTTGCTTTCAATGAAAAATGTACTGGGCCCTAAGCCATACGAAAATGTGGTTACACAAAATGTTGAAACTTTGGGCACAGTTGCACCTAGAGGTTTACGGTACTCACTTTTGTTGCCAGCTGTTTTGACATGAATGGCTGCGTGTTGGCTTATTTTGAGGGGATAGTAAATTTACACTTTGATTCAAGCTCTACGCTGAGTATTTTGCATTGGAGCAAGGTGTCACTTCCTCAGTGATGTCTCATGAAACGATTTAATCAAATATTTGCAAAAATGCGAGGGGTATGCTCACTGTGTAGACACTTTCCGATTATATACTTTGTTGACTTTGTGTCTCTTTGTTGTGAGTCTGGAGCGGACTGAGTAACCCAATCCTCGGTGCAGAGGAATAACAATAACACCCTTGACAAAGAATCTTGAATGGCAGGTCTTCTTTTGTGCAGGCCTCTGATGCGTCCTCGACTTTCCCGCCTCCCATTATGTGTCTGCGCCGCATTCGGGCAGCCGATCCACTTCTCACATCATCTTCTCACCGAGCTCTCTGAGGCGCCACCTCACCGCCGCCATGCCCTCCATGGGCATGCAGATGGCCGGCTGCGCCCTGGGCCTCCTGGGCTGGATCGGGGTGCTGATCGCGTGCGCCTCGCCCATGTGGCGCGTCACCGCCTTCGTCGGCAGCAGCATCGTCACGTCGCAGATCATGTGGGAAGGCTTGTGGATGAGCTGCGTGGTCCAGAGCACGGGGCAGATGCAGTGCAAGGTCTACGACTCCATGCTGGCCCTGAGCCAAGACCTCCAGGCCGCCCGGGCCCTGATGGTGGTCTCCATCATCGTCGGGCTCGCCGGTGTTCTGGTGGCCTTCGCCAGCGGGAAGTGTACCAGCTTTATCCCGGACAAAAGAGCCAAAGCGAGGGCGTCGGTGGCCGGCGGGGTTCTTCTGATCATCAGCGGCTTCCTCTGCATCATCCCGGCGTCCTGGACCGCCAGCATCATCATCAGGAACTTCTACAACCCCACCGTGGTGGACGCCCAGAAGAGGGAGCTGGGGGCTTCGCTCTACATCGGCTGGGGGGCGGGGGGGCTTTTGCTGCTAGGAGGGGCACTCCTGTGTGCCAGCTGCCCCCCCAAGAGGGACGAGGCACCATCCGGGAACTACTTGATGGACAGGTCCATAGGAGTGTACAGCAAACCCGACTCGACGGGCTCGTACACGCCGACAAAAACGTACATTTGAGACGAATCAAGTAAAAGCTTCAAAAGGGCAACATGAAGGAAAAAGACGGATGAAGATGGTCGCTGTCTGACATGATTTATTTTGTTGATATTGAATTATTGTTTGTGTACAGGCAGGTGCAAAAGTAGGTGGCTGTTTTGATTCAGAAATAATTTTGCTGAAATTGCTGGCCTTTACATATGTGCGTTCCTGTCATCTAGAGGTGTGGAGCTCTTTTGCTGTTGCTTGGTGTACTTCTCTTTTGAATTTACACGTCATCAACAGTAGGCGGTTTTCGTGAATATACTTCATCTTTGACACCCAAAAGAATAAATCCATTGGGGTGAGGTCAGTAATAAAGAACTCAGTATAACTCTTATAACCTATTTTTGCTCCCGTGTATAATTCGGACGTTGAATGGACAGTTATGACAATTTCTCGTTTTACTTCTGTGGGCTATTGTTCAGGATGTCGAGGTTGGATGGACAATTATGATATTTTCTCATTTTTCTTCTGTGATTTAATGTTCCGGGAGGCAGATGTTGGCTTGCTAGTTAGTTTCTCGTTTTACCCAGTGACCTACTGTTCCAGGTGTTGGACGTCAGATGACAGTAATAACACTCCCTCATTTTCCTTCTGTGGTTTACTGTTAAGAGTGACAAAGTTGGGTGGACGGTTATGAGACGTTCCAATTGTATCCGTGGGTGTTGAATGTTGGATGTGCAGGTGACATTTTCTGTGTTGAGTATCGGACATTGGCTTGAAAGTTACGACATTTTCTCATTTGACTTCTGTGACTTACTGTATTGTTCAGGGTGTCAAATTTGGATGCACAGTTATAACATGTTCTTGGTTTACTCTCTAAGCCAAGCATCGATCCCCAACCACGGGTACCGAGCCGCTTTGGCAGAAAAAAGGTTGGGGACCACTGCTCTAAGCCACTGTTCCAAATATCGGACATTGGCTGGAATATTATGACATGTTCTCATTTTATTTCTCTCTTACTATTGCGGATGTCGGACATTGGATGGACAGTTATGACATTTTCTATAGTTTCACTTCTGTGATGTTGATTGTACAGTTACAATATTTTGTCTTGTTTTTTTCTGTGAAATACAATATTTTCTTGTCTTATTCCTGTGCCTTATCTTTCAGGATGTCGAACATTGGGTGGAGAGTCATGACATTTTGTCATTTCACTTCTGTGACTTCCTGTTCCGGGTGTCAGACACTGAATGAACAGTTATGACATTTCCTCGTTTTACTCTGTCATTGAAGGGAAAAAAAATCTTGGCTGAAGATATTCACTGTCTGGCATGCTTTGACGACACTTTGTAACAGCTTTGTAGACTTGTATTCAGTATCACGAACTTATCTATGTTTGTTGGTGTTTCTCATCAGAGTAAATGAGCTCTTTTCGGTTCTCATGCCTGTTGTTTGTTGACTTCAGCTCCAGGAGAACCGGTTTGTCGGCCTCCTACACCCACCAGGAATTGTGCTCTCTCTCTCTCTCTCTCGCTCTATCTCCGCTCCGTCCATAAAGAAATATCAATCAATCAATCAATCACATTTTATTTATATAGCACTTTTCATACATAAAAATGCAACTCAAAGTGCTTTAAAACATTCAAAGCAAAACATAGAATTATCTTCAATCAAAAGAAAAGATAAATTATTTAAAAGTTGTTGAAAGCCAAACTAAAAAGGTGTGTCTTGAGCTTCCTCTTAAAAATATCAACAGTCTCTGCAGACCTGACATCCTCTGGCAGGCTATTCCAAAGGTGAGGACCAAAATGGCTGAATGCAGCCTCGCCATGCATTTTGGTCCTCACCCTTGGAATAAATAAAAGGCCGGCGCCAGAGGACCTCAGGATCCGCGAGGGCTGGTATGATAAAAGCAAATCAGATAAATAAGATGGCCCAAGACCATTAACACATTTATAAACTAATAAAAGTACTTTAAAATCGATCCTGAAACACACAGGGAGCCAATGCAGCAATTTCAAAACTGGCGTAATGTGCTCCCGCCCTCTGGTTCTCGTCAGCACCCGAGCGGCTGAATTCTGCAGTAGTTGCAGTGGTGAAATGCTCTTTTTCGGGAGGCCAGAGAGCAGGGCATTACAGTAATCTAAACGACAGGAAATAAAGGCATGCATCAGCACTTCCGCGTTAGCCTGAGAGAGAAACGGGCGGACTCTGGCGATATTCTTAAGGTGATAAAAACCAATCTTGGTTACATTTTTAATATGAGGAATAAAACTGAGCTCAGAGTCAAAAATGACGCCAAGGTTCTTCACACAGTGTGAGGGATTAAAAATGTGTAGTTTTGGTAAAAGCTTCTCTCTCTGACCTTCGGGACCGATAACTAAAACCTCAGTCTTGTCCTCATTGAGCTGTAGGAAATTATCTGCCATCCATGACTTGATATCTAAAATGCAATTTAAAAGGGTATCAATGGGTCCTGTGTCATCAGGAGACACGGCAATATACAGCTGCGTGTCATCAGCATAGCTGTGAAAGCTGATGCCGTGTCCCCTGATGACATCCCCGAGGGGAAGCATATAAAGATTAAAAAGTAAGGGGCCTAAAATCGAACCTTGAGGAACCCCACATTTAATTTCATGAGTTTTAGAGGAACAAGTATCCATACTTACAAAGAAATATCGGTCTGTGAGATAGGAATAAAACCAGTCAAAAACAGTACCAGAGATGCCCACTAGATTTTTAAGTCTATTTAATAAAATTTGGTGATCTACTGTATCAAAAGCAGCGCTTAGATCCAGTAGCACCAAGACTGTGAGTTTTCTCACGTCTGCAGTGCACCTAATATCATTTAAGATCCTTAAAAGAGCAGTCTCCGTACTGTGGTTCATCCTAAAACCAGATTGATATTTCTCCAAAATATTATTTGTATTTAAAAAATGATTCAACTGGATGAAAACCAGTTTTTCTAAAATCTTACTTAAAAACGGTAAGTTGGATACGGGTCTGTAGTTATTAAAAACGCTCGGGTCAGAACCGCTCTTCTTCAGAAGGGGCTTCACCACCGCCGTTTTAAAGGCAGCGGGGAAGACGCCTGTCTGAAGAGAGCAATTGACTATATTTAAAATTTGTTCTTCAAAAAATCCATAAAATGTCTTAAAAAGAAATGTGGGAATTGGATCCAAAAGGCAGGTTGTTGGGTTTACCTGGGAGAAAACTCGAACAAGTGTCCTTGTTGCTGCTTACAGACGTGTAACACCAGTGATTCTTACAGTGTGGTTTGAGGACTCCCTCTAGTGGTATGCGACTCACTGAATGTCAATAGCCGCATTTGATTACAGAACGGTTTGTTTTCAAACATTTATGTAGGGAAAATAATTATTTAATGCAAGTGCAATATATTTACTTTAAATCATTTTTAAATTTTGCTTTATGGACAATTCCGATCTCACGTCAAAATGACGTCACAAGTCAAGATGGCGGTCAAGTCGGTGAAAACAAACTCCAAGATCATTGAAAAGCATTGAACTTTGGGTCGATGTCATTTGATTTGTGAGGATTAGTTTGATTTCAAAATGTGATGAAATGTCGTTTAACTACTATAACAATCTGTCTGCAGAGCCAAAATTTTTATCACACTCGAGAACGAGTCTTAGCACTTAAGAAGTGCTCGCCACAAAGCACTGCAGTCTTGGTTAGCTTACATTCCGAACCATCCAGTCCCACTCTATTCACTCCTTTAACCCACTTTCTATGACGTTCACGGTCCACACAGTGATTCTGTTGTAACCTGTTTTAAGTACCTTCTGTTTTATTTTAAAAAGCCTAACAGGAAGTGGCTATGTGGTAGCTTGAGAGAAATGAAGCGCCGCATGTTCGAGTTGCTCTAAACGGGTCGCATGAATCCCTGTAACAGTTATATGGAATGATAATTTAGTTTCCATCATGTTATGGTTGGACGATGCAACCGCACAACAACTTCTAGGTTTCTGCGAACTTTATATTCTATCACAGCCAAAAGCAATGCAATGCGGTGGGTTGTTTTCACAGACTAAGGCGCGTTGCATCGTGGGTACCAGAAATGCCCGGATATTCGGAATTGTCCATTTGCAGTGCAGTGTTAATGTTCAAACACTGGCTTATATTCAGAGCTGGGCACTTGACCCTTTTTTGCCCGTCCGGCCGCGACCCTCCACCCTTGACCTGGGTACCCTTCCGCGACCCCCCGGCCATATTCACAAACATTGTCGGCCCCCGCCCCATTACGTCACCCCACGCCCCCCCAAACAAAAAAGAAAAAAACATGCATGATGCCCCCACGGGAGAGATGCTAACAGACGAGGTTTATTTAAAGACAATTAGCTGGCTAACTTACTATTCAAACCCGCTGTGGACACGCTTCAAACGCGCCACTTACTCACATACTTACCCAGCTGCGTGTACTAACTTCCATTGCGAGCCCTGGGGTTGGTTTTGTCGTATTGTATAATTATTTGGGTCCAACAGACAAGTCTGCAAGCATTCAACAAGTTACTTATTTTCCACACTTCCCCTCCTTCACACTTCCCGGCCTTCAAAATAAAAGCATACCAGCAAACCACTACACAGCAGTTTTGCTACGGCGTATTTCCGGAAGTAGGAAAGTGCATGATGTGCCATACTTGAGTGCTGCGCACAGCTTGAATATACTCTCGGACACAAGTTGTTTTGAAAGAAGCCTAAAAAGAAGCCTTTCACCAAGTAGGCTGAGATGAAATTTGGCCGCCTCGCGAGCACGTCACAAGCATGAGGGCCGATTAGTGGGCCTGACTAAAATCCACTTCCTGCCATGCTTAGTCCAGCCATTTTTTTTATTTGTCACCCCCCACCCCTCCGCCCCAAAAATGGGCATCCGGCCGGGCCGGAGGGTCCGACCGGTCCGGCCCAGGGACGGACTGCCCAGATCTGCTTATATTAAATTACTTTTTAGTTACCCCGTTTTTATGGACACTTGGGCCTTACTATGTTGCTGTATGTTAATGTTGGTCATAATGGTGGTACTCTGTATTTTCTGAGGAGGTGCTTTGTGTAAAAATGGTGTTCAACGCCCTGACAAAGATACCATTCAGCATTGTGTTGTCACGTGCTTCTTAACTCTTCACATTTCAGTGCGCTCGCCATGTTTTTCCAATCTGGATCAGAATTGCAGCCTTATTTAAAAATTAAATTTGTCATTTAACCCAAATATAAGTGACAATAAGCAGACAAGCATATTTAATTTCTTCTTGTAAGAATAAATAAAAATGTTAGCATTTGATTTATTCTTACAAGTAGTACAGCAATTTGTTGTCAGGTTGCTATCATATCCACGGCAATTTTTCCCCTTTCCCTGCATCCCAAATAGTTGAGAACCCGTCTTGTCTGTTTATACGATTCCAAATGGTGTGGTTTGGACTTAGGTGAGTTTACTACATCATGTGACGCAGAAGACCAGAATTGTTCAATTGATTAATTGAATTGACTTGATGAACAAATCCTCTTAGCTGCAATTACACACATGTTTGAGTGCTTGTTTTGTGTGATTAGGCAGGGGTGGAAGACTCGGATCACATGACTTGATCTGCGACAGAACCAAATCTCCAATTTTAGAACTTGGGACTTGCGAGGTAAAAACTTAAAAACTAAAAGAATTGACTTGATTTGCTTGATCTTCATGGTTTGACAAATCTTGCCTGATTCCATTTCAATGAATGCTTTACCACAAGTACAGATACTGAGCAAAGTGGCTAATGTGCTAATACGTGTTGTGCGAGTGATCGAGATTGTATGACTTGATTCAAACCGCTTGACCTTTTTTAGGGACTCGACTTTCTTAATTTTTCCACGGTAACTCAGAACTTGCTTGAAACGAAGGTTAAGACTTGAGTCGTTCCTTATTACTTGAACAATTGTGACTTACTCCCACCTGTGGTTTTAGGTGCAACATGGCCCTGCAGGAACTTGGCATTGTCCTGGCCATGCTGGGCCTGGCTGGTACCATGCTGATCTGCGCCCTGCCCATGTGGAAGGTGTCGGCCTTCATCGGGACGCGCCTGGTGGTCATGCAGGTGTTCTGGGAAGGTCTGTGGATGACGTGCGTCAGCGAGTACACGGGCCAGATGCAGTGCAAGCTCTACGACGCCCTGCTGGATCTACCTCCAGAGCTGCAGGCGGCTCGCGGCCTGGTCTGCATCAGCCTGGTCCTGGGGTGCCTCGGCTTCCTGGTCTTCCTCCTGGGCGCCCGTTGCACCAAGTGCCTGAGCCACCCGCGCATCAAGACACGGGTGGTGCTGGGTTCGGGCCTCGTCTTCAGCCTGGCGGGCCTCGCCGCCGCGGTGCCCGTGTCCTGGACGGCCAATGATGTGATCAGGGACTTCTATAACCCACGCGTCCCTGACGTACTCAAGCGGGAGCTCGGGGCAGCCATTTATGTCGGCTTCGTTGCATCGGGATTGCTACTCTGCGGGGGGAGCATCTTGTGTGCGAGTAGGCCGCCACCCAGGGCCGCGATACGTTCCGGTGGGTACACCCCGGCCAGAACAGCCACAAACAGCAGCTACGCCATCAAGAACTATGTCTAGAATAGGAATGGCGGGCCTTGCATTTGGTACTCGGTACCTGGGCCTTGACTTACGCGACTTTATTCACCTCTTAATACAATCACTACCACGTTGCACTTATAGACAGCATCGGTTGAACAAAAACATAACTGTGCCACATACACGAGAAACATAAACACAAAGAATTTAAACAAAAACACATGATACTCATCAGTGATGCTAATTGTAAAAATTGATTATGCTGTTGCAACAAGATTTCCTCTGTTGAACCAATCAGAGGCAAGAAAAATGCTGACGTCAATGAGGATCTGGCTTGCCCGATGAAATCTGATTGGTTATGTAAACATTCTCATTGCTAATCTATATGAAATGAAATCATCCAGCACTACTGATTCAGTAGGTCACGAGCAGATTACGGCAACACAGAGGCTGAAATCTGATTGGACCAAAACATTCATCAAGAGATGCTACAAAATGAACAGAATAGATTGTTGGGAAACATTTTATAAATTTTCATAGAGCAACTATTAGAATTTAATTTGTAAATGTTTAAGAATCAAAAGCTAGAGTGGTAAAAGCTCTGATGATGCATCTTGGTCTTGTTTTTGTTTTTACATTACAAAAAGCCAGCGTTTGAAGAGACGGGTGTGTAGACTTTTTACAAAAAAACAAAACGTTTCCTTTAAATCAGCTTCTTGTCAGAGAGTAGAAAAGCCCACAACAGAGGAGCTTTTGTCCTGCCTGCTGACGGCTCAGACTGCGAGAGTGGGATTGTTTTGATACGATGTCAGAACAAACAGAGAATTCCTCTCGGGCTACGCCTTCCCTCTGCTTTCTAACGCCGTCCGACCGGTTTCCCATGAGAAACACGGCCTGACAGC
The DNA here is from genome assembly GCF_054856515.1 of Filicampus tigris. NCBI lineage: Eukaryota > Metazoa > Chordata > Actinopteri > Syngnathiformes > Syngnathidae > Filicampus > Filicampus tigris. Next base: position 23,025,014 of record NC_141223.1, on the reverse strand, counting down.
GGTTGGGACGTCCCACCCGCCGTCAGTTAGGCTTCCCGAGTCGACATGCGCCGGCATCTGGAGTTGGCGGGCCTGGGTCTGGCCCTCTCCGGGTGGCTCTGCACCATCTTGACTCGCTGCATGGCCTTGTGGACGGTGAGCGGCACCCAGGACAACTCCACGGCCACGCTACCAGCCTACTGGGACGGGGTGTGGCTGGAATGGGACCACTGGGATCTGGCCCACAACGGGCAGCTGCACTGCTCTTTCTACCGGTCGCTCATGTCCCTCTCCGGGAGTTTCCAAACGTGGAAGGCTTTCATTATGGCGGCGGTTGGCGCAGGTGCTTTTGCCACCTCGGTGGGCGCGGCCGGAGCCGTGTGGTTCCCCAGGCGGGGGCAAGTGAAAGTGGTCTCCGGGGCCGGGTACATTTTATCCGGGATCCTCATTCTGGTTCCCACTGCCTGGACCTGCCACCACACCAGCCAGCCACTGGAGGGAGCCGTGCACCTGAGGCGGGCCTGGGGGCCGGCGTTGTATTTGGGGTGGGTCGCCTTTGCGCTTATGATAGCCGGGGGGACCCTCCTCACCACGTTGTGTCCCACCGCCTCAGAGGGACCGGCCCGAGCCGTTGAGGGTTTGAGGCCGCATCATCCGGAGGAAGAGGCAACCCACCCGCTCAACAGAATCAACATGGCCACCTTCACGCACAGCCAGTATCATCGTGGGTCCATGCCCGTCTGATGTGGGTGATGCGGGGAACCCATCCATCTGTTTTCAATAGAGCTGGACGTCATTTGCCACGGGTGAGCTGATTTGGGGCTGGATCCATCACCAGCCAATCACAGTGCACATGCTCGTCGTGTGTGTTAGGTTTTCAGACCTACCCGCAATAGGTGAAAATCTCAAATTATCTTTCCATATTGAACTGAATGGAAATGTCATTAATCCGTTCCAGGCACACACAAAAACTCAAGAAAAGTGTTTGGAATGTGTTTCTTCATAAAAAAACGATATAATATTCATAATATTGTCCTTCATAAAAACATGTAGTAATGACATAATTAAATAGACCGTAAAGAAATTAAACAGGTTTTGCCACCTGGGATTGGTATAATACAGAAACATGGATTACATGGAGATGGTCACAACTCCTCAGTAAGATGCAGTAATTAGTCATTTGCTGTAAGAATTGTCTTATCTGTCTACATGTTTTGCTGCACCATTTGTGCTCAAATATCCAGAGCTGGGCATCGTCTATCAGCCAGTGAGTTCCCGTCTGCATATTTAATCGACCCCACGTGGTCCCAGTCAGTCCAAGTCAGCCAAACCTGTACCACGTCACACGCAGGTTCCGCACACGTGACACGCAGACTAGTAAGGATAAAAAATAAAAGTGTTGTGTACCTTGTGGTACAACAGACCACATGTGCCCATTATGTTTTTTATTTCAGCGATCACCACACTGTGTGTCTGTTGTTTTTGTTTGATATTTTTTCTTTGTTTGGTGGCGTGTCTGCTCGTGCGGCGCCTGCGTGTGACGTGAAGATTACGTTCTCGACGCCGATTGGCCGTCGCCGACCAGGGATGGACCGGGACCACATGGGTTGATTAAATATGCAGGACGGAACGCCGTGGCGGTTAGGCGATGCCCAGCTCCGCAAATATCCGTTGCTTAAAGAGTTAAAATACGGTGGCATAGATGCTAGGGATGTCACGATTCAATCAAGCCCCGATTCGATTCGATTTTCAGTTCACGATTTTCGATTCAATTTTTTTTAAATCGCTACAATGCAGCCACACACAAACACAATTCGGAATGATGTTTGGCGCAAGCGCATAATTTGATCTACTTATTGAAAATGTCGTATGCATCTGGAAAGGAAAAAACTTTAAAGATTAGGAGGAACAGAATTTTTTAGCACTCTAAATTAGTTTATGGTATTCTAATGACCTAGGTATGTTATGTCTTTTTTTAGGTGTTGCTGTATAGTGCTTGTGAGTGCTGAGATGTCCAAGTTCATAAACGCAACACTCGGTGCATCTTGACTCAAATAGATTATTCGATTAAAAATAAAAAAAATCATCATTGCTTATTTTAAGTAGTTTAAATACATTTTAAATCGATTTTCGAATAATTGTTACATCCCTAACAGTTGCTATTTTTAGCCTGTCCGTGGTGTTTAGCATTGTTTGTTAGCATTAAGATAAATAGTCTGTTATTTTAAATACACAATGTGCAATTCTTAGTTTTCTGTTCAATTTGGGTTATCTAGAACTGGGAATGGCATAAAAGAACTTGAAGCCTTTTTCTAGGGTCATAGAAAAAAAATAAGTAATCTGCCAATCACCGGCTTGCATCTTGAAAAACTCGTTAAGTCAGGTCACTCGATTTACTTTTCCCGCTCCCACATAATTTAAACTCAATAAAATGTAATAAAGCATTCCCAAAGCCTAGGGACCAGCGGCAAGCCCTTTTTAATAGTTTTATTTTTTTTTAATTAAATAAATAAAAAAACACTGAAGACGTGTTTTTACGCCAATGGACAATTCAAGAGTCTTCAGTGAACCTAATGTGTTTTTGCAACCCCATACAGAAAGACCTGAGCAGAGATTCGCACGCAGAACGTGTCGACAATGAGGCAGCGGTCCGACCATGGCTTCACTGTGATGCACGTCACCAACCACAACACATACTACTTGAATCCATCTGATCTTTTCCTATATTGACATGGTGGCAAGTGGGCCGGAATCCATCCCATTTTTTTCCCATAGGGAAAATTTGGAGTAAATGATGAACCTACTCTCTAAAAACAGTTGGGTCAAAAATAACCCAATTATGGGTCAAAAAGGGAGCAACTGTACTTGACTGAAGTTGACCCAACTTTTTTTTTTTTTGTACAAATCAATCCATTTTTCTGGGCTGTTTTGAGCACACAAAAAAAAATTTGGGGCAACAGCCTTTGCAGTACAAAATCATGATTTTGGAATCTTGCAGGAAGGAGTGGAGTACAGGGAAAAAATCCAAGCAAGCATGGGGAGAACATGCAAACCCAGAGCCAAGATTCAAACCCCGAACTGTGAGGCAAATGTGCAAACCACTAGAGTGCCGTACTGTGCGTAATCACAATTTAAAGGGGAGTCAACCCCAGATTTTTCTTTACAAAAATATGTTCTGTGCGGCTATACTAGTTGAAACACACCATTCTGATTAATATTGCATTTGTGGAATATGATTTAAAGTTCCACTCCGGAGTACTTTTAAGTTTCTAATCGCTGCTGCCACCTGCGGCCGAAAAAATGAATTTGCACACTCCTTTCTTCACGTGCACGAAGCACATTCTAAATGACAATATCATCACTTCTTACCTTTGGAGTAGAAAGAAATCCATTTGTGCATCGCTTTTCAGGCCCAACTCTAATCTCAGTTCTCTCCACCGTTCAAATTTCTGGTTGCGACTCTGTGAGACTATGAGGAGAACGCGCATGATGTCACATCCGTAGGGAAATTCGAACCCAATTGCACTCATTCTGAGTGTGAAGAGCTAAAGTATTAATCTGCTATTTGCAGAGCTGGGCAGTCCGTCCCTGGGCTGGACCGGTCGGACCCTCCGGCCCTGCCGGATCACCATTTTTGCGGCGGAGGGTGACAAATTTTTTTAAATGGCTGGACTAAGCATGGCCGGAAGTGGATTTTAGTCCGGCCCACTAATCGTCCGTCATGCGTGTGACGTACTCGCGAGGCGGACAAATTTAATCTCAGCCTACTTGTTGAAAGGCTTCTTTTTAGGCTTCTTTCTAGTCCTGCGTCGGCGCGAGCGACAACTGCTGTTATAAGGATTGTGGCATTGCCCCCTCGCCCCTTCTTGTAATGATGGGAGAAACATTGAGTGGTTTCTACGACTCAAACCCTGAGTGCTTTTCAACCAGAGGTCATTTATCTGGACAGTTTTTTTTAATGCCCCACGTGCAGGTGGGAGGCGCGGGTTACGTGATGTGACAATAAGGAAATACAAACACGCTTGAACGCACGTTGCTGTCTCACGTCTCTTCTTACACAGACGACTGCCCCATTGATTCACCTGACTGACGCATTGTGCTGTTGGCGACAGGTCTGCGACACATGCCACGCACACATCAGGATTTGTTGCTGCTCTGATCGGTTATATCACATGTTGCGATGACATAGTTTCCCACACGGAGGAGAGAATGCACCATACAGCTCGTTGCTGCTGCTGCAAAGCAAACTAGTTTGGCAGCGGCGTGGGTGTCATGTCAAGAAGCAACTCATCCACGTTCCCAGTTAGACCTTCCTGATCATTTTCGCAATAAAATTAAATGCATCGTCTAGGCATCCCTTTAAGGTTGTAGCAGGCACGATATGTTATCGCTGTCTTTTTGAAGCGACGCCGCCCGACTTGGAACGTAACCGTTTCCAAACAACTTGTGTCCACGAGTATAGTCAAGCAGCACTCAAGCATGACACCTTCCCTACTTCCGAAAATACGCCATAGCAAACCTGCTGTGTATAGTGGTTTGCCGGCACGCTTTTATTTTGAAGATGACGGTGACTTCTGACCGTCTGTTGGACCCAAATAATTATACGATACGAAAAATCCAACATCGGGGCTCGCAATGCAAGTGAGCACACGCAGTTGGGTAAGTAGTAAAGTACTACTGGCGCATTTGAAGCGTGTCCACAGCGGCTTCGAATTGTAAATTAGCCAGCTGATGATCTTTAAAAAGCATCTGCCATTAGCATCTCTCCCAGGGACGCTTTTTTTTCGTTTGATCGGGGGCCAACAATGTTTATGAATATGGCCGGGGGGTCGCGGAAGGAAGGGTACCCAGGTCAAGGGTGGAGGGTCGCGGCCGGACCGGCAAAAAAGGGTCAAGTACTCAGCTCTGGTTATTTGTAAGATGTGTTTAGTTATAAATAGTCTAATGGCTATCGTAAAGATATTTTGGGGCAAAATCCTGCGCAGTGCAGCTTTAAGCAGCAAAATGTACCCATTTACCCATCTCAGGGGGAGGACAGTTTGTCACTTGCTGTCGACTAAAAATGACATCACAGTTGCTCAGGGCTCAGGTAACAACCAATCACGGCTGACCTGTTTTTTGAATCTTAGCTGTGATTGGTTGTTACCTGAGCCCTGAGCAACTGTGATGTCATTTTTAGTCGACAGAAAGTGGCATGATGGCCGGACCATGACATGGACATGGGTGGATTTTACTACTAAACTCATATTCCACAAACACAATATTAATCAGAATGCCGTGTTTCAATTAGTGGGACTGCATAGAACATATTATTGTAAAAGAACATTTTTGGGTTGACTTCCTGTTTAAGTCAATAATGTGTCACCATTAGTCGCATGAATCGTGAAAAACAGTAAAGATGTGAATGTTTTTATTGACGGCACACATAACATTTTTATGTGCCATATTACTGTAATGTGTACAGTATATACAATGTATAGAGTAAAAACACAAAAAAAGGTGTTACACCATTAAAACTGCTGGGCCAAAAGTAACGTAAATTGGGTGAAATAGCTAACCCAGCGCTGGGTTCAAAAAGGGACCAAGTCAATTCTGAGTTATTTACAGTATACCCAGCGCATTGGGTTGATGATTTGACCCAGCGTGTTGGGTCAAGATTCTGATCCATATATACTATGCATACAGACTATTTAAAGCGAGCAAGAATTGGGTTAGCAGATTATCTGTACAGCTGTGGTTAAAAATAATACAAATTTTATTACCAACATTTTCTAAGCAGCAACAACTTTCCCGTGTCAGGTGTCGCCACAGTGAGTCACTCGCGTGATGTTGGGCAGTTTTTACACCCATGCCCTTACTGACAGAACCCACTGAGCCATCCAATTTCCACCAATGTTTTCTAAAAATGTTACAATTTACTTCAACTTCGGTAACAACAAAACCGTCAGCTCTTCACCTCAATCTACTGGGTCAAAATAATTAACCCAGCATTGGGTAAAAGTAACCCAATCTGCTCAAAATCCACAGCTATCCAGCAAGTGGGTGAGAAAAACAACGCAGCATTTTTTTAGTTACTGCAGATTTATTGACTGGAATTTGGGTATATATTTGTTTTTCTCTCAAGCTTACATTCATTAACATTCAAACCTACTTCTCCTCCATTATTGCTTTTATTGCCCCTCTTTAGAGTAGACCATACCAGTATCTTTTACATAATACGAGTTAAGGTGAACAAGTTGTGATAAATCGAAACACAGCCACAAACAGAATGTTATTTAATTTGAGAGACTGTATGCAAGTAGTTGTGATGTAATATTAATTGTGGGAATTGTGACAAACTACATAAGTTTTTGCTTGAACTTGAGTGAAAAGGAGTGATGTTATGAAACATGCATTTGCATCAGAGCAGACTCCTCATACATTAGCATTAGTTAATTACTTTTCCTCGTGAAATGACCTCTTTATCATCTTACTTTTTTATAACATTTTGAAGTTTATTCCTCGTTAAAAAAAAACCCACATTACTTTATCACGTAATTTTAGTCTCATAAAATATATTACTGGTACTTCTTTCCAAACATTACTACTGGCGGAGCTAGACGGGGGGGGGGGGGGGGATTTAAGGGGCACTCCACCCTAAAATATGCTTGGAGTGCCCCAGGTGCCAGGCCAGATCATTAACTTTTGAGTATTTTCCAGGAATTATTTTCCATAATTCCCTCCATCCCCCACAGGGAACATATAATGAATGTATATCTGTGTTTTCTGAAGGATTTGGGGGTTTGTAAAAATGTTTCTTTTTTTGGCGGACCCCTTGAGATATCCTTGCCTCCACCAAGACACCCCCCCTCCCCCAAGGAAAAAATCCTAGCTCCGCCAGTCAACATTACAACTTCATTCTTGTACAATTTTAAAGCTTTTTATGAAGATTTCAATATGGGCTTATATTACCTAAAGAATATTTGTATATTTGTGAATAAATATCCTGCTGAATGTATAATTTGTTAAGTGGTCTTTTTTTGTTTTTGCTATGGTACTCGAATGAAGTTTTAACATACTTGGCCAATACAGAATTTCCGATTCTTAACCTGCGGACAATGTGACAAATTACTTTTCAGCTGTTCTCGATTGAAAAGAAAGCGACATTATTAAGTATGCGTTTGCATTTGACTGTACATTTGTCTGAAAAAAATAAATGAAAGTGCTGCAAAAGCAGAGATTCCCAAAGAGTATGCTTATAGCATATAGGGGAAACAACTGAGTTTTTATTTAAACTGTATTAGTGCCTAGCGTCTTTTTGAAGTGTTGAAGTGATCCCCTACAGCTTCTCGTCACCCTCCTCCACGTCCTTCAGACTGATTACGTCCACCGAGCCACGGCCTTTTGTCTCACAGCGTATCAGCTCGCCAAGCTCCCTGTAGCAGCCAGGATCCACCAGACAGATCTAAGAGAAAAGAAAAAAAATTAGCATTGCCCTTAGAGGGTGGAAGGACTGCCAACTTACAATTTCCAGGTTCTCCTCAAAATCTTCGCTCTCGATGACCTGCAGGAGAGGTTTGAGCTTCTCCTTCAGCCGCTTGGACTCTTTGCCTGGCAACAGAAGGCGCAGCCTCATGTGGGCCCGCTGGATCTGCATGGTCTCCTTCAGCTGCCGGATCACCTCAAGAGCCTGCATGCAACGCAGCCACATAGGGACAACAACTCTTATATTAGACAGTAATGTCACTGTCATAACATTTAGCTTCAGGCTGGTAAGATTCTGTCCCTTTTCTTGAAAATTCTGCCTATGTTCTTATAAAAAGTTGTTGTAATAATAAAATTAGGTTTTTATAAAATGGTAAGTTTATTATGACTTTTTTCTTGCGACATTATGATTTTTTGTCAATAAACAATTTACATGTAAAATTATGAAAGGATATATTCAAATGTATATTATCTTATAATTGTACTACTTTATTATCATGTTATAATGTGACTACTGTATTATAACATCTAGCATGAATTTTGTAAAAGTATGACTTTTGCAAATTCCATGGTTGTCATGTTACAATGTTATTATCATAAAATGGCAACTTTAGTCCTCTGAAATTGTGCTTTTGTTTCTTTTTTTTTTTTTAAACATTTTGACTTTTTCCTCATAAAATTACAAAATAACTATTTTCCTCCTCGTAATATTTATAGTTTATTCTCGTATTGTACCATAATGTCCATCCATCCATTATCCAAGTTGCTTCTCTTCACAAGGGGGGTGCGGGCATGCTGGAGCCTATCCCAGCTGTCTTCGGGCAGTTGGCGGGGTACGCCCAGGACTGGTTGCCAGCCAGTACCATAATGTCACTGTTGTAAAACGTATTGTAAAATTCTATTTTCTTGCAAATGTTGACTTTTACTTGATTCTGTAAAACTCATACGTTTTTGTCATATTTTGACTTTTTCTCATGACAAATATTCTCAAAAAAATTATGAAATAAATACTTGTTCATCATAGTAGTACTTCATCCTCAAATGATGTCACTGTTGTAAAATGTAGCTTCATTCCTGCAAAATTCTAGTTTTTACTTCGAAATTCTGATTTTGTTCTCATAAAACATTATATTACAATGTTGTCTTGTAAAATTACAACTTTATTCTCATAAAATTATCATCAATATCATAAAATGTTACTTTTTTCTTATAAAATCCTTTTTTTCTTAATTTCAGTTTTCTTTAAAAATTCATGACATTTTATTCTCAAAATTATAACTTTCTTGTAAAACTGACTGACAAATTGTACATTTTTCTGATAGAATAACTGACTTGTTTATCTTATATTTAAACTTTTCAATTATAATTCTGACTGTATTCTCGTGATTCTCTAACTTTATATGGATGATAGTTTTTCCCCGAGCGAGTGTTGGTTGCCCCATGCCATAAAGGCCGATGCCGTCACCTGCTGCTTGGTGTTTTTGTTGGGCTTCACTGAATAGTGGATGTCCTTCATGCCACGCTCGATAAGGCTGACCGTGTATGGCCTCTTGGTGTCGGGGTTGACGCACTTGTCGGCCACAATGGTGGCTATGTCCCTGAACATATTCTCCAGCTGACTCTGCCGCTCCTTGTCAGATACCTGGAGCTCCCCTTTGGCCAGGATCTGTCCGTACACAACACATAGAAGAGTGGTCAGGCTGATGGGATTTTTAAATGTCAGTGCCCTTATTTAGAGTGTAAACGTTACTATTACACTGGACATTGTTACTGGACCTGTTTGCATATTTCAGTCAGGTCATCTGTGCCGAAAGCTTTGCACAAGTCATCCTTTTTGGCCACCTGCCCTTTGGAGACATTGACGAAAACTGAGTTTGTCTGCAAAACCTCATCCAGATCTTTCTCTCTGCAGACAAAAACACACAGGTGACACCTAGTGTATGGCATCTTATTTGGAATTGTACCTTGGCTCAACAAAAGTTGGCATGAAACAATAACATTCAGAATGTATACAAGAATGCATTAAGACAACAAATATTGACAGGGATATAGGGGACAAATGCAGGACTATTTCAAATCAACATTTGAGGCTTTACTTACGCTCCTGAGCGCCAGCTGAGAACTTTATTCTTATAACAGGCGATTTCGAATCGCTTGCCTCCTTTCTTCATCCGCACCACCGCCACATTCGTCAGCCGGATTTGGTTGGTCGGTGTAAATATAGACATTTTCACGTCTATCTACTAGGTTTGTTGAGGATAAAAGTTTGTTGTGAAAACGCTTGCCTCTGCGACGCACCTTTTAATGTGTTACTATAACTAGAGTCCGTTAAGAACTAGCAATTGCGAACAACAGTTCCGCTTAAATTTACATTAAACGTATTGGCTGAAGGCAAAAAATGCACATTGACAGAAAGCAACTAAATATTTTCTTAGTGATATATATAAATTGTTTGTGATAACGGCAAACAACCATGTAGATAAAAGGTGAATTTCCAGTCACCGTTGACAAAGAGATCGTCTAGAAACAGTAACGGCAAACAAAAGTTCCAGTAATGATGACGTGATTTTCTTTCCACAAACGTCGCAAATAAACAAAAACACAATTTTGTAATCATAATATTTTCTTCCTGTAAAAAGGCTGATATGACTAGCTTGAGATTTAATTAAACAACAAAGTAGGTGAAAGGTCACCAAAACTTCCAGTCAACTTGAATTTTAGAGGGCGCTAGTGTACCTAAACGCCAGTACCAGTAAAATAAAGCGAGAAGAAGAGTGAAAACACTGCCTGCCTTGAAGGGCCTTAAAGAGTTTCGGTGAGGCGCCTGTTTAAAATATATCCACAGCTCACTTAAATTCACTTTTCCATCGATCTGCAAAACACCACGTCCGCTTGAATCGTGTTTGTTGAGATTTTTGTTTGTTTTTCTCCATACCCCACCTTGTCGTCTCAAGGGCGATGTTGTCACTCTTTGCCAGGTCTGCTCTCACAACATGTAAGTCACCAGTGCTCTGTGCCGTTATTAAACGTCACGTATTGAGTCAGTCTTGTTAAAAACTGACAGCTGTTGTGTTTTAATTTGTTATTTTTGTTGTGTGTTTGTGTGAAAGTTTATATTGATACTGATGCGTGATAGCGAGTCTGTTGTCACTCCCCCGTGTGCCTTCAATGTATGCCTAGTGCATCTTGTCGTAGTGAAAAGTAGTACTCAAAGCAAGCAAGTAAATTGAAATTAAAAAAATATGTTCAGGTGAATAAGCAGAAGCAAACTTTATGAATTTAGGCCCTCTCTTGATACATATAAAAACATTTTTGACTATTTGTTGACTTAAGTAAAAAACGGAATGGTTGATGAGTTCATGGAACTTATCGCAAGGAACGTTTTTGACATGGATATTACATAATTAGGGTCACTGATAGTGTAGTGGTACACACGCCTGAGTTGTGTGCGGGCAGCGTGGGATCGATTCCCGCTCAGTGGCGGTGTCTTTGTGTGCCCTGCGACTGGCTGGCGACCAGTTCGGGGTGTAATCTGCCTTTGCCCGTTGACGGCTGGGATAGGCTCCAGCACCTCCCCGCGACCCTGTATAGGATAAGAGGTTTGGAAGATGACACATATTACATAATTATGTAAACATTTAAACAAAATTTGAATCCGTGGATTTTCAAAATTTACATGCTTTGCTATAATGTAATGGTAATGACATGAAAAAAAAACACCCTCCTGAATAGTGTACCTAAAATTAATTTTCATTTGTCTGACGTATATGATGATCTATATAATCCTTTTAAAATCCCTATGTGGTGATTAGGATAGTGATTCTCATAGTGTGGTACTAGTACAATTCTCTATGTAGTACAGTTAAGTTGTATTTAACTTTGTTGCACAATACATGCATCTAATTATAAGAACTGTTTGTTTTTAAACATGTTTAGGAATTTAATCATTCTCTAAATGCAGTTTATTTTGTCTTTCTTTTTTTTTTTTTTAAACAGACCCGGGTTTTGGGCTCTGCAGCCAAACAATTGTCCGGGCCATGTCGTCGTCCGGCGGCCCCACCGCCCCTTACACCACCCTGGCCATCAGCCGCCCAGCACAGGCGATCACGCATGTGGAGCTCCACCGTCCCAACAAGCGCAATGCTATGAACAAAGCTTTCTGGAGGCAGGAATCATTTTCAAATGTTTTCTAAAAGATGACATAAGCCCCAAACATTAAACGGGGAAAATAATTTGTAATTGTGTCAAGAGCTGAACTATTTAGAAAAATTATCAAATTGTGATTTTTTTTTCCCCTGATATTGCAATGACCATTTAATATACAATCATTTTTGAACAAAAACAACCAATAAATAAATCTCTGTTACAATGAATAATATCTCAATATCTCTCTCTATATATCTGACAGCGACAATCAAAAATGAGCATTATTGTCATGGTTTTTTACACCCTCAGTGAGATGGTGGATTGTTTCAACGAGATCTCGGGTGACCCGGACTGTAGAGTGGTGGTGGTCTCTGCCGCAGGGAAGGTCTTCACAGCAGGTGTTACAAGTCTTGTGTGAAAGTTGCATATTTTTGTGTGGATTTAAGACCAAATGTAAATCATAGTTGTGTGCCTATGTCCATGTGTGTGCGTTCGTCCAGGTATTGACCTGATGGACATGGCCGGCGACTTGCTGCAGCCCGATGGAGACGACACGGCCCGGATTTCTTGGAACCTTAGAAAAAAAATCACCAAATACCAGGACACCTTCTCAGTCATTGAGAGGGTCTGTATCAAATATGATATGAATAAAATTGTACTGTATTGTATTGTATTATGATTATCGTAATTTTATAATTGTTATTATTGCTAATCAATGGATTTTCTTGCTCTAGTGTCCAAAGCCAGTTGTGGTGGCTGTCCATGGTGCCTGTGTGGGAGGAGGTAGGAGGACATCATCATGTTAGAAGTTTCAAAACCTAATTATTTAAAACTACATAGATAAATACTTCATGCATCCTTGGAGGAGGTCATAATTTGACCTTTTCAAAACTCAAATGCTCTATCAGGTGTTGACCTGATCACCGCCTGTGACATTCGCTTGTGCACCCAGGATGCCTGGTTCCAAGTCAAGGTATGTCCCGTAGACCATCACGTAACATCCATCACTCACTAGGCCACGCCTCTTAAAGGCACACATCCAACACATGAATACCACAGCACATGTACATTAATTAAGCTTCATGAAACAAGAATATTTATTAAGTTTTTACATTCTCTTATTCTATTTTGCAGCAATAGTTAAAATGTATTTCTAGATGCCAATAGTTAATATTGTTTTCTAACTACAGTCAAGTCTACACACCCCTGTTCAAATTGGAGTTTTTTGATACAAAAAATTAGATGAATATAAACTTAACCCCTGAGAAAGTTGAGACGTTGAAGTGTTTTTTTTCCCCCCACATCTCAAGAAAATTGATTATTACTGTACATAAGAAAAAAATGCAAGTGTGATAGAAATTAGGTAATAATTGCCATCTGGAAAGATTTTCCCAAGTGTTTAATAACTGTATATAATGAGTTTTTGAAGTGAACAGAAATTAAACTATTCTACCCTATACGAATATATGGAGATGAACCTGTATACAGGGTGTCCCGCAAAATATACTGACTCCTTAACTGGACATGACTCATGATTTACATGTTTATCGACGTTGATACAAGTCTAAATAGTTACATTAATAACGTTGAATTTAAGATAACGGCATAAAGAAAACATGAGACTAAACAATATGTATACTAGTGTTGCACGGGATACCGGTACCAGTACCGTACTGTGATTTTTCGGCGTCAAAAACGGCCCAATACCTTTTTTTTTTTTTTTTTTAAATACCGGTGTTTAAAAAAAAAAGACAAACGGGGAAAAAAAGTATCCACGGTGGAATTCCTACACCCCGGTTCTTGTAATGTTTACAGGTGATATTGTGTCCAAATGATATTCTGATACATTAAAATTGTCTTTGAGTATTTAACATAACAAATAAGAAATACAAAAACTATGGTCAAGTAGAAACAGCAGTGCTGGGTCATACCTCCATCTCCCGTGGGATCAGGAAGTCAGGAACCCCCCTCTTGAGATAATTGGTTATAAATTAGTGCCAGCCCTCCTTTCCAGGACGAGCTGCCTATTCTAAAACCTACGTGTCATTGTGTGATTGCATTATTATTCAGTGTCATTAGTTTTATTAGAACAGCTCATTTGTGTGTGAGTGTGTGTATGTATGCGTGTGTGTTTCCTAGTATGCAGTGAAAGCTGCAGTTTAGGAATATATCTATACTGTGTTACAGGAAGTGGACATAGGGCTAGCGGCAGATGTTGGAACGCTGCAGAGGCTCCCGAAAGTCATCGGCAGCCGTAGGTAAATGGCTCATAATCACATAACACTGGAAATAACGACATTTGATATCATTGTGTTTGCTGTTCTTTCTCCAGCCTAGTGAACGATCTGGCCCTGACTGCGAGGAAGATGTACGCCGACGAGGCCTTGAGCAGCGGACTGGTCAGGTAAACTGATTTTTACCTTTTTTTTTTTTTTCTTTTTTTTAAGTTTTCTTTTTTTGTGTTTGTGTAAATAGTAAGTTACCCTTAAGATGGATGGATATCATGGATATGGACTAAATTTTCAAGCAGCTTTCAATATTAATTGAATGGAACTGGGATGGGATTTTGTCTTTGGGTATCCAGCCGAGTGTTTGCAGACAAGGAGGCGATGATGGTGAGTGCGCTAGAGATGGCCGGGGAGATGGCTGCTCGCAGCCCCGTGGCCGTGCAGGGCACCAAAGTTAACCTCATCTACTCCCGAGACCACAGTGTAGCTGAGGGACTCGATTACATGGTAAGCAAAACTTAACACATACACATAATTTTCTTTCTTTTTTTTGTAAATAGACAGATTTTCATATTGGTAAAAAAAAAAATTAAAAAAAATCATTCTCATTTTGAAATGTTCTTTAAAAAGTATTTATTCAAATCATACAACCAATTTAATGGAATAAATTAAAACTTAGTTGAATTTCTATGTATAATAGTTTCATTTAATCATAAAAATTACTATTCTTTTTAATTTTATTTTATTTAAATAAATAAAATAAATTTTATTTATTTTTAATTTATTAAATTGCATTATACTTAATGACTCAGTTATTTATCCTACCATCCATCATCCAAATCGCTTATCCTCACGAAAGTTACGAGGTTGCTGGAGCCTATCCCAGCCGTCTTCGGCAGTAGGCGGGGTACACCCAGAATCGGTTGCCAGTCAATCACAGGTTTACAAGTTTAATAAAATACTTCTTTTTAATGTATATGATTACTATGTTTAAAATAAATCAATAAAATTATTTTCTATCAATAAAAAAAAAATTGAATTAATCTTACAGGGGGAATGGCGTAATGCAACCATAAATACAGGACTCTTGATATTGTATCTACAGTATGTCAGTATGGCTCGCAAGCCATACTTGTGTCAGCATGCCCCTGAATTGTGATTTGACATTGCATCCGTCCATGTTTCTAGGCCACGTGGAACATGAGCATGCTTCAGACTGCAGATGTGATGAAATCCGCTCAGGCCTCCATGGAGAAGAAGAGTGTTAAGAGCATAAACTTCTCCAAACTGTGAAAAGAGTTCCGGACGTCCACCGGACAAGCTCTTTACACCAGCTGTTCTCAAACTAGGGTCCCCAGGCTACCTTTCGAGGTGTGTCCAAAGAGCCAACATCATTGGTAAACTAAAAAAAAAAAATGGTGAATGTGGGCACAATCTCATGATTCATGTTACCTGGTGCTCCTTTTCTTTAAGCATAGTGTGTAAAGGTTGCATAAATAAGCTGAAAAGTGCACTTCTGACAAACAGCAGCCAAATTCACTGGCCTGACTTCACGATGAAGTCTATTTTTATCTTTTCTATCATTGTAAAATACACATGTATATGATTTGAATGTTTATATTACTCTAATAAATGCTGCTGAAAGTTAAAGGAGACATTGTGTCCCCCCCAACAGTTTTGTCTTACACATCTGTGACATATGGAAAGCGCTAAAGGAGACATTGTGTCCCCCCCAACAGTTTTATTGCCGAATGTCTTATACATCTGTGACATATGGAAAGCGCAGGCTTAATTAAGGCTACCGTAAGTTTAAGTTTTGCTTTGGTTTCAATTAGCTATGTTGATGTTGAGGAGCTGCATGTAGTGCTTTGCTGCCACCATGTGGCTGATGGCTGTGCCTGTATATCATAACTCAAGTTATCACTGTAACAGTACTTGATGTAAAAAGCTTGTGAACTATAAGGCCCCACGATCTTTGAATAAGTTAAAAGCTTTATTGATGTATAAAAAAAATAATTTACACAGCTATAAAAACACATTCAGAGTCGCTCATTGATGAGTCTGCTTGGCACGGAGCTTCTGGAGGGTTTTCTGTGTGGGAATAAAACATTCTTTGTATCAGTTGAGTGCAGGCTGTGTGCGTCAAAGGGAAAGTGAGTGTGATGGTTTACTATGTGGTAGGCTTTGGCATTCTGTCTGTTGGTGGCATATGCCTCCTGTCTGCTCTGGACTGCCTTCCGCTGCTTCACCTCCTCCAGCTGCTCATACAGTCTGAAAGAACAAATGCACTTAACACAGTGGTAACTTCATTTACCAGTTTAATTCATCACGTGACCAAGCTAAAGCTTGTAACTCAATGTAGTTGCATGTCAAATCAATTTTCCACATTGAAATGCTGTTAACCAAACAAAAATGGACCAATGCATGCAAAAACACATTCATAAAAAAAAAATCCAAAAACAAGACACTAAAACAAATCAAAACACACGCACACAAAATAAAACAAAGAAAAACTAAATGAAGACAGACACAACACACAAAATAAAACCAAACACAAAATGTACAAAACATACAAAATATCACACACAAAAACAAATATACGTAACACATATTTACACAAAAAGTAAAGTCCAAAACAACAGAACAAACACCCATTAGATTGTGTATTCATACAAAAACAGTCATACACCAATGAATAAACACACACAAATTAAAACCAAACAAACAAGATACAAAATAGCATCAAACAAACACACACACAATATAAAGAAACATCAAACCCACTCATGTACAGTATGTCATGAGACAGGGACACCCACTCAAAACAAGCTAATTTCAGCAAGGCAAACCATCTGGTGTGTGGTGTACTGCAATTCTTGATACTTGGGCTATTTTCATGGAAAACAAGCCATCAGTCATGTCAGTAAGATCATGGCGAGCAGTTTGAAATTGCCCAAATATGTGTGGTTTCTCATTTAAAAAAACAAAAGAAAAAACAAAAAACAACAAAAACATAGAAGTACCTCTGAGTTCGTCTGTGCATTTCGGCAACTTCTTGTTTGCTTTTCTTGACGTGGCTCTGCTCATTCAGCTTTGTTGACATGCTGACTGATGTAAAACAAAATGAACATTCAACTTCTGGGGAGCAGATCTATCCACTCAATCAATCCTACCATCCATCTCGTTACTCATCACATTTTCTACCTAGAGGAGTTGAGGGCTTTTGTTGCTTGACCGATGTGGACGTTGCCGTTTTGGACATGTCAACTTTGGCTCCCTGTCGAGTCTGCGCAGGACGTTGCTTGGACTGCTCGCCGTGGACCTCGGCTGCCGCCAACCTTTTAGCTTTGTCTTGTTCCGCCCGGAGGGCCGACCGAGTCTGCAGCTGAGGCACAGTAATTTTGGATTTTTCATTATAGTTACTTTTTGGGAGAGGGTTGACTAGTTTTTCAAATTCAGTTAGTGATAGAATAATTGTTCATAGGTTATACCATATTTACTGTTATAATTATTGTAAGGTGTTTTTTTTGTTTTCTTTTTACTTGCAAGGAGAGCGCAGGGAAGTGTACGATTACAGTTCCTAAAACCCTCTGCCCGGCTCCTGCGCCTCCTCCCTTTTATTTTCTTAGGAGTCCCTCAATACAAAGGTGTTCCAGCTCTATGGGAAAGGGTAGCGAAAGCAGCTGGAACACTCTGAACTTGTTTTGTCTATGTGTGTGTGTATGTGTGTGTGTGAGAGCCTTTATCATACATATGTGGAAGCAAAGCACACCAAGCAAGTTGGGCCTAGATATGGAAAAAGGTAAAGCTAAACCCACAACCTAATCAAGCTAACAAGCCTAATCATGAAAAATCTAACATGAATCATGATATACATTATTATTCTTGCAGTTGTAGTGTTTCGAGCGGGTTTTTTTTTTTTTTTTTTATCAGAATTTTTTCGATATGCTTTGTTTTAGTTTAGTGTTTACTGGTATTCGTTGTACTTTTACATTTTTTTTTAATATAAAGGTTGGTTGCAAGATTAATAAAAGGGTCGCAGTATTGTGTTTTGTTAACATAAAATGTCTTTTCAGTTAATTACTTTAAGGACTAATTTTTATTTCATCAACAATGTTATTTCATTAGTTTTTGGTTATATATATATATATATATATATAAAAAGATAAACATAAACATAAACAAACCTTGGTCTGCAGAGGGCGTTCCCCAGACTGCACTCCTCCTTCCACCGCTCCAGTCCTGGCCAATGCCCCTTTGGCCTTGACTTGTTCCGCCCGGCGGACTGACTTCTCCCGAAGAGCTCGGCGCTTCTCCTCAAAGAGCCCTTGCTGCCACGACCCCCAATTGAACTCCAGGAGCATGCCTGATGCCAGAAAACAGATTAGATTGTTAACTGCGTTAAAAAATATATTTTTCCCCGTACAGTGAACAAATAAAGATACATGGAAAATATTCACAATCACATTACAAATTACAAAAACAAAAAAAAGGAAGAAAAATCCACTCTGAACAACAGCCACCGTTGTGCACTTGACACACTTTTTTTTATTTCCCTTTATTTTGAACAACAAAATACAAATAAAATAAGAAAATAAACAACAAAAAAGGAGTGTCATTTAAGTGCATACAAAAAGACAGACATACATTACATGTTTGAAAAGAAGTAAGAAGAAGTATATGTATACTTTTATATTCCTACCCGTTTCATCTCCATTTCATCAACAAGATATTACAATATTTTCCAATTTTCCGCTAATTCTATAACAAGAAATAGTATTATATATAATAGAAACTACAGGCAATACACTTCCATATCCACTACTGATTACTATATTAATAAATGCTGTTCAGCGTAGTTCACTTTTCGATTATAGTGGATTCTGTTAATGCGGATTGGTACACCTATTATTAGAAATATGGGTAAATGGGTTTACATAATGGCACAAGAACAATAGTAATAATAGCAATAATAATAATAGAACCAGACAGTAATGACCATAATATAATATATATATAATATATATATATATATATATATATATACACACACATATACATCCATACATACATACATATAATATTTCTACACCTCTATCAGCCCCTCTTCATCTTTATATTTCTCTAAAATACTTATTTTATATTTCGTTTTGAACTGGTGTATGTTTGTGCATTGTTGTAGATCAGTATTCAGTTTATTCCATAGTTTTACTCCACATATAGATCCAGAAAAACCTTTCATTGCCATGCGTGAGTACTTTAAATTATGTGTTCCCCTTAGATTATAGCCACCATCTCTTTCCGAAAACATATTTTGAATATTGCCCGGCAGTAAATTATGTTTTGCTTTGTTGATTAGTTGTATAGTTTTATATTCTATAAGATCAAACAATTTTAAACTTTTAGAGCATAGTAACAGTGGATTTGTGTGGCGCAGATAACTGGCGTTGTGGATTTCTCTCATAGCTCTTTTTTGCAGTATAAAAAGAGGCTGCACTGAATTCTTGTATGAGTTTCCCGAGACCTCTGAACAATAATTTAAATATGATAAAACTAGTGAGTTGTAAAGAATGTGCAAGGATTTTTGGTTGAGAAAATGTTTTACTTTAGACAGGATAGAAATACCTTTTGAAAGTTTAGATTTTATATATTTAATGTGAGGCTTCCAACTCATTTTCCGGTCAGTAATCACCCCTAGGAATTTTGTCTCCTCCACTGTCTCTATGTTTACACCTTCAATTTGTACTTTAACTTGGTTGTTTGCTTTGACATTTCCAAACACCATCAGTTTTGTCTTGTTTAGGTTTATTGATAACTTGTTTTTGTCAAGCCATATTTTAACTTTTTGAAACTCTGATGTGATTATATCGAAAATATGTTGCATTTTTTCACCAGAAACCAGAATATTGGTATCATCTGCAAACAAAACAAATTTCAATAAGTGGGAGACTTTACATATATCATTAACATATAATATAAACAATTTTGGTCCTAACACTGACCCCTGGGGTACACCACACACGATGCCTAAACATTTCGATTGAAATGTTCCCAATTTCACAAACTGCTGCCTATCTTTTAAGTAGCTTCTTAACCAGTTCAGGGCCATACCCCTAATCCCAAATTGCTCCAGTTTATTCATCAAAATATTATGGTCTATGGTGTCAAATTCTTTCTCTAGATCAACAAACAGTCCTAATATGTGTTTCTTTTTGTCGATTGAATCAGTGATCTCTTCAATAAGTTCTACTAAGGCAAATGCAGTTGACCGGTTTGCTCTAAATCCATATTGACTGTCCGAGAGCAGTTTGTGTTTTTCGATGAATTTATCTAATCTATTATTTGAAGAGTTTTTCGAGAATGGTGGAAGACGGGAGATGGGCCTATAGTTTGTAAAATTGTGTTTGTCACCAGTTTTGTAGATGGGAATGATTTTTGCAGGTTTTCATTTTACTTGGAAATAGCCCTGATTGAAATGATAGATTCGTAATGCAAGTAAGTGGTTTGGAGATTCCCATAATGACCTTTTTCACGTCAATTTCATCACAGTCGCTAGATGTTTTTTCTTTACAACCATTAACAATATCAATCACCTTTTTTTCAACAGGTTTAAGAAACGTTGAACATGGATTTCTTTCAATTAAAAGCATTGTTCGCTGTGTCATGATTGTGTATTTTCTTTGCCAGGTTTGGTCCAACGCTGACAAAAAATCTGTTGAATTTATTCACAACCTCGTCCATATTGTTAGTGTTAATTTCATTTTCTATGAAATAAGGTGGGTAGTTGTACTTTCTGTGACCATTTCTAATTACATTATTTAAAATATTTCAGATTCCTTTAATATTATATGTATTACTTTCTAATAATTTGGTATGATATTCTTTTTTACATCTTTTCAAAATACTGGTTAACTTGTTTTTATATTTCTTATATTTGTTTTCTGTTTCTTTAGTTTTATATTTCATAAATTCCCTGTATAGAGTGTTTTTGTTTTTGCAAGCATTTATTACCCCTTTTGTTATCCACTGATTGTCATTATGCTTTGGTTTTATTTTATATTGACTGGGCAGTTAATATCATATAATCGTTTACATTTTTTGAGAAATTCATCATAAGCTTTATCAATACATTTTTCTTTGTATACTGGATTCCAATTCTCTTTCAGTCAATCATTTTTTAGTGCTTTCATAGCCTCTTCAGGCCTTGTTCGTCTGTGTTGTAATCTACTATCTTGGTTGTTTTTGCTGTATTTACAGTCATAAATTATAAATACTGGTAAGTGGTCACTAATGTCATTTATCAGTAGTCCACTCACCAAATTGTTCTCCCTATTAGTAAAAATATTATCTAATAGTGTTGCACAATGGTAGTGATTCTGCTGGGCCTAATAATACTAGGATAAAGGCTGAGGCTATATACTGTGTGAATAAACTCTGTCATTTTATGTTGGTTTGGATTGAGAAGATCAATATTATAGTCACCACAGATGAACACTGTTTTTATGTTTGTTTCTGTGTAGACTTCCTCCATCCAGTTTTTAAATGCGTCAATATTCGAACCAGGTGTTCTATAGATGCAACTTACATACACATTTTTCTTTTTTCCCCAAAGATATTTCTACTGTAATACATTCTACCATATTATCCACCACCTGTGTCATTCTTTCTACCACCTTGAAACATAAATTCCTTTCTATACACAAAGCCACCCCACCTCCATTCCTGTTCTCTCTATTCTTACAAACCATTTCATATCCATCTAGTTCAAAGTCCATGCCTCTTTCTTTGTTAATCCATGTTTCCGATACTGCAATTATGTTAAAGGGTTGTGTGAACTGACCTAGATAAGATTTGATATGATGAAAATTGGCATACAGGCTTCTGCTATCAAAGTGAATAATTGATATTTTTTGGGGAGAGTCAATGGTGTTATATTGTTCCTCTGTGTAGTACTTGCAGGTATTGTTGACGGTATGAAAAAAGTTATTTTCTGGGTCAATGTCATTTTCTATGTCCTGTGAGTGGTGCTCAGTATATTAAAAAGTATTTCATTCCAGTTTATTGTATTGAGCAGTTCTTCGTATTGATTGGGTGTCACTGGTACGGGAATGCGTTATGTTTGTCATCATCCGGAGTGCGCGACGAGTGCAGTCCTTAAACAGTTCCTTGGTTAGTTTCCATTGAGTGGTTTTGGTGTGCTGGTGCAGGGGCTAATAGAATACTTCATTATGTTAAAAAGGTTTCCCGGCATTTGGTGAACAATTCTGACTCTAAATGTTATTCCAACAATTAATTTACTAATCAACTAATTACTTTATATAATTAGTTTTTTTAACTTATTGGTATATTTTTGTTTTAGTAGTCGCAATAAACTAAAGAATTATTTAATGACATGCCGTTATTTGCGGAAACACTCCCCACTTTAGTGTTTTTTTGTTCAGGCCAAAACAATGAAAGTATTGCTATGGAGCCATCTTTCGGCATCTTGGTGCTTGCAGTGAGTTGAGGAGCCTCACCGGAACAAAAGACATTTTAGTTCCTCGGAACTATGTTGAAGTGAGGCGCTTCATTTAAGTAAAACTAGTGCTCTGCCTCCATTGCGCGGCATTTTAATATCAGGAAACTATTTTTGAGTAGCACTATGGTGCCATCTGGTGGCATCTTTTTGCTTAGGAACTATATTGAAGCGAGTTGAGGAGCTCTCTTTAAAAACAAAAAAAAGCAGTGCTTTGCCAACACTTTAGGGCCAAGGAATTATGTTGAAATGAACTGAAGGGGTCATCTGGTAGCATCTTGGTGCCTTGGAACTATGCTGACGTGAGTCGAGTAGCTTCATTTAGACAAAAGTGTTTTGCCACCAACTTCTGACACCTATCGGCAGAAGTCAATTAATTGTGGATTTTCGCATTTTGCAGCAGGACTCGGCCCTTAATCACACTGTATTGGAAAGCTACAGTTGAACACTCAAGACTCACATGTCACACTGGCGTCATATGTAAATAGGGCCTGGGCAAATAAACGGCAGACTTTACCTGCATGTGTTGGACTCTGGTCCTCTTTTAAGGCCCCTGAAGGTTCCTCCATTATGGTTTTATGGGATGCCTACAATAGACAACACAAGTTTATATGGGGATAGACTTGAGAAGGTTCTGGAATGCCAACACAAAGCACCTTGTGGCCTTTCTGTTTTTCCTCCTCCCACATGACATCTTCCACAGGCAACAAGCTTTCCTGCAGTGTGGTGTCAGCCAGGCTCACCAATGTTATTTGGGACTGCTCCAGGATGCCCTTCATACTGCCTGCTTCCTGGAAATAGAATAAAATGGAACTTTATTGTCACTGTCATGGAACGGGGAAAATAAGCTGAGCATCTGGCACATGCCCATAGTTGACAAAATATTAACGACATCCCTTAATCATAACCCCCAGAAGGGCAAAGAAAAACTAAAAAAAAAAAAAAAACAACCAGGGGAAAAATGAGGAACCTTAAAAAGGGACCACAGATGGGGTATTCCCCTTTACAGGATGATCAGGCGGCAATGGATGCCGAGTGGGCAACATTTATCACATATGATACTATATAATTGTTGGTTAAAATAATGTGAAAGTGCTGCAGGAAGACGACTTCGGTGAAGTCACATGCATACAAAACACACATGCCATCACACACGCACAAAAATCAAACAGAAACAAACAAGAACAAAAACAGAAGCACACAGATAACAGACACCCACAAACAACTTGTATAAAACAAACACACACACTGCAGTGCCCAAAATCGAGCAGTGCAAAAATGTACCAGTGGCTTAATAGCGAGGTCCACTCTCAGGTTCAAATTGTGTTCCGGCTTCCCTTCTGCAAGGGGTTGGGGAATTGGAACTTGACTTCCCTGCTGCTCTTCTTCCACGTTATCCTCCGGCAGTATGTTGAATGCAGACGAAGTGTCGCTCGCGTCAGATTGTGAGAGGTGCATGACCTGAATTCAGAAAAGAGGTAAATACTTTGTTACCCCCCAAAAAAAAAAACAAAAAAAAAAGACAAAAGTCTGGAAGAAGAAAAAAAGAAAAAAGGTCAAAGACACAACCTGCGGCGAGTCGACTTGATGCCAAGTGGATGTCTGGCGGGAGCCGTCCTCCGCCCTGAAGCGCTCTGTGGATCGCTCGCTCTCGGAGACGCCACCTTGTGACTGCAAGTCGGAATGTGCTGACACGCTGAGCTCGCCGCTGGAAAGCTGTCCATCAGAGGAGTCGCGAAAGATGGCAGATGGGTCCGGGGCAGTCTCGTTGTTAGTAACCTCGGACGGGAGTGGGTGAAACGAGTCTGTGCCGGCCGGGAGTGGATTCAAACCGGGGACAGAAGTACTGTGATGGGAGGCTTCGGGAAGTAACGATGGATGTGGGGGAATGGCGGCCTCTGTGAAAGTGCTGAGATCCACGCCAGTTCTTTCACCTAAAAATAATAATAATTCAATGAAACAGATGCGGTGACTAGGCAAGCCAAATTGAGGGAATTTTCTACGTTGGACATTTGCATGGTAATTTATGCTTCAAGGGTTAGAACACAACACAGATGCTATTCATTAGCATGTCCATGGCAAATTCCTTTGCATTTCCCGAGGTAAAGTGATGTGATTGTTTTAAATAATTAATATAGTAATTCTATTTTGTTTTATGTTTAGTTTGACAGTAACATTTACCTGGGAGCGCAAAAAAAAAAAAAAAAAAAAAATTGAATCCTCTTTTGCGGAAATGTTAATCTGCCAAACTGCTGCAAATTGTGAAGTGGCCATGGTTATACTAATTTTGTTTTTATCTATCTTTTAAAATTCAGCTACTTTTAATTAATTTTGTAGAACACGTTTGTTAGTCGTGTTTTGGGGGGGAAAACGTTTCATTTCATTTTAGTTTATTTTATTTTATTTTTTTTACATAGAATGGTTGAGTGCAAGATTTTATTTTATTTTTTTTTTTAAATCACCAAAATTCTCAAAAGACCGTTCGACGTTCATTCTTCTGTACGGACATACCGCAATACAGAACTAAATACATTTAAAATGAACCCAGAAAGCTAATGTATGATATTAATTGATATGAAAACAAAAGACAGTTTTGCTTTAATTATAGTTAAATTTATAAACATAGGATCTTAGTTTCAGATTTTTTTTTTTAAACATTTTTTGTTTTTATTTCATTTTGTCAACAAAAATGCATTTTCAATTTTAGTCATTTCATTAGTTCTCATCAGCTTTAATAACCTTGGAAGTGACTTGAGTAAAGTTTGCTGCTACCATCCACCACATATATGTCAAATTTATGTTTGCAAGGCAAAGCATAAAAATCAGCCATGTGATGTGACGGCTCACATTGGGCTAGGTCGGCGGCAGGGTCACTGTAATAAGTAGTTTTGGTATGAAAGGATCTATTCACTGTCTGCAAAGTGCCTCCTAAATCCTCAAACCTGAGCTTCCACTGTCCTGGTCAGAAGACACATCCAACTCTGCGACAAGTGGTCTCATCGAGCTCTCCTCTGGACGCTGATCCAACCATGACCGGTCTGTCCCAGATGTCAACTGACCCACACAGCGGTCCCGCTCATCTCTCTGCCCGCACTGCGTCGACTCTCGAGGGACTTGTTCCATGATGCGACTCAGAGTCAAGTCCAATCCGACAGGGAGTGGCTGGCCGATCATGGACGAGTGAGCCGACGGTTGACCCACCAGCCGCTCCATGGCGGTCTCTCTTTGGTCGGCGAGGAGGCAGGAGGACTGATCCCCTACCTGACCAATTAGAGGTCTGAACGAGTCCTGATCCTCGCAGACTGAGAGCTGCTCCGGGATGGGGTGGACCGTCTGGCCACGATTCTGGAAGATGAACAAGCAAGAGAGGGGCTTTGTTGAAAAATGTTCCTCGAGTTGAACTGAATATTTGTCATAGGGCAGAATGATTTTGAAAAATGATCCAATTACGATTCCCCACCCCAAACTCCCTCAACATTGTCATTGCAATTTAATATTTTTTCAAGGTCCTCTTTCCATGTATTTTTTTTTGCAAACAAGAAAAAAAGTAATCTGAGTTACAATAAACAGATTTATGATACATAAATGTTTTGGTCTTATAGGTTAAGCTTATGCTAAAATAAAGGCAAATTAAGTCCTATTGAAACAAATAACAATAAATATTTATGTCAAGAGTGTTAATTCACCAAGCGCAGTTAATAAGTCTAGAAACGTTCATGAAACGTGTTTTATCTAAAATATACTTCAGGTCAAGTAGATTTACATCACTACTCAGTATGCAGAGCAAAGTCAAATAGTAAACAACTGTACAGTCTTTCAGACGGCTTTGTGGCTCACTGACCATGTCACTTGCGTGGGCGGCTTGAGAGGGAAAAGTCACACGAGATGCTTCGTGGTCATTCCCTCGCCTCCCAGAGACTTGGTGTAAAGACTGCTGGGAGAGTGAAGACTGACACTCCTCCAAAACGGAGCCTTCGCTGTCTGCAGATCAACAACAGAAAAAATGGTGTAAAGTCGGCCATTTCACATGAGAACCGGGAAAACCATGAATATTTATAATAATAAAGTCCAGACAGTCAAGTCAGAAGACTGCTACAGTGGTCAAGTCGAAATGATGAGATTTCTATTAAAGCGGAAGTCAACCCAAACATAATTTTTTTCAAGAATATGTTCCCAGAGGTCCCACTAGTTGAAACACGGAATTCTGATTCATTTTGCGTATGTGGAATATAAATGAAGCAGCAAAATGTACTCGTTTTTAGCCATCTCTGGGGGCGGCCATTTTGTCCTCTGTCGACTGAAAATGAAATGACAACTGCTGACAACGACCAATCACGGCTGACATGTTTTCTGAATCTGAGCCGTGATTGGTCGTTGTGAGCAGTTGTGATGTCATTTTCAGTCGACAGAAGACACAATGGCCGCCTCCAGAGATGGCTAAAAATTTGTGGATTAACACTTATTCCACAAACGCAAAATTAATCAGAATGCCCTGTTTCAACTAGTGGGTTTGCATAGGACATTCTTGAAAAAAAAAATGTTTGCTTGACTTCCCTTTAAGTTCATTTGTGTATGAAATGTGCAATAGATAGCATAGACTTTAACACCATAATATTGCAACTATCTTGGGAAAAAGACTATTTTTCCCCCAAAAGGACTTTTTTACCAGATGAGATACATCTTTGTTCTTGTAAAGATTAGAACTTTTTTTCTTAAAAATACAACTATTCTTATAAGAATATGTCCTAACTTTTTAACAACTATGGCATTTAGGGTTAGTTATGTTTAATTGAGGCTTATGAGTCCGTCTTTGGGAGAATAATTCGCCCCTATAACTGATCCCTGGACCCAAACATGTTGAGAACCCCTGATTTTCTTTATCAAGAGTCCTATTAAATTTTGTAGCATTGATTTGCCATTTTGCCCCCAAATTGGTGCGTTACAGTTAATTTCTTCATTTATTTTTAAATGATTTCTGTGGCTAAATAGTTTGTTAAATGTTTTGAGAATGAAGAAAAGTATTACCAAAACAAATTTAGATTACATTTATTCAACTGAATATTATTCAATTAATTATAATGAACTTGTAAATAATACAAACAACATTTTTTTTCTCAACCTCATCTATTACTTACCTGACCCAATTACTCATTTTAAAAATCAAATATGGCCCTGAAGTACAATCTTTCCCACCCCTGATCAAAATGTACAATTGTGAACAAAAGCGCATCACATAGATGGAGAATCAGCTTATGCAGGCTGTACCTGTACTTTTACCCGCGGTACTTAAAGAGAAGTCGAGCTCTTGGGCATATCGATCGATGATGCGCTGGACGTTCCCGTGGCTGAACAGAGAGGTGGGCAGAGCTGGTCGGGGCTGGCCTGCAGAAGGACTGGAGGAAGTGCCAAGTCGAGAAGGCTCTGTGGCATCAATTGTAGGAGATTTACCTAATGATGACAGGTTTAGACCAGAGGCGGAGGACTTGAGTCACACAACTTGACTCGAGTCAGACTAAAGTCACCAATTTTAGGACTTCTATTTGAAAACGTATGAGATTCATGACATGACTTAAGTTGGACTTGAAGTACATGACTTGCTAAAAGTCTTTTAAATTGCAAAAGAAAAAAAAAGAAAAAAAAAAGAATGGCGAAAGGCATGTTTTGAAACACTAAAATAGAAGACATAACTACAACATCTAACTTCATTCATCAAAAAAAGACATGCTGTGTTAACTTCACAGTTTAGCTAACCAATACCTATTTAAACATGAACTAAGATGTATATCACTAAATTCTACACATTGTACCTTTAAGTATGTCTCTCATTTACCCAGTAAGCATTACTAAGCGGGGGAAAAGAAATTGCCTCAGTAGAGGTAAGGTAAACTTAATGATATAAACCTTAGAGGACTATATCACACGGTTTGATATCGTAACTACGATTATATATCGTTATATTGCACAGCTCTATCTGGGATCATTAAAAAAAGTGATAATGAATAAGGTACAGCAAACTAATGCAAGTACATATAGCATTGATGTACTTGCTTATACTGAGTGCAAAGCTAGCGAGTTAGTGTGAATATAATTAGTGACTGAACAACGCTGGATGACCTGACTTATGACTTGCTTAACTCCAAGATAGACCGTAGATAAATTCGAATTAAGCCTATGTGGATATACAACGTAATACAAAGATGTGTGCTGGCAGACATATTTCGCACCTGTATTGGCCTCTGGATCACTGGTGGTGTAGGTGCCAGTGGATAGGGTGCTGATGGACAAGCATTCTGGATCAGGAGGGCTATGTGCAGACTAACACACGCACACACAC
Organism: Filicampus tigris; assembly: GCF_054856515.1. Taxonomy (NCBI): domain Eukaryota; kingdom Metazoa; phylum Chordata; class Actinopteri; order Syngnathiformes; family Syngnathidae; genus Filicampus; species Filicampus tigris. Next base: position 22,996,348 of record NC_141223.1, on the reverse strand, counting down.
AGTTAGGGTAGGTTGTTGTACCATGCGTTTACAAGCAAATCCTATCTACAGTCACCTTTAATAATAATTTAGAGTAGAGTACATCATGGGGAATAAGTGTGAGGCCGAATCTCTACTGAAAATCCACAATATAAAGAAATCAAAAAACAAATTTTTATTACATCTCTTTTTTAAAGCGTTTTACCTCTCCCACAAAAAACTGCTCTCTTCTAGGAGCTGAAGTAAACTTATTTATTATTTAAGATTAAATAGACACACACGCAAAGCAACCGAGCTCAGTTCAAGTGTAGAAACCCTCATGAAAATGTATTTTAAGTTGAAAATACACTTCAGGTCAGGGAGATTTACATCATCACTCAGTAGACAAACATAAAAAAACACATTCAAGACTCTCAGCACACACACAGATACAAAAGGAAACAAACATCTATCATTCAACATTAAATGCACACACGTATAGACATTGAGCTCAGTTCAAGTGTAGAAACCCTCAGAAAATGTATTTTGTTGTAAAATACACTTCAGGTGATTTTGTTTACATCATCGCTCAGCACACACAAAAGACAACACACACATACTGTCACACGCGCGCACACACCCACACATACTGACAAAGACACAAAGACGAAAAGCTTCTCATGCATAATCACAGGCCAAGGCAGATATTGCCAAGGCACTCAGATTTGGCTAATTTTCATCATTGATCCACAACTTGTGAACCTCAGAGGGTATGAGAAGTGTACACGGATGCAATGTCACCCCTTGAAGAAAAGTAAGAGCCCTACCGGCTGACTTGTCTCTCCAGGTGGTCCGGTTGCATCTGAGAGGGAGTTGCTGATCGTGAGTGCTGGGCCAAAGTAGTCAGATCCCCTCTCAGAATCGGATGAGCGGCGTTGATATGAACCTGGAAAACAGAAATCCCATTTTCGAATGAACCCGACTGAAATAGACCATCACGAAACAATGACAGTTGCCGACTCATAACTGGCACGCAAGGCAACGCAACATAAAACTGCGACCCCCTATCGGGTTTTGAGGTTCCACATACTGTATGTTGTACTGTACTACTTTCATTGAACCAGAAGAACATGGTGTGATTGTCAAGCAAGAAACAGGTTGCCACAAAGAAAGGAAGTGGACAAGATTAAAGAAGTAGCACGGATATCTTGAGATGCTGAGTTGAGTGACTGACCACTCATGAAAACTAGTTACTGTACCCCATTCAATGCACAATAGTTCAGTCGGGTTCGGCCGCATCGCTCCGCTCAGCGTGCTTAACCAGCGGTCTGTGAACCAATTCCAGTCAATGGGTCATTTACCAGTACCAGGCATCATAAAGACTTAACAAAAAAACATTTATTGATCGATCCTCAGAGTCTTAAAGTCGGGTGCACGTCAAATTGCAAGTTTCGGTCAAGAAAACAAAAACGTAAGCCCACAAGTTGCAAAAACTTTAACTTTACCTTACCGCTTTACTTACCATGCTCAGATGTGTCTGGGGATGTTCCCGTCCCCATTACTAGTTTTTCTTGATAGAGTGGTGGGGTGGACCTCCTTGAACTTGACATGGAGGGGGTCTGTAGGGACTGTTCGGTGGTCACGGAGGACTCAAATGTTTCGTGCAGAGGCCAGTCTTTTGTGTGTTGTGGCACAGAAAAAATGTCCTCCGGACCTGAGAACAGAGACAGTGTCAGTGACTATGTTTACATGATGTCAATATTCGAGTTAAGGTCAAAATTCCGACTTCTGAAACATTCGGAAAAAACGGTTTGCATGCGTGAGTGGACAGAGGTATGCCCGCATTTGAATAAACTGACTGAAACGGCGAAGCACGGACATCGTGACGCAAATAGACTTCATTTCCACTTGTTACTTGCTACCGTCAATAAAACAAATTATATTCAATCCTGAGCATTTGTGATGTCATTTTCAGTCGACAGAAGTGACAAAATGGCCGACCCCAGAGATGGCTAAAACAGGTGGATTAACTCTTATTCCACAAACACTCACACACAAACACACAAATATTTATCAGAACGCCTTGTTTCCACTAGTGGGCTTGCATAGAACATATTCTTGAAAAAAATATGTTTGGGTTGACTTTCCCTTTAAGCATGTTTATTGAACAATTTTTCAGATATGCACAATCTTGATTTTGTTTATTATTATCATTACGGGTGGGCGATATGACGATATTAGATCGTTAAGCGGTTTAACGTGTTCACGATCTCATAAAGCCGAAAGATCATTTGATCGTCTACATGGCGTCTATATGACGATATTAGATCGTTAAGCGGTTTAACGTGTTCACGATCTCATAAAGCCGAAAGATCATTTGGTCGTCTACATGGCACATTCTAAACAGTTTAACTCTATGGCGGCGCAAAGCCGCTTGACGCGTATACCCGACCAACCAATCACAGCATGCACAGTGCACCGTACGTGACACTCCCCGCCTCTCTGTTTGTTTGTATAGCGGGAGGCTATAGCGAAAAGTCACCACGAAACAGAGTTGGTCCCGAAAAGAAACTCCACATCCACAGTGTCGATTTGGTTCGGCTTTTCCTCGGAGGAGAAAGCGCAAACCAGTTATTTGCAAAGTTAGCAGAGACTCGGTTCGGACGTCGGCGCCGACAGCCAAAGCAAACGGACACATGGTAGCTAGAGGCAGCCGCTAGCTCCAAGCTAACGCAACCCACGGTAGCACAGCCATTTAACAAGAGCGCTCCATATGAAAAAACAAGCAAGCAGTGTAAAGTAACTGAGGCAGTGACTTATTACCTTGCTGAAGACACCATTAAAACAGTGGAAACGAGGGCTTTAAAAGACTCTTCACAGTACTAGACCTGCGTTACGAGCTGTGTTTTCATGTTTACATTATGTTACCTTTTATGTTTGCATTCAGTGCACATTTTGATAAAAAGTATCACTATTCAAATTAAAACCTGTTCTGAAAGCTTTTTGTTATCCTTTCTGCTTTTCCCCTCAGGGGTCGCCACAGCAAATCAAGTTAGCTGACTTAAAATATCATTTTTTTTCTTTTAGAGTTTTATATACATTTCAAATATATTTTTTTATGTTTAACATGAGGAAAATGGTAAGTAATGTGCAAATTAGTCTTAAAAAATGATGTAAAAAAGAATCATGATAAAATCGTGATCGTGATTTTATTTTTTTTTTAAATCGTGATATGATATTTTTGCTATATCGCCCACCCCTAATTACCATAAATGTTTAACATGAGGAAAATGGTAAGAAATGTGCAAATTAGTCTAAAAAAATGATGTAAAAAAAGAATCATAATAAAATTGTGATTTTATTTTTAAAAAACGTGATGATATTTTTGCCATATCGTCCACCCCTAATTATCATAAATGTTTGCCAATATTCATCTTTGTTGTAAAATTCTGAAAAAAAGGGGGAGCTCCCAGGGTCATCAGCATGTCTTCAAAAATTAAATGAAAACTTAAACAATAACTCCATATAGTTTTCTACAGTAAATTAAGTCTTCCAAAATTTGAAAATGATATATATGTTTAAATGTCACTTCTTTGTTTTGATTTCCTACAATAACAAAAAGTGCAGTGTTCCCTGGATCAGTAGAATCGATTAAAAAGTTAACTAAAAATGTAAATACTGTAAATAGTTCCTTGAAGTGAGCACAGTTTTAAATTTATCGTCGGCCATCAGACTTTTAAAAAAGGCCCGGCCGATCAGTCCATCCCTAATAACACACTGTGTCCTTTTGGCCATAAAGACAGAAAATATTGTGAAAACGCTGCAAAGCAAACATTGTATTGAAAGTTAGGCTTGCTCCAGCGAGGATGCTGCACAAACAAGCACTTAGTGTACTACAAAGACCAAGATTCCTTGCGCTTAAGCATGCGCAGTGTCCCATGCAATTGGGATATTCAGATTGGCATATACATGTGCACATATTAGTGTTAGTAAAGGAGTAACCCAGCCATGATATTCAGAATTTTAAAACCTTGAATAAGGGCATATTTGGGTTATTGCGCGTGTTTTCATGGCTTTTAAAAAGCTGAATACTGCCAATATTGGTGTTTTAAAAGGTTTATTGGCTGCATGTAAATATAGTCAGTGATGAAGAGACATGGTGTGTTGGAGGTAGAGTTGTAGATCCTATTGACATTTCAGATTTTTGCCATGGTATTGTTTCAGCACCAGTACCAAGATAATTTACACAGGTATATTAAAGTCAGAATTTTGGTATAGTGACAGAGACTTGTTGGATGTGAACATCTTATACTGACCCGTCACCAGGCTGGTGTTGACTGGCGTCTCAACTTCCTGAATGGCACTGAGCTCATGCTGTTCCCTCATCACGCCGAGCCGGACGCGGGTTACAGGGGGTTTTGCTGCTCGAGCAGGAGCATGGAGTGAGGCTGGAGAGAATAAAGCAACAATACATAGCGAGTGAAACCCTCTTAGTTGTAGGGATTACATAGCAGAACGTTGGGTGAGGTTATAAGGTGAAAATGCACGGCAGCGCGTAGCTGAGATTTTGTGAATTGCGAATTAGCAAGTGGAACACTATGGCCTTGTTCAGACTGCCAGCCAATATCCAATTTTCAGACCATCCGGTCACATAGCACATGAAATCAGATTTTTGCGAGATGGACTGAAACCACATTCGGGATGTAATTTCATATCCGATTTGGACAAAATGTGCCTCAGTCTGAACAGCTCCGAGCACCCAATGCGCCAGAGCAGAGCACACCAATCCAAGTGTGCAGTCCCTGGACAGAGGAAACGCATTGCCTGAGCTGTCTGTGGGGACATAGCACCATACAAGCAAAGCTCAAGGGTATGTACGGAAAAAAATCCGACACGGTCGCATTTATATGACGTCGAACACTACACGTGCTAGACGACGCCTCCGTTCTGATGTTGTTGCTACGGCAACCTGTCAGATGGGTCAATGACGTGCCCCAGTCTGAACAGGTCCAAATCCGATTCGGACATTGCTAAAAACTGTGTGGACAGATTCAAGGAGGAATCTGATTTGAATCAGATTGCCTGCAGTCTGAACCCAGCCTGTATTTCATCAAGAAATAACAAACATTAAAAAAAAGCAATGTAATATACTCCATTACCCGTCTCGCTGGTGGATGGCAGTTGAAGACTTGGGCCATCTTCTGCCTGCAGATGCCCCTGCTGGTACAAACTCCCCCCGTTAGATTTTTCTATGACTTTGAGCAGAGAGGAAAGTAGTCCCAAGCGGGTTTGACTAGCGTCCTCCTGTGCAGAGACCTCACTGTGTGGCTGTGGGTTGGAAAGAACATCATCATTCAACCAATTGACTTTCACATGACAAGAGACGGTATAACAGAGCAACAGGGGACAATTTGACACTGACAGCCAAAGTTTGAACTCACTTGCGCATCAACATTAATCAGAGCCCGTAATGTTTCTTTTTGCTGCCTCAGGAGCCCCAGACTCTCTCGCTGTCTTTGTCGCAGCTCTTCAAGGCTTTCCCTCTCGCCTTCCTGCTGGCGCTCATGGAACTCCTGAGGCCTCTGCTGGTCTGAGTCTTCTTCTACAGGTGATCCAAACTGTGGAAGGTGACTCTCTGGGACCGTTTGGATGGGCCGGAATGGAAGGCTGGCGGTGAGCGCTTTAGAAGGGAGAAATTCTGTGGTAACTGGTTTAAGCGTGAAGGACTCTCTGATGACCGCTTGAGGAGGAAGTACTTCTCTGGTGACTGGTTTAGGATAAAGTGACTCTCTGGTGACCACTTGAGGAGGAGTTTGCTCAGTGGTGATCACTTGAGGAAGTGGCTCTCTGATGATTGGCGTATCATTAAGTGACTCTCTGGTGACCATTTTAAAAGGGAGTGACTCTCTAGTGACTACTTGAGGAGGAAAAGACTCTGTGGCGCTCACTTGGGGAAGAATTGGCCGTGTGGTAAGCATTTTAGAATGAATTGGCACTCTAGTGACCACTTCAGGAGGAAGTAACTCTCTGGTGACCACTTCAGGAGGAAGTACCTCTCGGGCGACCACTTCAGGAGGAAGTACCTCTCGGGTGACCACTTCAGGAGGAAGTACCTCTCTGGTGACCATTTTAGGAGGAAGCACCTTTCTGATTACCGCTTTAGAAGGAAGTGACTCTGTGGTAGTCGATGGGCTTCTAATTCGCTCTGCAACTCTCGCAACAACTTTTCGAGTCAAAGGGGCAGGATCGGAGATGTCCTGCATCTGGTGCCTGGGAATGTTTAAACTTTCAAACGGTTCTGCACGCTGCAGGCTGGAAGCAATGCTGGCACTGGAGGAGGGAAGACTGGGAGACAAGGCTGGACCATCGGATCGTAGTGAGTTAAACTCTGCGGCAACGTGTGGTTCTGTAGAGGATAAATGCAGCAGAGGAGGGGGCAGAGTGGCCACGTTGTGACGACTCTGAAGAGCGCGCTGGTATTCTTCCAGGCGTCGTCGAGCCAGGTCCATAGTCTGCTGATGAATTCTTCAAGTGACCACAAAAAAAAAAAATTATATATATATATATATATATATATATATATATATATATATATATATATATATATATATATATATATATATATATATATATATAGAATCAGACACTAGAAGACGTAGACGACAATTTCGCATGTCAAATACCATTACAATGTGTTTAACAAGTGTGTTTAAATGAAAGGAGTAAAACCATTTAAAAATATTTCAAATGGTGTCTTTGGATCTTCTATTTTCACCACATTCCTGTGGAACCCAGTCACAGCTATTTGCTGAAAACACTCACCTATCCGCAGCTATCAAGAGTAATTTTGCACTCTTTCTTTAATGTTCTAAGATGCCACAAGATTCCAACAAAGAGCTAACTAATAGTGTCCAGAAAGCATGTTGACATGATACATCTCAAAGGTTCTACACACGTCGAGGCGGAGCAAAGTTTAGTGGAAGTTACAAAGAGTCTTCGCCAAATGTGTTAATCTTTTATTGTTGCCACTCAGAAGTCCAAAAACATAAGCTAACGCATTATGGCAGCCTCATTATTACTTGACAATTGCTATATTTATGGTTGCATTTTTTTTTTTTTTTAATGTTGAAAGATGAATTTGAAATGATGTGTTTTGGGATCAAAATTTGTGGTGTATGTTGGATTTATAAACTACTCCTAAAGGTAATTCTAAATAGGTTTTCGGGTGCGTCACAATAATTACATGCAGTTTTTCGCTATTTGTGGCAAGGCTGTGTTGTGTGCCCATCTCCTTGCGAATATCAGGGATTCGATGTACAACAAAAGCAGAAGACGATGCAACACACCTGTTTTGCTCCAGGAGGCGCTCTTGGCATTCCCGAATTTTTCTGGTGTGCTCAGGAGTTAGCAGCTGTGGTATCAATCCAAAAAATCAATTATGACAGAGAATCCAAATCAAGAAATAAACTCTTACTGAAACATCGGCTTACCTCTGGACCTTGGTAAACTTCCTGACCATGGCCCGGCGGTACTTCTGTGTGGTTAAGAGGGATTTCTTGGGTCACAGCAGCCTTTTGTTGTTTTCCCCCCTGCTGAGCCTCAAGAAGCAGCCCCTCCAATTGGACCTTCTGCTCTTCCAGCTCCTGTAGCAAGGCCAGCTGCTGCTCTTTCTCCCTCTCCAGCTCTATCTCCTGCAGAGGAAGAAAAGGTGACGAAAAAGCCTCACCCAAGAAATTAAACTGAAAAGCAAGCTGCAATAGTTCCTGCTCATCCTTCTGAGTGCAATCCTGCACAGAGACTTGACATACACGGTCATCTCCTGTATTTTGCCGTTCACAATGCACTTCCGTTTCCTGTGAGCCTATTCCACAAAAGTCCTCAAACTAGCACAGTAAATTGGTGTCAAAGATAGATGTTGAAGTGACACACCTCGAAAAGTGAGCTCTGATGGTGCTGCTCTATGCCAAGTCAAGCTGAAAAAAATAATTAGTGGACAACCAGTCACTTAATCCCTTACCCTTTTCTTTCGCTCTGCTTCAAATTCCAGAATTTTGGAGGAAAGAGCATCTCGGTGTTGAGTGTCTGCTGGGATTGGCTGACCGGTGGGCTTTGCTGCTAACAGAAACAAAAGAAACAGTTTTTTTTTATGGAAAAAGTTATTGAATATGAAATATTAAAAAAGCAAGAACGTGTAGATTTCACCATATTTATGAAATTTGTAGTGGCTAAGTTGGGCCGGCGTCAGTGAATTTCTGGTGGCCCAACACAGTCACGTAGTGACCGCAGTTCTTTCCCATTGAAAGTTTCTGATTTAGAATATTTCCAAAATTCCTCAACTTAACTTCTTCTTGACATTTACTGGAAACTTTACAAAAAATTACTAGAATTTCTCTCAGCACAAAGTCAAATATTTTGAATGCAGCATTACCTTGAGATGACGATGGAGGTTGGGTGGGCTGGCTGCTGAGGGAGCCTGTGTCAATGGTTGTGTCTCGTTCCGAGACCGCCTCTTTATTGGCGACCGCGTCCTTTTCCGCAACTCCCTCAGGCCCGACATCGGAATCCCGCTCTGGGATCACTTCTGTTTCCCGCTCTGGGATCACTTCTGTGTCCCTCTCTGAGACCCGACTGGCAACGGTGACGAGAGAATGGGCATCAGGCATACCACTGTCGCGGCTTGTCGACTCACTCCTTTGGTTCCTGATGCGATTGAGCAGATTCTTCAAGGCCTGTCTGGGAGCTGCACTGATGGTGTCCACTGCAAGTTTAGAAGGGTTATGGAAAGTTGCTTGAGCATTTATTCAATATCCTAGCTCAGAATGGCAGTCAGTGTCTTACTATAATGTTTTTTCCACTATTTGTGAGACCTTTGGCCTACTAGTACTCAACTAAACCTTACTAGTAAACTACTGTGCTGCACAAATAGTCACAATACAATACTAGGCAGGGGTAACACACTAGTAGCCTCTTGCACTTTACTAGTAGCATCAAGTAGTTTTTCTCACGAGTAACACGTACACTGAACGAAAATATAAATGCAACACTTCTGTTTTTGCTCCTGTTTTTCATGAGCCGAACGAAAACATTGAAATGTTTTCTACTGAAAAGGGATAGTTCTCTCAAACATTGTCCACAAATCTGTGACAGTGAGCACTTCTTTGCCTAAATAATCTGTCAACCTCTGCGGTGGGGCATATCAAAATGCTGATTAGACAGCATGATTGTTGTATAAATGTGACTCAGGCTGCTCATGATAAAAGGCCAAATTAAAATTTATAATCTTAACTCATTCACTGCCATGGACGAATTTACTTGTCTTTTCACAGTCCAGCCACTCAATCCCAGGAATTTATTTATATGCTTCTCAATTTTTTTTTCAAACGTTAAGGTAAAAGAGGGTCTGAAAATGTCAGGTAGTGAATGAGTTAATTTATTGGCAGAGCTCAGGGCGGCGCGACCACCACTTCCCTCACATAGCACAATACATCAACTCCATTATCTGTTCAATAGTTATCATCATACATTTCCTTCTATATAGCGTTTAAAAAAAAAAAAACAACAACAAAAAGAGCAGCTTCTTCCCCGAAAATTGGTTTAACTCCAAATTTGTCCACTTTTGGTACATTTGACTTTAAAATGTCTACTGTACAATCTATGTAATAAATAAATAAATAATAGTAAAAGAAAAAAAGATTAGTGTTTAGTACCACGGGCAGAGTCCTGCGACCCAGGATCCACTTTCGACTTTTCTTGTTCGGATGTGACAGTCTCGTCCAGTGTGACATCCAGCTCCGGGTCCTGGCTGCTTGTGGATGCGGCAAGAAGAGGTTCAGGGACCAGCCGGCCCTCCAGGTCACCTTTGATTTCTGGAATCAGGCACATTAAATCAATTGAAGCCACAAAATGCATACAGTAATCCATCCATCCATCCATCAAACAATATTCCAAACCACTTGTCCTCACGAGGGTCGCGGGCATGCTGGAGCCTATCCCTGGTGTCTGCAGGCAGTAGGGCACACACAGACGAACAACCATTCGAAGTTGCCAACTTCCAAATTCACCTATTTGTGTTTTTATTTCCAGTGTAACATGTGTACCCACAGTTATTAGCTGAAAAAAACCCCAAATCACCACTATGTATTTTTAATACATGCTTTTAATGAAACGCTTTAAGATGCAAAAAGATGCCGTCAAAGCTGTCATGAAATCAAAAAACAAATCATTTGTAAGCCATTAAATCTAAAGCGTAATGTCGTATGATGAATTGAAATGACTAAGTGTTTTGGAAACGCAGTTTGTGGTTTAATTAGTTTAAACTATGAATTAGGGACAGACAAATATATATATTTTTTTTTTTAGGACGATGGCGAAATTTGGCAGAATAAAATTGTGATTCCCGATTACAAAAAAAAAAGGAAAATATATAAAATAGCTACCGGTACTCTTTTGGTCTTTTAACACTTACAACAAAGATATGAAGTACAGGCGGAACAATCGACTGCTTTTATAATACTTTGTTTTTGTTCTTTGTTTAACTTTACAACAGAGAGATAAATATGCAAATATTGCCAGATTTTTTTGGCCAGTTTTTGGGGGGAATGTTATTTTCTTTGTCTTGGGTTCTAATGTGTTTAAAAAAAAAAACAACAACAACAACAATCAGAAAAAAATATTTTTCCCGCCACCCATTTTTGCAGATTTTAAGAAGTGCAAATATTGGCCGATTAAATTGCCCAGTCGATTAACAGGTCAGACCCTACTATGAATAGGCAATTGTAAACACTTTTAGGAGACTGTCAATTACAATTTGTGACAGGGCTCAGTGTTTATGTAGACTACTGTAATAAGTATGGAGTTCTTACTCCTTTCTCTTGTGTACATGTCCTCAAAGGCAAACTCCATGTCCCTTTGGAAGTCATCCTTCATCTCCTGTCTCCTGTGAGGCGGCTGGAAGATCTGTGGTGGCAATTGAAATGCCTGCTGCCGCCTCCTCAGCATGTCAGCCTGCTGCATATGCTCCAATTCAACGAGGAGTCGATCACGGTCCTACAAGGACCGAAACAGGGTCTGACATCAAAGGTGCACTGATGACCCTGGGCCAATATGGCACTGTGTTGAGCCACCATATATCTCACAAATGCTGGCCCAACTAAATACAATGGAATACACACATCCTTGACATGCAGGCTAAATTTGTGTACTTGTAAGCTCTGTGTCATCACTTGTAAGAATTCAGTGCACAAATATAATGTCTAGGGCACACTTGTATAAAGACTGCCATAGTCTAGAGGTGGGCGATATATTTCGTTATCATCGTCAATCTTGCTTTCACGATGTGTAATTTTACATTCTCGAGTATTAACACTGCCTCTGACTCGAGTCAGTCGATGGCCGCAAAGTATGAGGAAATGCTGAACAATCATTGTGCATTGACGGCAGAGGAGGAGGAAGTGATAATCATTCGCTGAATCAGCGGGCAGGACCCGATCACGTGACTCTGTCCGCACTGCAGCCAAGCTACGTTTCAAGTATGGAGGAGTGTCCAGCGGGGAATAATAGCAAGGCACGAGTCCACGTCATCCGTAGTGTGTAAATGGTTTGGGGTTAACAAGACTGACGTCGGTGGGAATAAAATTGTTAGATGTGCCAAAACGGTCACAGTGAAGAGAAATTCTGTTGCACCACGAGCCATATGGATTACGAGGAAAACTTGGCGACCGCGCAAGCACGCTAAACAAAAAGCTTAAACATACACACTCAGAAAAGAGTCGCCGAGTTGAACCAACAAATATAAACGCACGCACGCACATACACACTCAGTACTTTAGCGAGCAGGTCAAACGTGACATCCTGGATGATCGGTTAACATTCAGTTTACACGCTTTTAGTCCGCATCATTCACAACTAGCCTGTATTCCCGAGGCATGTTGCACAAACTACGACGACTTGTTAGTGTGACGCCAGCATACACCCAAACATGAATAAAGTCACAAGTCTACATATCACAGCAATGAACGAGTGGGAAAATGTACTTTTAGGTAAATTGCAGTTTTGTTATTCAACTTTATTCTGAATACGTTGGGCAATGTATGAAAATGGGTGTTGTCATGACGTCTTTTTTTCCCCCCTCGCTGGGTGACACTTCGTCACACGTCAAATACATTTTTTCTCACTCTGATTGCTGTAGTTAACACCCTTTTCCTCATTCTTATTGCTCTAGTAGTTGGCAGTGGTACACCAGTTCTTACTGCAGCTCAAAATCATCACATCATTATGGAATAACAGCAGAGACATTTAAATGACATAAATATTCCCAAAAATCAATGTAACTCTATACATAATTTTTTTGTTCTTTTTTGTTAAATATTGTCGTAGAATATCATTATGTTTTGCAGAAGCTGTATTTAGCAATTTAAAAGAGATGTTGTTCACAAACGTCTATCCACAATTGGTCTGTGAAGCAAGTGCAGATTTAAAATATTTTTTGTAGACTACAGTACCGTCAAATTATCGCTAGTTTTTTAAAAAATATATATATATATATATATATATATTTTTTTTTTTTTACCCATATCGCCCACCCCTACTAGCAACACTTTCTGTCTTTCACTACTGTATGACTAGGAAATACAAAAATTGTTCCATAGGAATTAATGGGAGTCTATGGGTACTGTAACCCTCAAATCTGGCCAAGGAAAGCAAATTATTTTGTATAGCGCTGGCATCGGGCAGAATCCTTGTACCTTAAAAATCAGCACTTTTTAGGAGACAAAATAAAAACTGCACGTTTGTTCAACCATTAACATTGCATTCTCAAAGAAAGCAAACCATTTTCAACACTTTACACACACACAATAATATGCCAAAATAACCAGAGACGGACGGGCACTTTCCTCTTTCTTGCCCCCCGATCTTTCCCTGGGACGGACTGCCCATTTCTAAAATAACACACAACAAGTGCATGAAAAGTCATACCAGTGCAAGGTGCTCTTTCCTCAGAGCTGATTTCCCTCGAAGACGAGCTGTTTCCATCTGCTCTACTCTCTTTCTCTCGCCGTCCCTCTGGAAGTCCAGAAGCCTTTTCATCGCCCGCTCAGCTAGCTCATGGGCATCCGCCTGTTTGTGCAACTTGGCTTAGGACAACTCGAAATAGGGACATGCGGTTAACATCGAGACTTTTACCTGCTGCGCGTCCGCCGCCCGATCCACTGTGGCCGCGAGCATGTTGTAACGTGTGCCAGCAAAGGCGCTGATGTCGGATTTCCTTCTAATGTGTGATTTCTCAGAATCCATAGCCTGCTTGAAAGGAGAAGACAATACCGTTTACAGTAAAAAACAAAAACTAAATCTTTTAAGTTTTTTTTTTTTTTTTACAGTACATCACAGATGCTCAGGGCTCAGGTAACGACCAATCACAGCTCACCTGTTTTCGGAAACTGAGCTATGATTGGTCGTTATTTGAGCCCTCAGGGCATCTGTGATGTCATTTTCTGTTGACAGAAGTGATAAAATGGCCGACCCCTGAGATGGCTGGATTCAGGTGGATTAACTCTTATTCCACAAACGCAATATTTATCAGAATGCCTTGTTTCAACTAGTGAACTTGCATAGAGCATATTCTTGAAAAAAAAAAAAATGATTGGGTTGACTTCCCCTTCAATTGAAAAAAACAAGCATTGGATTCAACTCACACAAACAGACCCTCAGCCCTTTCAAACACACACACACACTTCCACACGCACACGCACACACACAATCATTTACATTGGTGTTGTTCTGACAGATATAGTTGTTTCTTGTTGAGGGCGAGTTATTGCTCAAGCGCCGCTTGGATTTGGAACTACTACGAGAGCAGTTATTTTTACGCATGTCACTTTTATTGCGCTCATGGCTATGACTTCATCGACTAAAAAGATGATTACTCGCTGCTCGAGTGTATAATAAAGGAATTTTGTTTATTAAAATTCTGTTGTGGCTATATTTTAATGTAAATTGTGTCAGATAAATCAATGACAAACAGTTGGCGGACCGCTGAGATTGTCCCGTGCGGCTCTCGATCACGCTGCGTGTGTCGTGCTGTTACAGCTGCTTTGGAGCAAACGGCATATTAGTTTCTATTTCTTATTTTTCTAAAATGCTGCAATATTGTTTTGTGAGTATATATTTATTTATTTATTCATATTGTGCTTAAGTATTTATTCCTTTTTGATTTGGTTTGGTACCACACATTTCCTGGGCGGAGAAGAAAGGAGAGAGAAAGAGAGGTGAATTAGAGCGGGGCTGTTCAAGTCTGAATACAAAGACGCAACAAAACACTGTCCTACCGTGTCGGTTGTCTTTACCAAGAAAGACGCCAGAGTAAATACATAAAGTCAAACCTATATTGTAACCTGCCATACCACGGCCTCCGAAGTTAAGGAAGAGCAACTTTTAAGGGTGACATTGCCTGTAAGCGTACGTCGCTATCACCGCGGGGCAGGGGGACTCAGCCGAGCAATTGATCCTCATCGTCAATATTTTGAAGCAGATGTAACGCCTTCTCAACTCTTAAGCTTTGTTTATAATATACATTTATAGAGCATGGTGACCCGCAGCCTTTATCAATGCAGCCGCTGGTTGCTATGGAAACCTAAATCATGCGATCAAAAACATTTACGGTGTCAAAAGGGGGTTGGATTAACGCCAAAAATAACGCGCTAAATTGACAGCCCTAATTTAAAAGAAATGGTCTTTTTCATTAATAATTTTTTGATAATCAAGACAAAATTTCTAGTCTGATTTCTAATCTTGAATTTGTTAAATTTTCACACCATTTCAAGCACAACCTTTTAGTACAACAGGGCAACTCACAAGAATTGGATTTGGTGTAGGTGGCGGGAGGTTGGCCACTTTTGTCGATCTCTCTTTTTCTACCTGCAGTGCCTTCTTCCTAGCATTGATTGTTCTGGAAAGGACACAAAAAAAACAACATGCATATTTCTCACACTCTTCTGGTGTGATAGTGGCATTCAAAAGTTGAAAAATGCTCACCGGCTTTGTATCTCGCTGTCTTTAAGCCTCTGCGACTTGAGCTCCTTGAGGGCGTCTCGAAAGCGCTCTTCCGCTTTGGTGTGATTCAGTGCTTCCCTCAGGGTTATGGCCGTCAAATCGGGCTCCTTTTTCAAAGCAAATGACATTTTAATACAAATTCCAGACACTGTTTTATATAGTGTTCTGTGGAAAGCTGCTTGAGGAGTTTAGTTGATACCCTTGACATGCAGCTAAAGGGCCATTTACTCGTATGCCACCCAACCTCACTAGTAGGACAACTACATGTTACTAAGTAAGGCAAAACTGCGCAGTCGTTGACATCTGCGCATCAAGAGTAGTACTAATGAAAGCTGTGTAAATGTCAACTAGTACACTTTTATAATGTCATATTGCATTACATTTTCTTTGGCCATCCTCTGTCCTTGGCCAACCATCTGGAGGCTCTGTTCATACAGCGTTTGCAGCATATGCAGTTTCTCGCTTTGCTGTTGCTCCCATTCCTCCCGCAGCTCCTGTCCCAGCAGCTCCAGCTCACGCTGACGCCTCTGCTCAACATTCTGCCGCATCTGCAGCGCAACGTTCTTCTGCTGCTCACGAACCTGGGAGAGGGACGGGTTTGGAGGGTGTCAAACACACACACCAACAGGATAAAATATTGTTTCCTTTGTAACAAAGCATACCTGATTTGTATGAATGAAAAGAATCTTAAGCGTTACATGTGGCTTTTCTGAGGGGTACTTCTAAAATAAGCAAGTATTTTTCTGTGGTGAATGCCAAAACGTTTGAGAAAAACTAATACCGGTACATATAAATATTTCGCAGAAAAAGTGTTTGAGCACAATTTAGTGTTGTCACGATACCAAAATTTTGACTTTGATACTATACCTTGTATAAAGTACCTTGATACCGATACGGTACCTCGACAAAAATCTAAAATCAGCAAAATTATAACTGATAAAAGAACTTCACAATTTTTAAAATGTGTTATTAATTCAAAATATTAGGGTATGCCTGATAAGAAAATAACATTTGAAACATTGTTGAACACTTAACATTTGCACACATGCAAGATAGTGAGATAAATACATTCCACAGCTTCTATTTATAATTTACTATTTATATTTAGACTACATGTAAATTAAACTTTAAGAAAACTAGTTCCCATTTATTACTTTTTTTAAACATCACTATTAGAAAATGTGCACGGAGTTTTATCGAGCCATTAGTGTGACATCTACTGTAATGCAGTATTGCGCAGGTTATGATCATTTTCATGGCCAGATATGGAGCTGTATAGCCTCTATGCTTTGTGGACACAGAATTAGAAAATTCTCATCTTAAGAATGTTTTTTTTTTTAATTAATGAGATCAATGTCTGCATTTATTAGTTTATTATATAAGCATAATGTATACATGTCAATGTATTTCATTATATATACTTATTCACGAGAAGTTTTTACATGACATGCCATATTTTTGAATTATTTGACTGCATTTCAAGTCATTCATTGTAGATATTTACATTTCCACCGTTACGGTCAAGGAAATATGCTCATTTAATTGATAATGACTTAACATAATATTGCTTGTGTGTACGTGTCTACTCTTCTCTGGCTCCCGGCTAGTCGAAGGCCTCGTCAAATTATACAAATTATGAACAAAATAATTCACACTGTACTTATTTTTGAGGGAAGTCTTAGAAATGCATGTCAACCTGTAGGTATTAAAACTGGTGGTACAACTCTGGATGTCGGTATTACGGTTCAAGTGGCTTCAGCGAGGTGCTTACCCAGATTGGACGTGTTCCCACCTCGATGCACAGTAGTTTTAAAACAAGCCGTACAGACGAACATTGACATGGCTGTTGGCCATGTAAGCAAAAAAGTTCCACATGACACTTCGCGCGTCATGTTTTTCAACGAGGAGCAGAGGAGCAGAGGAGCAGAGGTGCAGAGGTGCAGAGGAGCAGAGGTGCAGTGGGCGCTTCCCTGCTTGAGGCCATCTTTGTCTTGCACACACACACAGATGGCAGCGTGCCACTTAAAAAGTGGAAATCAACCCAAACATATATTTTTTAAGAATATGTTCCCAGCAGGCCCACTAGTTGAAACACGGCATTCTGATTAATTTTGCGTTTGTGGAATATAAGTTAAGCAGCAAAATGCACTCGTTTTCAGCCATCTCAGGGGGTGGCCATTTTGTCTTCTGTCGACTGAAAATGACATCACAACTACTCACTGTTATGAAATGCACTATATAAATAAAATTGTATTATGTTGTAATTCGCTTTGTTTTACTCAGCTGTCTGCAGTCGGAATTGCGAAGGAGAACTTCTCCTTACCTGCATAAATAAAGGTACTACTAAAATCATCTACATAACCTGGCCTTTCATCTCACTTGTAAAGTCAGAACACAATTTGTTTGCATCTCTGAGAAAATTGTTCAAACAAGAGCAGCGATTAGCACGAATGGGAGTTTGATAACTCACAATAATTTGAAAGTGAATGTTTGTCTCTCAGAAGGGTGCCAAATAAAAGTGACTCAAAACCAATGCAGATTTTCGACCGTGGTAACTTCACATATGACGTCACAATGAAGTCGGACGTCAAAAAGCAAAGCAAAATTTGTTCTGTCCTCATTTACCTGCTGTATTCTGAGTATTCTCCTCCTTTCCCTTTCTTCTTGTATCAACTGGGCCTCTTCGTTGGGGCTCAGTCGTAATTTTCCCACCCGTCTCGCCATTGTCTCTCGGCGTAAACATTTCTCTGAAGCAACATATGCAGCTAGCAGCTCTGCTAGTTAGCCCGAGTTAGTTAACTTCACCGGGCTCAACGGTGCGCCGCTCAAACGCGAGTTAAACAATAAAACGGGTTCATATCAATTTGTGTTAAGCTGTGCGAGTTAACGATGCAGTCAACTCAAATGAAAAGACATTTTCTTGCAGCACGCAAATCTGTGCGATCGCCAAATGTTCGCTTTTGAACTGTAGAAACGTCACATCCGGTAGTTTAAACGTCCCGCCAAGCGCGCGCGCTTTGTCATGACACTTAATTGCATTCTTGTTTTAGATGTATTATCATTATTAATTCTTGAATAAAATTATCCGATATTTATACCAGGGATATATTCTAAAAAATAGAGCATTCAATGCATCTAGTATTTTAATTACGTTAAAAGCTGCAGTAGCACTTATCACTTCGAATAGCGCTATTTCCCCCGAGGTGGATTGGTAGTAGTCTTTGTCTGGCCGACGAAGAAGAGCATGTAGTCGTGCGAAGAATGAATTTATCACAGCGGAAACAATAACACAACTTAATGGAATAACCTTTACAATCCTAACAGTCGTTTGAAAGCGGAGGTAAGAAACGCATAAGTCAAATGTGTTATGGACTTCAGGTTTTCATTTGGATGTTTGGTGCTCTAACTACATACGCCGTGATTAGCATTCAGCTAACGCTCGCCCGTCTGGAGAGCAAAGCACAGCCAAAAATTTACTTAGCTGAATTGATGTATATCTTTCCCATTGGTGGTACGGAATCACAGTCTAATTACATATTACGAGTAAATGGTCCTTGCAGCCAACGGGGCCTCCTTTAATATGCAGTGAGAAAGTAGTGCTTATAGATTGAACTAGTTAGCATCATTCATTCAAATAGAGCTGGTCGAGGAAAGTGTCAGGAGTGATCTGTGACAGAAGAGCAGCATCTAAAATGAAAGGTGAGGGTGTAGAGGACGGTAGTGAAACCTGACATGATGATCGATGACCAGGAGACATAACTGGAGGTGGCAGACTTGGAGATACTGAGAGTGACCTGGAGGGACACGATCAGGAAATTCGCCCATCAGAGGGGTAGCACAGACTGAAGGGTTTGGAGACTGGACAGATTGAGATGGTTTGGACATGTACAAAAAAATGGAGCCTCCGCTTAGGAGGGAAAGAGAAGGACCAAATAGGAGATTTAAAGATGTGTTGAGGATTGATGACTTGCAGATGATGCGGAGGACACTGATAGATGGAAGCGGATTATTGTTCGCTGCAGTAACACCTGAATAGGGTTAAGATAAAAAGGACGGTAGAGCAAGAACCTAAACTTTCCAAATACTGCATATGTTCACATTGTAGCAGGCGTATGATGCTATTGTTATCTTGCTGTCCACCTGTCAGCTCTGTCATCATGGCCAGCGGTCCGGGCGTGAGGGTCAGCATCGAGTCTTCCTGTGAAAAGCAGGTGCAGGAGGTGGCCCTGGACGGAACAGAGACATACGTGCCGCCCCTGTCTATGTCCCAGAACTTGGCTAAATTGGCGCAGCGGATTGACTTCAGCCAGGGATCCGACTCTGAGGACGAGGGAGCTGATGGTGAATCCCGTGATCGCGAGTGGTGCAAACAGGAGCCGGAGGAAGAAGAAGGTATGACAAGGACAAGTGTATGTTGTATGTGCAGTGAGTGATTTTCTACTGTTTCCTTTTTACGCAGGAACGGTGAAGTTCCAGCCGTCCCTGTGGCCTTGGGACTCCGTGCGTAACAACTTGCGCAGTGCCCTGACTGAAATGTGTGTCCTCTATGACGTGCTCTGTGTGGTGAAGGAGAAGAAGTACATGGCACTAGACCCAGTTTCTCAAGATCCGTCCATGAGCAAGGTGAAGTAAAAACGCTGTCCAGACCGACTGATTCATGATACAGTACATGGTATTGGCCCTCGGGAATACATGTCCATTCTGCCTATAGACCTTTTCACTCATGGTGAGGTTTGTGTTTTATTTTATTTTCACATAGCTTTGCCTTTAGTAAAAGTCAGTTTAGCTTAATGCTGACAGATAATGCAGAATGCCATTGATGGGCTAACAAAAAAAGCATTAGTGTTGCAGTGTTATAACCCCATCCATCCATCCATTATCTGTACCGCTTCTCCTCACAAGGGTCGCGGGGCGTGCTGGAGCCTATCCCAGCTGTCTTTGGGCAGTAGGCGGGGGACACCCTGAACTGGTTGCCAGCCAATCGCAGGGCACACAGAGACAAACATCCGCACTCACAATCACACCTAGGGACAATTTAGAGTATCCAATCAACTTACCATGCATGTTTTTGGAATGTGGGAGGAAACCGGAGTGCCCGGAGAAAACCCACGCAGGCACGGGGAGAACATGCAAACTCCACACAGGGAGGCCGGAGCCGGGATCGAACCCACGACCTCTGAACTGTGAGGCGGACGTGCTAACCAGTCGACCACCGTGCCGCCTGTTATAACCCCATAAAACAGATATTTGCACACAAACAATGGAAAAATACAGATATAACAATACTCACAAGTAAAGTATATAGTCTTTAAAGCGTTAAGGGACCAAAAACTAAGTTGCTTTATTCGTACAACCCCCCCTAATAATCGGTTCTCTGCAATTGGCATCGGTCAAAATCAGCCCTAATTTTTTCTTTCAAAAACATATTTTTAGTTCGATTTCGTCATCGTCTAGTTTTGGTTCAGACCCCTCAGGTGTTCCAGTTGATGAGCAAAAAGAAATCGCTGGCCACAGCAGCACAGCTCCTCCTGAAGGGCGCAGAGAAGCTTAATAAGTCAGTCGCAGAGAACCTGGAGAACCGGAGGCAGCGAGACTTCAACGCGGAGCTGCTGCGGCTGCGCTCACAGTGGAAGCTGCGCAAAGTTGGTGACAAGATCCTGGGAGACCTCAGCTACCGGAGTGCAGGTGATGAAAACTTTTACGAGAGCGGTTGTGTTGTTAGCTGAGTCTATAAACGATAGATGGTGTTGTTATCCACGCAGGCTCACTGTTTCCTCATCACGGCTCCTTCGAGGTGATCAAAAACACGGATATCGATCTGGACAAAAAGATCCCGGAGGACTACTGTCCCCTTGACGTACAGATCCCCAGTGATCTTGAGGGATCTGCCTATATAAAGGTAAAGCAGTGAGAAACATGCTTACTTCTGTACAGTGATTCACGTTTATTTGAAATCAGCTATCACAAATTTGCTGAATTATTTTTTTTCTTGTAGTAAGCTATTAATCATCGAAAAGCTTACCGATTTTTTTATTTTTATTTTATTTATTTTTTTTTTTTGGTGATCTTTACATTATGCTCTTAGTCTCAATTGGCGCCATTTTGTGACAAACCAACTCACTTTGTTAGGGTCAGGTTAGAATTGGCCATTACAGCTAGACTCAACATCACGTTGCTAGTTATATTGTTCATCCATCCATCCATTATCGATACCGCTTATCCTCACAAGGGTCGCGGGGCGTGCTGGAGCCTATCCCAGCTGTCTTCGGGTAGTAGGTGGGGGACACCCTGAATTGGTTGCCAGCCAATCTCAGGGCACACAGAGACAAACATCCGCACTCACAATCACACCTAGGGGCAATTTAGAGTGTCCAATCAACTTACCATGCATGTTTTTGGAATGCGGGAGGAAACCGGAGTACCCGGAGAAAACCCACTCAGGCACGGAGAGAACATGCAAACTCCACACAGGGAGGCCGGAGCCAGGATCGAACAAACGACCTCTGAACTGTGAGGCGGACGTGCTAACCAGTCGACCACTGTGCCACCCTTATATTGTTCATTTCAGTGCAAAATTCATCTGCAAACACTGGCTGTATGAAGAAACACAAAGTGATCAATCTAATTACCTCTGGGAATGTCTGCAGGTTTCTATCCAGAAACAAGCTCCAGACATCTGTGATCTCGGAACAGTCAACATGTTCAGGAGACAACCAAAAACCAAAGGAGGTGTGGGCTAAATGCACGATACTTAAGCAATCTATCATGAAACTATCCTCTGTTTTTTAACCCTGCACATCCTCTTGGTAATGTGTCACATTGCCAGGTTCGCAGCCGTGGCATGTGAAGCTGGAGGCAGCTCAGAACGTTCTGCTCTGCAAGGAGATCTTTGCGCAGCTGTCAAGGGAAGCGGTCCAGATCAAGTCCCAAATCCCCCACATTGTCGTGAAGAATCAGATCATTTCACAGCCCTTCCCAGGTCCACGGAATGCTTGTGACTTGGGCCTGAACAATTAACAAGAATAGACTAATAATTATTACCTTTTTTAAGATCTGCAAAAAAATGGTAGCTTTATTTATTTATCCATTTATTTATTTATGTAAACACATTAACACATTCCAAGATATGACAAAAACTAACAACATTCAAACAAAAAGGAAAAATTGAATAAATAATTGGCCAATTTTTGCCCATTTTTTTTCTGTTTTAACGTTAAACAATTACTAAAGGACAAAGATTAGTAAAACACTTAAATGTGCTGCCTGGAATTCATATCTTTGTTGTTGCAAGCATTGAGGGACCAAAAACAAAGTTATTGTATTCATTATATATGTTTTTTTTTTTTAATTAATTGTGCCATTAATTGGCTATCGTAATTTTATCCTGCCAAATATGCAAATCGTCATCAGTCTCAAAAAAGACCTTATGGGTTGGGCCCAACTTGTGATAACCTTTTCTACACTTTGTAGCACTGACTGATTCATCCCATTTGTTCCTCTGCAGGTCTGCAACTCTCCATCTCATTGTGCCATTCGACTGCAGAGAAGAGGAATCACAGAGCGTCTCCGGAGAAACCCAAACCAGAAGACCATCTTTACGTTCTGGAACATAACCTGCATCAGATGATGCGAGAGGTGAGACCTTTTTGAAAGTGGTGGATTAGGTTCAGCGCTATCATAATTTGATTTATTCGATTAAATGAATTTGCGGAAATAGTGGCTGGGGTCTTTATTTACTCAACTGCAGGTTGGCCTAACTTCAGAAAGCAGGTGAGCCATGATTGGTTGTTACCTGAGCCCTGAGCAACTGTGATGTCATTTTCAGTCGACAAAATGGCCCCTGAGATGGCTAAAAACGGGTGGATTTTGCTACTTAACTCATATTACACAAATGCAATATTAATCAGAATGCCGTGTTTAGACTAGTGAATGCGCATAGAACCTATTTATTGTGAAGACATTTTTGTGGTTGACTTCCCCTTTTAGTAGCCTCAGTGGTTTTCTTTGTCTGTGTCGCAGTTCCACAAGCAACAGCTGAGTTCCATGGTGATGCCGCATCCTGCCACCGCCCCATTTGGCCACAAACGCATGCGTCTGGCCGGACCGCTGGCCTACGACAAGGCCGAGATCAGCGGCTTGCAGCAAAGAGAGGGTCTCCTGGAGAAGATCATCAAACAGGCCAAGCACATCTTCCTACGGAGCCGGTAAGACGGCTTCGACTTCACTGATTTGCGATTTGTAACTGCTGTCTACGTGACACTTTAGTGTGCTGTGAGAGAAATTATCCAGTTTTCCACGTTACCATGATATCTATCTAGTCACACTGACTTCCCCCGGCCTAGCTAAGCCTATCATGAGCGGAGGAACTTGGGTGTGGGGGTGGTTATCATGTTTAATAGCCGGATTATGATGTCACAGCGGGGTGGAGTGCCGAAGGGTTCACTCACATACACGTCATCAGAAATCGGCAGATAAGAAAAGATTTACTCGGTTGTTCAATTCCACACTTGGACAGACAAACCATGGCTCCAACCATTTTGCGTAAAAGCTATTGAAAAGCACATTTTCCATAGTATGACTCGATATAATTACACTTCCCAAGTTGTCGTATTCAGCAAATGAGAGGTGTTAAATTTGGTTTCAGTCTAGCTGGCTGTAAACGGTGAACAATGGCATGGGTACAAGTGAAACTATGTGAAATACGTCAGAGTCTGTTCCGGCTTGCAGATAATAGAGGTCCTCCGCAATATTTACTCGGTACACATTTCTGGTCCTTAACTGCATTGACTGGAGCGGCCGCACTGATGTATTACAATTGGTATTTTGAAAAACCTTTTGGGTTCAAGGACTCCTTTCAGCATATTTTCAATTCATCATAACTACAATATGGACTCCTAAATGTCATAGGAGTGAAAAAAGGTGCTTATTTCCAACAAAAAAGGTCACAATGTTTCGATGACTATGATTTATTTGAGCAAAAACAGTTGTAATGTTATGAGAGTAAAGTTGCATTCTTTCAAGAAAAATAAGTCCTAATCTTAGGAGGATAGTCGTAATATTAAGGTCAAACTTTAAGTAGAGAAGAAAGTAATACTGTAACAAATTATTTTTAACAAATACTGTACATGTTTTTTTCTGAAATAATGGCTTTGTTTACATGGACACATATATTCGGATTAAATGCCTAATCGGAATAAAAATGCTTCATGTACACACCCCATTCAGAATATTCGGACCCGATTAAGACAATTTCGATCAAGATTTTATGCTGAACGAGAGAGGTAGTTTATGCCGATTGTTAATCCGATCGGCTCTGATGTAAACACTTATTCCGACATTTCGGAGCCAAACGTGTTTTACCGCACACAAAGTTTGAAAGAAAAAAAAGAAGCAGAGCGAGAGTAAGACAAGAACTGGTGCATTTGCAGCTCCCTTAGGAAGTGTTAACTCGACATAACAGCGCAAACAGGAAAAAATACTCAAAATAATGCTAACACTTAAAGTAGAAATGGACGGAGCGATGTTTTGTTGACACGGAAGTCGCAACGGCTTTTTCTTCTTCCACTACTGCTTCCGGTATATTTGGTCGCATGTCAAAATAATTTGTTCCGATCGAAAGTGTCATGGATGAACTATTCGGATCAGTATTTTCTGTGTCCATGAAAACAGTGCATCCAATCTTAATTTTGATCCGAACTCTGATCGGATTAAAGAAATGTTGTCCATGTAAACGTAGCCACTGTCTTTCTCGGCAACATTGGGCCATATTCTCAAAAACAGGACATTTTTACTTTAATCATACTTTTTTCTGTCAATAAAGCTGCTTTATTCATGCTTCTGGTCTCAAAGTCACCCAGTTTGAGATGCACGGTTTTAATTCAATTCTAGACCGGTAATGCTGACTAAACGACTTTGGTGCATTTGTCAGGACTGCGCGCACCATCGACAGCCTGGCCAGCCGCATCGAAGACCCTCAAATTCAAGCCCACTGGTCCAACATTAATGACGTGTACGAGTCCAGCGTGAAAGTGCTGATCACCTCCCAGAGCTACGAGCAAATCTGCAAGTAAGTGGTGGAAGGAAGGCACAAAGGACCCTCCAATGCAGTTTGCTGGTGTTCCGTGGGATTTGTTTATAATGTCAAATGTATGCGCCTTGGCTCAGTAAAGGTTGGGAGGCGCTGCTCTAATGGAACTACGGCTGTGTGCGTGTTTATTGGTCAGGTCCATCCAACTGCAGCTCAACATTGGCGCGGAGCAGATCCGAGTGGTGCACCGAGACGGACGCGTCGTCACTCTGTCGCATCAGGAGCAGGAGCTGCAGGACTTCCTCCTCTCACAGGTATGGCTACTCTGACCACCGATCGAAATCAGTGGTTCGCAAACTGGAACGTGGACGGCTACAGAAATCGGAGAAATTTGCTCTTGAGGGGCTGAAATTGCGCGGGATTTGGACTAGGTAAACAATGAATCGATTAGCAAAATAGATGTGGATTAATTTGATAAGCAATTAGTTGTCGATAATAGCAGCCGATTAAATCGGCCTGCCGTTTAATCAGTCCAGCCCTACTTTTTATTATTATTTCTTAAACCTTTTCGGCATGATGTCAGACGTACTTCCGGATGATGACAATAGCTCTGATGGCACCACCAGTAGACAAATCTTTCCGTGTCATTTGACCAAAATAGAGCAGTTGAGAACGGTCAATGGCTTGAATGATGATTTTAGCCTTCTTTGCTACCGCCGTAGTTTGAACGTCAGTCGAAAAGATGTTTGCATGAGGCTTCCAAGGGAGACAGTTGATTGGAAAATAAACTTGGTTGAAATTCAGACATAGCAAACATGATCATTGAGTCAACTGGCTAATGAAGTGGCTTTTCTGTTGCTCGGATTATTGGCACAGATGTGCTCCTTTGACAGTGGAATGCATAGCAATATCTCGAGCTGCATTACCTTGCGGGCGAGCGGTTTTGTTTTGCGACAATACACAAAGCCAACCCAACCAAACCGATGTCCCTTTCCCGCATTTTTGGACACATCCGGCTCGTCTCGTGGCAGATGTCCCAGCACCAGGTGCACGCGGTGCAGCAGCTGGCCAAAGTGATGGGCTGGCACGTGCTGAGCTTCAGCAACCACGTCGGCCTCGGTCCGGTGGAGAGCATCGGGAATGCCTCGGCCATCACCGTGGCCTCCCCCAACGGAGAGTACGCCATCTCAGGTGAGACGGCTTCTCAAATGTTGGTGCTCACTTAGAAATGTCCTTCTGTGTGTTTATACACTGAACAAAAATGTCAAGGCAATACTTTTTACTTGTTAATATTGGTTGGTGCTCCCTTTTTTTCCTCATGTTTAACTTAAACACTTTTTGCAGTTACTCTAAAACTCTTTCTCTCAAACAGACAAATTGGTCTCAATCTGTGGTTGTGAGCACTTCTCCTTTGCCAAAATAATCCATCCACCTCAAAGGTGGGGCATATCAGGATGCTGATTAGATCACATGATTCTTAGCGATATTGGGGACTGGGGGCAAAACAAAATGTGATATGATACCTCTCCATTAGATTCCCCTCAATTCCCAGTTATTTCCAACTAAATTCCATGGAAAGTTTCCAATTTGGAATATTTGCAAAGTTCCCTAGTTTAACTTCCCATGAAAATGTACGCAACCCGATGCGTTTTAACATGCTGTATGAGGTCAATAAAGCTGAAGTCCTGATGTTTCCTTTCGTCCCCCCCAGTGCGTAATGGCCCCGAAAGCGGGTGTAGGGTTTTGGTCCAGTTCCCCCGCAGTCAGACCAAGGAGCTGCCCAAGAGTGAAGTCATCCAGGACGGCAAGTGGAGCCACCTCAGGGGTCCGTACAAGGAAGTCCACTGGAACAAGATGGAGGGACGCAACTTCGTCTACAAAATGGAGCTCCTCATGGCCGCCCTGACCCCTTGCCCTTAAACGCGAGCCTCTTCAGAAGGACCAGAAATTTTGCCGTATAACCATTTACACAAAAAAAAAAAAAGCACAAAAATAATCCAGGCTCCTTTCCCTTTTATTCTTCCAAGAAGGACTTTTACAAGACTTGTGTTGGCTTCCTGCTCACATCTGTACACTTTTGACTTTGAGAGAAAATAAAAAGTCTGCTGGTGTTCGTCTGTGGCCTTCTATTGCAGTGGTTCTCAAACTTGGGGGCCCATCGGGGAGCCGCGAGCCGGAACGTGGGGGTCCGTGAAATTATGTTGGATCATTAAAAAAATAAAAAGTGCATACCTAAACCAATGACTCATCCCTACTTAAGATTTGGTCCAATTCAAAGTTCTGATATTATTGGGACTTACCATTACTTATGCATAAAGTCAGGGAGGTTTCGAGAAAATACAATACAATACAATTTTATTTATATGGAGCATTTCATAAGTGTTAGGTGTATTTTTCGAGAATACCGTCCTATTTTTCTTGATTCAAGTTTACCAGAATATTGTCAATTTTTTCAGCAAATGAAGATGCATTTCTTAAGCATATCCTTTTTTTTCAGGGGTGTATTTTTTCCAGTCACGTTTTTAAAATTAAAATGTAATTTTTGATAATAGTCCTTTTTTTTTTTTTTACAAGTGCATTTTCTGAGAATCTAGTTTTATTTTGTAGACAAAAGTGTATTTTCATTTGATTGTAAAAAATAAAGGTGTATTTTCTGAGAATACAGTCCTATTTTTCGAGATAAAAGTTGTATTTTTCCTGAATGTATAAGATGTTTCTTAAGCATACGATTTAAAAAAATTAAGAAAATATAGGTGTATTTCTCAAGATAAAATATCAATCATATTAGAAGAATAAAGTTGTATCTTTGAAATTCACTGATGTGAATGCTGAAGAACATTTACGCATTTTACCCTACCCCAAAAATATATTTTTTAAGTGATTATGGTACTCTCCCCACTTTTTTTCTCGATTCTCCTTCCATATTTCTCAAACCTTTCAAACTTCACGACTTGCATTTCCGCATTCTCAAAATTCCCTTGTTTTCATGGTACTATTTCCACATGTATAAAGCTATTCTACATGATGTATCAGCTCCTTCCACATTTCTTGACCAATGTAAACCATTACACCTTCAAACTCTTCCCCTCAATGAGGATATCTTGTGGACAATTCTCAATCCCATAATTTTCAAATTTTCACCAAAAATCCCAAATTAACATGCTTTAAACATACTTACTCCTCCTTCCATATATCTCAACAGATTGAAACCATTCCAGGTCTCACATTTCACACAGAACAATTGAACATCTCAATTAGTTCCACAGCCTTTCAGTTCATCGGCATTCACTCGCAATTTCTACAGAAATTGCCTTGTCTAGTGCCTTCGCCACATTTTTGACACACTTCCCCACATTCCTCGACCAATTTAAAACATTTAAACTTCAGAACCTGCAGGGAACTATTTACCACAATTTTACATTTTTCACTCACAATTTTCATTGATTGAAACATCACACTAAAAATTTCCACATTACCCATTTCAACTTCAAAGTGTTCAGCTCGTTCAGCCCAGAGCGTTTTAGGAACTATTCCCCAAACTTTCACATTCCTAAAATTCCACACTTGCCAAAATCCCCATAATTACATACTTAGTTCCTCCTTCCACATTTCCTGACCAATTAAAACCATTCCAACTTCAAAATAGCCATCTCTTTCAGGACATCTTGTCACCACTTCCCATTCCTAGAGTCCACATATTTTCACCCCAAAATCCCAATTCCTTCTTCCACATTTCTTGACCTATTCAAACCATTGCAAGTCTCACATTCTACAGTTTAACATTTCAGATCAGCTTCATCTTTTCAGCATTCATGCACAATTTCTAGAGAAATTGCATTCTCTGTTTTTTTTTTCCTCCCCAATTTATGGACACTCATTTCCTTCGACATTTTACAACTGATTTAAATCATTCAAACGTCATGCAGGACACTACAGTATTTTCCACATTGCAAAAAGTCCCACCAATCTAATTCCACATTTTCCATAAACACAAAAATCATACAAGTGAATGAGACAATGAACAAAAAAGTTCACCACATTCCAATATTCCCACATTTCCTAAATCACACACTTTTCACAATGAAATTCCCAAATTTAGGAGCCATTTTACATATTTTCCTGCTCCATATTTGCGCAGTAAAATTCCCACAAGATACTTCAAACTGTTCTGCTCATTCTGGATATCTTGAGGACTGTTTTATCACTTTCCCAATTTTTCATAATAAAATTCTTCAATGAAGAACTCTTCCACATATTTACCTTCCCCTTCCCCATTTCTTGACCGATTCAAACCATTCTAAACTCAAGTCTCATTTTCTACGTTTTCTTTAATTTAACAGCATTTCAGTTTGTCAACTCTTTAGCATTCACATACAATTTCTGCGGAAATTAATTAAAATACAACTCTCTTCCCTTCTTAAAACTCAACTTTGTAAAACAATATTACAACTATATCTTGGAAAAAATGTTTTATCCTGACAAAATATGTATCTTTTGTAAGAATTCTTGAAAAAAATTCTCCTAACCTTCAAACTTTTTTCTATAGAAAACATCACGACTAACATTGGCTTTAAAAAAAAAAAGTCACCTTTTTAATTTCTATGGCATTTAGATTTTTATGAAAGATATTTATCTATTGTTTGCTATTTTTGTTTGGCGTTAGTCTTATGAGTGGGTCATTGCAAAAATGTTTTTCCTTTTTGGAGTCCCTGGCCCAAAAAAGTTTGAGAACCTCTGTTATATATCCTCTGTTGGTGTCACATGACCACCATCGTGTGTGTGTGTGTGTGGGGGTGTGTGTGTGTGTGTGTGGGGGGGGGGGGGCGTGCGTGTGCGTGTGCGTGGTTGGAGAGCGCGTGTGTGTCGAGGGCAGGACACAATTGATCTAGTGAGCAGGCAGTTACTCCAAACAAGCACATATGTTTTGGCAATAAATACAGTTTATATTTACAGTGTATAAAAATGTTTTCGAAATCCTCTGAGAGCGCCTCAGTTTCAGGTTTTGTACACCAAATCCATTGAGATGAAGAAAAAAAAGATGGTCCTTTGTTTTACTGTACATGTGAAAAAGTAGTCCTGACAAACTTGTGTCAAAGAGGCTGCAGCTCCGTTGCGTCATTTTCTGCAAAAAGAAAATAAAGGGTAGAGTCAATTTGTCAGTAGCAGTCACTCGAGACTCTCAGCAACCTTTGTACTCATAAACACGCCCTGTGTCGCACAATAGAAAACCCACTTTCACAGCCAGACAGTGCTTATTATGGCCTTCTACACAACACATTGTCACTGTAGTAATCTGAGTAAACAAGCAGGCAGTGGTGGGAACAAATCAAGTACAGTACTGTGCAAATACTGTGTTACTGTACTTATGCCGATTTTGCCAGTACAATGGTGCCCTGAAATATGAGTTGTCATTTGGCCAATTTTTGGATTGGATTTGCAAGCCCAAACTTGCGATACCAGCGCTGCATCATGGCAATTAACGCAACTCACTTCATAATGAGCAGAAGGGCTCAATGAGTTTGAAAAATAATCAAATTGCAGTTTTTTTCCTCAATATTGGGATTTAATATACAATTATTTTTCAATATTTTTGTTTTTTAACAAACACTAAATTAATCTGTACATAATCTGTTACAATATATTAGTCTGTTTTTATTTTGATGGATTTGGTGTATAAATAATAATAGAACACAATATTCTGTGGGTCTTGAAAAATCAGTTAAAATGTTCTTATAAAGCTAGCTGTATGGAGTTACCTGTTCTTAAAATACACATGCAGAAAGACAATAATAATAATACATACAGGCATATATTTTTATCCCTTGGGAAAAATGACTAATATTACAGCAATTTAAGTGAGTTGTGAAACTCTTCTTTGTGCATCTATGTCTGTACTATACTGCCCCCCAGTGGCCAAGACACCCACCAAAAGGAGCAGCGCAATGTCTATTGAATTAAAGCAAAAAAATCTATGGATGGCAAAAACTGTTTAATTCTTTTAATGTGTCACTATTTTATGGTTTTGTGAACCACAATATTATAGTAGTCAGTCCTTCAACCTTCAACCAAAGGGGTCCCCAACCACCAGTCTGTGGACTGGTCCTTTTTTTTTTTCAAGTGTAATTTTCGGACTATAAGCCAAACTTTTTTTCATAGTTTGGCTTTTACTGCTCCTTGTATATCAAAATTAAAGCTCGGACTGGCACCCCAAATCCCCGCTCCCTTAATTGTGTTGACGGCAGCAAACAAGTTGGAAACCTTTTTCTCCTTTGTTTAAAGTGCCTTATCTTAATTAAACTCATGTCCCACATTGTGGCCGAAGGTAAAATCCTGGTCGGTTATTGTGCCTTTTGCTGCTATAAATAGTAAATCCTTGTTGTGGCAGCAAACTAAAGACAAACGTCACACATTAGTTGCCAATGCTACTTCTTCTAATACTTCTTGTCCTTTCTTCTTCTTCTTCCATCACCACCTTCTTTAGCATGCAGCATCCGCCACAACAAGAATTTACAACTTACAGCAGCAAAAGGCGCAATAATTGACCAGGATTCTACCATTGGCCACCGGGCAACGCGGGATTCAAATAAAGCTATGCCATTTTAAACTGAAAAGAAAAGCTTTTCTGTAGTTAGAAGCGCAGGTTTCTCAAATCCACAAATTAAACTCCTACCTGGCATCTGCTTCCTGCGTCGCCACGCTACTATTTTCCTGTAGGCTTTGTCCAAAAGCCACATGGCCAGCATGAGGAGGCCTGCCAAGCAGGCCAGTGTCAAGGCCGACACCGACAGGTACTGCAGGTCCTCAAACAGAACCTCTACGGAGAACAGTGAGGAAAGCTGTAAGTTTTTTTTTGCACATCCTTAAAGCCGAAGTCAACCCAAACATATTTTTTTCAAGAATATGTTCCCAGCAGGCTCACTAGTTGAAACACGGCATTCTGATTAGTTTAGCGTTTGTGGAATAAATGTTAATCCACTCGTTTTTAACCATCTCTGGGGGCGGCCATTTTGTCTTCTGTCGACTGAAAATGACATCACAACTGCTCACAACGACCAAACACTTCTGACCTGTTTTTTTAATCTGAGCCGCGATTGGTCATTGTGAGCGGTTGTGATGTCATTTTCAGTCGACAGAAGACAAAATGGCCACCCCCAGAGATGGTTAAAAACAAGTGGATTAACACTTATTCCACAAACGCAATATTTATCAGAATGCCCTGTTTCAACTAGTGGGCTTGCAGAGAACATATTCTTAAAAAAATATGTTTTGCGTTGACTTCCTCTTTAAGTAAAATATCCATCCATCCATTATCTGTACCGCTTCTCCTCACAAGGGTCGCGGGGCGTGCTGGAGCCTATCCCAGCTATCTTTGGGCAATAGGCGGGGGACACCCTGAACTAGTTGCCAGCCAATCGCAGGGCACACAGAGACAGACATCCGCACTCACAATCACACCTAGGGGCAATTT
The DNA here is from genome assembly GCF_054856515.1 of Filicampus tigris. Classification (NCBI taxonomy): domain Eukaryota; kingdom Metazoa; phylum Chordata; class Actinopteri; order Syngnathiformes; family Syngnathidae; genus Filicampus; species Filicampus tigris. The sequence goes on along the minus strand of NC_141223.1, from coordinate 22,963,847 downwards.
AGAGTATCCAATCAACTTACCATGCATGTTTTTGGAATGTGGGAGGAAACCGGAGTGCCCGGAGAAAACCCACGCAGGCACGGGGAGAACATGCAAACTCCACACAGGGAGGCCGGAGCCGGGATCGAACCCATGACCTCTGAACTGTGAGGCGGACGTGCTAACCAGTCGACCACCGTGCCGCCAGTAAGTAAAATATATCATATTTTTTCATGGTTCATTTGTCTTTACCCTATGTTAGCATAAGCTTAACCCAAATGGGGGTACGCGTACCCCTGGGTTTATGTGACGGCACTTCAGGTATAAGTGAGATTTTAAAATATATTTAAAAGTATCATCCATGCATAAAAGAGCTTGATCACAAAAAGGACAAACTACAAGGTCTAACACTCAGTTTAGTGCAAGTTGTTCAATAATGCCATATTCAGTGTTAACGCTTGGTAATGTTGTCAGTCTTCTTTTTAATTAGTAAGTAGGTATTTTAAGATGTTTTTTTAAATTATTATTTATCAGTTTCTGCTTTACTTTAAAATTAAGTTGAAGATTTCTTTTTAGGAACAGATATGTACTATGATGATAATTGTTTTTATGTGCACAAATCTTAATTTACAATTAATTCCTTCTTTCTTTATTTTTTTTTAATTTATTGTTATTTCCAAATAGTTCCAGAGATACAACTACAAATGGAGTTCCAAAGTTTAATCAATCAGACGCTGATGGCACAGCACTCTGTCCTTTTTTTTCCCTATCCAAAAATGCTTTGCGCTGGTTTGGGGGTGGCGGCACGGTGGTCGACTGGTTAGCACGTCCGCCTCACAGTTCAGAGGTCGTGGGTTCGATCCCGGCTCCGGCCTCCCTGCGTGGAGTTTGCATGTTCTCCCCGTGCCTGCGTGGGTTTTCTCCGGGCACTCCGGTTTCCTCCCACATTCCAAAAACATGCATGGTAAGTTGATTGGATACTCTAAAATTGCCCCTAGGTGTGATTGTGAGTGCGGTTGTTTGTCTCTGTGTGCCCTGCGATTGGCTGGCAACCAGTTCAGGGTGTCCCCCGCCTACTGCCCAAAGACAGCTGGGATAGGCTCCAGCACGCCCCGCGACCCTTGTGAGGAGAAGCGGTACAGATAATGGATGGATGGTTTGGGGGTACCCGGCTCAAAAAATATTTCCCTTGGGTACATCATTGAAAAAAGGTTGAGAACCACTTGCCTAACCTGCTGTATAAAACCAAAATATGTACGTATAATAATTCAGATTTTTTTTTTTTGGTACTACAGATTAATTTATTACTTGTAAAATAGTATATGTAAAATAGGACCTTGAAAAATAGTCACATATCTAATCCAATCTAATCCAAAATTTCCTTCGGCTAAAACCAAAACAAAACAGGAGTACCGTAATTGTTTTCGAAAATAAAGAAATGAAGATTGCTGTTAGAAAACACCTGGAATTACTGTCTGTAGAAATCAAAGACCAAGTCCGAAATCTTGGGGTGCTGACAGATTCAGACCTGACTTTCAGCAGCCAGATCAAATCAATCACTAAAACAGCCTTTTACCATCTGAAAAACATATCCAGACTGAAGGGTTACATGCTCCAAGCAGACCAGGAGAAACTTATCCATGCTTTCATCTCCAGTAGACTTGATTATTGTGAAGGTCTTCTTACTGGTCTCCCTCAAAAGAGCATCAAACAGCTGCAGCTCATTCAGAACGTTGCAGCTTGGGTTCTTACCAGAACAAAGAGATCAGGACATATTACTCCAGTCTTAAAGGTTTTACACTGGCTCCCATTCAACTGTAGAATAGATGTTAAAATTTTGCTCCTGGTCTATAAATCACTGAATGGTTTGGGTCCTGAATACATGAATGAAATGCTGATTGAATATAAACCCTGTAGGGCTCTGAGATCTGCAGACTTGGGTCAGTTAGTGGAGCTCAGAGTTCAAGGTAAACATGGTGAAGCTGCATTTAACTGTTACGCTGCTCACAAATGGAATAAGCTGCCAACAGAAGTGAAGTCAGCCACGAGTGTAAATGCTTTTAAATCCAGGTTAAAACTGTTTCTTTTTTCTCATAACTTTAAGATCCTCTAAACAATCAAAAATCATTTTTTCTTTTAAATATTTTATAAATCCGGGCGGCACGGTGGTCGACTGGTTAGCACGTCCACCTCACAGTTCAGAGGTCGTGGGTTCGAAACCGGCCCCGGCCTCCCTGTGTGGAGTTTGCATGTTCTCCCCGTGTCTGCGTGGGTTTTCTCCGGGTAGTCCGGTTTCCTCCCACATTCCAAAAACATGCTTGGTAAGTTGATTGGACACTCTAAATTCCCCCTAGGTGTGATTGTGAGTGCGGATGTTTGTCTCTGGGTGCCCTGCGATTGGCTGGCAAGCCAATCCAGGGTGTCCCCCGCCTACTGCCCGGGCACAGCTGGGATAGGCTCCAGCACGCCCCGCGACCCTTGTGAGGACAAGCGGTATAGATAATGGATGGATGGATGGATTTTTATAAATCCAGGGATTTCTTTACTTTTAAATGTTTTAAAGTTTTATGTTAATATGTTTAAATGTTGTCAATGTACATTCTAATCATTTTTGTTAGCTACTTTTGTTTTCTCTGCTTTTGAAATGTTGTTAACTGTTGTGTTTGTAAATGCTTGTATAGTAGGTGTTGTGTCTTTGCTGGTGTGAAGCACATTGAGTTGCCTTGTGTATGAAATGTGCTATATAAATAAAACTGCCTTGCCTTTTCTTGCCTAGTAGCTGAAACTTGAGCTGGATACCAAGAATATCGCATAAATACTCAAATGGTTTTCCACAGGGCGCAAGTGTTACGACACATTTAAAGTGTTTTAAATATGGTAGGGGAAAAAATGCACAACAGGTCTCCTTTCACTTACCGTTGACTTTAAGGACAAATCCGGCATCCTTGCTGCCGCCCGTCTCGTCGGTGATCGTCACCACGTAGTAGCCGGTGTCCTGCAGCCGCAGAGCCGAAAGGCCCATGGAGCCGTTGTCGTGCACCTCCACGCGGCTGCTGTAGTCAGCAGTAATATTGAGGAAGGCACCCGGCCGCCAGATGGCGATGGCGCGGCTAACCAAGCTGGACACGAAGGTCCACTGGACTGTGGGGGTGCCATTGCAGGTCACGTTCACGGAGAAGAATACGTCCTCCTGCACGGACCGGGTTAGGCTGCTCTGGGGGGACTGGATGGAGATCGCCCCGGCTTGGAAGGAGACAGAGAATGCATGTTACTTCTCAAAGTTTTTCCTGTGTATAAAATGTCAAGGTGGTCACCTCCACCTAATGTTGAGTCACTTTCAGCAATAAAAGCGCTGACATCATGAAAACCTTTCCCTTACATTTCCTGAACCACATGCTTTGCGATGTAATGTAATGGAATTGAAACTGCTGCCTCTGTAAAATGTTTAAATCTTTGCTAAAGACTTATTTTTACATTATCACATTTGGGTAAACCACACTTAGTATGCCACTCTTCTCTTGGCTTATCTCACCCACTGACATCTGGATTTTGGCCTTTTTTTACTGCCACTTCCCCCATCTCTGCTCGGAGTTGTTTTTGTTTTGATTTCTTCAGCTTGTTGATCTGTGTTTTTGTAATGTCTTTACATTTCCAATGTATGAAAGTATACTTCTGTATTTGTAATGTTGATGTTAAAAATTGAAAGTCTAGAAATAAATGATATTTAAAAATTATATATTTATACAATACAATTCAATACAATCTTATTTGTATAGCACATTTCACAACAGCTAGAGCTGTAACAAAGCACTTTACATACAAAGAACAAAATAGCCATAATACAACAAGTGAAATCAGTAAATTAACATAAAACGCAATAGTCCACTTAAGACTTATTTCGACACTCCCGCATTTTGGTTAAACCAAAGTAGTCTCGCTAGTCTCTTGCCCTGCCTCATCCCCTGACATCTAGATTTTGGTCTGTTTTACTGCCACATAGCCTCCTGTCGTCACATTAATTTTTGTTATGTTTAATTTAACGTCAAACACCTGTACTTTTATTAATTTATTTTTTTGAGTGTAATATAAGATTAAAGCGTCCGCTGATAGTGTAGTGGTACACACGCCTGAGTTGTGTGCGGGCAGCGTGGGATCGATTCCCGCTCAGTGACAGTGTCTATGTGTGCCCTGCGACTGGCTGGCGGCCAGTTCGGGGTGTAGTCTGCCTTCGCCCATTGACGGCTGGGATAGGCTCCAGCAATTCCCCGCGACCCTGTATAGGATAAGCGGTTTGGAAGATGACATGACATGACATATGATTAAAGGAAAAGAAAGTGTGAAAGAACAATAAAATGCATGCAAATACTTAACAGAAAAAGTGTTTGTTTGAACTTGTGTCGAGCACAAATGATCAGAACGTTACCATGTCTGCCTCAATTTGAGCCAGCAAAAAACTCTGGTACTCCGTAACAATGTGCTATTTCAAATGACAGGCTGCTAGCAGAGAGTCTAACACCTGCCCAACCGACTGAGGATCACCCATTATAACTAAGTCTGGTTGGGAAACCCCAACCCACCATCGAGGCTGGACGAAGGTGTTTCAGCGGACCTTCTGGTTCTGGTGTTTGCTTAATGAGGCACGGAGAAAGAATTTGATCCAAGAATGCCAAGATGCTGTCGGGTTGAAGGGGGGAGTGTCAGGTGTGCCATTACTCATCAATTAAACAGCCTCAGTGACATGGATATAAACGTCATAATAGCACACAGGAAGCAAATGTAGTCACACTCTGTACTTAGTACACATTATGTAAAAAACAAAAACAAAAAAGGACTGGTGAAAGTAGATGCACTGATTCAACTACTGTGATTAAGCACTGATTCTAAAATACAGTATACTTAAGCATTTTTTACATGGTCCCTGTGATCACTGTAATAGTATGACTTTGTTGAAAGAATGTCCTATCGATAGGAAGGAACGTTTCAATGATGATATCTTGGCCATAAAAGTAAAAAGGTCACTACTACATATCAACTGTTTCGCACAAAGTAAAGGTACAAAATTGGCAATGGCAACAAAACTACCACCTCCTCAGTAGAGCGTGGTGGTAGTGTCACGGCGTGGACATGTATGGCTGCAAATGGAATTGGTTGCCTTGTATTTATTGATGATTTGACTGCTGACAAAAGCAGCAGGATGAATTCTGAAGTGTTGGAGACAATATTATCTGCTCATATTCAGCCAAATGCATCAGAATTCATTGGATGGCACTTTACAGTACAGTTACACTTGCCAGCATACTAAGAAAGCAAACAAGAGTTTTTTTTGTAAATACAAAGAAATGTTATGCAATGGCCAAGTCAATTACAAGATCTGAATCCGATTGAAACTCACTCACAAACTCTACACAAGCCTGCATGAGCCCAAATTTGAACCCTGAGGTGTGAAGTAGACATGCTAATCACTAGGTCGCTGTGCTTCCCCTTTCCTTTTTCCTAAAAAACCCCAAAACAAAAAAAAAAAAAAACTGTTTGTAACTGAAACTATTTTAGTTCATAGGCACTGTCACTCACACTTGAATATTTAAGAGGCAATTTGAACTCTATTCCTCACCTAAGGAGCAGCACCAGAACAGGTAAACAGTCAGTCATATAAAGTTGTATATTTTGGGGGGGAAAAGTATGGTTTCGAGAAGTCCTAACTTTACAGGAATAAAACCTGATATTTTTTAAGAATAAAAATCAGTTTCAAAGAATAAAGTTGGGTATTTTTTTACAATAATGTAGTAATACTCATGTGTCATCTTCCAAACCGCTTATCCTATACAGGGTCGCGGGGAGGTGCTGGAGCCTATCCCAGCCGTCAACGGGCAAAGGCAGACTACACCCCGAACTGGTCGCCAGCCAGTTGCAGGGCACACACAGACACCGTCACTGAGCGGGAATCGATCCCACGCTGCCCGCACACAACTCAGGTGTGTGTATCACAACACTATCAGTGACCTTCTGTAGTAATACTTAAATACTTAACTTAAGGAACGTACATTGACAACATTTAAACACTAACAGAAGACTTTCAAAACCTTTAATAAAAAAGAATCAAAAGAAATAAAAGTGGGGTTTTAAATTGTTAAAAGACATAACTGTAAAATTGATTTAAAAATGTTAAAAGACGTTAATCTGTTGACAGTTTATTCCATTTCTGTGCAGTATAACAGCTAAACACTGCTTCACCATGTTTGCTTTGAAGTCTGGACAACGCTAATTGACCCGACTCTGCAGGTCTCAGAGCTCTACTGGTTTATATTCAATCAGCATACCTTTAATCTATTCAGGACCCAAACCATTCAGTGATTAATAGACCAGTAGCATAATTTCAAAATCTATTCTACAGCTGGTTAGGAGCTACTGTAAAGCCTTGAAGCTGTCAAGACATCACACTTTATTGAACTTTTTTAATGTAAAAAGCAATGTAATGACAATTTGTCAGATTTATTTCTATTCAAAATTTTAAATGAATTTGAACATTTTGCCCTATTACCAACAACACCAAGCTGGGATGGACGGAAAACAGTTCAAACATCCCCGTCTTGAGAAAAAGTCGAGTGCTTAATGCTTACCTAGGTGACACATGTACAACGCGAAGCATAGGAGCACAGCAATGTCGTGGACATCCCAGAGCCTGTAGTAAAACATTAGCATCTCAGCGCCATCGGTTGGTTGAAGAGCACCAAGAAGAATCTCCAAGCCACTTGACCTTTTTGTTGTCTTTTTCAGTCCTTGTGAAATAGTGATCCCAACATTTTCCCTGAGTCTTCTTTGTGCCTCCTCGTCCTCTCAGGCGCTTGATGAGTGTGTGTTCATACCTGCGTGGCCAGCATGCACCGATCAAACAGGTTGAGCCAGAGATTACTGAGTAAACATGTACCTAGACTCACACACACATAGCTCAAGAAAGAAGAAGGCCAATTGGCATTGGGCCTTCCTGCTTTACTGAGTTACAAGAAAAACAGGCACTTTGGGGCCACACGAACCACCAGCATAGGTTGAAAGCCCCTCGCTCTCCTCATTGTGTGACACACCCGGTAGAACGTGACAAACAGGAAGTATGTGTGTTCACACGCTCACTCGCTTGCTTCACTTAAAAAAAAAAAAAGAGGGCGAAAGAGAAACGTGCGTGAGCGACCGACCCACATTTAAGTTTGCTTGATTGTGGGAAGCCGTTTCAGCATGTATTCTACATTGTTGACATCCAGTTTAACATTCACTGGCAGCCATTTTCAAAGCAGTTTCCTTTTCTTCTCTTTTCTTTTCTTTTCTTAGCTTTTCTTTTCTTTTACCAAGAAAGCCTTTTTTATAAACAAGGATAAAATGTCACATTTACAATGGTCATATAAATAATAGTTTCAAATGTATATTTCCAAATGTAGATTTTCTAGACAGTTATAAAATTGGTGGTCGACTAATAGGACTATGGTATGTTAAAATAAAATAACCAAAACTAATTTTTCTCCAGGTCATTATTTGCAATAGTTCCATCCCTCCATCCATTATCGATACCGCTTATCCTCACAGGGGTCGCAGGGCGTGCTGGAGCCTATCCCAGCTGTCTTCAGGCAGTAGGCGGGGGACACCCTGAACTGGTTGCCAGCCAATCGCAGGGCACACAGAGACAAACATCCGCACTCACAATCACACCTAGGGGCAATTTAGAGAGTCCAATCAACTTAGCATGCACGTTTTTGGAATGTGGGAGGAAACCGGGGCACCCGGAGAAAACCCACGAAGGCACGGGGAGAACATGCAAACTCCACACAGGGAGGCCGGAGCCGGGATTGAACCCACGACCTCTGAACTGTGAGGCAGACGTGCTAACCAGTCGAACAACATTAGATATTTTATTCAGATTTGTTGTCAAGGTAAACATTCGCAGAAATTGATGTCTCGTTGAAGAAAAATGGACCAATTATTTGATTGCACATGACCCACACCACACGTTCACCCTTGGGCTATTACGCTCAATTTCTCTAATCATGTGGGGGTGTTCTGATCCCCAGATTCTTACATTGTGTTCGTTCAATTTCCCTGAAACATGAAAGGTTGCCTCATCACTAAAACAAACTCGTCTGAATGTTTCATCCTCAGAAATCGGTTCCAGCATGTTAACTGCAAACTCTTTTCGTCTTGGTTTATCATTTGGCTCGAGTGCCTTTAAGAGTTGCACTTTGTAAGCGTACAACTCAAGTTCTTGTGTAGGACCTTGTGCACTGTTGAACGCGGTAGCTGTAACTGTGTGGCAGCAGTACGGATGGACTTTGTGGGAGAACGAGAAAAGGATTGTCTTACACAATCGATGTTTTCATTAGATGTTCTTGGTCGCCCACTACTTCCTTTATCTAACACTGTCCCTGTCTCCATAAATTTCTTGTGCCATGCACGAATTGACGGACATGATGGTGGATCTCTTCCATACTTAGTTCTGTAGTTTCGCTGAGTCTACCTATCCGATTTTGTTTCAATAAACCATGAGACACATTGCGCCTTTTCTTGAGGGGTAGCCATTTTGTAGGGGTTCATTCAACATCACCTCTTTGACAAACAGGATCCCTGAAACACACAAATGCAGTGTGATAAAAATGTTTAATAAACACTGAATACAATAGAACATATCTGAATAAAATATCTAATCAATTGCATTTTTAATACATTTTTTAAATGGTAAAGAGACTTTACGTCGTTTCGTTAGGTTTATTTAGTTCAGCCAAAATTGTGCCGCTTCTTACTGGTCACGTGAGTCACATGACATGAGCATGGTGTTGTGTCACGTGACAGGCCGTCTCTTCTCCAAACATGGCTCCCGACTCGCGTCAAGCGAGAAAGCCGACAGGTTGGATAATGTCTGGTCGCTGACACGCATCTCCTTTGCGTAGCAGACGAAGCGGATACCTATCATCCTTCGTGCCTGGCCTCGTTTTAGTGAGTCAACTGTCACAACGGGCTTACAATGCCGGAGTTTGAGACGACTTGGTGATGGTAGCTTGACGCTAGCTGGCGCCTTTGGCAAAGCAGTTAAGGATTCCAAAGTTCTCCCAGGTGAGCCAAACATTGTAACTTGTCATGTTTTGTGGCTAAGGACATTAAAATGCGTCTTACATTTAACACCAAACTCGAGTGTCTGGTTTGTAAGTATTTAACTACCTGTTCGTGTTAACGCGTTCTAAGCTCAAGGCTACTTTTAGCTTTTGTAAACAAATTAATGCATGTTTGTTGTATTAATTACTGCCTTTAGTCAATCTTTCTTTTGTATTTGGATTATACAGTCAAAGTAAAAGTATGGAGGTCATTCAAACGCTTTAACCACAAATTTGCACTTAGTCGATGTGAGGTTGCATAATTTATTCAAGTTTATCATTGGGTTGGGCGATTTGGCCTTAAAACGTCAAATCTGTTTTCATAGAAATTCGATTTGCGATTTTTGTAGATTCCTCTTTGCTTCTAGAAAACTCAAATGACAAAATAACATTTTATATAAAGTCCGGGATTTGCTTTATTTCTCTTGAGAAAAAACAATCCATATAATCTAACTTTTTGAAAATGCTGATTGTGAATTTGAACCTTGAGAAATTAGCATTTTAAATGTGCAACAATTTACCATCATAAAATGAGCCAGCATTCTAATAATAGGTATCTTTGCTTTAAAATGCTAACAAAAAGGTCAGGAGGCTCCCAGGGTCATGAGCATGTCACAAAGAGGAAGTCAACCCAATCTTTTTCAAGAATATGTTCTGTACAGGCCCAATAGTTGAAACAAGGCAATATGATAAATATGAAATATCAGTTAAGCAGCAAAATCCTCCCATTTTTATCCATCTCTGGGAGGCGGCCAGAGTGACTTCTGTCGACTGATATGACATCAGAGGGTCACGACAAATCACGGCTCAGATGTTTTCTGAAGCTGAGCTATGATTGGTCGTTATCTGAGCCCTGAGCAACTTCGATGTCATTTTCAAAATGGCCGCCCAAAAGGGGTGGCTAAAAAGGGATGGATTGGTTGATTTCCGCTTTAAACAATACTTCCCTATAGTTTCTATAGTAAATAAAGTTTACCAAAATTTCAAAATAACTGAATTGTTAAATTTTCATTCCGCTTTATGATTTCAAACGAAAACAAAAGGTGCAGAGAGTTCCCAGGGTCAGCAGCTTATCTTATAAAGTTAATTGACACTTTGAATAAATAATTCCCTTAAGTTAATAGTTTTGAATTTATCTCTTATCGGCCATCAGTTTTTTTGTTGTTTTTTTTTAGCCGATTATTGCTCTATCCCCAAAATAAAAAAGATTGGTGCCAAAATAAAGTACTGTAGTTGCTACAAGGGTCAGAAAATCTGTTCAATATAGCACAGTTTCATTTTTTTTTTAAAAAGCGTGCTTCTCACTGTCTCCAGACATGTTGTTACTATAAGCAGTGCATTTCGGTTCGTTTTTTTGGAAACTTCGGTTCGGTATATTTTTGGTACCAAAAAACAGATAAAAAAAAAAAAAAAGTTTATTTTGAAAAGTTGACAAGTAAATGGTACATTTTTTAGAAAAAATAAATAAAAGCGAACCATTCGGGTGATATTCGAAGAAATTACACCAGAATAAAAAATACACTAACAATAAAGATCTCTTAATTTTGTAAACTATTAAGACACTAAAATCTTTAAATACTCAGCAACAAAAGCCTATGACACACCTAAGTATTCAAGTTAAAGACAAGTTGTCATTGCAGTACATGTATTCACTTTTTGTGACTTAAAAAAAAATACAATCACAGTTACAATTATTGCTAACTATATTAAAACTCTTTTTATAATGAAAAAAATACAGTAACTTTAAAAAGTCTTTATGAAAATGTATACACTTTGTAGGCATTGAAATCTTTGAATGGTCAACAGCATATTGTAACGAATTGGGTTATCTGTGTTGTGGTCGGATTTGTGTGTTGCTGAATTGTGATGTTTTCGAGGTTCATGAATGCATCGCACGGCAAGCGAGTGGAGCAGCAGAGAAAGAAGAGCGCGAGCAGTTGTACTTGGATTAATAAAAACGTGATCATTAAACAATGTCTGACGGCGTTTTTCTGGAAGACGCTACAATATGATAAATCTCGCTATTTAAGTTTGACATTTTGGGCTAAAAAGACTGCTTGCTTCCTCGTCTAAGCAACATTTACAGTTGGATGATGCCGTGCATGTTAGACCTGCTAGCTGCAACATAGCCGCCGATTTCATGTAGCAATGTCGGCACAGAACCTTCGGACTTATCCACGTATCTTTCCCCATCGGCGATGGGGAACAGGAAAGCCAGAATAATGTTCTCAAACAGGAGACTGCAGTGTACGCGGGAACCTCCTTTTCTGGCTCTCTCTTTTGTGCCGCCACCCTCCTTTCCCGCGAGCAACAGTCAACTCCGTGCGTAAGCTCGCACTAATAAGTGGACCGAACCGAACGCAAGTGGACCGAACCGAACATGCCATACCGAAACATATTAATACACCCAAGTGTACCGTTACACCCCTAATATATATGTATATATATATATATATAAATGAATATATATATATATATATGTATATATATGTGTATATATATATATGTATATATGTATATGTATATATATATATATATATGTATCTCTCTCGTTCGCGTTCTCTCGCACTCTTTTTATGCATATACCGTATTGGACCGAATATAAGACAGCCCTGATTATAAGACGACCCCCTCTTTTTCAAGACTCAAGTTTGAAAAAAGTTTTTTTGAACACCAAATTAATTTTTATACAGAAAATGATTACTGTACATCTGAAACAAATGATTATAACAATATATTTGAGAGAAAAAGCATGTTATTTTGCCTCATTCAAATCTTGATATCTGAACATTTGAATATGTAAACTAAAGTGCAATCACATTCGTAAATGAATGGCTTCTAGTTTTTGAAATGTAAATAAACCAATCTATTGTGATCAACCAACAAAATTTCAAAAACTGCATTAACCATCAAAGTGAAGTCTAAGTCTTGCAACAAATCTGAATAAGGAAAAACATTGCAATAAAATTATGCAAACTGGTTTAATTTGAGAGTAGCTGAGGTCTGTCATGACAGAACATTACTCTTCACAAATTATCTGCCTCGCTGTGCGCACGTCATCCTCACGTGACGGGTGGGCCTGGGGAGTCAAGTTCAGCATTCGCTTCAATGATATCTGGCGCCATCAAGCGTCGTGAATGGGTATAATGTCTAGACCCCGAATATAAAACGACCCCCACTTTTTCAGTCTTATTTCAATGCAAAAAACAGGTTATGGGCTCCCGTCCTTAATGGGTTAATCATTTACAAAATTAAGAGCTCTTTATTGTTAGTGTATTTTTTACTCTGGTGTAATTTCTTAGAATGTCACCCGAATGGTTTGTTTTTACTTTTATTTCTAGAAAAAAATGTACCATTTACTTGTCATTTTTTCAAAATAAACATATTTAAAAAAAAATCAGTTTTTTTTTTTTGGACCGAAAATATACCGAACCGAAGTTTCCAAGAAACTGAGCCGAACCAAAATGTGATTTAGCGTACCGTTACACCACATTTGTATATGTATATATATGTATATGTATATACAGTATATGTATGTGTATATATATATATATATATATATATATATATATATATAAATAAATAGAAAATTACCCACTCAGTGTAATACAAGAGTACGTTTATGGCGCATCATGTGAGCTCACTCTTGTCATGTAATTATGCCGCTACTGTAATATAACTCTTGTAATGCTGCTACCACCTCCTTTTCTTCTGGATTTTTTTTCTTATCTTCTCAGGACATGTGTGAGAAGCGATTAAATTTGCCCTTGTGGTTAAAGAGACCTTCTTCTGTCTACATGTGAGTGTAGCTCGACACTTTGCAACTTTGAGCACATCACAATGGATTGGCTGGTGTGCGCTGTGGAAAAAGACCTGGGAATTGACCGGCGGCAGCTGGGCGCCGGGCCGCGTCGCCAGGAGCTTGTCGCTCTGGTGCCCATGCGATGGCTGGCGGCTCTCCAGGAGAGGAAGCTTGTGCGTTTTGTCCACCTGGAAAGTATCAGCGAGGCGGAAATCCGCACATACCTTCAGTGTCCCCAGGCTAAGCTGCCGCCTGGCTGGACACGAGTGTGCGTGCAGGGTTTAAGGAAAAGCAAGCTCAGTTACAGGCTGGTCAGAGACCCGTGTCTTCAACTGAATGACTCATCCACAAAGGACTCCTACGTTAGCACCATGCAGCATGTGTCGCTGCATAATGTCAGGTACTGAACACACAAGAAGTCACAGCATATGAAACACATCTTGTTTGTGGTTTTCGGTCAACTTCCATTACCAGAAAGAGTTACTTCTCAAATCGAGTGTTGTGCAATTGCACGCGTACAGCTTGCTTGTCTATTATTCATTCCCTCCAGGATTTCACGGGCATTTTTTGTGATTGTTGCCTTCTAAAATGCCTGATTTCGTGAGCAATTTTCCTAAAAGTTGCAATAAAAATTGCGATAAAGGTGGAATTTTTAACAATCAAACAATGTTTGAAAAAGCAACAGTTTTTACAAATGTGTATATTCTTTATTGAAAAGGATATTTAGCACACATCTCCTCTCAGCATCTGGAGTTTCATTAAATATGACGGCAACAGTCTTTCTCAATATGGCTCCACACTGCTGCTGCTTCTTTCTAGACTGCAGCTAAATATTTTTTTTGAAGCTGATTATAACCCAGATAGGATCCTCCATCGATGACTTTCTTTCTCGGGGATCTTCTCATAGCTGGATGGTCACAGTGGGATGTTGACAGCTTCACAGATCTTACAAGATAACTTTTAGCACTCTTTGACTTTTTCCCCCAATAACTAATTGACATCAAGTTGCATGTAGAGTGACAAAATTGACTTTGTACAAATGAAGGCTTCCTCTCTGATTAATGACTGGCCATTAATGTACCACAATTTGAGGAAATGTGCTCAAATACATTATTAAATTGGTACCCCTCTGACATTGTCAGCCTAAATGGAGCATTATCTTTGAAAACGCAGAAATATTCTTCTATTGTAGCTCAATTGGTTGTGGCGGTGAGTGGATTTGATAAAAAAAAATGTCATTAGCGGTAGAGACTAAAATAACAAATAATAATCGAGCCAAATGAAGTCATACTGGACGAAGCTTGCCTCAATTACTTTGATTATTTTCTTCCAGGAATCTTTGGCATGAAGCCCACAGCAGACTTGTGCAGCCGTATGCCGGAGCTAGTGAGCAGATGCATGTCGCGGCTGTGGATGCAGTCCGACACGCCCTTCAAAAGCTCTTCAACTCTTCATTCATCTCCTGTGAAAAAGTGTCGCCGTCTCTCTCTCCAGCCAGAGAAAAGGAGAACTTCTTGCCGTCAGCCATGTCCACTTCGTCCAAGCAGAAATCGGACCATTTGTGTCCCAATGTTCTATCAGCCGAATGTCTGCTGGAGACGGCAGAGGTGCTCTATGTGGTTCTACCTTACACGCAGTATTCACTCCACGATATAGTGTCTTTCAGCCCAGCCAAGCTCGCCAATAGTCACGCCAAAGTGTTATTCATTCTCTACCAATTGCTGACAGCCATGCAGGCGTGCCACGCTGCTGGGCTCTCCTGCGGGGACCTCTCCCTGCTGGACATAGCAGTGGACGAGCAGCTCTGCAGTCGACTTAAGATCAACCTCGCCCATTATGAGGAACTGGATTCTCCAAGCGATGATGGTCCTGCAAGGCTGGTAGCCAAAAGTGCCCCACCAAGAGTCAGCGTGTGTTCAAGCCAGGAGAAGAAAGTGCTTTGCAAGGACTGCTTTGATGAGCTCAAAACTTTAGTTCTTGACTGGGTCCATGGGCGGGTAAGCAACTTTTCCTACTTGATGGAGCTCAACAGGTTAGCGGGGCGGCGAGAGGGAGACCCAAATTACCACCCGGTGCTGCCATGGGTGGTGGATTTCACAGTGCCGTTTGGAAAGTTCCGGGACCTCCGAAGATCCAAGTTCAGGCTCAACAAGGGGGATAAGCAGCTGGACTTCACCTATGAGATGACCAAAGAGGCATTAGCGGCTGCAGTGGGCAGCGGTATAGGGGGAGTTGGTGTTGGAGGAGACTTGTGTGGCTCGATCAGTGCCAGTGGAGCTGTGCAAGCAGACCACCTCCACGTACCTCATCACGTGTCTGACGTGCTGTCAGATATTACATACTATGTCTACAAAGCCCGGCAGACACCCAAATGGGTGCTGTGCAGCCACGTGAGGTCCCAGTGGGAGCCTAACGAATACCCCTCCAGTATGGAGCGCATGCAGAGCTGGACCCCTGACGAATGCATTCCCGAGTTCTACACAGACCCCTCTATCTTCCGCTCAATACACCCTGACATGCCGGACCTGGATGTGCCTTCCTGGTGCAAGTCCTGCGAGGAGTTTATCGAGGTCCATCGACGTCTCCTGGAGAGCAGGGAGGTGTCTCAGAACCTGCACCACTGGATAGATCTAAATTTCGGCTTTAAGCTGTCGGGCAAAGATGCAGTCAAAGCTAAGAATGTGTGCTTGCACCTAGTGGACAACCACACCCATCTGACCACCTATGGTGTGGTCCAATTGTTTGACCAGCCCCACCCACCTCGCTTATCCGCTTCCCAGTATGCCCCGGCAGAACCTCCACTCGTTGGCCTCGCTGCCCTTGACGTGCCTTCTCTACACATCCCACAAATCGACATGGTGACTGACTCTGTGGATGGAATGGTGCCAGAGTCCACTGGGTGTGAGTCCAGTGGCTGGACTATGGTAGACAGAGATGAAGAGCTTGAACAAGGAACTGAAGCCCTAGACTCGTTAATGTCGACAGGCTCATCTAACTCTGCCACTTATTCTGTTCCAATGCCAGGTATGAGTACAGCGGGAGGCAAGATCGGAGATGCAGCACATATAATATCCCACTCCCCGACTTCCTTCTCTGGTGATTTCACAAGCGCTGTAGGACCTGGTTTACGCAGTGCTGTGCTCCAAAGAGGTGGGCCGGTGAACAAAAAACACACGGAGGGAAGCGTGACCACCACCAATGCAGAGAATGTCAAGATCCTTCTCCCCGAGGGCTTCAACCCGCTGCAGCCTTTAGAAGAGCTGGAGAAGTTGAATAATTTCCTGGTTAAGAGTCTGCACGCTAAAGTATTGCATCCTGATGGAGCCTCAGAATGTGAGCTTGAAATGATCAAAACGCCGCTGTCTCTCACGAGGCTCTACGAAAGAGATATGCAGGCCCTCGGTGTGCTCATTGCTGAGATATTCTACTTCTCAAAAGTCAGAGGCTTGAAACTTGGTGCCCACCTCAGACAGCGTTTCCGTGCCGTTTTGAAAATGTGCTCTCTTGGCCTCCGGGACGTCCCGCTTTCTTTGCATCATGCTCTTGAAAAACTGCTGCCAATAGAGAACCACTCTGGAGAAGCACACCAGTTTCAACACCCGCTGCTTTTTAACTATGATCCCATCTGTGATGGCCTTCCACCGCCAACCCCCTCCCAGTTATTGAACACATTTATTACTCCATTTCCTTTCCCATCCTACTTTGCTGCACTCCATTGCTTTATCTTCTCCTACCACACCAAGATGGAGACTGTGTGTAGCCTTCAAGGAAGGGACATAGTCTTCCAATTGTGGCAACAGTTAGAAACATTTCTGCGAGGCGACATCACCGCCGAGGGCCTTGAGATTCTCTTACCCTTCATCCTAGCCCTCATGCTTGAAGAGTCCACTGCCGTCTATGCTGCTTGGTACTTGTTTGAACCCATCTCGAGAGTCCTGGGCCCCAGAAATGCTAACAAGTACCTTTTAAAGCCACTGGTCAATGTCTTCGAGAACCCTCACTGCCTACGGGGACGTTTCTATCTCTACACCGACTGTTTTGTTCTGCAACTGATCGTCAGGCTCGGCCTGCAGGCCTTCTTGTCCAACCTGCTCCCACATGTGCTGCTGGTCCTCACCGGCTTCGAAAGCTGGAGCTCCAGTTCTGCCGGAGAAGCTTGCAAAGGGGTGCGGCGTGCCACTTGTCCTCTGGGAGAGGAGGAGGAGGAGGAGGAGGAGGGCTTTCAGACTGGTGATGTGCGCTCCTCATCTGGATCTGTGAGTGGGAACATGGGTGGTGGCAGCGGGGCGAGCGGAGGTGTCGGGGTGGTTGGGGACACGGGGTTGGTGGACTACTCCTCGGGCATCAGTCTCAGTGACCAGGTGTTTCTCTCAGAGGCTGAGGACTTTCAGAATGAATTTTATGTTAACAGCACAGGGGGAGACAGCGAAAAACAGGTGTACCAGAATTCTGCTGCCAAGGACCAGGACCACGAGTCTTTGAGTGTGGGCAAGCTTAGCGACAAAAGCAGCACAAGCGAACTCTCATCAGGCGACGGAGACTCCATGCGGGATCGAGCCAGTCTTAAGTCAGCAGACAGCAGCCAGGACTTGAAGCAAGCCAGCGAGGGAGAGGAGGTAGCAGAGCTGGATGAGGAGGAGGCAACGGAAGCTAACGATTCTAAAGTGGTGGCAGATGACATTTCAACCCCCAAACTGGAACTCTCCCTCTCTGGTTGCACAGAAGTTTCGGGCGCAACTGTCGCCACTCTTGAGAGTGAATTTGTGAGTGGAATGGTACTGGAAGAAACAGAGAAAGGGATCATGGGGGAGCAGGAGGAAGAGGTGGACCAGGATCCGTCGGAGGAATCGCAAGCGAAGGAGCAAAAAATTCTTCTCGGTGAGATTGCGAGCCTGTATTGATAATCTTCATTCAAAGATCATGTTTTAAAGAGAAAGTCTAGTCAAAAAAGATATTTACAATAATGTTTTCTATGCTCCCCCACTAGTCTAAACACTGTTTGTGGAATATGAATGAAGCAGAAACAATCTACCTGTTTTTATCCATCTTAGTGAGCGGCCATTTTGCCTTGTCCAGGCACATGCTATCGATTGAAAATGACATCACAGTGACTAAGGGCTCAGGTAACGACCAGTCACTGCTCACATGTTTTCTGGGTTTGATCATGTGGCATTCACAAGCTGAGTCATTTTCAGTGGCCACCATGTGTCAGGACAATGCAAGAAGGTTGCCCCTGTAATGGATAAAAACGGTGCGATTTTTGTGCTTAATTTATGTTCCACGAACGCAATAATCATCAGAATATTGTGTTTTGAGGAGTGGGGCAGCATAGAACATACGATTGTAAGGACAATAGTTGACTTGTCGTCCCTCTAAAAAAATCTCTTCACACAGATACAGTCTGCAAAACTATTCGGTGGCTCTCTGCCAAACTTGGACCAACAGTGACCTCTCGATGTGTGGCCAGGAACCTGCTGCGATTACTCACAAATTGCTACATCAGTGCGTAGACTTAAGTAGTATTCCATAAGTTTAAATGAGTGTAATTTTTCAAGCATGCCTCCCTATTTCCTTTTGTGTTCTACTCATAGGCCCTGAAAGTCATCATTTCGTAACTGCCAGACCTGAAGAGAGCACTTTGGAGAGTGTGGGAATGGGCAGCGTTTATGAGAAGAGACCCGTGGTGGGCGATCAGACTGCTGCATCTGTGCTGGATTGTCTCATTTACATCGCACAGCTTTACGGCGAACCTGTGCTCACCTATCAGTACCTGCCATACGTAGGATACCTGGTAAATCCTGCTTCTAAGCAGATTTAGTCAAACACTCGCTTTGTAGAACATACTGAAAAAACATCTTTGTAAAATGCCTGCAGGTGTCTCCGCCATCCTCACAGCGTCTCAACACGCGCAAGGAGGCCAGCCTGCTGGGAGCTGTTGCACTTACACAGAAGATAGTGGTCTTTCTCAGTGATACCACGCTAATGGACATGCTCATGAAAATTAATCGGGATGTGCTACTGCCACTCCTCGACCTGCTCACCAGCCCCCACATGGGGTAAGAGACTCCTTGAATTGCTGTACAGTGTTACTTAACTAATCGCAGGTGATGTGTTCAAGGATCCCTCGCAGTAAGCCATTATGAGCCCCTCCACACGGTTTCCACCCCTCTAAACATCTGTTATGCTTAATAACTTTTAAAATGCAAAATAAAGAACCAATACCGGTACTGTAAATCAATGTACTTCCGGCGGAAGTTCTTCTTCGTCTTCCATTTCAAATAGAGAGAGACTGAATCCACAATTACCAAACCGCGAAGTAGCCAGGGAACACTGAATTAATGTTTTTTTTTGGTTTATTTTATTATTTACCTATCCCTGGTTGTGCACCTCCTGCTGCGCCCAGGTTTCCCAGTGGAGGGCAGACGCGAACCGTGGTGTGTCTCAAGACACTCAGCCTGATGGCTCTCATCTGCCTGCGTATTGGGAGGGAGATGGTGCAGCAGCACATGGCTGACACGCTGCGCCGGTTCTTTTCAGTTTTCTCCTTGCTGCACTGTCTGCGGCCTCAGGTACTCGTGCATTTGTAATTCACAGCAACTGAAGACTCTCTCGTCGAATTTATTTCCAGAAAGCTTTCAACAGGCAGACCTGTCGCAGCTAGCTTTATGAGAATCAATTGGCACACAGACAGATGAAAACATGGCTAAAAATAGAAACATGAGACAGGAACTTGGAATACAAGTACCTGACAAGGAAGGAGTAGGAAAGACAGTATGAATTTGTGAGGATGTGAGATGCAAGACAGTTGTTACTCTTGTGGCAAATTAGAAATGGTTGGCGTTGTAGTTCTCCTCATTTCTATTCAGTAATGAGTTGGGACTGATTCCTCCTCACTGCAGATGGAAAGTGCACCCCACAGAGTTGTAGGGGAGGTCACAGTGGTGGATGTTCGCACACCTGAAGAGTGCACTGCGACTTATGAATTGTCTGTCCTGGAGGAACTGCAGTCGGTGTTTAACACAGAGATGGCGCATGCCTCATACATCCCATTTTACTGCCTCATTGGTAAGGAATGCCTCATTTTAGCTGTTGACTTGGAAAGTGTACTGTTTGTATTCATGAGTGTATGTTCTGGATTCTTTAGGTGATATTGCAATCCGCAAACTGGTTCCCAACCATGAGCTGGTCTGGCAGTTGGCTTCCGCATACCATCAAAGCGTAAGTCATGCAGCGTCAAGAGTGGACATGCCTCCATCCTCCTCTTCTGGTTTCAGCAGGCTGGCAGGTTGCAGCCCCTTCCCCTCACCTTCCACTAGTTCCACCCTGCTCGAAGACGCCCTCCCTGAGTCAGGAACGTTTGGGAGCCATCTGGTAGGAAACCGAATCCAAGTGTCCAGGGACTCTTACTATGGTGGTAGCCCCAACATGAATTTGGCAAGCTCTTGGGGACGCTCCAACCATACCACCGCCATTAACACAACCCCCTCCACTGTCACAACTCCTTCCATTGGTGCAGCCCCTTTCTCATCATCCTGGGTAACCGGACCACATCCGGAGGACAGCGCCCTGAAGCAGGAGCTGGCTCGTAGCGGACGCTCTTTGCAGGGCAACTGGCTGGCCTACTGGCAGTACGAAATCGGCCTTAACCAGCAGGATCCACATTTTCACTTCCACCAGATACGTCTGCAAAGCTTCCTGGGTCACTCAGGTGCCAACAAGTGTTTGGCACCGCTGGCGGGGGAGGATTACTTCCTCTCTGGGGGTAAAGATAAGACCGTGAAACTGTGGCCACTCTATAACCATGGCGACGGCACACAGGAAGTGGAGCCCAGGTTAACATATACGGACCATAGAAAGTCTGTGTTCTATGTTGGACAATTGGAAGCTTCACAGGAGGTGGTCAGCTGTGACGGCACGGTGCACCTTTGGGACCAGTATACAGGTGAGGGACATCATGCTTAAATTTAGGTCGCATGCTCAGGCACAGTGGGTGGCCCTCGGTATTATGACCGCCATGACATAAAACAATTAGAGGATAAAGTGGAAGTCAAAACTGTTTTTTTTTTTGTTTGTTTGTTTATTTTGAAAAAATGACAACACAAAAAATAAATAAATGCAAACCATTTGGGTGATATTCGAAGAAATTACACCAGAATAAAAAATACACTAACAATAAAGATCTCTTAATTTTGTAAACTATTAAGAAATCTTTGTACACGCTGCAGCAACAGCCTAAGACACATCTAAGTGTTAAGGACAAGTTTTCATTACAGTACATGTATACACTTTTTGTGATGAAAAAAATACATACAATAACAGTTATAATTATTGCTACCTATATCAAAATTCTTTTTGTAATGAAAAAATACAGTAACTTTAAAAAGTTTTTATGAAATTATATACACTTTTTAGGTATTGAAAACTTTGAATGTTCAACAGCATATGATGAATCTCAATATTTTTATGTTTGACATTTTTGGCTAAAAAGCCTGCTTTCTTCCTCGTGGAAGAAACATTCACAGTCGGATGATGCAGTATTAAGTGCGTTATTATGTTAGACGTGCTACCTGCAACATAGCCGCCAATCTCCATGTAGCAATGTCGGCACACAACTTTGGGACTTATCCACGTATCTTTCCCCATCAGCAATTTTAACAGGAAAGCCACAAATTTTCCCAAACGGGAGACCGCAGTGTACGGGGGGATCTTTGAGCTGTAGCTTGTTGGTGTATGCCATAGAAATGCCATTATTCCATGCATTTATGATTTATTACGGCTTCTGGCGTACTGGCCCTCTTCTGTGCCCCCACTCTCCTACGCGTGCAACAACACTCAATAGTGTCCGTGTGAAAACTCGCCTACTCGCGCGTAAGTCCGCGTTAATAATAAAAACTGATCAGAAACGGTACGCAAGTGGACAGAACCATACATGCTGCACCGAAACGTATTAATACATCCCGTTACACCCTTAGTATTTACCATGTATTTGTCTTGTGGATGCTGCACTCATGACTACTGGTATTGTAACTGGCGCCTCTATCAGTGGTATGGCATCTACTTAAGGAAGTATGGTACATTTAGCGAACCATGCATCTTACTGAGTTTTCTAAATATTGGTTTACCTTATAGAACAGGGATCACCAACATTTTTGAAGCTGATAACTTGAGTAAGGGTGGAACGGTTCACAAAATCCACGGTTCGGTTCGATTCGCGGTTTTGTGCTCCCGGTTTTCGGTTCGGTATGCATTGACTCTTAGAGAAATCACTTGTCTTGTAGTTGAACATGAAACTGTATGTTCACAGCGTTATTTTTAATGACTATTATTAATATTTAGATTATTATTGTTTTTTTCTATTTATGCCAGTGGACTATAGTAGCAGGCATATTAAATAACTTCTCTTCTCTTGGACGGCTAACCAACCTGTGTATGCATCTGTTGCTATTCATACAACATAATAAGTCATGGTTCCCTGCAAATACATCAGCTTTGTGTTCAACAATAAAAGCCTACATTTCACACTGAGTAAGTACATGTGTGACTAAACTGAGGCAAGCTAATTATTTCAGAATGCATACTTTTTGTTATTTTTCTTTGGTGGTTTTCCATGACATTTTTCTTACACAAAATATGTGCTTTGGCTATGATCTAATATTTACTCTGTAATTAAAGCTCAAACATTAAATAAGTCTTATATGATGCACATAGACAGTAGGCCTAGATACACCAATCCGACGTCGGACATCAGTAAGCGTTGGGACGTCTGATTACGCCGTCTGATTGATGTAGCGAACACCGTCGTAACATCGGACCTCGTCAGGAAGCGTCTGGTGGGCGTTACAGCATTTTGAAACGGCCTCGTGACATCCGGTCACTCTGATTGGCTGTTAGCTAGCAAATCAGAGCACGGCGCACGAATGGGAAGAGACAAATGCGGATAAACAGTGAAGCACGCTTTTGCTGCTTTAATCTTCTTACAAGCACAAGAGCGAGGGTTGACGGCCAATATCTTTCCAGTTGGCTTTTTCTAACCATACAATACAATACAATTTTATGTATATAGCGCATTTCATAACAGCTACAGCTGTAACAAAGCACTTTACATACAATACAATAAAAAGGCCATAATACATCAAGTGGAATCAAAAGATTAACATAAAATACTATATACAGTAGACACCGGAAAAGAGCCGAAAATTTCAGGTCTGATCACAAAAGGACCGACAATATAACATGGATCAAACCGAAATACGGTAATCGACCGTTTTTGACGGATTTTAAAAAACGTTCCACCACTAAACTTGAGCGCTTGGGAACTGATTCATGCGAACGGCTACCAGTCTGATACACACTTGAGTCATAACAATTAGGAATCAGACAAAAAAATGCAATATGCAACATTTTATTTCTGTAACTACCCACTACTACAACATTCCTAGGATATCACAATTGGCCCATCACGGGTGATCTATTTTTAGAACAGGCTTGTTGGCTACTCATGTGGCCCTTGGGGGCAACGTGGTGCCCGTGGCCACCACGTTGGTGACCCTTCTATAGAACCTTACTAAGTCACATGAGATGACAACCACAAGAATTTACAGAATAGCCGGGTTTACATGGAGCCAGATATTCCTATTAGAAAGGATCCGAATGTCCAATCGGAATGTGAATGCTCCATATAAAACACCCCAAATGGAATAAAAAGGCAGAATCCGAATGGAACTTTCATTCAGATTCACAGGGGTGGTATATTCCTTTCCGAACAAGCGTCATGTAAACAGTTAAATTGGAATAGCGAGGCTACATCCGGTCTGCGCATGCTCTGTTTTGACGTCGTTGTATACGCACTTTAAAATGGCAGCGTCTTACCAGAGCTCGTCTGCGATGCGAGAATTTGTTTTAAAGTACTTGTAACTTGTTTTTATCAGGATGCTACTTTAATAAAAGTGTTTAAACAATCGCAAATACTGTGCTAAATAGATAAATGAATGCCATCTTGATAGATCACGTGTTGTTTACATCGATTTCCGTGTGTCACACGGCTGTAACACGGCTGATCTGATTAACAGGGTGGAGCAAAGTAAACGGCCGATCGGAGCAGATCACGTCACATGTAAAGAGGTGAACAGAGGTCTTCATTTGGAATGATTTCAATCCGAATGACAAAAAAGTCTCCATGTGAACCTGGCTAATGTTAAATACCTCTCTGTCAATCAAAACTGAACATGAGGTGGATTTTTCATTAACTTGTGCAAGTGTAGCCAATGTAGTGTATGTGAAGCTACAAAGGCATGAATATTGTAAAAAAAAAAAAAGAAAGCATCACTTCCTTTTTTTATAAACAAGGGAATGCTATGTTCTCCTATCCCAGGGAGACAGATCCGCTCATATGAAGCAGTGGATGGGAAGAATCCAATTACAGCCGTCACCACCATGCCTGCGCCACACTGCAGCGTCGTGTTCGGAAGCGCAGATTCCGTCCTCCGCTTCATTGATCCTCGGAAGCCCGGACTGCAGGTACTAAATTATCCGCGCAAACGCATCCCCTTGAGACCGACATCCTCACATTACTTGACAAAAAATTTGCCATTTGACAATAACAAATCTTCACTCTCTGTCCCCTCAGCATGAATTCCGGCTGGCGTACAATAACATAAGCGCTGGGCTCATCCGATACCTGGCCGTTAGCCCGACGGGACGCACCATAGCGGCGGGGTTCTCATCTGGCTTCATTGTCCTGCTCGATGCACGCACGGGCCTGGTACTGAGGGGCTGGCCGGCACACGAGGGAGACATCCTCCAAATGAAGGTATGATAAGTGTGTGTGTGTGCGTGTTTGTGCCGACATGACAAAATCAAAGAACAAAGGTATCAAGTAATCCCCTGCCTTTTCACAAATTCACTTACCGATTTCTTTAACCTGTCCTCAGCTGTACACTGAAAAACTCACCTATTTGCAGTTTTAGTGTTCTTTCTATACCGCTCAAAGATGGCACTAGAGCCCTTTCTAATTGGTCTTTATATTTTTGTTGAGTGTATATAAAGTGGGTACGGAAAGTATTCGGACCCCTTGAAATTGTTCATTTTCTGTGTCATTGAAGCGTTTCATTTTATTTCTCAATGTACACTCATCACCCCAATCTTGACAGATAAAAAACAGAAATGTAGAAATGTTTTCACATTTATTAAAACAGAAAAACTGAAATATCATACCGTCACAAGTATTCAGACCCTGACGCATTTTATTGAGTAGAACCCCCCTTTTGAGCTAGTACAGCCATGAGTCTTCTTGGGAATGATACAGCAAGTTTTTCACACCTGGATTTGGGGATCCCCTGCCATTATTCCTTGCAGATCCTCCCCAGTTCTGTCAGGTTGGATGGTGAACGGTGGTGGACAGCCATTTTCAGTTCTCTCCAGAGATGCTCAATCAGGTTTAGGTCAGGGCTCTGGCTTGGCCAGTCAAGAATGGTCACAGAGTTGTTCTGAATTCACGCCTTTGTTATTTTAGCTGTATAATTTGGGTCATTGTCTTGTTGAAAGGTGAACGTTCGCCCTAGTCTAAGGTTCTAACCAGAAATTATATTGTAACCTTGGACAGATCTGTGCCTTGCCACAATTCTCTCCCTGATCACCTTGGACAGTTCCTTTGACCTCATGATTCTCATTTTCTGTGACACACACTGTGAGCTGTAAGGTCTTGTATAGACCTTTCATAATCAACTCCATTCAGTTTAATTAAACACATCTGGACTCCAATAAGGGAGCAGAACCATCTCAAGGAGGATCAGAATAAATGGACAGCATGTGAGTTAAATATGAAGGTCGCTGAGTTGAGTGTACATTGAGAAATAAAATGAACTTTTTGATTTTGGCAAATGGCTGCAATGACACAGAAAGTGAAACATTTCAAGGACTCTGAATATTTTCCGTAGCCACTGTGCATGTATGTATGTATCTATATATGTATGTATGTATGTGTATAAGCATACCGACCCACCTAAATTCTCCAAATTGTATCCTTTGCAATTTGAAAATTGCATTCTACTACAATGCAATGTTGATTTGAATGGTAGTGCAAAGCTGAATCAAGAGCAAAAAAAAGTATTCTAAGACGATTGCAAATTTCACCAATGCTAACATGCAATATTGTTCCACTCCTTTTCTGAAGATGGCGGTAATATATCTTCGATTTAGAAGGTAGGGCACAAATGACAACCTTTATCACATAATTTAGTCTTAATTGAACCTAACAGGAAGTCTTGAGTTCCTGAAAAATACTCACACAGGCGAACCGAGGACATCTGGACTATGGCTGATGTACTCACTACAATACCAGCGTGCGGCCTAAATTACACTAGTAATCTAGTATCAGTACTTTGCTTGACCTATCATATGACTTTGAATGTATTCCCACTTTTATGTGGCAAAGTCGGTA